>NC_072805.1:48751500-49372500 GCF_028583425.1 Eublepharis macularius
GAATAATAGAAAGCCTCTGCCGGGCCCTCCCCTCCCTCCCGCGCCTGTTGTCTTGCCTCGATCCTCGCCAGTGGCTCCCTCCCATGACCCAAAAGGTATCAACTGTTTTCTTCCTTCAGTCTCTATAGTTTAAAAAAGAACTCTGGCCATCCCTCCCTGCCCAGCTGATCCCCCCCAACATGCCAGGCCCCCCCCCCGCCTACCTGTCACTTCAGCAGCCATTCTCCCCAGCATGAGGAGGGGGGAACATGGGAAAGATCAGCCAGCTCTCAGCAGCAAGGGGAGGCCGATGAGCCACGCTCCTCTGGCCAAAAGAGCCCGCTGGATTTCTTGGCAAGGCTCCTGCGGTTGGCAGAGGCAGAGGCCGTGGGCCCGTTGCTCTCCGGGTGGGTCAAGCCCTGGTTTTGTCGCCTTCAGCCCCTGGTTTGCTTGTCCTTTCCTTTTGCTAATCCTTCTTTTATCTCATTTTTTCATTTGGTTGGTTTCAACCGCCATGTTTCAAGCAGAGAATAGAGTTGTCCTTGGAGGGATCTAATGGGTAGGAGTTCCTGGCTGCTGGGCCTAGGCTGGCTGCAAGGGAGTAAGATGTAAGAGGAGACAAGAGGTGTTTAATCTTGTCCAACAAATTGCTGTAAATTCCAGGAGACAGATTACCTGGTGAGCTTCTTTGGCTATCCAAGAAAGGCTTCCTTTGTTGTTGACAAGGGGAGGGGAGAGCATTAGAACCCCTAACCCATTCATTTCTGCCTCTCATTCTGGACTCTCTTTTGACATAGAGGGGCACAGGAAGATATGTCAAGGGCCTATCCTGTGAATTTCCACTGGGAGGATCTATTTTTGCTCTTCTCCATTTGGGGTTGGGGGCAGTGCAGAGCTTGGAGGGAGAGCTTGGATGCAGACCTGTCTCACTGTAGAGATCACCCGGCAAGGGTCTGGGTCATGGCTTGCCCAGAATGGTGGGAGATGTTTGCAGTCGCCAAAGCTTCAAACCCACCCACCCACTCCTCGACAAAACCCTCTCAGTCTCATCCACCCAGACCTGGCACACCAAAGTCTCAGGAAACTGGCCTGGCCTGAGGAGAATGCCTCCAGCAGGGACCCAGGGGGCACTGGGATTTAGGCACAGCACTAGACACTTAGCCAAAAAGCGCCTCCTGCCAGACCTGAGTGTAGCTCTGTTGGTGCCTCATGCAGCTGTGCCAGGAAGGCAGAAGTCTCGTGGCTCCCATGGCCTTCACGCCTGGGGGCGGACATTTGTGAGTGCAGGTTATGGGGCACAGGGCCAGCCTACACCCCACTTTCATTGCCAGCAAGCACCCCTGATGGCCTGCAGGCACTTGGCACCTCTAAGTAGGGCGGACTGCCTGTCTGTCGCAGCTCCCTGAGTGTCTCCAGAGCAGATCTGCTGCTTTCCAGGGGCCACGTGTGGCTACTGGAAGCAGCCCTGAAGCCCTTTGGACAGGAAGCAGAATTGCTCGCCTTCAAGGGGGGCCTGACGTTCTCCCAGAATGGCAGTTGATCTGCAGGCGACAGAAATCAGACGCCCTGGAGGAGACGGTGCCTTCGGAAGGAGGGCGCTGTGCCACCACATCCCCACTGAACCCCCTTCTTTCCCTCTGTGGGCACTACCTCAAAGGGTTCAGGAACTTCCCAAGCAGGAGGTGGCAGCCCTACTGGACAGGAAGCCACTGCCCACCCTGGGCTTCCTGATCGAAGCAGACCTGCACAAGCAATAGTGAGGCCAGCAGGAGACCTCGTGAGCGCTTTCTCTGCTGCCCGCCGTCCCTCTGAGCGCCAGCAAATGCTTCGGAGTGTTTTCCTGAAGTGGCTTTGCGTCGTCGTTGGTGCGGCGCCATCCCCTCTCCTCCCCCACTCCCCTTCCTCCTGCCGGCCGGCAGCCAGACCAAGCGAGCTGCCTGCTAAGAATGGTCCGCGGATGGACCCAACCATACCGCATGCCTCGGATAAGGTCACGGAAGCTCCACAAGGCTGAAGTGGGGAGCCAGGGCAAGAGACTGCAGCCGGGGAGAAAATCTGAGGCTGGGGCAGAAGCAGACCCAGGAAGGATCACCGGAGCAGGGCTCAGATGCCGCCCGAGCGACATCTTGCAGCAAGAGACTGGGAAGTCTGGAAGGGCTGGTGGGCTCCGGGAGGGGGGGTGACCCAGCTGGGCTCAGGAGGACAGTTGTGAGGGGAGCACACAGCAAGCTCCCCCTAGCCACATGCCTTTCCTGAGGTGGTGGAGGTGTTCCCACAACTCTGGCCGCCTGGCCTGCAGGATTTGGTCTCGACCCACCTGCTGCTTTGCTGTCAAGCCTGGAGAAGCCAGGGCCTGGAGCGTGTTTGGTCTAACTAAACCTTGGTCTAACTAAACCTTGGTCTAACTAAACCTTGGCTTTCCCGGTGCAGCATAAGCGCCTTCTGATGGCATGTTAGTCAATACACCTGTTCTTGTAAAGAGATGCCGCTACTCTAGGGGAGGGAGGAGTGTCTCCCCCCCCCTCCACACAGGGAGTCTCCTCCTGCTAGACACAGGGATGACCCTGAATTCCACGGTGTGCCCACCTCTGCCCGGCCAGTGGGCCCCTCCTCCAAACTTGTCCTAAGTGAGACCTGGCACTCTCTTCACAGTCTGAGCCTTTCTCTTGAACTTTTCTACTAAATGCTAGCATGGGATCTTCCCTAGACTTCGGTGCTTCCGTTGATCCTCAGAACGTTCTTCTCGTCCTGTTCCATTTAGATGCTGGCTCTGCATCCCTGCTCTTGGCTTCACTCTGGAGGGACAGCTATACATAGTAGACCCTTTGGGGGACATCTGAGAGGGGTGGGTGGGTGGGAAGAGATGTCAGCTGGTCAGCCTTGCCTCTCCAGGGGTCATCATGGGATGAATTTTTCCTGTATTCTCTCCTTTCTTGGTACACTTAAAGTTTGTAAACATGTTTTGTATGACTTTTGTATCAGAGTATCAATACTATTTTAAAAGCAATATAATGTAACATAGAATTAATAAGTACTGTCCATTTAAAAGAAAAATACAATGCTGATAAATAATATCGCAAATGACATGATTAATCGGATCATCCAGAATCAAATAAGTATGTTAAAAAACCACAGCTGACACGATGCATTTTTGAACCAGATGTTTGTTCCTTGTTACCGGAACTTAGACTGCCTTGTCAGTTAAAAGGATAACATTAGAGCTGGTGTGGTGTCGGAGCCAGAGGGACTGATTAGGGTCTGGGAGACCCAAGTTGGACTCTCTGCTCTGTCCTGGAAACTTGCGGGGAGATCTTGGGCCAGTCACCTACTCTCAGCCTAGCCTACCTCACGGGGTTGTTGTGAGGGGAAAATGGAGGAGAGGAGAAGGATGTGTGCTGCTTTGGGTTCCCATTGGGGTGAAAGGCAGGATATAAATGAAGTGAAAATTTTAGAAAACAAGATATTGATGAAGTGGAGTGTCTGAACAAGGGGTCTGGCCAGTAGGGTGGAGGCACGAGCTGCAAACGTTCCCAGCGTACCCAGCGTTCGACAGACTTCGTGTACCCCATTAGTGCCTCTGTGGGTGTCGTATCTTGGGATTTGGCTGGATCCTGTTTCCTTGGGGTGGGGGGTGGGCATATTGGACTCTCCAGTGATTTACTTCCTGGCCGATACTGGCGAGATCAAATAAGAAGACGTGGAAGAGCCCTGCTTGTTCGTCATGACGATTTTTAAAAAATGCATTTGGAAAACCTCATTGTTGCTAGCCATCTACTCTTCACCTTCAGGCAGGGAACAGCAGCCCTGCCTAGCTAGTTGGGACCTTATTCCTATCTTGCAGATAGGTTTGGGGCTGAGGGATAAAGCCTCACTAAGCCCACCCAAGGGGACATGATCCCAAGAGAAAAGCTAGACTGTTCCTTTCAGAAGTGAATGTCTGTTGGACTCCGGAGAAAGAATTAATGGCTGTCAGGCCCCAGTGTGTCTCACTTGGCCCGAGACATTTCTGAATTCCACACGGCACATGACGGAGTTCCTGCACACCAGACATGGCACCCCACTAGCCCATCAGACCAGAGAGGACTCTTTCTTACCCTCTGGGGAGCCCCGTGAGGTGCTCACTCTCCAGTGAGAAGTAGACCCCATTCATCAGGGCCACCAAAGACACATCCAGCCCTCCCTCATTGCTTCCTGATACTCCAGTGGAAGTATATGTGGGGGCGGGGGGAGAAGCTGAGATACTGTGCAGGGGAAATGACTTCCTGCCAAACACGTGGGCCCCAGGTCAGTTAACGGAAGTGAAGCTATGAGAGAGCAGTTCCAGCTCTGCCTTGATGCTGGGCCGGTGGGGTATCCCTGAGCCAAACTCCTCTGGAATGCCAAGCTGTTAGGTCCTGAGCAACCACTCCGGCTGATAACCAGTTAAAGGCCAGGGAAGTAAGGCAGTTGTAGAGGGAAGTCAGACTTTAGGTGGGGCCTGGGTCTCCGCTTGTGGACACTTCTTGGCTGTCAGTGGGGCCAAGAGCTTGACTGAAGTTTCCGGGGAGATCCCTCTTGCCCTGAACAGCAGCAGCAGCAGCCGCAGCGAAGCAAGCTGGTTAATTTTATGCAGGTACAGGGTCATGTGCTGTCAGCCTGCTGAATGGAGGGGTACAGATGGCCCCGGGCGAAACAGAATTCCCGACGGAATGTTGCCTCACTGGGGAAAAACCTGCACTGCAGGCATTTCCTTGGACGGCCTGAGCGGTCAAGGCAAGCAAGCCCTCCCCTTCCCAGGCTGGCCCCCTGGAAAGCATTGCCTGCTGGCTCGGCTGTTTTTCTAGTTCTTGGTGAGCCAGAGGAAGAGGGAGATGCAGAGCAGGTGGGAATGAAGCAGTGGGAAAAGCTGCCCCCAAAGCAGGCCTTAGGAGAGTGTAATGGTGGGAATCACCTGCACTGCTCCAAAAGGGGACAGCGGCAGAGGATTCTCTGAGGGCTTAGCCATCAGTAGCTGGTTAAGGTTCTGTAGGGACAAAGCTACGGAGGAGCAGCAAGCTCTCCTTCACTTGAGGTACGCAGCAGCAGCAGCATGCCTCGGGATGCACAGAGTGGCATCAGCCAGCAGTGTGTGGTCGTCTACACACACAACACCCATCTCTGGCGCTCCCTTTCTGTGCAGCATCCTGTTTATGGGAAGTTCTCATACACCGTCCCCCAAATGCCAGGTCCCAGGGCAGAGAGATGAACACGTGCAATGGCCAGACAAATAACTAATGAAAACAGTCAGAAGAGAGGCACTGCCAGCGGGGTGGGAGGCACTTTGGGAAAGGGAGCTCTAAATTGCTTTCACCAACTGTCAGCCTCTGCAGTCATTTTGGGGGGTGGGGGGGGACCTCTGCCCTGCGTCTCAGCATACATGCGGGTGTTTCTTGGCTGAGGATGATGTGATACCCAGAGAGAAGGGCCTGCTGTCCTTCGGTAAAGAGGAGCCCTGAGGTTGCTGCTGGTGGCCAGAGCCTTGGTGGCCTGAGCCGTGGAAGTCACTCACGAGCTGAGGGGGCCTTCTGGCTTACCCCTGCAGCAGCGCAATTGTGAAATGTTTCCCATGGGAAAAGATAACTGAGAGCCAGTGTTCTAAAGTGCATGGGACTGGCACCTGCACAGCTGTGGCCTCTGAAACTTGGGGCAGAGCATGAACGACTCAGTGCTCACCTGCTGAGTTTCCCCTGCGAAATCCTATCCACAGCACTTCCCTTTCCTGGGAAGTCTGCGTGGGTTGGGTGCCATCGGCATTCCTTCCGAATGCACGCCCGCAAAGGAACAGGAAGGATCTCTAATGGGCAAGAGGAACCTTGCAAACAGTTTCCAGGCAGGGGCCCAGTCTGTGTGATGGGCGGGTGCTGTGGCTCCTTCCCCCTTCTGCCTCCTGCTGGCCTCTGAGGACAGGGCCTGGCTTTTGCTGTGGGCTTCCATGTCACTCATTGTGGTGGTTGGCAGCAGGAGTCCATGTTGCCACTTGCGTGCTGGCCTGCTGGCTACAAGGCATGTGCCAACCGATACTTGGGTGTGCACCGAGCTTGCGCACTGCAGAGCACACCCCAAACTCCAGGAAAGAGCAGCTTAACTTGGGCCCTGCCGTGATTCCCATCAGATTCTGGCTGTCCCTCAGCAGCCCTGGGAGTAGTTCAGCAGAGGTGTGATGGCCTCCCGGGCCAGGAGCATGGCTGGACTGGGGGAGAAAAGTCCAGCCGGTGGCAATGGGAGGGAACGATGCTCCCTTGCCTGGGGGTTCCCCCCCCCCACGCTGGCTGTGTTCCTGCTCTTGCTCTCCCCACAGCCCCAGGCCCATTAGCTGAGAGTCCCCTTGGAGGCTCCCTCCCTTGCCGTCTGGCAGGCGCTGGCTTTATGTAAACCAGCTAGCAAACCAACCGCTCTCTTGGTATTGATGCAGACATTACCACAAATTGCTACTCAGGGACCTGAAGGAATCGACTCCCTGGTTTTAGATCCAATATAATCACTTGATCAGGCGCAAAGTTTAAGTACCCTTGCAGGCATGCCGACGGCACCCGCCACATGGGAGGCGACTCCTCTGCCGGGGAAACTGAACAAATAAAGGGGGAGGGATAAGAAGACCGTGGCTCCCTTGGTGGTTTTTAAGTCAGAGATGCAGGCTGAATAAAGGGGGGAATTCCCCCACCCCCCACCCCCCACCCCAGGCGTCGTCTGGAGGAGCTTTTCCTCGTCAAATGAGTTGTGCACTGCTGGGGCTGGGGTGCAGCTTGGGGTTGCTGCCTGCTGTCCTTGGTGCCCCCAGCCCTCTGCCCCCAGGCAACGGTATGGGCCTGCCTCGTGGGCAGCCCCTGCCCCACCTCTGTGCGCACGGGTGCTGTTCACGTCCACTTCAGAGATCTCCTCCGTGAGGCTCCCTTGGAGAGGGGCCGCAGTGTCTGGGTCCACAACCCAGGCTCCCTGCTGAAGTGCCAGCAAGGGTGCAACTCCTCCCCTGGTCCAAGGAGGCCAAATCCCCTAATCTGCCTCCCTTTCTGTGGGGCGGGGGCGGGTCCCGACGGCCTCCGGAATGGCTTGCTGCAGACCCCTCCTGTAGGCCTCAGGCTTCACTCTGGCCACGTGGCTCCATTTGCCCAGCTGGGCCCGGTGGGTGCTCGGTGCTCTTAGGAAGTGGCTTGAGAGGGTGACTGAGACCGTACCAGGTCCTGAGTGTCTCTTGGGCCAGAGCTTTGCCTACAGGCCTGAATGGAGCTGTTTATTTCACTGACTTACTGACACAATTTGTATGCTGCCTTTCTACACAGTCAAGGCAGAGCAGGTGACAGGAACAGAGGGCAGCAATGCTGCTCCTACAGACCTCCCCTCCTGCTCTGCCCCCACCCCCCCACCCCGGAGCCCTCTCCATCACACGCGTGGGACTGAGCACCTGGCTCCTGCAAACATAGTTGTTCTGCTCCCAAGCAGACCTTTAAAACAAATCCCATGTCGTGGGAGCTTAGCTGCACTTGCGCTCCTTCTGCCACAGGCGTGCATCACTCTGGAGCACCTTCCTGTCCCTGGTATATTCTGGGCCCAGCTCAGGAACAGCTGCCTTCAGCACCAGAATTCGGAGTGTCTGGGAACAGGATGGGACCTTGCCAGGGAAACAAAGGTCCACAGGGAGTTCTGACTGCTGCACCACCTCTGCATATTTGGAAAGCTTCCCTCCATGTTGCCACTTTAGGGAGGAAGAACCTTACCTGGCAGGAGGTCTGGCCAGGTGGGGCCACTTAAGGTTGCCAACCTCCAGGCGGGGCCTGGAGTTCTCTCAGAATTGCAACTGATCAGTTCCTGGAGGACATGAAGGCTTCAGAGGGCAGAGTCGGTAGCATCGCCTCCCCACTGAGACCCCCTCCCCTCTTCAAACTCTGACCTCCCCCAGCTCTGCCTCCAACTTTTCTGGAATGTTGCAACCTGGAGTTGGTACCCCTGTGGTTGCTGCCCTGTGCCCCTGGCACGGCTGGACCTGCCACCCAGCTCCGTGATCACCTCAACTCCCTTTTCAGAGTTTATATTCTCCATTTCCCAAAGATGGTCTTTCTGAAGAAAGTCCACATAGTCTAGTCAGGGAAAGCAGATGGGGTTTTAGTTAGGAAACAGGGAGATACCAAGAAAATAAAAGCGGGGGGGGGGGGAAAGCCAAGCCAAGCACCCGCCAGCCCCTTTCTTCTGGCTATTATTTGTGACAAAGCCCTTGGTCCATTTTTCTTCATAATTTGCAGGACGCCTAATGGAAACAGCCCCTCCCAATTACGCTGGCTGCCAGAGGCTAATTTTCTCAGCCCCAGGAAGAATCCACAATAGAGAAACTCCCCAAATGGGAGAAATTTGCATATGGCCCATGCCCAGAATGCAAAAGAGTTGCCTCCTCTGCTGGCAATTAGGGCTCGCTGGCTTCCCTTTTCTCCTTGGGCTCTCCTCCTTGCATTGTGATGATGAGGGCGTCCCAAACAGAAGCACCTCCCTGTCCCGTGTGTCGAGGACTGGCCTTCTTCTGTCTGTCTTGTGTGCGTGAGATGGAAACGCTTAGGAGGCTCTTCTCCACTTGCAGCCCAGAGAGAGGCCACAAAGGCGCTTTCAGCTGTGCAGGACTGCCCACCACCAGTTGGAGGCAAGAGCAGGGAGCAGGACTGATGCAGCCCACAGGTCCCTGTAACGAAATGGTTTCCGGGGGTGAAGTGAGTGCCACTTGCTGTTAATCTGTCTTTAAAGAAAGGGGAGGAAATGTTCCCCATGAGGTCTGACGGGCTGTGGGGCCAGGGGGAGGCCTGCAGGAGTCTTGGGGTGGGACGCCCTTCTTCCTGGACTACAACTCCCAGCTGCCCCGGGGCCAAGAAAGGGCGGGAAAAATAAGGGGTGGGGCCTGAATAGAGATGCCCAGCGGATCCTGAGGTAAAGAGTTAGTCTCCTTCTTGGTTGAAGGAGGAGAGGCCCCTGCTGCTGGGTGAAACCCGGGTGCCTGGGCCCTAAGTGCGGAGGGCCTGGGAGGCAGCAGGGAGGGAATAAAGGGGGAACCTTCTTCCCTGAGACCCCCACCAGCCCCTTAAGGCAGAGCAGGGAACAGTGTGGTAGGGATAGCAGACGGCAGTCCTCCTCAGTTTGAATTTCTGCCCTAGGGATTCTGACCGGGAGGGGGGGTCCTACCCCTACGTGTGGTGCCTTTACCTGCTTTGTATATAGTGCTCTGTATATATAAATATATATAAATTATACTTTTTTGGAATATAAAGGACCTTGTGGTGCTCTGACTACGTAAGCCCCCCCCACTTGGCACGCTACAGGGAGGGAGGGAGCCCAGGAGAACTGATCAGGCCAGACCTTGGTGGGTTGCCAATTCTCCAGGGCCCACCCAAAGATTGGGGAATTCACTTCCCAGTAGGGAAATTCAGCCAGAGGGGTCTCGCTGCCCCTCAGTCAGGCGGTGTACAATTCAGTGAGTGCTGGCAGCGAGGAAGAGTGTCAGCCACACCCACCAGGGACGGTGGGAGGCGGATAGCGGGGCTAGCAGGCCATTGACGGCGGCTCAGTTGCCCGGACTGAGAGCCAGCGCCCGTTCCGCCACAGTCCCCATGGGAAAAGCCACATGGTCTGTGCTTTTGTGCAGCCAGTCCCCCAGGGGCTACACTTGAGAAGAAAATTTGAGGTTGGAGGAGCAGACAACTGCCCGGTTCTAGAAGCTTCCTGATGGTTTGCAATGGTGGTCTCAGGCTCTTGTAGTGGAGCTGTACGTTGAGGCCTGGGCTTGGCCGTGCATAAGAGCAAGAGTGAAAACTTTCTGAAAGGCAGGGAATGACCCACTCAGTGGCCTCCCCTTACCACTTAAGGCACCTACACAGGCACAGAACTATTGCCCCAGAGGTGCAGGGAGGGGCTGGTCCTCCATGCCCAGGGCCTTTTCGGGGGTAGCACCTACCCAGGCCATTGCAGTCCCTCCCCAGACAAGTCCGTCTTTCCCCCTCTGTCTTCGTGGAATGTGGTGGAACTTTCTTTGCCATGTTGTTTGGGTGTGATTGGTGTTGCAGGAAATTCCTTTGGCAGCTGTTTGTCTTCATCCGTGTGGCTTCTTTGTCGCTGGCTTTCATTTGCTCCTTTTCATATTGCTTGGATTTTAACTCTTATCAGTTGTTTTGAGAACCCAGGAAGTTGAAAAGCAGGATAAAATGTTATGGCTATATACATTATATCCTAGTTTTAGAGTTGGCTTACCCTCATGACTTCCCCCAGGGAATCCTGGGAACCGTGATTTGGTGAGGTTGATGAGGATTTCTTGTCTGACACCCCCCACCCCACCCCCTGCCTCTCACAGAAGTACAGTTTTCAGAATTCCATGGGACAAAAAGTGATCTGCTAAAGTTTGTGGGGTTGGGATCTGCCTGAGCAGTATCCAGGTATGCAGCTGCTTCTGGGGGAGGAACAACCTTTTCCAGGTGCAACACAGGATCAATTGGGCTGTCAAGTGAGTGACCCAGTCCAGAGAGTTGGGTGCTGCCCTTCCTTGGCCCCCCTTTGAGAGTCCTGCTGTGGTCTGAGTGGGACGGAAAACAGAAGCACTGATTTTATTACCATGGGGGTAGAATGAAAGGCCCAGTGCTGTGTGTTGTTTTGTTAAAGCAAATAAGGAAAGCAGAAATGTAAATGACCTCTCTGAATGCACGTTCGTAGTTTGCAAATAACACTAAAGCTTATGGTTATTGCAAAGGAAAATAGCAGTGGGATCAATATTCTATACAACTGAAGGCAAGGCATCCCTCCCCCACTTTAATCACCTCATTGGAGAAATGGCATTGAAATCAGAAACCTCAGTTTTCTCCATTTGTACATACAAGTTGAACATAACTCCTGGTGGGAGGGAGGGGGAAGCAGGTGATTCCTGTTCTCAGGTGAACTCGGAGTCCCCAGGCAGTACCAGCCCTATTTCCCCCAAAGGCCGCAGGCTGTATGCGCAGAGCAGAGACAGGAGCCCCCACTTCCAGACACCTGGCATGCCAATATCACTCTGGTGGTCATATTCGCAGTTGGGCCTAGATTTGATTCCAGAGGAGCAGCTTCAGGAGGGTCTTTCAACTTTGCCAGAAGGACAGGATTCACAAGTCGGATCTAGAGCCAAGAGGAAAGGGAGAATATACATATTTTAATGGAGAGTGCTGTCAAGACATGGCTACCCCTGTCGGGGTTTGAATGGCAAGAGGCTAACAGAGGCCATTGGCAATTGCCTGCCTCTGCAACCCTGGTCTGCTTTGGAGGTCTCCCATTCAATTACTAACCAAGGCTGACGCTGCTTAGCTACTGAGATCTGACGAGATCGCGCTTGCCTGGGCTATCTAGGTCAGGGGAAATAGTTTAATGAATAAAAATAAATAAATGTTCCAGCTGGTTGCAACACCAGTGGGGCAATGCTAGCAACTCCCATTTATTTATTTGAAATATTTATGATTTCTCAGTCATTCTCCACTAGTGGGAGCGTTTACTGCAACCTTACTAGGAAGCATTTTGAGTGAGGCTCTTGGGGTCTTTGCTTGAGAATTCTGGCACTGGGTGGTGGGGGTAAAGAGTGCTTCATTTTGGACAGGGTGGGATGGGGAGGTGGGAAATCACTGCTCCTCTCAAGTTTGGACTGTGCACCCCAGACACAAGACTCCAGCTCCAGCAGTGTGTCGAGCTCCATAAATGTCTGAAGGCAGGGCAGGCTTTTGACACCCCCCCTCCCCGCCCATGGTCGTGGTGCCCTCTTGCCAAAGTACAGAGGCTCCATTAGTGTGCAGATACTGGAAAGATGGGGAGGAGTCCGCAAATCAAAGCAGCCCTTCTTCTGACAATTATAGTCACACTCAAGCTCTCCTCCAACAGAAACACATATCTGTTGTTGTGCTTTCTCCATTTTTTGTTTTCTTCACAAGCCAATTGTTTTTTCTGGGTTGCAGAAAGAGCCAAATGGATGTTAAATTCCACCCTCATGGCCCAGAGGTGGGATTTGCAAGGATCAGACATGTGATATCTGAAGGAAGGGCTATGCTGTTGTTTTTTAAAAAAATATTATCTATGAATAAAAGAGAGAATAGACAGAGAAGCTGATCAAGAACCTATCAAGTCTCCTCTTAAGCTGAAATCCTCCCCCTCCCCCTCCCCCTCCCACCCATTTCCCCAGCAGAAAAGCTGGACTGTAATTGCTTGCAATCACTCGGCACAAATTGTCTGCTTGCATTTGCTTTTTAATTTTGTATAATCTGGTCCATTTCGCTCTCTGTGCCTTTGAGCTTAACCTCTCTCTGTGTTTGTCTTCTGTGTGCCTCCCTGCTCTCTTGTGTTTTAATTCTTCAGTGCTGCTTAAGAATTAGCAATGTTTCCTGGTTTTCTACTACAGAATAGAAAACCAGGGCCTTGGGGTTGCAGGCTGCCTTATGGCTTTGAGTAGATTAGATACCATTTTTTTTAAAAAAAAATAAAAATCCAATATAAGCCCAAAGTCACCAATGGGAGCTTGGCCGCAGACGTGAAAAGATTCCAAGGGAAACCAGCAACAGGCTTGGGCATGCGCCTGGATTTCTGACCGTTGCCACCTAAATGGGTGTTGCTCAGTCCTCTTTCCTTGCTGGAAATTGCTTTCACAGCCGGGAGTCTTGAGGTCCAGCTGAGGTGGGAAGGGGCCAGGCCAGCTGCTTTGGGCTTGCATGGCTTTCCAGAGCAGGAGTCCAGAGGATTGTTGCCCAGAGCTTTCAGCTGGCCTGGAGAGCAGAACCATCACTCTGGTGATGGACTGGGCAATGCTGGATGTGTCTGTGGAGCTGCAGATAGAGATCCTGCAGGGCTGGGAAGCAGGAGAGCCAAGGGGAGATGCCCACAAAGAAGGCATTTTTGTTGGCATTCAGGCGCACACACGAACCACAAGGAGCAAAAGGGGCATGGATTGAGGTGCGTCTTAGCAGTGTTGCTGATGTTGCAGCATTTGGGGGCGGGGCCCAAGCTGAAGCCCTCCCTGTCGGGATGTGTTCCAGGCAGTCAGTCTCTGCATGAAGTTATGGCCAGAGGCAGACTTGTTTCCTGGCCGCTTGTGCGACGCTATTTATTTATAACATTTGTTAGCTGCCTTTTTACCTTGCAGGAACTCAAGGCAACTTACATTACAGTACAAATTAAAAAAAAACAAAAACCCTCAATTTTAAAACACAGTTTAGGACTGCAAATGAACACAAACACAAAGCAAATTAAAAGCAGTTCTAAATAAAAATGTCTGCATGTTAGCTCAGCAGCCTAGGAACCTGAGCCCGTGGTGTGTGCTGACGACCTGAACGGGTCCTCGGGCAGGAGCCTTTGGGAGCTCTTGGCAGATCTCTTCTTTCTAAACAGCCAGCCAGTAAGACCTGTGTCAAGTAATCCCTGCGCTAAAGGCCAAAGAGAAACCACCTGGGCAGAAATCCCCACATTTCTCTGGGATTCTCTAGCAAACGAGTTGCTGGTTTTCCCTCAGCACAGTGTAAGGAACGGGGGTAAACAATGCATTCAGAAAAGAAAGTTTCCCATCTTTCGGCTTCATATCCACAATATGAAAAGGAGCTTTAACAATGGCCTCTTTTGCTTCTGATGTAAGCAACGTGCAGTTGGAGTGGTTAGTTGGCCCTTGGGATACCAGGAGGCACAAACATCACCTCCCAGAGATGCCTTGGAAAGTGCATGAAGAGCCCCCACTTTGCATCCAGCTCTTTGCAGCTGGGACCAGAGCGGGATGCTCAGCCAGCAGAGACTGTCTCCTGCACGCGCACCCCATGGGAACTGCGGAGCCTCCCCCCCCCCCGTTCACGTTCACAGGGGTTGTGCAGGAGACAGGCGCCGTGGACATGGCCTCAGCCACGCCCAGGCCACCTTTTCGCTCATGTCCTGAGGAGTATTCTGCAGCATTAGTCCCTGCAGTAGACTCTACAGCAGCTGGGATGGAGAGGTGGCAGCTGGAGAAGGACAAGCAAAGCCTTGCAGGTTCTCACGCCAGCAGAGGCCCATTCCTCCAAGGGTCAGGCTGGCTCAACTTTGTTTCTTGTGGGAAGGAGAGATGAGCACTCAACAGGCACCAACCGTGGCTCACAGAAAGAGTTTAGAAGTTCAGTTGGCACAGTTTTGGCGTTAGGTGCCCCTGGCAAGTTCCCAGCCTCTCAGAGGATTCTGTGCCTCAATAGACAGAAGTTGCGCGTGCGCGCGTGCGCGCGCGCATGTGTGAACATGGCCACACACTGGTTTGTTCATCAGATGACTGTGAGCCGTCACAGACTTACCTGGGAAAGGTGCTTTGGCATCCCACAGGTTGAGAAAGGCCTGTCTGTTCCCACCCCTTTTCTGGGAGGTAACCGAGCAGTGGCTACTGGGCAAAAAGCAGTCCTTGGGCAGTGAGAGCCAGCGAGCCTTGGCCTTTGAGTCCTCCTGTCCCCAAGGATATTCTGTCAAAACAAACGCTCCCTCGGCATTTTTCAAGGGCCAGAAAAGTTCGTTATAGTTTTAATCTGATTTGAAGGGAAAAATTGAAATGATGATTTGATATACAGACGTTGATGAAAGATGTATTTTTAAAGCAGTAAATTAAAATCTCATTAATATTTCAGTGAGAATATTTTGTGCTTATCCGTTTCATCTCCATTCTTGACCTGTGGCTCCAAGTTCCCAGCATGAAGGCGATGGTGAATCTGTTCACCATAAAATGTTAATTATAAGTAAATTGCAGCACAAACGTTCAATCAGCCGCATTAATTCTACATAAAGTGAATTATTGTAGCAGAAAATTTTCAAATGTGACTGAATTTTGAAATCTGCTTCCTCTGTTTCTTCCCTTTGCTCCTGGATCTGCACTGGGGTGGGGCAGGGGATGCTCTTTACGTACTGGAGAGGCAGGCCGGGTCTCCCACTTAAGGGGTTTAAAGATTCACAAGTGCGTTTAGAGCCCTCCACACATTGCCTCTTAAACTACTCTGAGTTGCACCAACTGGTTGTGCCTGGTGGCCAAGCGCAGTAGCCGTGGGAGCCCTTTAACTGTTTGCACGTCTTAGATATATTCAGTGCAACACAGAGGAAAAATTAAAACAGACTCACTCTCTGTTTCAGGTAAGACTCCACAGTTGATGCATGAAACCAGTGTCTGGATGCTGCCATGGGCTGCCTGAAAGCCAGCGATGAAGGGAAGCTTAATCCAGACAAGACTGAGGTATTGTTGGTTAAGACTGATGTGGACTGTGATGGTGGGAGGCAGCTTCTGCAGGGCAGGGTGATAATCCCCTGGAAGGAAGGAAGGAAGGTGTTTGCAGCTTGAGGGTGCTCTAAGCAGGGTACAGCGGGAGGTGCAGATCTCCTCGGTAGTATGTCGCACCTGTAACAGGATGCTTTGCCAGCAGCTGCAACACTTCCTTGATCTAGCCCTGGTGATCCATTCTCTGGTTACCTGTAGGTTAGATGACTCTTATGCATTGTGTGAAGGACTGCCCTTGAAGACACTTCAGAACTCTTGATCTGTCCAGAATGCAGTAGCAAGACTGTTGGCTAGGGTGGATGACAGGTGGCAGAGGGTACTGCTGGTTCAAGAGCTCCACTGGCTGCTTACTCATTTCTGGTCCCGATTCAAGGCACTGGTTTTAAGAACAAAAGTGCTGCACGGCTTAGGACCCGAAGGAGCACTTGATCCCATATCCTCCTGCGTTCTTTCATCTTCACAGGGTGAGCGGAAGAGCCTTTTCTGAGGCTGCACCCCAGCTTTGGAAGGCTGTACTGTTTCTTGATATAGTTTTGGCAAAGACTGGTTTGTTGCGGATGGCTTTCAACTGATCGCTGTCCCTGTTTGGTAATTTTAACTCACTGTTTCATGTCTTGCATTGCGGCTATGGATTGTGTCGCTCTAAACTATTTCTAGCAGCTGTTGGTTGTATTACTTTGTAAGGGTGCTGCTGACTTGTATATTGTTTATCTGCTATTGTTTGATGGGTAGTATGCAGTCTTACCTACTTTGGGTGGAAAGAGGATATATTAAGTATTTAAAAGAAATAAATAATAAACACATAAACAGTCATTTAACGAACATTATGGGCTGTTATATACCTGAGTTTAAAGACAGGGACTGCCTCCTCTTCTTCATCACCCTTCCCAAGGGATGGTGGAGTCACCTGTCATATTTGATACCCCCCTGCAGCTGAAGCTGATGCTGTTGGGGGGTTTCTGTTATTTGAACCTGGAATGGGAAGGTGTTTGTTCCTGTTGTAATCTCTCCCGAGCCTGGGCGCCTGCTTGACCTTGAGCAGTCCATGAATCACACAGCCTGTTTTTCTGAATGCAGAGTTAGAGGACTGTTAGGAGAAAGGGGGGATTAGGAGTAGCCTTGGGGAACCTGTTTCTGCGTGATACTTGTCTGTAGCCGCCAGTCCTAGCAAAGATGGTGTAAGTGTATCATACTGGCATCTTATAATAAAGAACTTTTACTCATGAAGTGAAGTCTCTTGGGAGTTGCCTGGCGTCCTTACAGGAGGAGCTATTCTGCAATGCAGGATGCTGGGGCCAGTCTCCTTGGCTGAAGCCCCTAGAGCAAGGCAAGAGTGCGCACCCCCCCCCCCCGCCGCCTTCATCAGTTAGATCGTTTCCATTTTGCTGCTGCTTCTCAGAAGAGGAGCCTCGTCTTTTCATCCATGCCCTCTGCTTGGCCTGCTGTCCTGGATGCTTTCGTTCTCCCAGGGCCCCCTTTGCTTAACACCCAGTGGTCTAAAGAGTTGTGGAGAACTCAACAGCAGCTAATCAGAAAGACGGGAATTGACTTTCGGGGACTGAACTGGATGGGACCTTGTCAGCTATGGGCCCTCCCTTGATTAGTTGCTTGAGGGAGGAATTAAGATCAGAGTTGCATGACTGGGATGGCCCTGAGAGCAGAAGACTCAGAGAAACCCTTTCAGGTATGAAGAAGACCAGTAGAGGCTCAGGAAAAGGATCCGGCAGCGAATTCTGGAAGTCTGTTTTTCAGGAAGCGAGTGGCGTGATGGGCGACAGGCGAGGGGTCCGAGTGCTCACTACTGTCCAGTTGGCAACCGTGCAGCTCAGAGCAACCTGCTGTGCTGTGCAGTGCCATAAGGAGGTTTGAGTATGAAGTCGAACACCAGGCAGTGGTTCAGCTGCTTCCTGAATACCTGCTAGGTTTTCCCTGGGTGGGGTCCAGGGCACCTCTCGTCCTTTATTGTGAGAGCCCCCCCCCTGTTCAAGCAGAATGTTTCTCTTAGTGGTGTCTTTCAATGGTGTTTTGATTGCCTAACATTTTTTGTGATTTGTGTGATAATTTGAGTTTGCGTGTGTGATTGGCTAGCTCTAAAACTGCCCTAGCAGAGCAGCCAGATATTTTCTGTGCTGGCGGCTGGATCTTCTGTGCACATCCCTCTCTAGAAAGCCCAGAGGTCTGGCTAATGTGACCGAGGAGCCAGTCGTTTCCACTTCCGCTGAGGAGCCAAGTTGTCAAACACAGAGTCGAGCACAGAGGCTTCGGTTTGAAATTCGGGTCTTATATTTCTGCACGAGTTGTATTTCTGGCAGCTGCAACCATTTAACCCTCATGCTGGATACCAGCCCAGGTTTGACATCTTGTTCTGATTTTTTTTTTTTTAGTTTGCAGGGTTGTAGTTTGCTACAATAATAACGCTTTGCAATTTTATTTCCACACTTTTCCTCATCAGTGATATTCCTGTTTAATAACCAGGCCACACATGCTGCATATTGTCCAGATGTGAACTTAATGAAGCCTCTTGTTACAGGACAGGTGTGCACCAGCATCTCTGAGCAGCATAGTGGCTATGCATCCCCCTTGGCACATAGGCATGGTTTCAAACTGTTCCACCACAGCTTTTAAAAATGCCACTGGCTGACAGTGAAGTCCGAATGTGGGGAGATGGGGCTGTAGGCGAGGAGTTGTGCAGAGGAATACACCTGCTGGCTTCCAATCTAGCTCCTGCCAGAGCAACAGCCTTGGCCTGGTGGAAGAGCCCTGGTGGAAGACCTGTGCCTGGCCTGGCCCTGGTTTCCTTTGCTGGCCCAGTGCTACTGGACACCCTCAGCTTTCTTGTGGGATTTGTGAATGCCTTGTACCTGTATCTTGAGCAGGATAAACAAAGCAAGTCCACCTGGAAATGGAGAAGCAGCAATATAGTGAGTCAATGATCTAGTTATTTGCCGGGGGTTTTTAACTTTCAGAATTTAATGAACAGCTTTAGGGATAATTAACAAATTTCCATATTCATGCTGAATCAGTATCTATAGAGATAATAGCACGACACTTCAATATTTATGACATTTTCGTAAATACAGAAAATTGGTAATTATCACAGCAGTAGAAGACACCTACTCAGTCCTTCATTTTTTGAATGCAGCCACCCGTGCTTTGTCTCCTTGCCTTCCTCTCTCAGCCAAGCAGCTCTTTCTCTGGGCCTCAGCGAGCATGCTGGGCTCTGGGTCTGGCTGGCCCAGTTGCTCCAGGCTCAGCTGCAGTGTGGAAAATGCTCTTTTCTCTGAGCTCTGGTCTATGCCACTCAAGGAGGCTTGCCTTGCTGCTTGGTGCCTGTCTATGGCTTTCCCAGGCCTCAGGCACAGCCGGGCAGCCTCCACATCATATCTAGGTTCATCCAGCCAAATAATCTGCGGCGGAAAGAGTGTTCTGCCGCAGACTCCCCCTTAGGCCAATGTGGCTGCAGTCCTAAGCCAGCCACGGAGATCAGGAGGACTCATTTCCAAGCCAGCAGAACTCAGCCTGGGAGGCAGGTCTCTTTTTCTGCGTATTTTGGGGCAGAAAGGACATCAGCACCTGACACACCCTTTGGGGAGGAATCACAATGCCTGGGCTTCCGACTGATCCTTCTCAGCCCGTCAGCCAACCAACAGGACTCCGACTAATAGCAGCTGATCTTGCAGGAATGAGGAAGGTTTTGAGCCTGTTGACAGCTGATAACAACCGGCCACTGGGCCTGGCGGGGTGGCAGAGGTCAGGTCAGATCAAACTAGGCACTAGGGACAGGGACAGCATTTCCCAACCTGTCAATAATGGAGACACCTGTAGGCGGTCCTCCTCCAAGCCCCCAGCGGCACCTTGGCATAACTTCACTGCATCCGTGGCCCCTGTCGCTTGGATGCTGATTACTTCCATCAAACATAACCTTTGAACCGCCCCCCCCCCCCCCCGTTCTGTGGCAGCCAGAGGCCAGGCAGCTGGAGGAGATCAAAGGATGGGTGGGGTGGGTATGGATCACATGCAAGCCTGCAGATAAGCCTGGGGAAGCAGCAGCAGCAGACAGGAGGGCCCTGTGGAAGCGTCTACCAAGGGGGAGGGATTGCGTCTGCCCGCAATGTTCCCTGGAGGGTAGCCATGTCTTCTTTGCATCGACAAATCACTCTTGGCAAGCAGGAGTTTAATTAAAAGCCTCTCTGAGTCCATGGGGGCCTTCCTTGCAGGGGGTGCCTCACAATCCAGTGAGGAGGCTGGTGTCGCTGGGGCTCTGCCTTGCTTTGGCTCCTGTGTGCATATTTGAGTAACGTGGCGCTTCCTCTACCTGCAGTATGCAAATAGTATTCCAACAAGGCCGCCTCCCTGTGCAGACTGTCAGCACATCCCCCTAAGCTCCCCTCCAGCCAGTGACTAATGGGGACATGTGTTCTTTCTATTTTTATAAAGCCGGGAGAATAAGGAGAAGGCAGGCAAGGAGGCGTCTCTTTGCAGAGTCTCTGAAGTGCCTTTGCTGGCACTCCGCAGAAGCAATTCCCCGCCCCCTCCATGCTGGGCGCTTGGTGTGCTGCTTTGGGGCCTCTCTATGCTCTTGAAAGGGCCAAGGCATTGCAGTGGGGCTTGTCCGGTGGCTCCTGGGACCGGGAGGCAAAAGGGGGCTGTGGCTGTCCCTGCCAGGAGTCATGGCCCTGGGGCTGCTCCACCCTCTGCACCCTGGACCACAGAGGGAGGAGGCTCGAGCTGGGCCTGGAGGTGTGTGTGTGTGTGTGTCGGGGTGTGTGTGTCTTTCTCTTCCTCTGCAAAGTGCCATATATGTGGAGGGGGCTTGGTGGCTGCAAAGCTGCGGCTCGTTTTGCATGGCTTGTGCTGCTGTTCCCAAAGAGGTCTGTTCTTTCAGGGGACAAGCAGCACCCCCAAACCCTCGCAGCAGGTGTCCTGTGCTCCTTCAAGAGCAGAAGGTTTCTTGCAGCCCAAGGATTCCTGGACTGGAGCCCAGTTCTGCAGGTGCATGAAGTGAAACCTCACGTCTACGGAGAGATGCACAAATACACAGAGAGCAAGTGGAGAGTGGTGGTTAGAGTGCTGAGCTACCACCTGGGTTCAAATCCTCACTCAGCCACGAAGCTCACTGGGCGACTTTGGGCCACTAACTTTCTCTCAGCCTATCCTACCTCACAGGACTGTTGTGAGGATAAAGGGGAGGAGAAAGATCTTGTTTACTGCCCTGAGCTCTTGTAATAGTTATATAAAAAATGAATCCAACAAACAGAATTTAGTTTAGACTCACTGGTGTCTCCCTTTGAAGTTCTCTTGATGAAGAAAGGTGACGTTAAGCCTTGCCCGAATATCTCCTGGTAGAGGCTGAAATGCTCTTTGCCAGGTTTTGGCTCCTTATTGTCTCTCTTTGAAATTCACACCTAGCTAGGTTCTGGGCGTCTATGCTGGCCTGGCTCCCAACTTGCTTCCAAGCCCAGTTCAAGGAGCTGGTTTGCCTAACTGTCTGACGTGGTGAGACTGGCCCTGCATATGCCTGGTTCTGCCACTGGGGATGGTCTCAAGTTGCTAGACCTCAATTCGGAGGCCATCTCTCCTGCTTTATCCCTGCCTCACACTTACAGGCTTCCCTCTTGCTGCCACCAGCAGGTTCCTGGAGGTATGCTTGTCTCGTACGATGCAATGCACAGACCCCGTTTCTGTCTCTTAGGAGACGTCTCAAATTCAGACTCGTTCTCCTCATCCAAGCTACCATGCATGGAGAGGGAAACCTTGGCGATCAGCTAAGTGAGTGCCTTCCCTTGGCATCTTGGAAAGTGTGAGCTGAGTCAGGCTTTCGGTCGGAGCAGAGACCATCGGAACACCAATTTCAGAAAAAGAAAAATGGAAGTTTACTTCTATAAACAATCATTGGTTACAAAAAGAAAGAAGGCATAGAGTTGAGCAAAATTTACCAACAATCTCAGCAAAGAGAAACAAGGTGGGCAATAAACACTCTCCTCTCTCTGGCTGTCTAAAACTTGCCCCCTAATGGAAAGGAGGCGTTTGGCCTCTCAGTCCTAAGGCTTCTGGCCTTCACCTCTCTCTGCCATCTTGTGGGTCCTCCTCCTCCTGGAGCTCAACTGATGCTCTTGCAAATGACAGCGATTCTCTACGTTAGCCCACAGACTCAGTGAAAAATCCCGCCCCCCCAGCGGAAGCTGCTGCTGTTCTCCCCGCTCCCCAGCCCCCAAGTGCTGGCCCACTCTTCTCCTGGCAGCAAATTCCATCAAGATATGAATTAACCTCCCCGCCATCTTGGCACACTGGAAGCCAGAAGGAAAACCTTGTTCAGAAATCTTTTGGCTCCCTGTCAAGGAAGTTTTAGTTTAGCCTTTGGCCATTCAGAGAGTGCAAATTTAACATTCACCTTGCTCCGTTGTACATTTTTACAGAGATAACCTGCGGTGAAGTGTCTTTGCCCTTCTTGTAGCAACCTGCTTGGGTCCAGAGACAGATCAGTGGGGGAAGCTGCCTGTGGGAACAGCCTGCATTGACTAAGGCTGGCTTGGTTGCTGCCCCCAGGCTGTGCCACTCCCTCCCCACCCCCAGGCTATGCAGCTGTCCCTTGGGGAGAAACGCAGCTCCCTTCTGCTTGAAAAGAGCTTTGATCTGATGGACTGCCGGGGAGTGCCATGCACCCTTCCATGGAGCTTGTTTTAAGAGCGCTCTCTTGTATATCTGGGAATGTTTTTTAAACACATGCCTCCTTAAGCCTCCTGTGTAGGGCTGAAGGGTGGCATAGAAATGCCTCTGTAAGGAATGGCCAGCTGGACTTCCGGCCTGCCTGCCCCAGCATGACCTGCCTTGATGCTGCTGGCTGCAGTGTGCCAAGTGGGGAGCGAAGGGCCGAGGGGTGCCGCGACTGCCCTCCAGCAGGGTGTTCAGGGCAGGAGCAGCCTCCCCCTCCCGTGGAGCAGCATGCAGGCTGGCCAGGTTGTTTTGGCCCCAGGGGTGGGGGAGAGCGGTAATTAATCCGGCAGCAAGAAGCAAGTGGAGAGAGAAACAGACGGAGAGTTCGGGAGCAGGACCCTGCCTGCGCCTCTGACCTTGCTGAGGTCAGGAGAGGAGGGGCCTGTGGGCATCTGGAGCTGACACACATTGGGCGCTGCAGACAATAGCCCTGTCCCCACAGAGCTGGAGGAATGGCTGGCTGGCTGGCTGACAAAGGGACCTTGCCCTCCTCCTTCCTGGACACGACCAGCTTGTCTGACCTCCAACGTAGGCCCTTTCTGTGCTCTGTGAAGTCTGCCTGGGCTTTCTTCTAAACACAGCCCAAGTGGGGCTTTGCTGTCTGGGTGCTGCACAGCGGCTGGGGCTGGCAGGCCTCTGCACTGCTGTCTGGGGAGCTTGGAGTAGAGGGGGGGGGGGCAGGCTTGACTGCCGGAACACACAACGCAGTCTCAGGATAGGACCCCTAGCTGTACGCTCCGCACAGAAACAGCAGCGACTTAGAAGGATGTTCATATTCGTGCCTGTGGAAAAGGTATTCCTGTAATCTAATTGACCAACTTCAACCAAGAGAGTTCATCTAATTGCAAATTGAGCCTTTTGTGGTCTCCTAACCTGTATCATGGGAAGTGACTAAGTTCATTTCCTCTCTTTGAAGTAGAAGATTTCCTCCTGTCAAAGGAACTGTAGGATAAGAGAATCTTCACACCTTACAGAAATCCTTCCTGACCAGGAACGAACACTTAGCCTCCCTACTGATGTAGTAATCACTGGAAAGCCTCTCCCAGGGAGGCTGCCGGGCCGCATCGTTTCACGGACTCTGCTCAGATGGGGCTTTGAAGGAGGAGGAAGCGAGGCCTGCGCAGGCCTGGGCCTGAAACGTCCAGGTTTAATTAGGGCCCGTCCCTTTGTGGCCCAAGGAGTGGCACCCAATCCCGGCCCCGCTCTGCAAGAGTCTCAGGAGAGGCTGTGCTGGGGGGGCCTGCTGCTTCTCTCCCCGCCGGAGGGAAGAAGCCGCGCGGCGGCGCAGAGGCTGCCTTCCGTTTCCAGGTCTCCTTTGGGTTCTGCAATGGGAGGCTGGCCCCTGCCTCCGGGCGCCCTCCTTCCTCCGCCCGCCTTTGCTCTCCCCTTTTTGCTCCAGCCCCTTGCCCGGGCGCCTCTCCTGCTGCTCACGATGGGGTGCCCGTGTTAGTCACAGCGGAGTCATGCGGGCATAAAGGGGGGGGGGAGGCGATCCGCGGAGTCTGCTGGTTTTCCCAGCGGGCTGCCACTGCTGGCCTTCTGGCCATTCATTCCAAGCAGCTGGCCTGCACCGCCGGGGCCTGCTCTTCGAAACGGAAAGCCGGGCTCAGATCCGACTGCACAGCCGAGTGGGCAGCAGGGCTGCCAGGCAGCGCCGCTGGCAAGAGGCCCTTCTGGCCGCACGCGGAGGGTGGGCCTGACCCGCAGCCGCTCCCATCCTTCGCCTCTCCCACACCCGCCCCGTGAGGTAGGCTAGCCGGACGCTCTGCCAGAGTCCCGCCCAGGCTCTCCCGTGGCCCGCTGCAGCAGCGCGGCTAGGCGAGGGGCCCGGCCACGCCGCTTAGGCCGGCGCGCTCCTGCTCGCGGAGGGCCCCTTCAGCCCAGCCGGCCAGGCGGGCCCCTCTGCCCGCGGCGTTCGCGGCCGAGGCCTTCCAGCCGCCTGCTGCGCCTCCCGGGCGGAGGGGCGCCGCTCCCGCTTGCGGCCAAGAAGGGCCGCTCCAGCTCGGAGCGCTGTCGAGTGAGAGGGCGGCCAGGGCCGGACGCTGCTCGCTGGGGCCCCTCCGCGGCCGCAGCGATTGCCAGAGCGCGGGGCGCTTCGGGGCCGCGGGACGAGGGCCGCTGCAAGGGGCCCGGCCTGCGCAGCCGCGGGGAGGCGCAGCTGGCCTTGGAGCGCGCGCGGGGCGGGCGGCGGGCTGCCCACCCGCCTCGGCGGCGCTCCTCGGGCCCGCGCAGGCGCCGTTCGCAGCCGAGCGGTCACCCTGGATCCGGCAAGCACGGGAAGGGCGCTGCCTGCAAAGGCTTTCTGCCCGCGGTCTAGCCTGGAGACGGCCCCAGACCTCCGCCGGGCCCAGCGGGCCTCCCGGATCCCTGCCACGGTGACATCCTGCATGCAGAGGTCTTCCCGCTAAGTTAACTTGGAGAGAGCCGTTGGTGCCGAACACTGCAGCCGGGGAGCTAGTTTGGTGTAGCGGTTAAGAGCGCGGGGCTCTACCCTGGAGAGCCGGGTCGGAGTCCCCACTCCTCCGCTTGAAGCCAGCTGGGTGACCTTGGGCAAGTCACAGCTTCCTGGAGCTCTTTCAGCCCCACCCACCTCACAGGGTGTTTTGTTGTGGGGATAATAGTGACATACTTTGGAAACTGCTCTGAGGGGGTGTTAAGTCACCCTGGGGAGCGGTATATAAATCAAATATTATTATTAGGAGGAGAAGGAGGAGTGCCCGTTCTGCCCTCACTCTCTGTTGGCTATCTGCCAGTAACTCGGCTCCCTATTGCTGTCCCATACAAAGCTCTTCACAGCCTTGGTCCATCCTATGTCTATGGGACCGCCTCTGCCCTTACGTTCCACCACACGGGCGTTGCTCATCTAAACAGGGCCTTCTGCAGGTGCCCCCCTGCACATCGGCAAAATCAACATGCATTCTTTGCGGTGGCCTTGTACCTTACGGAGTGGCCTACCTGAAGGGGTCAGGAAAGCTCCACTCCTCTGGCTTTCCACAAACTCTGCAAAACTGAGTTACTTGAGAGGGTTTTTTTACTTAGCTAGGAGGGTTCTACTGTAAAGAAGCGCTCTCAAAAGAGATGCATAAGTACAGGGATCGGGACTATCCATTTTACTGTGTACGGTCTGTTGCTGTAAGTCTGCTCCTACCGGATAGTTTCTGCATTGTTGACGATATCAGTCTTAGAACTGCCAATGCTCTGTTTCAGCCTTTCTTCAACTTGTACTGGATTTCTTCTGGTTTTAAATCTTTGCAAATTTGCATTTATATACCTTAATACATTGTTTATTGAAATGCCCTTGAAATTGACTGTACTGACCCACACTGTATAATCCGCCTTGAGTCCCAGTGAGAAAGACAGACCATAAATAACAAATAAATATGTTTGGCCTGACCTCAGTGGAACAGGCTTCCTCGGGAGGTGGTGTGCTCTTCTTCCTTGAGGGTATTTAAGAAGAGGCTAGATGGCCAGCTGATGCCAATAATGATTCTATGACTCAATATGAACGTACGCAGATGGAAGAGGGAGGGCAGGAAGGGATGAGCCAGTGCTAAGCTCTGTGGCCCTTTCTTAGATGCCCAGGGTCATGCCGATCACCACTTTGGGGTCAGGAAGGACTTTCTCCCAGGCTCGATTGGCCAGGGATCCTGGAGGTTCTTTGCCATCCTCTGAGCCTAGAGGGAATGGGGGGGGGCATCCTCCAGCATGGGAACTGCAGCCTCCCCTGGTTCAGCCCATCCATTCCCTCTGCAGTTTCGGCTGCTTGCTCAGCCCACACTCACAAGCCAGTTAGAGGGAAGCCAGTGGGATACCAGTGGGTCAGAAGCAGCTGTATCTGTGCTTGCACAGATGTGCCGGCCCTGTATACTTGCCTAGGAGAACCACAGAGAGCAGGGCCCTTTTGCTTGCATAGGAGCATGCAGGAAGAGTGCCTGCACACGGATGAGTCCTTGCCTGAAGAAGGTGCTTGGCAGTGCCCAGCGTGATCAACTCCTGCTGAGTCCAGGTACTTGTGTTCCCTATCGGCTGCAGCAGAGGGAGTTCTAAGGGGAGGTTGGGTGCGGAGTCCTTCCCATTGCCTTGGGGAGCAAGAGATGCGCCTGGCACAAGCCACTGTTCCCACATGGCCTCCTCTCCACACCATGTAAAAGGGGGCAGGAAAGAACTGACCTACTTGCCTGGCAGCAGCGTTGTGGGGATTAATGAGGTAATGATCTCAAAGCACCACATAAATGAGGGAGATTAATACTGAATGTGGCAGAAGCTGCCTGGTGCCATATGGCTGCCACTTAGCATCCCTTAAGGGACCCAGCTGCAAATTGTTTTGCATATGCAAATAGAAGGGATACTTTGGAGGGCGCTCCTCACACTGAGTTCTTGGGAAAGGGCTCCTGCCAAGGTACAGAACTGTGGCTCTGGGGCTCCTTCTCGGGGGGATGGAAGAGACAAAGGGCTCCAATGGACTTCTACTGGCTCTAGATCCGCCAGCTCGGAGCCCTCCCCAGGCAGGGTCAGCAGTGGACTTCTGCTGCTCAAGGCTTTCAGGCCAACGCCTCCCGAGTGATTCTGCCCCAGCATGGTGGCACTCCCATTAGTGCCCTCGGTTGCCAGGGCAGAGTGGTGTTGTGAGTCTTGGGCAGCCCAGCACTGCCCAGGAGGGAGCAGCAAAATCTCGGAGGAAGTGTTTTCTCTCCCCGCCTAGCACCATACACTCCTCTCTTGCTGGGGGTGTGGGAGTATGAGGCTGCTGGCAAACGCCTTGCCTGAACCTGGGATCCAGAGTCTCTTGCTTGGTTGGTGGCGGCTGCATTCGCACCAGAGCAGCATGTGAAACCGTGGCAAGGCCACGCTGCCAGAGTGATGCGGGGGGGGGGCAGGACTGTAAGGCAGACCGACACTCCGCTCCTGCCCCTGCTCACTGCTAAGGAGACACTGGCACCGTGAGCGACTGGCCGAGTGCTCCGGCATGTTGCAGCTTGCCAAAACTCTTGAATAAACTAATCCACCCATTGGCACCTTTATGAAAATGCCATTCAGAGTCCTTGATATCCAAGTGCCTCACATCCTGTGGAAGAGGTTAGACAGCGAGCCAAGAGGGAGGGACAGCAACCCTTGATGTGACCAGCCCCAGGCTGCACCACGTGCTGCCTGCGAAGAGGCAAGGCTGTATCCTGTGAAAGGGGGAGTTGATGGGCTCACCTAGCAGGACCCCTGGCTCATGGCTTGCGTTGGGAGCACAGACCTTCTTTGGTCCCTCTGGTGGCTAGAAAGAAACCACTTCTTCACTCCGTCCAGAAGAGTTTGTACTCGGTAGATTTGTCAGATGTGCGCAGGGTCAAAAGTCTGATGATGTGGTGGTGGAAATAAAGGGGGATGTGATTCCTAGACCCACTTTTCCAAAGAGCAGCGTGTGTTTAGTGTGCATGTGTGAAGCTGTCACTCCTGATCCAAGGACTCACTCGGGGTCCAAGGTGAAAGTCGTGTGGGATGTGTGGGGTGTTGTCAGTTCCCTGCCAGTTGTTGATGATCTAGCATAGGAGGTAGGATCATCGGGGGAGCAAATGAAGTACAAAACCCAGATAATTGTGCGCCAAGTCCCTTTGCCTCCCTCTTCTATATTTTGGCTGTACCATATTTGGGGAGGTGAAGCTCACTAGCAACATGCTTTATCTAAGTAGATCTTTTGATTCCAGCTATGTTTTAGGCAATCTTTCCAAAGAGTAACGGTTTCCTTTGTGATATTTTGTCTAGCCTTCATTACGCTCTTAAAAGTATAATCTACCTAAGGATACTTAATGCTTATGTGAGTCAACTGGTGAATTGGTTAAACAACAAGAAAACTAATTAGCTTTTGACAAATCAAATCTGCAGTGAGCTTGCTTAATCATCAAGTGACTCTGCTGGCTCTGTTGAGGTGCAGCTGTAACTTTCTGGGGAGAGGGATTCCCACACTGGTCGGGTTTCTTCTGTGTTCCAGCTGGCAGAGGTCACCCCACGAGTGGGGGCCACGACCCACTTGTCTCCATTGCAGACTTACTCTGGGTCTGTGCTGTACTGTCCGGAGCAAACCCCCCCCCCCATTTTAATGAAATTTTGCAGGCGCAGGTTCCCTATCCCTTTACTGCAGCTTGTTATTTCTAGCATTAGAGGGTAAGGAAGAAAATAGCCCCTGGGCGTGTGACACGATTCACAGGCCTTTAATGTCAGAAATAATGATCACATTCAATTGGAGCTCATTATGATGAAATGAGACCTCATTGAGCCCTCTTTTTGGGGGGCTTCCTTAATGAGGTTCCCTCCCCAGTAGCTCCGAGTTATAGCTTGGGGAGGGGGAGACCGTGAAGAGGTTTGGTGGTACATTGAAACTACAAGAAATGTTGGTTGTTAGAATATTTGGAAGAACTAGTTTTTCACTGCTCCCATCAATTCCTTTTGTTTCCTTTTTGACAGTAGAAATATGTTGTGCCTCTTGGAGCTGTTCCTAATTCTCTTGAAGGGAGTTATAAGGTTCTGGCAGGGCTTTCTTCCAAGACCCGGCATTTCTGAGCACATAAGCCACAAGCCCTTTGTCCAGCTTGTCCACACACAACCACTGCACCACCAGCACTGAGTGAGCGGAGACATTGTTTACTGTCCCAGGGGCACCGGGTGATGGAGCAGCCACAGTGCTGGGTTTGGCCGCAGGAGGAACAGGGCCTGGCCAAATGACTTTTGCAGGTCCCCATCAGACCCATTCACAGGGGTTAATGTGAGGATGTTTTGTGCAATGAAAGGGCAGCGTGTGCAAGGTGGAAATACAGGAGGTCCGTTATGTGCCTTTTAAATTAAAAAGCTTTTGAGAACGATCTTTAAGATGGAGAGGGACTCTTTTGGTAGCAGCCAGCTCTGGGTTTGTAGTGTCCATCAAGGTACCATCTTTGGGGCCACCTCCAATCTGGGCATGACCCTGTCTGTGGCAATCTATTTTGCTCTAAGCAGTCTCCTCCCTCCAGTGCACAGGTTCCTCAGCCAGATTCCTTGCCTGGTGTTTTTACATTTCCACAATCTCTTTACTGAATTCCTGGGGTCTGTATGCGATTCCTTTTTTTCTCAGCCCTCAAATGCTTTCTGGATTCTTGCACCAAATTGGCTCTCTGTTCTGCTGGCCCAAGTGGATAATGTCATGGGAGAGGAAATGTTGGCAGCAGAGCAAGAAGTCTGGAAAGGGCTGGACTTCACTGAAGCACTGCCAAAATAAGCAGCATGTTGTGCTATGCAGGTAGATGAACTCAGCGCGGTGAGCATCAACAACACCCCCACGTACGTCTGAGTCCTGGGGCTGAATCGCTCCCTTCTCTCCCCATTCCTTCCCTCCCAGCCTGTGGTCCAGTGCATTGCTTTCCCAAGCGCTGCTCCAGAGCCATTGTTCTCTTGTATGGTTAGGGAGCTCTGGTTATTTGCAGCCGTCATTCTAGGAGGTGTCCCCTCCTCAGGCTTCCTAGCAACTGCTCCGTCATCTTCTGGTGGCGATTCCAGCACACTCCCAGAAGTTGTTCTGGCTTGGTGGGCAGAGCAGCCTGTGAATGCTCTGCTGGAGGACCAAGGGGCAACAAGCAGCTCCACTCTGTTGGTGGTGGGTGCTCTTGGGGAGAAGAAACTACACAGCCTTCCAAACGGGACATTTTCCTTCTCTTGTCACTCAGTAGACGATGTTCACACACATCTCTCTGCTGGAGCTAAGAACGGAGTGTAGCATTGCTCCAATTAATTGATTCCTGCTTTAATCTCCTTTCTAAAATGTGGCGTTTGGAAAATGGGTTTTAAACAGAAAGATCTTATGGGCAGAGTCAACTTGATGGTTTTGTTTTGGAATAAGCTGGCAAGAGGTTACAAGATAGTTTTCGAAGCACAAAAGTTATCCCTGCCAATAAAACATTGATATGAAGTAAGGAGAAGAATGCAGATACTTTGAACCCAGGGCTACAGCTGGCCTTCTTCACTCAGTGCAGCTGCCCCATTTCCAGGTGGGGCTTTGCAAATGGGGAAGCTGGGGCTGGAGGGCCTTCCGTAAAGTGGCAGCTGCGCATCAGCCTCCGTGTGCACTTGAGTGCTCTGAATCGTTAGAACAAGACGGCAGGTGTCCAGAAACGTTGGCCTGCTTCTCATGACTGCCTTCCATCATGCGGTTGCCTCTCCCCTCCTTCCTGTCCCTGGCCATGCTCACAGGCACTTAAGGAAGCAGGATCCGCAAAAGCACCCTTGGAAATCTCAGGAGAGCAGAGAGCCAGGGTTGCCGGGGGGGGGGGGGGGATCAGGAGGGCTGTCCTTTAGCGCAGCTTCTCCCTACACTGTTCTTCTATGGCCACGGACAGCCAGAAAGGTTCGTATTCTAATGACAAGCTCTCAAAAGGCGAGCTGCATTTCTGCAACCCGTTCCCTACTGCATTTGTCCCAGCTGTTGACCGTATTGACTTGCGCTGTTAGATCTGCCGTGAGTCTCAGTCAGTGAGAAAGGCGGACTACAAGTAACAAACTAAGAAACAAACGCAAAAGTGCAGAAGCCCCCATTTCAAACAATTCTCAGGTGGGGAACACCCACTGGCCCCACCCTGGCCACAGCCCTTAACATCACCACATCCAGGATATTAAAAATGTTGCTTAATTCATTCTAAATGCCAGCTATCACAGGAGTTGAAATATGTCCTTGAGAACGGGTCTGTTCTCTGCCAATTCATAGATAGCTGTTGTACAAGGAGCTGTGGTGCCCCAGAGCTGCCCCTACCATCTCATTCTTGAGGTCAGAAAAAGAGCAAAGTTTCCTCTTTTTCTGTTTTTAATCATTGTTTTTCTGCTCCATCATAGAACTCAAACTAGCAAGGAATTCTTCCAGTTACCTTTCTGGTTTGCTAACTCTGCTGTACTAAACGTGTGCTTACCAATTTCAACATGGGAACTGAGAAGTTTGGTACATTTAAATGCCTCGTGCATAGGACTATGGCTATGAAAGGGGAGACGGCTCCCCGCTGCCCATGGTGCCACTTCTTCATCCTCGGGGCAAACATAGAGGGGATTGAATTCCTTTGTTTTGTGTCTGTATTTTCGCTGACCCTAAACTCCCCGTAAGCTTTGAAAAGTTACCTCTTCAGGCCATTCAGGAAAGGCCAGCTTTAAGAAAAATTATAACCGTATTTATTGGTCATATGCAACTTGTTTCCCATTTGTTCAGACATCAAAATCTGTTATTTTCTGCAAGCTAATTGTATAATTAGTAATAGAGGAGCCACTGCTGGGAGGGAGGGAAACATCTTACTTTGAACACGGAAAGCCAGATGCGGCTTTCATGTTCTGTGCGTTGCTTTTAAGACTTTCGCCTCTCCTTTTAAGAACGATTGAGTTTCGTAGATCAGATAAGACTTTGAACGATAGTCACTGCTTATGTGAGATCACACACTGCTAGGGACCGGTGCAGCAGGCTCCATCCGACTTCCATCAGCATGGGGAGCAGGTAGGCAGGCCTTGGGATCCATTTCCCACCTGTGCAGAGGAGTTAGCCGTGTTAGTCTGTGGTAGCAAAATCAAAAAGAGTCCAGTAGCACCTTTAAGACTAACCAATTTTATTGTAGCATAAGCTTTCGAGAATCAAGTTCTCTTCGTCAGATGCCTGATACAGAGACTGGTCAAACACAGAAGAGCACGAGAGGGAAGAGGCAATTAGGGGGGGAGGGGGAGGGGGAGGGAGCAATCAAAACATTCCTTTGCTAGTATATGTAAACATCTCCTTTTGGTGTGTGTATCAGTTGGCTCCCACCTGTGGCTCTCCTGCAGTCCTTGAGAAAGGTTCTGGAGGAGGATGCTGAGAAGAGAAGGTCCTAGCACAGGAAGAGTTTTGTGGGCCGCTGGAAAGCCTTTGACTCCATGGAAACGGATGCGGTCCTGAAAGGGGAAAGAACAGAAACGGCGAGGCATCCATCAAAGTGGCAGAGGAGGCACGCCAGCTGACTTGCCCCCGCTTGTCCACAGAGTCTGTGAGTGGAGCCCTTATGAGAGCCCCAGTCAACAGCCTGGCACCATCCATCCCCAGGCTGGAAATGGAAGGGATGGCGTGCATGCGCCACGACCTTTCCTTGCCTGCCTAATGGATTGCAAAAGCCTGCTTTCCCTGCACAGATCAGCCCTGCGGGGGAGGGGGGGGGCTTCTGTCTCTCCCATCATGTGTCCTCTGGAATGCAGCATCCATCAATGTGGTGCAAATGAACAAAAAGGGTCCCATTAAAACTTAATGTATCTGTGGAGAGCAGCCAAAGGTCACGACGAGTTACCCCCTAGAAGAGCACAGGACGTGGGAGCGGCTATTTCACACGTCCTGGCTTCAAGAGATTGCAGAGTCAGGCGTGACTGGTATACATTTGTCCCAGCAGGGTAGTTTGCTCCGGGGCAGTCCTGGGCCATTCCTTGTCATGCCAGAGTGTGGACATGCCCGTGTGCGTTGCCAGCAACCAAACCACCAGCCGCCGTGGCCCTGGCTCCCTTCTCCCCTGCGGCAGGCGGAATGCAACTGCTAATCAAAGTTTTCTTGGGCTAAGCACCATTGGCCACAAGGGAAATAATTTTTGTATTATTATTTAAAACATTCTTATGCCATCTTTCCACACAAGTAGGGGCCCCAAGGGGGCATTTGGACATTAGAACAACATTTTAAAATAATACATAAAAATTCAATACAAACACAAAAACATACAACACCCAAACCAGGGAGGAGGGCCAATAACATTTATTGCGGGCAGCCCAAACAATGCAAAAATGTCCTCACCCACTGGCAGAAGACGCCAATAGAGGGAGGCAGACAAATCCCCCTGGGAGGGAGTTCCAAAGTGTTGGTGCCACGACCGAGAAGGCCCTTTCTTCAGGCTCAGATTGAAGGGTGTCCTCTGACAATGACTGGAGTGGGCGGGCGGGCGGGCTCACAGAGGAGAAGGTGCTCCTTAAGGAATGCTGATCTCGAGTCCTTAGAAGTTAATAGCAGCACGTTGCATGGAGGCCCAAAGCAAACGTGAGAACCCGATGGAAGGACAATGGCCAGTGCCGTTGCAGAGTGTTTCTGCATGTGCAGCACGCCAGAGAGAGCAAGAGCACATGTGCCCCCTTAGGTCCCAAGGCAAAGAGGAGCACCGTATTGTAAGGGGGCTTGTGCTGCGTCAGGGCACCTAGTTATTGCTGGCGCTGTTGATTTTTTCATATGGAGTAGGAAAGAGCTGACACAGGCATGCATGGATCACAATGCAATGTGTGTCAGTCTTTTTAATGATTTAACAAAAACTGGTAACAATAGAAGAAAGAAGATCTTGAAAAGGCAGGAAAGAAGCTCAGGGCCCACTTGTGTTGCCTTGGGGCTGCAGGTGGAGGCCTCTATTTGCAGCCCCAAAGGTAAGGATAACGGCACCGGGTCAAGTGTGGCATCCATGCCCGTTGTTCCAAGAGAGCCACAGCATGGACCTGCAAACCTGGTTCAGATTTTGCCTCCTTGCCCTGCTGCTTTGGTGACCTCAGTGGAGGCAGGTGGGCCTCATTCTCCCTTGGTCACCTGAGACGCTGAGCATCTCCAGATGCCCCACTAATGGAGTAAAGAGGTCAGAAGAGCAGCAGCGAGAGAGACTGTCTAATTCACACCTTGGCACTAGCCCTCTGGGGCTGATGTGTCCAATTTACGGTGGCACTGTTTGACAGGTGTTGAGACCCGACAGTCACACAGAAATACACACTACTGCAGAATCAGAGAGATGGGTGGTGATTGAGCATCCTGCAAATGAGACACCCAGGGAGAAACAGCCACACATATAAAACAAGTCAATCGAAAATCTAGGCTAATTAGCGCCCGCTGCTGTCAGCCTCATGGCATGCCCCTCGAGGAGGCCTCGCCCTTCGGGAGTTCAAAGCGAGTCAGGAGCATCTGCAGAGCCTTTGGCCTGAGCAACGGGAGGAGGAGGAGGAGGGTCCCGCAGGACATGGCCGCTGGAATACGGGCCCTCCAGGCCACAAGGAAGTCCCTCCTCTCCCAGTCCCAGCGGCACACCCAGGCTCTTTCACAGGGCAGCAGGTTGGGGGGCCGGGCAAGAGGATGAGGCAGGAGCCAGCCTGGCACTTGATGGGGTCTCTGGTGGCTGGCAGAGGGGCAGGCCTGGCTTCCATAACTGCCCCTCCCCAGGACAGGCAGAAGCAGAATCAATGATGTCCACAGAGGGCAGGTGTGTAGATTTGCTTCATCGGCATCATCTCTACAAGTTGCACTATCCAGCTGGTCTGGAGGCAGCTGCATGAGCCCTGCTGAGAAGCGCAGAGACACTTTTCAGTTCTCTAGAAGAGAGGCATACCTGCCTGCCATAAATTTACTACAGTTGTAAAAATAGTAATGAGCAAGCATGAAGCTCTGGAAATCTGGAATAAATTGTGTGTGTATGTGACTCAAGAATTAGGGCTTGGGTCCCCCTTGAGTGTTTAGCAGTAGAGGTCTGCCACAGTGACATCAGAAAAAGATACCACCGTTCTCTCATGTCTGTCCTGTCAAGCCAGAGATCTGCCCTAAAGACTCAGAAACAGCCATCGTACTTCAGTCGCTATGAACTTCTGGAGGAGGGTCAGCCCTGGTGGGAATTGTTGGTGGAATGCCACATCCAGTGAGCTTGTATCACTACTGCTGGAAGAGGATGGCATCAAGGTCAAGCTGTCACCCAAGGTGGGAATGCCAAGTCATCGGGGGGTACTGGACTGGTTGCAATAATGCCCATCCAGGGTACTGGGTTGTAAGAGCAGAAGATACAATCAGAGACCTCAGCCAGGAGCTCTTCAGTTATGCAGAAGATCCACCAAGACGCAGGGCAACGGGGAGACTGGTCCCATCAAATAATTGTGAAATGTCTTCATTCCTGCAGTGAAAATTCCAGAGGGGCAGCGTTGTTACAGTGAAGTCATAATCAGCTACTCCAGTCTAAGCCCGTTGACGTTAATGGGTTTTGATCGGAATAACCAGTGTAGGATTGTCTGGGGCCGTCACATATCCCCTTTAGCTGGATGCACCATTTTGGGATCTTGCAGCAGTGATATTAGAAGTCCCTTGCTGACATTCCTTGTTCTTGTTCCTGATCGCGCTGAGGCATCTCTTGCCTTTTAAAGCAATGGGCAGGGACACCTGCTCACCGTGGCGCCCAAGGACGGAGTCAGCAGTTACTCACTCCGCGGCTTTTCCAGAGGCATCGTCCGCTCCCACTGAGCTCCTGCATCCTGCCGTTGATGATGGGAGCGTGCGATGGCAGCTTTATTATTCAAGAAGATCTGACAAAGAGTCATCCTAGGAGGAGTTGAAGACCGTGTCCATTTTTTAGTCTGGGGCCGTCACGTATCCCCTTTAGCTGGATGCATCAATTTGGGGTCCTGCAGCAGTGATATTAGAATTCTCCTGCTGACATTTCTCTTTCTGACGCTGACATCTGATGGATCTCTGTACTCTGAATTGCTCTGAGAGTTGCTATTCAGATGAGTCCATAATTAGTATATCATCAAAAAGGAACAACTCTGGGGTTTCCATAGAATTCTGGAGCATTGCCGATGCGGTAGAAATTCCAAACGGGAGGTGCCGTTTTGGAGCACATGAACGTAGTGGGATGTGTCTGACAAACGTCTGTCTTGCTAGGAGATGCTGCTTGAACTTACAGGATGTTTTCTTGTGCAGTGGTAAAAATGGAATCCAGCTCTGAGAGGGCGTGGCTGGCATTGGTCTCTCACATAGTCATGAATGAGGTGATCCAGGAGATCGCCAGATGGATGACACTGATCCGGGTGATGGGGCTCAGCCACCAAGTGTGCATCGTCTTCCCAGGCTTTTGGGTCATGGCGGCGTAACACACAGATCTGGGCATCCGGCCCAGTGGACGTCTTTAGTGAAGCCAGAGAAGAAAAGGAATGGACAGGGGCACTGCAGACGCTCAGAAGAATTGTCTACTTCTGTTCCAGACCTCTTATTTTATGGCCTTCTAGCGAACAGTTGAGCTGTTCATGCTAGGAATACAAAATGCTGGCATTGGGCCCGAGGCATCTGGTTTATCCACAGCAGCAGAAAGGGAGGAAAACCCAAACCCGAGACCTTCCCTTTCAGTCAGATGTGCAAGGCAGCCTTTGGACAAGAAAGCCCCAAAGGATGTTGTTTTGGGAGTAGCCAACACACACCAATAGCCTCCTGTGCTTAACTCCCCAAAAACCCTGAACCAAAGTTAAACGGGTGCAAGGACATAGGAGGAAATTTATCTCCCCACAGCCTGTCTTTAGGACTAATGCCTCCTTGTGTTGTGTCCTTTGTGAAGATCACGGTAAACAACAGCGATTGCCTGAAAACAATATGTGCATTGCTGAGTCACAGTGCTGTAAAACACTCTAAAGCGGCTTGCAGTCAATACTGCTGACATGAAGGGTTCTGCCCTGAAGCACCCACGGCTGAAAAGCGCACGTGGGACACAGGAGGGGCCTCCTGCGAGAGCAGGCGGGGCCTGCGGGGTACAAAAGGGAAGTCCTTCCAGCGGAGCAGGAGGGCAGGGGCTGGTGGGGGGATTTCTTTATCTGCACTGAAAGCATTTGAGAAGCCACGGGCTGCATGGTGTTTTACTCCACTCAGATGCTTGCTCTCTGCCCGTCTCTCCCTGAAGATACTGTTTAGGGTCAAAATGGAGTGGGAAGCAGGTTTCTGGTGGACTCTGTGTCCTCTGAACACCTCTCAGAGATTATCCCGTCATTAAATATTTGTAGGATAACAGAAGAGGCCTAATTTAGTTTTTGTTTCTTTCTCTCTGTGGTTTAATCACAGATGAAAGAGACTAATAGCACTACAGAGCTTTCTGGTGATCAAAGGCCAATCAATCCTCTTTGTGGAGTAATTAACTATTTGCTAAACTTGCAGAATTGATTTCCATTTAGGGCTAAGAGAGAAGATTTTAAATGAAGACCGATTTACCAGGCGTGAGGACGGAATCCCAGCACTGATGCCAGGAGATATTCGGGGTGATGAATTGGTGCTTGCTAATTGGAGCCTGAAAAATGTAGCCGGGATCTGGCCTTGTGTGTTTCAGCGGCGGGAAAGATGTGCCACCGGAAACGAGGCCCAGAGAGCAGGAGGCAGCGTTCTGCAGCTGGAGCAAGAAGGGCCCAGTGTCCGTGGAGGGGCTGTGGGTGGCTGAAGCTCGCCCTGATGTGAGGGAGGAAACCTTGTCGCATCCTACAGGAGCCTGTTGCGAATGCTCTTGGAGGCTGTCAGTCAAGAACAGGGCCGGAAGCAGTTCTCAGTGGCCGCTCCTTGCCCAGACCTCTCCCTTCCTTAGGTGGAAACTTCGGCCTAGGAGCAGGCAGCTGTAGTGCTGCCCTGGGGGCAGGGCCCTTCAGATGCCCCAGGGCTCACTTGCAAGCAAGAGGCCGCCAGCACGACTCAGCTTTTGCACCGCTGGAGGCTCCCCAGGCAGCCTCTTCCTTTCCCTTTCTCTCTCAGGCACGGTTGGGTCTCCCGAGCGCTCAGAGCACTGAATGTGGTTCCCTTCTTTTCCATTTTACTTTTAGAGCAGCCCAGTGAAGTTGGTGAGGCTGAGAGTGTGCGACTGGCCCTGGGTCACCCCACAAGCATCCTGGCTGACTGGGGATTTTCCTGGTTGCTGGCACTCTGATTGCCCCACGCTGACCCAAAAGAGAAACCTGCGCAGGTCTCAGGGATGTGCTTTCTTGTCCTCTTGAAGCAAGCTCAGCCAGCCCACCTGGCCTCGACAGCTGAGGTCTGCGCTGGGAAGTTCCCTTTCAGGCTCAGCAGGACAGGCAGCCTGGAACCGTAAAAGCTGTTTTGCTAGAGTCGCCAGCTCACCATATCCTCCGGGGGGGAGCGGGGGGGGGGGGGACTCTGCTTTCACCTTAATGTTCCTCTTCATGCGTGCTTTGCAGTGGGCCAATTTGGGTCCCATTTGGCCTGTATGGGGCCCAAATTGGCCCACTGCGAAGTGCAGGAGTGTGTCCCAGAGGCCTGTTCCCCTGCCTTCCCACCCCATCAGCCAGGTGAGTGGGGACAGGGGGAGCAGGGGTTCCCCGTCTCCACGGAGAGAACAGCAACACTACATTTTGCTAATCCAGAGAGGGCCATGCCAAGATGTAGGCGGGGGGGGGGGAGTAAGGCGTCCAAGGAGTCGTTGCCTTTGCCTTTATTTGCTGGTGCACAAAGTAAACTGGGAGGAGCCCCGCCCCCCCCCACACACAAGTAGGCCACTCAGTCCTTCAGGGGGACTGGCCTGGTGCAGTGCTGGGATCCCAAAACTAGTCGTTTGAATGTGTGTGTCCTCCTTCCCCCACCAGCTGTGTGTTTTCTCGTCTTGGGGAATGAAGAGGACTAGGTGCACGTCTGCTGCTGGCTGCAAATGGAGGTCACCTTTTGCAGAGTTGTGCCTCGGCTGGCTGAAGCTGCATGGCTCAGGAAATTGGCACCCTCTCCGTGAACAGGGACCTCCGTCCTGGCCTCTGCCAGGGAGCAGCCAGAAAGATTCCTCTGAGCACAGGGAGGGAGGAGCGGCCGAGGCTGCCGCCGCTGTCCCCTCTTCTTTAGGCTGACCAGCGGCTTGAAATGCAGGGCCTGCTGCAAACTGACTCACAGCAGGATAATTACGTTAGGGACCAATGTGGCCTGTTGGAAATCAATTCTGGTGGGCCAGTGTGTTTGTTCGGAAATCCACTCAGCCAATTCTGGAGTCTATTAGGCTGCAGGCCCATTGCAGTGACCTCTCCGGGATTGGGGTTGACACTTGAACGAAGGCGTTTGTCCAGTGAAAGGACAGGGCGACTGGCGCACTCTTATCTCCCTTAAATTGGATTACTCAGATCTGCTTGTTCTCTTTAAAGATAGCGACTCCAGGGCTTTTTCCTCTCTGCCGGAGATGGTTACCTAGTGATTACCATTTAGCGTGCTGTTTTTACCTATTCCTGGACAGTTAACACTTAATGCTGCCAGGAAGAGCTCCTTCCCAATGAGAAGCCACGCCGCCTTCTCCGGGAGCCTCATGTGGCAAGCCTCTCTGGCCCCAGTCCCTGTTTGGAAGAGTGGCTGGGTGGGTGCTGCGGAGCACAGTGGGGGAGTGACAGGGGAGGGGGCAGTCTCTGCCAATGAGGCGGTCATTCCCTTGGCGCCCATTTATGTTCGCGGCCAGATGCTGCCTCCAGTCCCTTAGCAAAGCACGGTGAGGATCCTGCCTCGGATCTGAATTTGGGCAGGTGCCCCGCTGCATTTTTCTATTGGCCATGAGTTTCCTAAAGGGGAGGAAGGGAAATCTGGCGGGAATGACGTGGCAGCAGCCCGTGGACCAAGGCGTCAAGCAGAGCATAAGTGGACTCTGCAACATCCCCCTTTGTGCCCTGTGCTAATCTTAATCAGCAATATCCGCCTTTGTAGTCTGTGCTAATTAATCTTAATCAGCAATAACTCTCACCTCACCCTTAATTTCCTGTGTTCTTGACATTGCCCATAAAAACAGACTGAGTGGATGGAAAAAATAATCCTTATGGTAATCGTTGGCCAATTTCTGCCTGAGTATGGCAGGTGTACCAAAGGGGTGAAGAGGAAACAAACCTCACCTCTTCAGTGACTGTCCACAAGTATCTGAAGTAAGCTCTCTTCCCAAGTTTTGTAACCCTAGCTTGATTGCTTTCTTCATTGTCCAGCTTTCACATCCATACATGGCAATGGGCAATGCCATCGTTTGGATTATCTTGATCTTGGTCCCCAGAGAGACATCTTTATCTTTAAGGATCTTCTCTAGCTCCCTCACCACTGCTCTTCCAAGTCTCAATCTTCTTCTGATTTCTTCATTGCAGTCTCCCTTGATGATTGAGCCAAGGAACCAAAAATATTGAACAATTTGAAGAAAGCTGACAGGAAGAAAATGGATTCATTTGAAATGTGGTGCTGGAGGAGAGTTTTGCGGATCCCATAGACAGCCAGAAAGACAAATAAGTGGGTACTAGATCAAACCAAGCCCGAATCCTCTCTAGAAGCTAAAATAACAAGACTAAGGCTATCGTACTTTGGTCACATCATGAGAAGACAAGAATTTCTGGAAAAGTCAATAATGCTAGGAAAAGTGGAAGGCCGTAGGAAAAGAGGAAGACCTAAAACGAGATGGCTGGACTCAATCAAAGAAGCCACGTCCTCCAGTTTGCAGGATCTGAGCAAGTCTGTTAATGAGAGGACGTTTTGGAGGTCTTTCCTTCATAGGGTCGCCATAGGTCTGAAGCAACTTGACGGCACATGTTGCTTATGAGGCGTCATCTACTGTTGATTGCATGGACTTGGACTGTGGAATCCACCTTGGGAGTCAATGAGAAAGGCAGACTATAAATAAAGTAAATAAATACATTTTAGAAATCCCAAGCAATTCGATATGATGAACACCAAAAGGCAGGGTCAGCAAACGACAGCCCAAAGGAGGTGCTTCTTCACACCATACCGGGTTAGCTCATGGAGCTCCTCTCCAAAAATGTCGTGAGGGCTGAGAGGCATTCGTGAGTGCAGCGTGCCTCCTCAGTCCCGCTGGGTAGATAAGACCTCTGTGCTCAGAGGCCAGGTGTTTCTGAGGGCCAGTAGCTCGAGGGGCCCCAGCAGGGGAAGGATGTTACCCCCAGTCTCTGCCTGGAGACGTCCTGGAGGCATCAGGTTGGCCAATTGATGGAAATAGGACAGGGTTGCCTGGTCCCCCTTCCTGGAGACCAGAGGGGGGGCAGGGGACTGCTGGTGCGTGTGTGTGTGGGGGGGGCACTGCTTCTCTTCTTTCATGCACAGGCTCTGTGTTTTCAGGACAATTCCTAAAGAATTAGCCCTGCGGAGACCCTGAAGCTTCTGCTGTATGCACCATGGTCCAGCCCCCCCCCCCCACACTGGCCAGGTGAGTGTGGAGGAGCTGGCAGCTGGGGGTGGGGGATACATTGACCCCTATGAGACGGCTTTTCTTTCAATGTAGGTGTGAACAGCAGCCGCCTTTGGATGGGTGGTATGATCTGGATTCCTCTTGTGGGCTTCCAGCTGATCTAAAGCCTGTCCTGGGGGCTAAATCGATTTTAGAAAGGCGAGTCTACCTCCCAGCCCATTCCAGAATCAAATTTTTCAGACACTTTAAACTTGGAAAAATCTGGCTAGCGGGCTCAGGCACCCCCACAAATGGGCAGGCGGTTGGCAGGGTTGGAGAGCTACAGTGACCATTTCTGACTTGATGAACATTTCAGGCCTTGACTTTGGGCCATGGAGCACAAGGAGTACTGCGGAATGTCCAGTGGACTGCAGCCACCTCGGTGCAACCAGCCTCTTAACTGATGACACAACTCATCCTCTTGTAGCACCAACTCTTAGCAAACGGTATTGCCAGAGCGATGGAGCTAACAGATGTAACAGAGGCGCAGGGCTCCCCAAGCCAATGCGTTCACCTGGCAATCGTGCTTAAATGCAAAGGATAACTCTAGAGGAGTTAGCCGTGTTAGTCTGTAGTAGCAAAATCAAAAAGCGTCCAGTAGCACCTTTAAGACTAGCCAATTTTATTGTAGCATAAGCTTTCGAGAATCAAGTTCTCTTCGTCAGATGCATAGTACAGAAACTGGTCAAATATAGAAGAGGAGGGGGGAGGAGAGAGAAGAGGCAATTAGGGGGGGAGGGGGAGGGTGCAACCAAAACATTCCTTTGCTAGTAAATGTAAGCATCTCCTTTTGGTGTCCTTTCGGGGTCAGTTGGCTTGGGTGAGGCTTCAAAGGGGTTTGCCGTGTTAGTTTGCAGCAGTAAAACAGCTAGACCATCCAATTCCTATGTAGTATAAGCCTTCGATAACCACAGCTCTCCCCGCCAGGTGCATCTGACAAAGAGAACTGTGGTCCCCGAAAGCCCACACCAGGCACCACTGGGCTCCCCCAGACCCCGCCTCTGTAAAGGAAATCTGTTACCTGTGATAATGTGATAACCATTCATAGTCCCTATTCAGTCCCAGCTTGACAGAGTCAAATTTGCATATGAATTTCAATTCAGCAGCCTCCCGTTGGATTTTGTTTTTGAAAGGTTTCTGTTGAACTACAGCGACCTTTTTGATGGAATGTCCTGGTAGATTGAAGTGTTCTCCCACTGGTTTCTGGACGTTGCCATTTCTAATGTCAGATTTGTGTCCATTTATTCTTTTGCGTAGAGGTTGGCTGGTTTGTCCAATGTACAGAGCAGAAGGACATTGTTGGCACATGAGGGCATATATCAGATTGGAGGATGAGCAGCTGTAAGAGCCAGAGACAGTGTAGTTGATGCCATTGGGTCCTGTAATTGTATTCCCTGGGTAGATATAGGGGCAGAGCTGGCATCTGGGTCTGTTGCAGGGCCTGGTACCTGTGCTGGTGACTCTGCTGGCCGATTCATGATTGTGGGTGAGAAGTCGTTTTAAGGTTGGGGGGCTGTCTGTAGGCAAGGAAAGGTCTTCCACCCAGGGCTTCTGAGAGAGAGGTATCATTTTCCAGGATGGGTTGTAGCTCACTGATGATACGTTGGATGGGTTTGAGCTGGGAGCTATAGGTGACTCTAACTTTCAGCTCAGCTGCCTGCCCATATCAATGACTTTCTCTTTCCCAGAGAGAGCCCCAGCGCCTGCCTTGGGAAGAGTCGGGAAGCCATCAAACCTTCCAGGCTATTGGTGGGTTTTGCCCCGTGGGAGAGAGCTTTTGCTCTTGTGGGAGGAGAGGGAGTCTCTAGAGGTCACCTTGTAAACCACAATGCCTGCTTTTAGAGGCCGGCTGCTCTCTGTTGGGTTGCCTTACCAGTGCATTTCCAAAATACCTTGGAAGTCTCGGTCTTCCAAATGGGACAGCAGCGGACTTGGGAAGGGAACAGGCTGCCACAATGTTTCTGGGAAGCCCAGGGAGCAGAGTCTGCGGAGCTGTTCCCCTCCCGGGCCATTACTGCAGCCCCTCCAGAGAGGGGGCGGGGCGGGGGGGGGAATGGCTGTGTATTTGGAAGCATCATTTGTTTCTTGGCGCTGCTGACATAGGATTGCCCTTCATCTAAAAGGAACAGGCCTGATCTGCTAAGCAATCCTGGCTCAGGAAAGACTCCTCTCTCTGGCAATCATTTTGTTTTTTGAAATACACATTTGAAGGTGACGTCTGTCCTTGCTGTGCTCAGACACGTCTACCTCTGTGTTTAATGCCTGAGCTGTGAGCAGCCGCTTCCGATGGAACAATAAGAGGCCAGCCATCTGCCTTAGTATGTGGTAAGCGTGGAGGTCACCTTCATGTGAATAGGAGAAAGGAAGGCTGGGGAGTTGGTGGGCACATCCACCGTCTCTTCTGGGATTGGCCAGTGCGGGTGGAGAGCAGCGCCTTAAGATTTCCAGGGCCTCTTCTCTCAGCCTTCTCGGAGTTCTGGTGGCCCCAAAGTCCAGGGGCTGAAGTTAACAGAGGCACCATTGAAAAACCGACATCCTGCGGCATTTCACAGGTCCCCCTTTTTTTAGCTTCATTTATACCTTCCCTTTCTCCCCAATGTGGACCCAAAGCAACTTAAATCTTTCTCCTGTCCTGCTCTTAAATCTTCCTCCTCTCTTCTCCTCCTCCTCACAACAACCCTGAGAGGTAGGTGAGGCTGACCGGGTGTGACTGGCCAAGGTCACCCAGTGAGTTTCCATGGCAGGGCAGGGCTTCGAATAAGACCCTTTGGAGTAAACCCCTATTCTCAAGGCATTGGCCCTCTTCCAGGTCTGGTTTTGAGAAGAGCTGTGGCTCGGTCGAGGGCACCCGTTCTGTGTGCCAGAAGTGCCAGATGCAGCCCTTGGAGTCAGGATGGCCACTAGATGCTCTTAGAGGGTGGGGGCAGGGAAGCCCCAGGGGAGCCAAAGCCAGTCAGTGGAAGGGGAAGATCACGGGTCTTCTGGGACAAATTCCCCCTTGGTATGAAGCTGCTGGAGGCTGTTGGTTTACTTGGCAACACCCATTTAGCACCGTTTGCATGGGAGGGCGATGAAAGGGAAGCAGTCTGCGGGCCTTGCGGGCCCCTGTGCGTGCCGTTGCAGTTTGCAAGCATGGACATAACAGTCCAGAGGCATCCCAGAGGAGGGGCTGAAACACATTTTAAACAACCCACATTGGAAACATTTTTAAAGGCACTTCCAAAATTTCTCCCAAGTACAAAATGGGCAGGAATTGTCGGGGGGCAGCTACTAAAGAACAGGTGCTGTCTGTGATCTACGTGGCCACCTTGAGGGGTCCTGAAAGGGAAGCCTGCAGAGAGGCGACAGGAGGGTGGCACTGTAAGGCCGCCTGGAGACTGAGCCCATGAGAGAGAGAGGGGGGGGGCAGTGGGGTCTTTCCCACTGACACCCCAGACCACCACTTTCTGTCCGCCTTCCCTCTACCGTTCTTCTGTGGCTTTGCACTGCTGTGACCTTCCTCCTTTCCACTGCAACAGCCTGAGGCTGGCTGTGAACCTGACAGCAGCCCCCCCTCCCTCCTCAGCCCCTCCTGGCAAGGCAACCGGCCTGCCGCTCGCTCTCTGCTGTCGCCATCCCATCCTAGCAAAAGGCGCCTAGTCAGAGGCGCTGCCGTGGGGCCCAGAAGGGCCCATTTCAGGACAACGAGTGTGGAAGTTCTGCGTTGGTCGTGAACTCTGCACAGTCTTCCTATTCTCACTTGTGCGGAAAATTCTCACTTGCCTTTCCCGTAACTTGTCACTTGTGGGTTTTCTTATTGTTTGGTATGTAAACAAGGGAAGAAAGCCTTTGTTCCTTTGTGTCTACTTAAATTTGCCCATTAATCCCAGCGCGCCCCCCCCTTTCTCTTTCCCTTTCCCGTCTAATGCAAGCAGGATTACATAAAGCAAAAGTCATTAATTTTTATCTCTGACTATTGGTAGGGTTTTTAATGTGGCCCAGCTTGCATTTGCGCCACCGATTACATGTCCTGGCTGAGGAGGCTGAGGAGCCTCTGACTTCCTCCCAATTAGTATGCCAGGAAGGGGCTGGCATACCGGTCAAGAGGCGTGGACAGGAAGGGCTTTCACTAGACGGGTAAGTCCTCAAGGTACCAAGCAGCAGGTGGGGGGATGAACATGTGAAGTGTGAGAGCAGGCTGGAGCTGGGGGGACTTGCTTGGCCCCTGGCTGCCTCTGCCCTGAGGAGACTATGCCAGTGCTCAGAGGGGGGCTTCAGAGACACCCCCTCCCTCCACCGGAGCCTTCTTCACCCAGCCATTCTTGAGGGTTGAAGCAAACCCATGTGGACCTTTTCATCTGGGATCTGCTTCTCAGCTAGTCTTTCTCTGGCCACCTGTGCCATGCTGTTGACTTCAGTGCCGTGTGAGGGCCAAGCTGTGGGCATGAGGCTCTCTCAGTGCCCTCCAGAAGTCTGCACTTTTGGAGTGTGCTACGTCCCTGCAAGAATGCTGCGCCATCCGTCAGGACCCTCCTTCTCGGCTTTGGCTGCCAGAGCAGGCAAACCTTGCCTTGCACCCACCTGCTGTGTTGTTTGCGTGCACTTCCTGTTTCTAAAAGGATGCCCTGGATTCTGATCCACACCAGGCCCAGGAGAGGCTGGTTCTTTGCCCGCTTGCGCTGGTCAAGGAGTCCCACTCGACTTGAGGGTGCAGGTGGGGCATGGAGACCAGCCTGGGCAGCCGGCCACTGCCGCCTGCCTGTCCTTCCGTTTCCATAGGCGGCAGCCAGGCTGGAGTCGCTGGGGCCCGTGGGCGCCCTCAGCATCTGCGCCAGGCGTTCCCACTGAGGGAGTTCCCCCTGCGCAGCCCACCACTCATCCCCTTAATAGTAGGCCTGAGGTATGTTGCCATGTGAACAAGCCATCACGTCTCCATAGCAACCAGCCAATTCTCAACACTCCAATCTGAGGAGTGCTCCCCCCCCCCATTTCCAGCCTGGGATTTTTTTTCCTTTTGTTAAATTTGCTAAAGGGCTCACAATAGGAGGATCCAAGCAGCTTTTCAAGTAGTGCTTCATTTAACCTGTAAGTTGCTGTATAAACAGAGAGGCCAAGATGCCACTAGAGGCGCTTTCAAGGCAGCCTGACGGAGGGCTTTGAACTCGGAGCCGGCCTGCCTCGTGGCGTGCTCCGGTTGTTGCCTGGTTTGCAGAGTCGGAGGCTGGGCTCACCTCCTTTCCCCGGAGGGCAGCTCTTGCGGAGAGGAGGCCTACCCAACTGCAGCGCTGAGCGTGGAACATTTCGCCCCAGAAAAAGGCCTCCTTTTTTCCCCTGGCACCCACTGCCACGCATGCTGTAAGAGCATCTGCACCCCATTCCCCAATGACCAGTCCCTGTGGCGTTGCCGATGCCACCACTCCTGTTTTTCCCATGCTTGTGCAGCGTTTTTCATGAACGCTCTTATTGGCTGAGAGGCTGAATGCTCCCTGGTGTGCCACTGCAGCAGGAGAGCTCATGTGGCTTTTTAAATTTTGAAAACCCCACAAGCAGCAGCAGCAACAAATTCTGAGAGCTCTCTCCTCACAATTGGGGGCCGGTTTTTCTACACCTAGCTCCAGATCTGGGCAAGGGCAATATTTATGCCAAGTGTAAAATCTGGTTTCCTTTCCCCATCAGCGGGAGAGGCTCCTGGCTGGCTACACCGCTGCCTCTTTTGCCAGGCGAGGGGCATTCTCAGAGGGCAAGAGCGTAAGACAGCAAAGGGGCTGGAGTGAATCCTTTGACTGGCGAGAGGTGCTTTCAAGGGCCCACTTCCCAACTGGAGCTAGCCAGCTGTTTATGTGCAGCTGTGTTGGTTGCCATGTACAGAACAGGATTCACATCCAGGGGCACTTGTTGGTATGCAGAGAGGTCAGGTCTGCATACAGCAGCAGTTGCATCTGTTCACATAGCGACCTGGAAGCGGCCTCCTGACTCCTGCGGCTCACATGGCAACCTTCGCAGGCCCTGACGGAGGCCCAGTGCAGCGGCACAGTGTCTGCCTTGGCCTGAGCCTTCACCACCAGCAGAACTGCTCCAAGCATCTCCCGCCAGCCCAGAAGCCTCCGTCAGTCCTCGGCCGAGGCAGGCAGCTTTCCTAATTGATTTCCTTCTGCAGGGGCTCTGGAAGTTCTATTACCTTTCCCTTAGCTCAGGGGGCCTGACTCTGTGCAATCCATTGCTGAAACTAATTACAAGATATAATTAAACTGTGACATGGAGATATTATACCGTTAGTTTACTAATGACACCGCCAAGTTGTACCGCCAGCACAGGACAGTGATTACGCGTCATTCATTATTTATCCTTTTGCTAAATGAGACGCTGACATTTTCAAAAATTACTTTGAGGTTTCTTAATTGTCGGCAGCAGGGTGGTCTGGAAGGCACTCTCCTTCCCCTCTGTTACTTAGGCAAACCTCAGAAGTATTATTAGCAGAAAGAAAAAGATAAATAGAATACAGGGCCAATGAAGCAGGACACCGTGGTCAGCGAGTCCTTGAAGGTCTCCGAGTCTCTCGTGCTGGCCCATGTGAAAGAAGCGGAGAGAACCCAAGTGGCTTCACCTGGGACATCACCGCGCCCTGCGCTATGGGGCTTCATGCCATGGGGCTCCAAGCACTGGCAATCGTGCTGGCAATTATTCTGTACTTTCCTTGCCAGAGACTCCCCTCGTGGTCAAGGTCATCTGCATCTTTCTGGAGTTTTCCAGCTCTCTCTCATCAACTAGATTCCACCCCAGTGGAGAAACCACGGTCTGTCTAAGGCTCAGCTGTGTGCTTCTTCACCCTCTCCTAGAAGAGCCTGAGTGTTTGAAGCGCACTGGCCACCAAGGAGACAGGCCTGGGCGTTGTCCCTGCGCCCCTTAGTCTCTAGCCAAAAAGGCAGAGCAATCCTTTGACAGCTGCTCTGCTGCTGAAATGTGAGTCCAGTTAGACACTAAGACATTGCCACTGCAACATATGCAGGCAGTGGAGCAACTATTGGCAGCTGAATCTTGCTTGGCTCCCTGGACAGGTGTGGAGGGACTCATGCCTGTGTCTGAATGCACAGGGGTGTGTCTGAGAGGCTTTTCTTCTGTAGCCATTCTGGGCCACGTGGGAGGAGGGGAGTTCTCTGTGGCTCAGTGGCAGAGAGTCTGTTTTGCCTGCAGAAGGGTTCTCGTTACAGGACCCTCTAAGGCAGAAGTTTGGAAACCGGAGCCTTTTCCTTCCATCAGGGCCCCGGAGAGCCACTGCCCTTCCGCGGTTGACCCCCGAGGGCCGGCGCTCTGACTCAGGGGAGAGAACCTTCCTTAGATCAGAGGAGGGGAACTGGCACCTGTGGGTTGCTCTTTTGGGACCGGGGCCACCTCCAGCCCCCATAGCTTCGTGCTGCGCCTGGAGGGCTGCAAAGGGTTGTGTTTTATTCCTCTTAGAAAGGGTTGGGAGCTACAGCTGATGCTCTGAGGCTGGGATCTAGCGGGGTCCAGTGATTTACAGTTGTTACAGTTCTGTGTATTAATCTCCCTTTATTACTCTGTCGCTCATCACATTCTCTGAGCAACAAAAGATGCATTTACCGGCTGCGATTTTTGACTCGTTTTGGGTGCTCCCTCCCTCCCACCCCATCTCTTCCCTGGCTCTTGGGGTCAGCAAAACTGCCTGGTGCTTTGGGTCTACTCTGGCCACTAACCTCTCTGTAACCCCAGGGGTGATGAACTCTGCCTGTTTTCATCAGAGACGCTGCTGGATGGCCTAAGACAAAGCTTAATTTCTTTCGAAGGTAATGGCATCCAGCATCTATAATGATGCTGTTTTCTCTTCGTTGTTGATTAAATACGATTTACCCAGGGAGCCAAAGGATGAATCTTTGCGTGCAGGCTGAGCCACTTGCATCAGTAAATAAGCCTGGAAATGGGGGCAGGGGATTAAGGTCCTGGGCTGGAGACAGGGGCCACTGCCAGGGAAGAGAGAGACTCAGGGAAGCCAGGGCCAGGTAGCTGGTCCATCTCCCCCTTCTGGGCCATATTTTCGCCATTGGCTTTTTTGTTGTGCTTTTAGGACCTCTGGCTGCTTTCCAGTGGAAGTTTTGGCTTCCAGACCGTAGCTTTTTGGGAGGGGGCATGTCCACATGACCTTGTGCTCTAATCATTCTCTTTCCAGGTTTTCTCTGTCCCCAATTGTTTTGGAAAGAATGCAGTCCAAACACATCGTTTAGAAGAAGTGGCACACAATTCCTTGCTGCAAAGGACTCACCCGCATTAGTGCCTTTTCCCACCCTCAGCTCCCTGGGGCAGCATTTTCCCAATGTATTTTTCCTGACATGGCACTGCAGATCTTTATGTGAGCTTTTAAAAAACCCAGTAATTGCTATTGCACCCTTCTTACATGCCCAGGGAAATGCCAATTGCCACTTTGGGATCAGGAAGGAATTTTCCTCCAGGCCATCTGGCCTGGGGATCCTGGGGGGCTTTTACCTTCCTCTGTGCATTGTGCAGGGGTCACTGGGAAAGGTGGGGAGGTGATCATTGTGAACGTATGCCTTGTGTGGGGGTTAGACCAGATTGCCCTTGGGGGTCCCTTTCAGTACCATGTTTCTGTGTTTTTGTAATGCTGTAAAGATCTATTGTTGCTTATCTATTTTAATTTCATTTTAATTTTAGTTTTAAGTTTTTGGAGTGTATTTTTTTAAATGGTGTCCAGCCTTTTTTGTTGCAGAGATATATGGGGAAAGGAGGAAACTTTGGGCAGTTTTTTTTCTAAATGCCTGAAAACAAATGGAAAGAGGAAGCTGCCTGCAACACAGCTGGAAGGATACAATTTGGATGTTGATATAGCGCTAGAAAACTATAATACCACTTATCTGTTCCAAATTTTAATAGAAATGTTATAACACTGTAGTACATACATGTAACAAATAACAAAAAAGGAGTCAGCAAGTCACTCCAGCATCCATGATGACCACACCCTCGAGAGCCAGTGTCAAAATTGCTATGGAGCATGTGTGGAAGGCAAAAGTTGTGCTTCAAAAGTGCAGGGGAAGGGCGTAGCAAACTCCCAGTATGAAATCCCTGTTGCCAACGTGCATGTCTCTACACGCGTCTCCGGGGCGAGGACACGGCTGAGAATCCTCAGGGTGCAGAAACAGCCTCTATTTGCACATCATGGGCGACCCCAACTTCACTGATGACCTTTATACATTCCGTTGAAAACCAGGGTGAAGTTTAAATCTACCGTTGCCGTCAAGGGAAAAGTGCTTCTAGATGCCTACCTAGAACTTACTGCCACAGGGTTTTGCAATAGTTCCTAGCCTGAGTTGTGGAGCAAGGGCCTGCCGCTGCCGGAAATGCCCTTCCGCCTTCAGGAGCCGTGCAGTCACCAGGCTTGGAGGGTCCAACAAGGGAGAATGGATTTCACCACCTAGCTCTGCGTGTGGGGCCTTGTGCCTAGGGCACACAGCTTTCCACTGCTAAAGGCAGAGAGCCGAGTTCGCCTAGACTGATTTTACTCACTTCTAACACCTAGGAATTATGTTTCCAGCTTCCCATTGTGCATGTTGCTTTGAGCATGGTGTGTGGAGAGTGCTCACAAGGAAGTTTGGAAAGGCAGCAAGTGGAGAACTCCAGGCTCCTCAGGTGTCCAGTGGGCACAAGGCCTGGAGGATCAATCCAACCCCCTCCCCAGAATTTTCACTTTGGGTACATAGGCCAGAGATCAGAACAGAGGTAGGAAGTTGCTGTGGCTCAGGGCCCTTGGAAAGCAAGGGGCGTCAGGCAGCCTCCAGAGTCATTCTGCCAGTCCTCCTAGCTGCTGCCTGGCTTCTGGATGAGGGGTCAGGAACACCATTCCAGCTGGAGTGAATAGCCAGTGAATTCTTCCTGCCCTCTGTGCACTGGGCATCCTGAGTAGGACTCCCACACCAGCATGTGGTTCACTGGGTAATTAAGGAAACTGCATTTCATAGTGCAGAAGTTTCTCTGCCCAAGGAGGATGGCCGAGTCCCTTCCTGCTGGGTTACAAGTGGCCAGATTAGCATGGCTGGACGCAAACCGTGGAAGGGACTGTATGGAGCAGCGTTCAGAGGGGGCAAAGGGAGAGCCGTTTCCACCGCTGCCCCCATCACTGGATTTCCTCCTGGGGTTCGCAGCCATTGTTCACCAGACTGGCATAAGCATCCCCCCTCCGCTACTCCCTAATGAATTCCAAAGCTCTCAGTACAGGTCACCCTGGGCAATTAGGCAAGAGCGACTGTTTTCAAAAGCCCAGTTTCCAAATGAGTTATCATCAGGTGATACAGGGCTTGGCCTGAGTCCACCTGATTGACAAGGGGCCAGGGTGTTCCCTGATACATTATTTAAACATGTTGAGATATAAGAGATCTCCCGCACTAATTACTTGGAAGGCTGTATTAATCACAAGACACTTTAATACCCGATCAATACAGGCATTTGTCAACGACCTTGTAAATCACCTCCACTTTCAGTCGGCTGTGGAGCCAGGCATGCTGCTGTGGGGCTGTGGGGGCGGAGTGGGGTGAGGAGGAACACAGGCTGAGCAGAGCCGCTCCTGCGATGCAAAGGGCCCAAGGAGCAGGTCACTTCAGGGCCAGCCAGGTGGGCTCCTGGCAGCTGTGGCAGCCCTCACTGCCAGGCCGCGCTGAGGAGTGGGCCAGGTGTGTGAGATAGCAGGCAGCCGTTGGAAGGGAAGCTTCCCCCAGCGTGGAGACTTCTCCTTGGGCAATGCCTGTTGCCCTGCAGCTCCTAAATCCAAGGCAGCACCTGCCTCCCGCTGGCTTGGCTGGGTGGGGTTGTTGCTCTTTTTGAGCAGGGCGCCTGCTCAGCCTCCTTCTGTTCAAGTAACAGGTTCAGCTGCCGCTGCAAGGCTGCAGAGGGAGGCCTGCCGGCCCGCCCTCTTGGGCTGTTTCTCCTGAGCTGCATTTTTATTCGTTTAGTTTATTTGTGGTCCCTGTCATTCTGCTGGGGCAAAGGGGTAAAGGGATCTGACACTAAGTGCAGGGAAATGCTGTGCCTGGAATCTATCTTCTAGGCGCAAAAGAATAAAAATTCATGGCAGGACAGCCACGGCTGACACCTTCCCAAAGACAGATGGCAGGTGGCGTTATTTATTGTGGCACGCAGTTCATAGAAGTGCCCCTTCCAAGCACCCGGAGACATCCTAAAAAGCCCATCTCCCATCAGGTGAGGCAGATTTATGGCTGCTGGTGGTGGAGGGGGCAGGTAGAGGAAGCTGGCTTCTCTCTCTCCTTCCCTCCCTCCCTCCCTCCCTCCCTCCCTCCCTGAGAGCTTGGCTTTTGCTTAATGGGCGCAGAGGAGGGCTTCAGCCAGCACTGCTGAGTAACATTGTAGTGGCAGGCCCGCATCAGGGGTTGGGCAGAGTGGAGGATTCACTCATGCAGAGAGATGAGCGTGAGCACGGCCTGTGCTCCTGGAACCCCCCTCACACCCAATGCCCACTCTCCCTCTAGGGGAGGGCAATCGGAAAGTGTGGCCGCCCCAGGATCTTCCAAGAAGTGCATTCAGGGGAAAGTTCTAGGGCAAGGGATGTCTGTTGCCAAGTCAGGGAAGCACTGCCTGCCACAAGACCCTGAGCAGGGACAGGACCCAGGAAATTGTTACAGTTAGGAAAGGAGGGAAAGTGACTTTCCTTGCTGGGAACTCCCATAGACCAAGTTTTCCCTGGAAAGCAGCCTGGAAATTGGCTGCTGCCACTCAGGGATCTCCTGAGAACATCTAGACTGACCCACTCAGAAGGGGCTCTTCCAGCTCAGTCCTGGCAAAATAACTAAGTAACAGGTGAAAACCTGGACAACATAGCAAACTAGGTAGTGCCCAGGTGATCTGGCATGCAGGGAAGAGGATCAGAGGAATATCTCAGAGAAATGTATATACTAAGGAGGCCAAAAAATGTCTTTATAGAAAGAAGGTTTATTATAGAAAAAGGGGAAATGGAGGGGTGGATTCAACCGGGGTAGGAAAGAGGACAAAGTACAACACACAGGGAAGGGCGCACTATCACACAGCACGCCGTCTCTCGAATAAAAACAATAATGTTGGTCTAACTCAGCTAAGAACACCTTACCTAGGTTGTAGCAGCTTCCTCAGGACGTGTAGCGAGTTCCTTGCGGTACCAAGATAGTGGAGGAGTCCTGCACCCCTGGCCCAAAGGTCTTGGGTCTCCAGATGTTCAAAGTTGTGACCAGAGAACAGTCCAGAGCTCCCAGACATTGATGGGCGAGGGCGTCTGACCTAAGCCAGCCTCCTGGGCAAGCCTGTCTGCATTTACATGGCCTGTCAGAGTCAAGAGACTGGGTTTGAAAGAGAGCAGCAGCCCTGGAGGAGATTCACCCTCTCAAGATGTCCCAGCAAAAAGAAAGGGGCGGCCCGCATCCCTTTCAGCCACAGCTGAGTCCAGCCCGAGCCTTTGTGGAGGCAAAGAAGCAGCAGAAAAGATGCTGGGATGAAATGCTGTCCCTCTCGGAAGTGCCACAGGGCTCCCTTCATTTCTTGGTCCTCAGAGTTGGCTGAGGTGCCCCTTGTTCTTCTTGGGCTCTTGCAATGGACAGGTCTGTTGGGCCAGGATCTGGGAGACCCAGATTCGAATTCCAGCTATGCTGTGGTCGCTTGCCAGTGGCCTTGAGCCAGTTGCACATGCGCAGCCTCACCTACCTCACAGGGTTGTTGTGAGGATGAAATGGAGGAGAGGAGAACGATCTAAGCTGCCCGGGGTCCCCACTGGGGAGAATAGGGGGGGGGTCTAAAGGAAAGAAACGTATTTAATTTGCTTGGAAACTCCTCAGCAGTTAATTGTCACACCAGGTTATTATTTTTAAAAGCCCCCTCCCCAGTCCTTTTGCTGGAGAACTCTGTGGCAAAGAACTCCCCTCCCCACCGCCCACATCCCAGAGCTGCCTGAAGGCAGTGCCATGCCGAGAGCCCCCTCCTCTCCTCTCCCCTCCCCCACCCTCATCCTCTTGCCAGGCGTGTGTGTGTGGGGGGGCGTAGCAGCCTTCCTACCAGCCGCAGCCTTTGGTGTGAGGCTCCAAGGAGTCAGCAGGCTCCTAGCTACAGAGACCTCCCTGGCGGGCCACTCATCCCGGGCTCCTGCCTGCACAGGGCCATGCTTGGGCTGAGCTCCTCTGCTGCTAGCCTCTGGCCAGCGGCCTGAGGCCTCAGAGACTCTGAACCCTGGGGGAACGGGGGGGGGGATTAAGTGTCCCCTTGCAGACGCTGTAGGCAGCACACACCCATCTGTTGCTGGCTTTCTGTGGGGCGGCTTGGGCACTGCGGTTGACCCAAAGGTCTGGCACTTGCCCTCCTTCATGCAGACAGAGAGGAAGCAAAGTGAATGTTTCCACAGCCTCCTTTTTTCCTGGGCCGACTGGAGGTTATCAAGGCCAGAGGCTGCCTTCTGGCTTCATAAACCTCTTAGGTTATTCGGAGTCATGATTCTCTGATTCAACTGCCTGTGCTTTTCCTTGGGCCGACTAATCCCTCAGCATGACTGGTGGAAGCCGCGGTATTGATTTCTGTGTCTCTCTAAACCTCAGTTGTGTTCGACGCTTGTTAGACATCTGAAGGAATATCCAGTGGGCTCTGGGGGCAATTTGAGAGCACAGCTCAATAGGCGGCACTTGAGAGAAGTTTCTGTAAGGTTGCTGGGTGAGCCAAGAGAGGATTAGGGGCGGGGGGAGAGACAGGCGGGCCGGAGTGAAGGGCCAGCAAAGCCCTTGCCCTGAGAAGAACTCTTGAAGGGTTTAGTCCCGCTGGCCCTTGGCTCCCCTTCCCCCCTCCCATCAATCAAAGAGCACCTTCGTTTATCTGGCTCAGGGGTTGGAAGGGCTGCTTCGGGGCCTGCTGCCTCTGGCACACACTTGTTCCTTATGGCACCCTGTGCTGCTGCAGCAAGTGCTACTGCTGACCCATGCGTGCCACGCAGGAGGGCATTTGCAAAGCTGCTCCAGGCTCCCTTTGACTTACAGAATCCAGCTTAGTCTGGCACTGTGAGCTGTGAGATCCTAAGGGAGGAGCGTAGAGAGGGTCAGCAGACAGGCGAGGGTACCGAGACCGGGGCTGTGCTTGAGCAGCATCTAAGGCATAACGTGAGCTTGGGATCCCCCCAAGGTAGAGGCCCAGAAACTGTTTTTCACCCCAGGGAACATGAAAGGTAGTAAGGAGCGGGTGCCAGAGCAAGGACGCAGTTCAGGCCAGGGGGCTTCCCGGACCCTAAGAGGAGGCCTGGTGCTTTCCTAGCTCTCAGCTATTCACTGGAAAGGAGGGACACTCTCACTGGCCTTTGGTATTACCTGGGATATAGCGCTGTGTGTGTGTGTGTGTGTGTGTGTGTGTGAGAGAGAGAGAGAGAGAGAGAGAGAGAGAGAGAGAGAGAGAGAATGCCTGCTTGCTTCATGAAGCCCTTTGGGTCAAGCTGTTTTTAAAGGGGGAGCTCTGGAACCTGAACCCAGTTTGTCCTGGCAATTGGGGGTTGAGAAGAAGCTGGGACAAGGGAGCGCTGTGCTGCCATTGCCGGTATCGCTTGCATGCCACTACCCAAACATTCACTCCTTCAAAAAGCCAGAAGCCCCAAGCACTGCACCCGTGATCAGCTACTTGTCAAGTAAACCAGTGTTGGCAAGGACGGCACAGTCCCAGGGTGTGGTCGAAAGGGTGATTTTTCTCTTCCCAAAGCTTGATCATCCAGAGGTCTTCCTGGAACTGACACCTCTCTGGGAAATGAATAGTGGGGTTTCTGGGGGACAGAACCCGGCAGCTGGACTCCCAACAGTCCAATGAGTTCCTCCCAGTGGCTTTGCTGCTGCCCTCTCCATGCCCACCTGTTTCTCTACAGTTAACAAAAGGAAGTTTTACATTTCTTCCCAGTGGCCTTGAGAGCCAAGGCTATTAGGGTCCACCAAATTCAGAGTGCTTCTGTCAAAGTGGAAGTTCATCTGTTACCATTATCCGCCCTCCCCCCCACCCCCCGCAATTAATGAGGGTTATCAGTCAGCAAAGAAGCTGCCTAATTGGCCTAACAATGACCAGATGCCTTTGCTGTGGTTTCTGTGTAGCCAAATGGGAACTCTGTCTTGAGCCTCTTTGGTCATGTGCACAAATGACTGCAAATGTTACTTCCCTGCCCTGATTTCACAGCACTTTCTCCCAGGAGTAGCAGATCGTTCTCCTTCTAGTTTTACTGGTGCCTAAGGGCAAAGTTTCATGCCATCTGGCAGATCAGTATCATGTTGAAGTGGGCACTGGGCTGTACAGCAAGGTCCCCCCAAGTTCTAGGCAAATGCTGCCCTGGCCCGGAAGAGAAAGGAGGAAGCTGTTAGAGACATCAAAAGACAACAGGAAAGGGGCTTTGGCAAACCTCCGTGTCCTGAAGGTGGCTTCTGCCAGAGCTGCAGGGCATCAGGCTTACCAGAGGGCCAGTATTTTGCCTGGGCCCTGCTAGGGCACAGCATGGCACTGGGCAGAGAGGTGCTTTGGAACATCTACCATGGCGGATGTAACGGATGCCTAATGGAAACGTTAGGGGTTGCTGCTGCTGCCGCCGCCGCCCGGATTGATGTTCTCTCCAAAGAACGAGCGTACCGTCTTGCAACCACTGGGACTGTGGAGAGAGAAGGCCTCGGCCCAGTGAGGCCAGCCCACTCCCGTCGCCAGCATGCCAAGATGGGTGATCAAAGGCAGGCAGGCGCTTGAGTCTGGCCTCCCCGCTCCCTTCCCCATTAGCAGCCATGATTGCAGAATGTGCGTGTTAGGGGCTCACGCTTTACAGCGCCGACTAAAATCACACGTCTGATTTGTTCCCTTTGATGGTAGTGCATTCAGTCAGAATCAGTGATCCTGCCAAGACTCTGATCTCCTTGAGCCACGGGCCCTTTAAATACCCCTTCAGACAGGAAGGGAAGAGGCAGGCAGAGGGAGTGCCAAGTAGGCGCTCTGCTTTGCCGCCTTATTACAGCCCCCACTTTCTGTGTTTCTATCACTTCTTTCCTGTTCTGAAGGACTTGGGTTGGCTCCCTTCTTTTGGGACTGGGGTGACATTAATGTGTCTGTTTTATGTAACATGAAGTCCTTATGATCAGACTCCTAGATCATAAAAGGCAGACCAAGAGGCAAGGAGGGCTCCCCCCACCCCCGGAAGATAATAGCAGCCCTGCTGAGGAGGAGAAGGGCAGAGGTCAGAGAGCGGCAGCCGGATTGGCTGCTCCCACCCTGCAATGACATTTCTGCAGGTTCATCAGAAATTCTAAAGAATCCACGTGAAAATGGAACGCTGTTTACAGGCAATGGAGGTGCCCAGCAGAGCCTCCAAGGTGGCCAGCCTGTAGTGGCTGCTCTGTTTGTGTCAAGGGATCCTTCCTGACTGCCCCAGGGAGAGTTCTGGAAAGGGCCTGCCTTATGCTGCTGCAGCGGGGGAAGCCATGCAGTAGCAGGTGAGAGGCTCAAGCCTTGGTTCATGCTGAGAGCACGCCAAGGGGAGAGTGGACTCAGAAGTGGGGCAACAGCCCCCAGGGCTTTCCCTTCCTGGAAAAACTCAGCAAATTGATACTTGAGATGTGTCCTGCTCAATTCCTTTTACCTTGGTTATGTGCTGGAACTGGATAGCGGCTGAGGCCTGCGTGGTCCATGACTCATGCGAGGCTTCCAAGTCCCCTTTTATCTCTTCATTCCACCTCTCCTTTTCTTGAGTAGAGGTCTCCAGTAAATAGTATTCATTCTTCTTTTGAAGGGGGTGCCTGGGATTCAAAGCATCTTGAACAAGTGAGATGAATTGTTTAAAGTTAAGTCTTCCATGGAAAACCCGACAACGGCCGGTCAGTTCCTTCTCTGAAACACCATCATTGTCCGTGGGTGTGGTGTGGTGTGCTGGCCCTCAGCACTCCGAAGCCTACGTGCATATGACCGCAGGCATTCCTTCCTTAAGGAAAGCCCAAGCCATTGTCCTTGTATGACAGATGATTTGGGAAAGCACCATTTGTTCCTCCTAAATTTGGCAAGGAATGTCCAAATCCTCTGCCAGAGGAGGAAAGATAGGCTGATCAGAGAAGTGGGGTGTTGGAAAGGCCGACGGGTAGGACTCAAATTATGCACCGTTTCTTCCTTGTGTGGTTTGTGGGGCTTCCCTGGGCCGTTTCGAGCCCACTCTTTCTGGAAAGGTTTTGAGGTCATTTTAAAATATGCAGACGCCTGTTGGCAAGCTTTTGGACATACTGACTTCCAGGCATTCCCTTGCCTGTTGTGCTGTGAATCCCCCCTTGCCTCCTGTCGTCTCTGTCCCCAGATAGGACGGTGCAGAGAGGCATTGCGTAGTGCCTGCCCAGCCCCCGTGGGCCCAGCCATCAGGCAAGCAAGTGCCAAAGCTGGGGGCAGCTCATGCGCTGCGGACACTCTTTAAAATATATATATATATATATATATATATATATATATATTGGATGGGTTTACAAACATAAACATAAAAATCATTATCATTATCCACCCCATTGCATTTTTCCATCCTCCCCCCCCCTTTTTCTGGTGACTCCCCGCAGTTTTCCATACCCAACTTAATCTAAAAAGTATATCATATAAATTCTTAAAATCTATAATATATATCTATATTATACATACTAATCAAATCTCTTTACTTATCTTAACTATCTACACTAACTATATTGCTTATCTTAGTTAAAAATATAAAAATTATATAAGTAATAATAGGTACATATACTGACTAAGGAAAAAAAAACTACATATATATATGTAACATACTATTCCTTACATACCAATTAACTATATTATCTATATTTCACATATACTCCCTATAACCTTGTTACTCATACTTATAGTCCCCTGTAAATATACTATACTAATCCATTAAAATACAGTAAAATATACCCCCTTTTAAGCTTAAGTAAGTTTCTATCTCCCCTAATTCTCCAAAGACCACAGTTTCCCCCTTCATGTCCCACTTTTTCTCCACATATTTCTTGAATTTTTCCCAACTTAATGTATAGTCCAATTCTTCTTGTTCTTTCAATTTCCTTGTTAATGTGTCCATTTCTGCTATATTCAAAACTTTCAAAATCCAATCTTCCATAGAAGATGCGCTGCGGACACTTGCCAGCAATGACTGATTATTCTCAGTCTAACTCTAGGGGGTGGAGTATGCAAAATTATTTCTTTTAACAAGTCCATAGACTTGGAAGCCCAATTTAAAAACAAAACAACAAGTAGAATTCAGTAGGAAACAGCAAGTGTCCAGAAGCACCTATAAGACTAACAACATTTGTGGTAGGGTATGAGCTTCCATGAGTCACAGTTTACTTCTTCAGGTAGAATTCAGCTGCACACACACACCCCCCCCCCCAGAGACCTGGGAGCAGCGTGATTGAGTGCCGAGGCTTTTCTCCAAACTTCTTTCATTGTGAGTTCCGGTTTTATCCTGTGCCACTTCAGAAAGTTGTCTGAGGGATGGCGTGGAAGGGTCCCTCAGTCATCTCCAGGGGAGGGAGAAGGGCCGAGGGGCCTGGCTGTGTAAAGGAAGGCATGGCCCCATTTGCAGGGCCCTGCTGGGCCTCCTTCCCTCCCAGCAGAGCTCTCCTGGCCTCCCCCCAAGAATGCATCAGGATGGCAGTCAGGCAAGGAAGGGGCAGAGCTGTGGTCTGCCCAGGAGCAGGTTCACTCCATGGACTAGGTAGCCTACCCCACAGGGTTGTTATGAGAATGGCTCGGGAGGGGGCCACAGAGCTGTTGTACAGAAGATGGTCGCTACAGAAAGATGGGAGAGTGGGCTTGGGGTGGGGGACAGGAGCTAACCAATAAACTGGGGGGGGGGGAGTCTTACTCAAACATATTCTTATTGAGAGTTAAATTTCTGAAGCTTCCTTCTGTGTAATAAGAAAAAATCATTTCCTTTGCCCCTGGCCTTAGTCAAGCAAGGGATGAAGCTGGAGGAACCAAATTGCATAGTTTGCTTCTCTGCTTGCACAAAAAAGGAAAAGAAAAATAATCTAAAATGGCGCAAAACAATATTTCTTTACAATTCCTGTTATGGGCAAAAGTTAATCTTGAGGGGAATAACTGTCTGTATAACAAGCAGTATTTTTGCAGGGAGTCAGTATCTGTGTGTCTTCTCCAGCTCGGCTCCCAGACCCTTTTTGGGCAGCCAGCCGGGCACTCCTGGCAAAGACTAGCAGTGCACACGCTGTGTGCCCCCCGCCCTCCAGTTGAGTCCATTGGTGTTTGTAGCAGAAGCCTGCCACTCGTCTGGGTCCTGTGTTGCTCCACCGCTCGTAGTCCGTCATGTGTTGGACTCTGGCAGGGGAAACCAGGGTCTCTTCCTCCTTCAGCCACAAAGTCTCCTGGGTGACCTTGCCTGGTCACCCTTTTTCAGGGGCAGAGGGGCTGCCCTGAGATCCTTGGAAGAAGGAGAGGCCACAAATGTAATACGTAAAGACTTTTTGGGTTTTTCCACAAGTGGCGCAACTGACTCTCAGCTGGGCTAACCAGCCATCTGGCTTGACTTGGCAGCCGGCATCCTTGTGCCTTGTTGGGGCTGGACCTAGAAATGAGGGCCTGGGCCCCTGGGCCACAGCTGCTGCCCCAGCGCCGCCAAGCCTGCGCCAGCCAGAGTGTCCTGTAGAGCGAGGCGGCTGCCATTGCCCAGCATCTGCACCAGAATCCTAAGAAGATCCTTTCATTTTTAAGGGGGAAAATACATTTTTGTACTTTTATTGATTTTCAATATTGTACAAACGCAAGCCGTGTAACGCAATAACGCAGAAGAAGATACAGCCATTGAAAAACAATTACAGATCAAATGCCCAGTTCCTTTAATCAGACCGCAGAACGAACTGCTTTTGCTGGGGCCGGGAATATAAATGATGTTGCCAGAAGGAAGAGGAGCCAGGCGTTTAAAACACGGCCTTGCTGCCCTGTGGGACGTGGCACATGGTCACTTTCATAGCTTGGATCCCGGTGGGCTTGGCTGCTGCTGCTACATCCTCCCCTCCCACCTCTCCCCAAAGCAGCAAGGGGTGCAGTTGAGGTAGGGTTGCCAGCTCCAAGCTAGGTAATTCCTGGAAATTTGGGGGGTGAAACCTGCAGAAGGCAGGGTTTGGGGAGGGAAAGGATCTCAGCATGATATAATTCCAAACAATCCACCCTCCAAAGCACCCATTTTCTCCAGGTGAACTGATCTCTGTGGCCTGGAGATCAGTTGTAATTCTAGGAGATCTCCAACCACCACCTGGAGGCTGGCAACCCTAAGTGGAGGCACTCCGGCTGCATTCACACCCAGTTCCCATACTTCTTGGAGCGTGTCATGAGGGGAGGGGGCGGCAGCCTTTGCCTGCCAAAATGCTGCTGCTGCTGCTCTGTGCGCCTCTACTAGACCTTCAAGGAAGAATTAAGTACCTCCTAGGGTCATTCCTTTAGCCAATACATGATATGTACATTTGCTAATGCGTGACAAATTATCATGAATCATGATCACGAAACTGTGATTATGTCAACTGCATCTGGCAATGCGCTGACTATCTTTGATCGTTGCTGGGGGACGTTTCTGGTAAGCTCCTGAACGGGGCTGTGCTGCTGCTCATTAGACTTCTCTGGCACAAATGAAATTCTGGACCGCTACGACTCTTTCGCCTCAAGAGAAGGCCTTGCCAACCTCTGCTCTGCAGCATGTGTGCTTGTGTTCTGACTGTGGCGGCACGGGCGCTGGCTCTCAGTCCGGGCAACTGAGCCGCCGTCAGTGGCCTGCTAGCCCCGCTATCCGCCTCCCACCGTCCCTGGTGGGCGTGGCTGACACTCTTCCTCGCTGCCAGCACTCACTGAATTGTACACCGCCTGACTGAGGGGCAGCGAGACCCCTCTGGCTGAATTTCCCTACTGGGAAGTGAATTCCCCAATCTCTGGGTGGGCCCTGGAGAATTGGCAACCCACCAAGGTCTGGCCTGATCAGTTCTCCTGGGCTCCCTCCCTCCCTGTAGCGTGCCAAGTGGGGGGGGGCTTACGTAGTCAGAGCACCACAAGGTCCTTTATATTCCAAAAAAGTATAATTTATTAACTATATACAGAGCACTATATACAAAGCAGGTAAAGGCACCACACATAGGGTTATAGACCCCTGTTCAGAACTCATAGGGCAGAAAATCAAACTGAGGAGGACCGCCGTCTGCTTTCCCTACCACACTGTTCCCTGCTCTACCTTAAGGCGGGGGGGGGGGCGGTCCTGAGAGAAGGTTCCCCCTTTTATTCCCTCCCTGCTGCCTCCCAGGCCCTCCACACTTTGGGCCCGGGCACCCGGGTCTCACCCAGCAGCAGGGGCCTCTCCTTCCTCAACCAAGAAGGAGACTAACGGACTTTTTCCCCTCAGGATCCCCTGGGTATCTCCATTCAGGCTGCTCCACCCCTTATTTTTCCCGCCCTTTCTTGGCCCCGGGGCAGCTGGGAGTTGTAGTCCAGGAAGAAGGGCGTCCCACCCCAAGACTCCTGCAGGCCTCCCCCTGGCCCCACAGCCCGTCAGACCTCATGGGGACCATTTCCTCCCCTTTCTTTAAAGACAGATTAACAGCAACTGGCACTCATTTCACCCCTGGTAACCATTTCGTTACACTGACCTTGCCGCCCTCTGTGTGTTTCGTAACATGCACGCCCCCAAGGCCATGCAATACCATTCATTAGGACCCACCAAAATGACATCAAACAATGTGCAAGCTTTCAAGTTCTCCAGAACTCTTCACCAGTCCAGATGTTAGAAGTGTGGTGGGGTTGATGTCTCAGGCCATGATCTTAAGGCTTCGTCTGGTAAATATTCTGTGTGGAATGCTGAGCAAGTCTTCAGGTTTAAAATGGTTGCACCCTTGGCTTTCTGGGATGAGGAAGCAAAAAATGGAAGCATCCCACTGGGAAGAAAAACTCAGTGATCAAATGCCTCTGTAGCATCAATGAAACACAGAAGTGCCACTAAGAGAAGAGGGGAAACGTGGCAGGTGCTGCCTTACCATACTGGAGAGGGATTTTAGTTTATGCACAAGGGAAAGAGTCAATGAAGCCAACTGGGCAGTGGTACAGGGGGAGGGCATAAACACAACCTTTCCCTGGTTCTTCACCCTCCATTTGATGCATCCGCCTGTGGGCTGAATTTAAGTATTCTATGAGAGATGGTCACATTGGTCCCAAGCAAAATCCTAAAGCAAAAGCCACGCAATAACTTTATGAAGGCTGACCCAAAGCAGTGCCTGCTCTTTCAAACTTTAGAACTCTTCATCAGGCTGGGTGTGTTAAAAGGTGGAACAGATGTCTCAGGTCAAAGCGAGTTACTACAAACAAACATCTCTTTCTGTTCTCTAAGAGGAACAATTTCGCATGATCTGGAGCGTTTTGCCACCCATCTTTAGGCGCAAAGGGAGAGGTGCATCTGTGCAGAGCGCTCCCTCCCTCTCTCCTTCCAGTGACCACTTTTCTGCACTGAGAATTCATGAGGGATGCAGGCTGTGTCATGAGGGGTGTGTGTCATGAGGGGGGGCGGTCAAGCACAGGGCCCATTCAGACAGCACATACAGGTTTCTTTGTATTGTATGTTTGCTGCATATTGTGTTCCATGGCTTCCCTAAGGGTGCCCGCAAGGCCAGCACAAAACAGCAAAGAGGAGGACAAGGCTGGATATTGCATTGGGTTGCTGCTGTCGCCTTCAGGACGGTTGCTGGCCTTGCTTTGCCTTTGAGCCGCGGAGCTGCACCGTGTTATACTTTGGCAGACTCCTGAATGCGCAGTTGAGCATGTGAGTGTGTGCATGTCTGTGAAGCAGGCGGAGCCAGTTCTTTAGCACTCAGGGGTGCCACTTGGCCTCCACAATCAAAGCAGGTGTGGGCATTTTCCAGGGAAGTCAGAGGAACAAAAAAAGAGACCACCAGCTTTGCCTTTAGAAACAAAAGCCTAATGGAAGGCAAAGGCAGGATGCCCCAGAGCCTTCTGTGATGAGCTGTCATTCTTGGCAGGGAACGACATGTGTTTCCTCTTGAATTAGCAGAGGGCATGGAATTTAGCATGGTGCTAATTGCCATCAGACACAAACAGGCCGGCTCAGTATGTGAGCATGCAGCAAGACAAAGGCAAATGCCATGGCTTTTCAGTGTACCCTGCAAGACAAGTGACGAGGCAGCTCTACGTGCAGGCAGCTGGAGAGGGGAGAGGGCTGGCTGGGAGCCAGTTTTGAACACAATGATCCTGGGAGGGGGGCAGCAGTGGAGTTCTGTCCCCATGCCCCCTTCCTTCTGCGCCGTTCATTGAATGCTGCTGGTGGTCCTTGCCCACCCAGCCCGCTCGGCGCATTCCTCGTGTCTTCCAGCAAATGGCCCAGCTTCCCTTGGGGCCTGATGCGTACGGGGCATTGGTTCTGAGCAAGTGTGTTTCTCCAAGACTTCCAGAGAACTTGCCTGGCCTGGAAGTAGGGTCACCAACTCCAAGCTGGGAAATTCCTGGAGATTTTGGAGATGGAGCCTGGAGAAGTTGGGGTTTGGGGAGGGGAAGAACCTCAGCAGGGTATAATGACATAGACCCGCCCCCCCCCCTCCAAAGCAGCCATTTTCTCCAGGGGAACTAATCTCTGTGACCTGAAGATCATTGTAATTCTTGGAGATCTCCAGCCACCACCTGGAGGCTGGCAAGCCTACCTGGAAGGCACTTGCCTCTAGCTTGTCAGCCCCTTCCCATTGTCTTGTGTTGTCTGGGAGCAACTGCACAAAGTACAACTAGGCAACAAAGACAGAAAACAGCTGTGTAGTAAGGACTGTGTATTCAGTGCCATGATTGCTCCTTTGTGTGTGTGCAGAAGCTTGCATCATGGAGAGACCTGGGGCTGAATTTGACACCAGAGCAAAATGGAGTCACAAACACAGATATTTGCAAGCTGGTGGAAATGGAGCCCAGGACCAGGGTCAGCTTGGCAAGATGTCCAGGGGTTTGGGCTGGGTGTTGAGTCTGTCAGGACACTTGTCTTTATATGATGTTTACCTGGGTTGCCAGTCTCCCTGTGGGGCCTGGCTTTCCTGTCTGGCTGGCAGGCTCCTGCCTGCTTGCGTGCCACCCCCCCCCCCCCCCGGATTGGTCAGCTGTGGAACTCTGTGTTCTGAGGTAAAAATCAGGTCACGGAAACTGCAGACAGTTGAAGAAAGACAGTACAAGACTCATTAATAGGAATTTTATATAAAAGTCAGTATGGCAGCTGAGTTTTTAAATGTTCATGGAGAGATGGTGCACGACCTTTCTAGGGGTCATTTCACTGCGATCCTCTCACATGAACCTGCCAAAGGGCCCACCACACCACCCCTCCCTCAGTCCAACTCTGCCTCACACCTCTCGTAGCTGTCACCTCTTACTGCCCTCAAGAAGCCTCCCGGCAGACATCGTGCAAGATACACTGACACTAAAAGGAGGAAGCAACTTTGAGATGTGGCAAAGAAATATGCACATCGTTTGACTTGAGGGAGGACTGCTTCTCACACGGGCAATTCTACGTGGCCTGCTCCAGAGTGAGCTCACCCAGCAGCCTGGTGACCCTAGCACCTGAGGGGAAAACCACCCATGTGGTCTACAAAGAGGTTCTTCAGTAGAAAAGAAACGGTTGTACGTATTTTTCTATTTATCGCACTACAATCTCTTTAATAAATGTTACATTTTGAAATTCACTTCATTGGCATCAACATGCTTCGCTTTATTCAAACACCTTTGTGAAGCTTGGGTACTATGCTAACTACAAAACCAACGGAAAAAACCTCCCACAAACCAAAAAAAGGTTCATGCCCATAAGTATTATAACTGGATTTAAAGTAGTTAAATACTGTAGTGAAGCACGGGTATCAAGCTAGTGTCTTTAGAGAGAGAGAGAGAGAGAGAGAGAGAGATGAAGGCTCCCTATGAACAAGGGAGACAGGAAGGCTGGCCCTGGAAACCTCACAAGTGCTGACCCAGGAGCCAGGTCTGGTCTTGTGAGATCAAACTGTATCGAGGGGGAGGGAAGAGTCCACTTTCTGTGCACTTTGACTATACGAGGTGATCGGATGCTGCCACCTTTAAGGAGTCGACTGGAACATTCGAGCCGGAAGGCTCCATAGCAGCAGTTGAGGCGGCCTTCTTAGCAACAGGGAGGCTCCAGAGCTCCTCCTATGAGTTGCTTTTCATGCTTTGTTGATAAGAACGGCCAGTTCCAGTGGCTGAATGAGGCATGGAGAGATGGAAAAACAGGGATGGGTAACCTGGTAGCACAGAAAGCAGAAAACAAGGTGACCAAGAAAGGCTTTGTTGAAGGAGATGTGAGAAGTGCCTTGGCAGTCCTGGAGAGGGAAGTTGTTTCAGCCATAAAGGACAACACAGAAGGGGTCTGAAAGCAGGACTTGGAGGAGCCCGTAGACTGGTAGCAGATGAGCTTGAGTGAAGGGAAGGGGTCTCCTAAGCGGCAGAGATACGTGGCTCTTGGATGTAAGTGGTAGGACAGGGATTCTCACACTCATCTTTTGGTAGACCCCAGTATGTATTGGCCATGGAGCGAATGCCACACTGCTGACCTCTAAGGGAAAGAGGAAGGGTGTAGAACAGGTGACAGGTGTGCCCTTTGTCTCTGGCTCTGTCACTCACACCACCTGTTTGTGCTGCTGCTTTTCTTTTGTCTTCCTGTGCTGAGCTCCCCGGTGGCTGCATGTGTCCACCTTTGCTTCTTTTATGTACCACCATGGATGAGGAGCTTGTAGCTGATGCAGAAGGTGGGGGTTAGTAATAGGTGCTGTTTAGGAGCGTCTGTAGGTGGTGGGGAGTGAGCATAGCCATGTGAGGAGGACATGATCATTATCATATTTCGAGTGATCCATTGCTACGTGTTACAACCAGCACACTTGGAAGCTTTTTTGCCTTAAAATAATGCTAAAGTCTGTAGTAATTTGTTTTTCAATATATTGTTCTTTGCTCTTGAGCAACATGCTTTGGGGATTTGAATGCGGCACCCAGTTTATGGTGCATACATACCGTACAGCTGGCAGGGATGCGCAAGATCAGAAAAAAGGAAACAAAACTGCTTTTGTAACTAGTAGGCAGATGTGTGCATTATCAGATGAAACAAAGAAACAAACAAATAGAAAGATAAAAAAACAATCCTGATTAAAAGTAAAGGAGGGCAGTCGAGTCATTAGCCAGGAAGGATAGATTTATCAACCGCTGTCCTAAAGATCATCACTATCGTTAAGGGATATCATGGTAACGTTAATTCAAAGCACATTCTAGTTCTCTGGGTTCCTGACACCAACCTCTTTTTCACGTTTGTAGGCAATGAACTGGAAGGAAGCCAACCCCCTGTGACCAGAGGCAGCAGACCCTGTCTTCGTAAGAACAGTGCCGTGGTGTGGCCACATTTGTCTCTCAGTGACTTGGTGAGGTAGGGAGAACTTGCTCTTTGTAGTTCTGTCCCTTAAGCCTGCTAAAAATGGTTTTTGATGGTCACCTTCATAAGTGCCTGGAATGGCAGCAAGGGGTTCCAGGCTCAACAACCACGCAGTATTCAAGGACATTTTTTTTTTGATCTCTGGAGTCTTCAAGGCTGTGTGAATCCAAAATGTGTAGGACAACATGGATTACATTTTTCTCACAAGATGGAAATCATGAAACAAGCACTTGGGCTTTCAACTGCTGCGCCCTGAGCTTTAAGGTTCGCATATGAATCCAGGAGAACCCCAAGGATGTGACACTGAGGTACGTTCTAACCTACCACATGCCTTCCTGGTGACTGAATGTCTGCCAAGAGTGCTGACCATGACTACTGAGTCTTGCAAACTTTAATCTGCATTGTGTGGTGTAAAGGATTTTTAAAAAAACTTTCCCCAGAGTTCCAGAGATTTCTTATTCCATAAGCCATTGCAAGCTTTCTAAAGGAAGTTATGAAAGTCAGAACTCTGAAAGGGAACCATAAACACAGATGGTTTAGACTTGTACGGCCACCTGATACTGTAAGCTTCCTTACCTGGGAATAGATCCAGAGGAGTTCACCGTGTTAGTCTGTAATAGCAAAATAGTGAAGAGTCCAGTAGCACCTTTAAGACTAACCAGCTTTACTGTAGCATAAGCTTTCAAGAACCACAACTCTCTTTGTCAGATGCATCTGATGAAGAGAACTGTGGTTCTCGAAAGCTTATGCTACAGTAAAGCTGGTTAGTCTTAAAGGTGCTACTGGACTCTTTACTATTTTACCTGGGAATATAATGCAAATGTTCTGAATGCTGGAGGCCAAAAAGTTCATGGGAGGCCACTACAGAATTGTTGTTGTGGATTCTTGAAAGGGCAAGCTATGCCAAGTGCATGTGGTAAATATTCCACATAAGTTGTGTGAAGCCAGAAGTAGGCCCGTGATTCTTGTACAGACTCAACTCAACTGAAGTGGCTGAACATCATCTATGGATGTGCAAGACGGCTGAGCAAAAATGGGGTTGGTTGGATGTGGACTATCAGCTCATGAAAATCCAGCTTAGTAATTTAGTTAAGAAATTGTGGGGAATGGTGTGGGGAAGTTGCAAACAAGCTAATTTAAAACAAAGGAAATATAACCTGTTGTTTCTAAAAGTAAACAGCTTTTTTGTGTATGGTTGTGGGACACTGGCACTTATTGGAAAGACGAGTTTCCTTTTATAGGATCTGATAAACAGACCCCGGCAGCAAGATCAAAAGACCTGCTATTTACTGCCCCTTCAGCCGCCTCATACAGCTTCAGCTTGATTTCTCTGGCTTGCTTGGTTCTGGTGACCCATTATGACTCCCAAACAGAGTCAGCCTCAGGGCTTGGGCCAGAGGGAGAACGGGTGGAGAGCTCTCTTGGCCCCGCTCTGGAGCCTTTACAAGATTTTCAGGGCAGAGTTACACACCCTTCACAGTCCACCGAACTAAATGGGTTTAGAAGGCTGTCGCTGTTTAGGATTACCCCGCTCAGCTGGTAACCAATTTATATTAACCAAGGTGAGGCAACCAGAACCTCTGGGGAAGCATTGGAGGTCAGGCCCATCACAACTCTCTAGCAAGTTCAGAACTAGATGAGATTCTAGTTTGTATGCTGCTTTGGGTCCCTGTTGGGGAGAAAAGTGAAGTAAAAATATCGAAATAAAAAATAAAATAACACGTGGGCAGTTGGCCAAAAGATCTCTCAGTATCACCATGGTGGAATTGCCCTTATTGCTTCGAGGGACGGACTGCAAGAACAGCCGGGGATGCCATGAGAGGGTGTGGGTGCGTCCGAGGTCACAGAAGGGAGAATATGAACGGTCTCCTAGGGTGATGAGAGCACGTCGAGTCCCTGTCTGTCACAAGCAAGAGGCGACCCTACATGCTCAGAAATGATCTGTTCATTACCAAGATTATAGTTCCAGATCCAGTCTTTGTGGTCGTATCGTATATGGTTGCGAGTGTGCATGTGATGGGGCGGCTCTTTTGGCTGATGGGGATTGTGAATGGGCTGCAGAGCGAGGTCCCTCTGTGTTGTGGGGCATTTCTTTTGTCCCCCAGATGTAAAGCTGTCCCTGGTGCCGCCTAGCCACTCTTCTCCAAACAGGCCATGGTTCCCGGTGATTAAAAGTGTCAGCACATTTTGTTACAACAGACCTCCTAAGTTAACTGTGCACATTGTGAGGAACTGCTTCCTTTTCTCTGTCCTGAATCTTCTGCTCACCAAGTTCAGAAGGCTGTTTACAAGCCTGACCTGCTGGTTTGAGAGATAATTATCTGTTGTGAAAATCCTATTATCTGCACAAGACAAAGACAGCGAGGCCTGGTAGAGGGCAGAGGCACACTTTTGAGTTGAGCTTTTCTTGGAGGACAGATCAAAAAGAAGAGCATGCCTTGGCCATGTGAGCAGATCATACAGCAAAGGGAGGCTGTTTTCAAAGTGCTGGCGCTGATCTGAAAGGCAGGCAAAACGTGGCAATTTTTCATGAAGGAAGAAGAGCCCAAACAAACTCTCAGAGGGATGCAAACAGGTCAGACTCTCACCCTGCCCTTCTGGTCCTCACAGGCAGTCTGGGGAAGGCTCGGGGTGGCCAAGCTAAGCTCACCCTCTCGTCTGTGCAAAGCCTCCTTTCCAGCAGAGTTTGTGCTTTGCCTGCCCCGTTTACGTAGAGAAATGGATTGTTCATCTTCGTTCTTCTGTGCCTCCACACATGGGACTGCGCAGGCGCAGGCCAGCCGCCGGAGAATTTTCTAGAGCTTCCATGGCTCCGAAGGGGCCGTTTGTCGCGCGCCTCAGCGACCGTTTTCCCGCCCAAACGGTCACGTGATCCTCCAGCGACCAACGGCCCCTTCCCTCAGTTCTCTTCTTGCCGCCGCTTGGAGAGAACGTGAGCTTCGTTGCTCTGTGCTTTTGTGCTTCGTGCTTTATTCTGACTGATTGCTTGGCTTTTGACTTCGGACTTCGTGACCTCGACTATTCTTCGGATCTCGTTTTGGACTTTGTTGTGGACTCGGTAATTTGACTCGGACTGTTTTTGACCTTCCTTTCGCGTGCCCCTGAAGATGGCCTCAAAGGCTCTCTTCAAGCATTGTCTCCAATGCCACACGAAAATGGCCAAGACCGATGGCCATGAACTGTGCCTGTTCTGTTTGGGGGAGACCCATAATGTGACGGCCTGTAAGATTTGCCAGGGCTTCACCAGCAAGGCCCGGCAGGAGCGCAAGGCCCGACTGAACTCCTCCCTGTGGCAGAAGGTCATGTCCGGAGGCGCTCCGCTGCCCTCCTCCAAGGCCGGCCCAAGCCCCTCTGCCGAACGGCATTCGAGAGCTGGCTCAGTGGCCTCCGCGAGGTCGGGGTCGAAACCGCGTCCCCCGAGTACCTCGGCGTCGAGAGCGGCCTCTCCAGCGCAGGGACCGGTGCGGCCGCCCCGTAGCGCGTCATCTACCAGGTCGGATCCGAGACCAGCTTCGGAACCGAGGATCCTGGTACCGAGTCCCCGGTCGGAACCGACGACCGGTTCGATCCCGATCAAGGCGAAGAGGTCGAAGCCGAGGTCCCCTTCGAAGGCGAGGAGCGCGTCGGTTCCGAGGTCTTCTTCGGAACCAGCGAAGAAGAAGAAGAAGACCAAGCATCACCGGTCGCCGCGTCCCGCTCCTCAGGAGGAGGTCATCGTGCTTCCTCACACGCCTTCCCCTCATCTGGGCTCCCCGGAGCCAGAAGACATCTCCGTGCCAGTGCCGGATCCGATGGCCTTCGAGACGGTGCCCGCGGAATTCTCGTCGGGGCCGGAGCCGAGCCCGCGCCGTCGGAGCCGACCATCGCTTCCCCTTCGGTCGCCGAGGCTGGAACCGAGCCCGTCTCCTCGTCGGAGCCGTCCGTCGCCTGTCCGTCCGTCTCCACCTCCGGTCGGTCGTGAGCGGCATGGTTCCGGGGACAGTGTCCGATCAGTCCGGTCCACTGCGTCCCGGCATCGACAGGCTTCCTACCTCCCCTCGCCATACCGTTGCCAATGGGAGGGGGCACCTGCGGGCTTCTCCGTGTCGGAACCGAGGCCTTCGACATCGAGGTCGGCGTGGGCTCCCCCTCCGCTCCAGGTTCCGGAATCCCAGCTCGGTTCCGATGAGGAGGATGTGGAGAGCTTTGGCGGCTACCAGTCGGAGTCCTGGTCCGAACCATCGCCAGCTGAGGAGCTAGTGCCATCTGCGGACTCCCCATTCGAGGACCTCCGCATCTACGCCGACCAGATGGCAAGAATGGCCAAGGCTCTCGAGATGGACATCTCTTCAGCAGCCCCGAAGACCAAGGACAAGCTCCTCAAACGTATTTACGGGGATAATCCGGCGTACGTTGGGTTTCCAATGCTCGAGGGTATTGAGGAAATCGTGGAGAAGGTATGGCAGGTGCCCTGTGATCAGCCTCCAACATCCAAGAGGATTGAGCAGCTCTACAAGATCAAGCAGGGTACCTGGCCGGCACTGGTGAAACACCCTCCACCTTCCTCCTTGGTCACGGAGGAATTCAACCCCCGACGGTCGGGTCACTCCTCGGTGCCTGCCGATAAAGAGGGCAAGAAGCTGGATGCCATGGGCAGGCGCCAGTACATCGTCGCTTCGCTGGGTCTGAGGATCGCCAACTACCAGACCATCATGGCAGGGTACCAATTGTACCTCTGGGAGAAGTTGGCATCCTACACTCGAGACCTTCCACCTGAGCAGAAGGCTGTGGTGTCCCTGCTGCAAACAGAGGCTGTCCGGCTGTCTAAGCAGCAGATGAATGCCGGGAGCCACGCTGCCGACACTGCTGCTCGGGGAATGGCTTCGGCGGTGGTCCTCAGGCGCCACTCCTGGTTGCGGTCTACGGCCCTGTCCCAGGAGGTGCGTTCCAGGGTGGAGAGCATGCCCTTTGAGGGGGACTCGCTGTTCTCCAAATCGACCGACGAGACCCTGAAAAAGAAAAAAGAGGACAGGCAGACGGCGCGGTCCTTGGGTCTGGCTCCAGCGGACAAGCCCTCCTCCAGGCCACGGTACGCTCCCCGGTCCGGCCCTTACCACTACCAGGGCAGATACCAACATCAGCGGCCGGGCTACCAACAGTATCCTGCCTACCAGCAGCGGCCTTACCCTCCCGCACAACAGCAGAGGAGGCGTCGGCCCTTCAAGCCTCGCCCGGCACAGCAACCGGCCCAGCAGAAAGATCAGCAGGGCGCCGGGAGGCAGTACTGACGGGTCACGCCAGCCGTATCCCCGAACTTTTCGGACAGACTGAGTCCACTCCTCTCTGAGTGGGAGTCAATAACATCTGACTCATGGGTCTTAACTATTGTTGAACTGGGATACGGGCTGGAATTCGTTGAGCTGCCTAGATGCAGTTCACCCCTGACAGCTGTTAATAACACTATGGCCGAGCTGGATGCGGAGATCGTGTCGCTCTTGGCCAAGGGTGCTGTGGAAGAATTGCCCTATGAGGACTCTGTAAAGGGTTTCTTCTCTAGGTTCTTCCTGGTCCCTAAGAAGGATGGGGGCTTATGTCCCATTTTAGATCTGAGGGGCCTTAATGCCTTCCTCAAGGTGACCAAATTCAAAATGGTTACGTTGGCGGCTGTGATCGCCTTGCTGAATCGGGGAGATTGGTTTGCGGTTCTTGACTTAAAAGACGCATACTTTCACGTGGGCATACGGAAGGAGCACAGGAAATACCTGAGCTTTGTTTACCGGCAAAGGGTTTTCCGGTATAAGGTGCTCCCCTTTGGCCTGTCCACTGCCCCACGAGTGTTCACTAAATGTGTGGCCCCTGTGGTTTCCTTCCTACGGGAAGAAGGCTGTACCATCTTTCCATACCTCGATGACTGGCTCATCGTGGCTGAATCGGAGTCTAGGCTGGTGCAGGACATTGGCTTGGTACTTAGCACTTGCCAACGCCTGGGGCTCCTGGTGAACTTGGAGAAATCCAAACTGGTGCCCAACTGCAAGGTGTCCTACATTGGTGCACTGTTAGACTCTGTGGAGGGTAAGGCCCTGCTCCCCTTGGAGAGGGCTCGGTCCCTAAGGGGTCTGGTGTCCATGTTTAAAAGGAACCGATTCCAGTCTGTGCGCACTATCCAGTGCCTACTAGGGCATATGGCAGCGGCCACCTCTGTGGTGCCTTTCGCTAGGCTGCGTATGCGCCCTCTCCAGAACTGGTTTGTGCGGAGGTACGATGCTCTGCTGCACCCTCCGTCCCTCAAATTCTCTATCCCGAGGGTCATCCTCTCCTCCTTGGACTGGTGGCTGTCTGATGACAACTTGTTTAAAGGGACCCCTTTTGGGTATCAACACCATGACATCACGGTTACCACTGATGCCTCTCTGTTGGGATGGGGGGCTTACTGTGGTGATGTGTCTGTGCAAGATGTCTGGTCTGACAGGGAAAAGACCCTCCATATCAATGTGCTTGAACTAAGGGCCATTCGTTTCGCACTTGTGTCTCTTACAGCACTGCTGAGAAATCGTCAGGTGTTGGTGCAGACGGACAACACGACTGCCATGTACTACGTGAATCAGCAGGGGGGCACAGTGTCCATGGCCCTGTGCCGGGAAGCCACACTCACTTGGCAGTGGGCTATCAAGAACGGCGTGTCGCTCCGTGCTATACACGTGGCTGGGTCAGACAATGCCCGGGCAGATGCCCTCAGCAGGGTCCCTTTACTGGACCACGAGTGGGAACTGAACGTAGAGTGCGTTGGGCCGATCTTCCAGATGTGGGGTCATCCAGTGATAGACGTGTTCGCCACTGCGGCGACCACCAAGGCCCACACGTTCTGTTCCAGGGCAGGGAGCGACCCCCTCTCTATTGGGGATGCCTTCCAGTTTACGTGGACGCAGGGCTTGCACTACATGTTTCCTCCGTTCCCCTTGATTCCCAGGGTCCTGTGCAAGATAGAGGAGGACGGGACGGACTGCATCCTAGTGGCCCCCTTCTGGCCACGGCAGGTTTGGTTCCCGAAGCTCCTGCGAATGTCCCAATGGGCATATGTGAGTCTGCCCCCTCGGCAAGACCTTCTCCTAAACGGGAGCCTAGTCCACCACGATCCCAAGAAGCTGCACCTAACGGCTTGGCGGATCGTTCCTCCCCGATAGGCTTTACTGACGAGGTACAGAGGGTCCTCCTGAATGCTCGTCGGCCATCCACTAGGCGCGCTTATGCGGCCAAGTGGCGCAGGTTTGAGCTCTGGGCACTTGCCAGAGGAGTGGTGCCTGACAGCAGTCCCTTGGGGGTTGTATTCGAGTATTTGTGCCACTTGCGTGGCCTGGGCTTGAAGGTGTCCTCCCTCAAGGTACACTTGGCAGCGATATCAGCTGCTCACGCCCGAGTTGAGGGTGCTACGGTGTTTTCTCACCCACATTCCCGCCAGTTCCTTAAGGGCATGTACAATCTTTACCCACCTGTGTCGGCGCCAGTGCCTCAGTGGTCGCTGTCCTTGGTGCTCTCACGTCTCATGTTGCCTCCATTTGAACCTATGGCTACGTGCCCTTTGGATATGCTATCCTACAAGGTAGCATTCTTGGTGGCCGTCACATCGGCCAGAAGGGTCAGTGAGCTGTCTGCCCTGCGGTCTGACCCTCCCTTTCTTGTGTTTCATCCCAACAAGGTGGTCCTGCGTCCCTGCCTCGGGTTCCTGCCCAAGGTGGTGTCCGCCTTCCACCTCTCGCAGGATATCTCGCTGCCTGCATTCTTTCCTCAACCTTCCTCTAAGGGGGAAAAGGCCCTCCATTCCCTAGACTTGAAGAGGGCCCTAGCCTATTACCTGGATAGGACGAAGGGATTCCGTTCCAGTCCTCACCTGTTTGTATGTTTTGGGGCCAAGGACAAGGGTAGCAGGGCTTCCTCACAGACCCTGTCTAGGTGGATTGTGACGGCCATTAGCAAGGCCTATTCCCTGGCAGGGGTGGCTTGCCCGCTTCATGTCAGAGCCCACTCCACGCGGTCCCAAGCATCTTCTTCGGCACTCCTCAGGGGGGTGCCCCTGGTTAACATTTGTAAAGCAGCCACATGGTCCTCTGCAGACACCTTTGTCAGGCATTACGCCGTTGATGTCAATGCGGAGCAGGATGTATCTGTGGCCAAGGCTGTCTTACACTCCCTTTTTTCCTGAGGGAGTTTTGGAATGACTTTCTTGGCGTACCTGTTGGGTACCCTTGAGTGAAAGTGTATATATATGTACCTGGGGGTGTGTATATATGTAAATATTGAGTATTTATGTGTCCTTACACAGTATTTTTACATAGATGTATATATGCATATCTATTTATTGTTGTTCTTGTTTGCTTAATAAAATTGTGTTGGACTTCACCCCCGCCTTCCTTATTGTGTGAAGCTTGGTACACTCCCATGTGTGGAGGCACAGAAGAACGAAGATGAAAACAGGGTTAACATACCTGTAACTTGTGTTCATCGAGTTCTTCTGTGCTGACACACAACCCTCCCTCCTACCCCGCTGTGAACTCCAATGCACAATACTGTGATGGCTGTAACAGAAATTGGTGTTTTTAAGGTGTTATGGCTGAAGTGTGTTGGTCAAGCGGCGGCAAGGGAGAACTGAGGGAAGGGGCCGTTGGTCGCTGGAGGATCACGTGACCGTTTGGGCGGGAAAACGGTCGCTGAGGCGCGCGACAAACGGCCCCTTCGGAGCCATGGAAGCTCTAGAAAATTCTCCGGCGGCTGGCCTGCGCCTGCGCAGTCCCATGTGTGTCAGCACAGAAGAACTCGATGAACACAAGTTACAGGTATGTTAACCCTGTTTTTTCGTCGTAGCTTTTGGAAGCACAACCTTCTTTTCCAGTCTTGGTTGGAAAACAAGAAACCGAAGATCCCTACGCAGAAGGAGCTCACAAAGAGCCCGGCGTGGCAGCTGAGAGCCTGCAGCCTCCAAGAAGAAGGCGGGGCCCCCGGCCGGCCATGTGCGGCAGAACTTGGTTAGTACGCTAAGGAAGCACTTCGCATTTGACATTCCGGTCAGGTCCCTGCAGCTCTCCAGAGCCCCAGCTCAGGAATGGGGGTCTGGCCAGGAGGGCTGGCTGTGCAGAAGTGCCCAAACAGCCTTTGGCTTCTCTGACCCTCTCCCCTTTTCTCCGTCGAAGAAACACATATACTGTATCATCTAAACCGCTTACTGCAAATACCTTCAAGCCCAAAATGCTCAACAGGCCTCTCTTGGAAGGCTGAATGCTGCTCCCTCTGTCCCCAGCGGTGTTCCCAAAGGCTCTGTATGCAGACATTACTTAAGAACAGAAGAGCAGCCACGCCGCGTCCCATTGGTGGTGCCCGCAGCCCGGCATCCTGTCCCGTGCAGAGGCCCACAAACCGGGCACGGAGTCCAAAGCCCTGGCACCCAGAGGAGCTCTGCCTCGGGCCGTGGAGGTTCCGTATAGTCCTCTGGCTAACAGCCTCTGCCAAGAGCTCCTCTAGTCTTTATTCGTTATTCATGAACAGACATCTATTGAATGTTAATTGAACGTCCCAGCCGTTAATTGTGTTGACAACCCGCCTTGTGTCTCACCGTATTGTGTAACCTGCCTTGAGGTTCACTGAGAAAGGTGGACTATAAGTACATAAATAAAATAAGAACAATAACAACAATCCCCTCATGAGGTGATTAGAAACATTGTTTTTTCCTCTGCACATGATCAAGATGTGATGGGGCAAAAGTCAGCACCAGGACAGCTCGACAGAGGCTCAAGCCTGCAGCCTTCTCTGGACACCCCCTGCCCTGAAACGGGGCAGAGGGGGGGGGGGCATGGCAAACAACCTCTGAGGCTGCAAGGGAACTGGCCAGCCCTCCCTTCTCCAGAAGGCTGCCACTTTTTAACATGTGCATGGAGCACTCATAAAACAGTTCTTGGGTTGGGGAAGGTTAGAATCCAGGCCCGTCTGGGCAGTCTAGCGGGTCAGGAAGGACCACCAGCCTTTCACCAAGGTGCACTTGAGTGATCCATCCTCCGTGTTCTGAAAGGGGAGAGGGGCTTCAAGAAGTGGCAAGTGGTCCGCTCCCACTGCTGCAGGCCTTGTGGCTGCCACTGTGTCTTGCTCTTCCTGTTCACGCATGCATTTGCTTGAAACTCCGGTTAAAAAGACTAGTTCCAGCTACCAGTTGTTGCCCAGCACTCAGCCCTCCTCCTGTTTTGGCTCCAGGCCTCGGCATAGTGCTCCCTTCCGGCAGACCCAACAAGTCCTGTAGGCTTGCTCCTCCATGAGGATTTCTTTGGCTGTGGCCCAAACCATGTGTCTGTGATCACTCTTTTTTCTGAGAATCCCCCTTTCGACATCAGCAGCCTTTTGCTGACCACCCCCATCATCTGTTCTCCACGTGGATACATACACCAAGTCCCATCACCGTCTGATTTTGTCGAGTAGCTATGAAAAAGGCAGCTTCTCATTAGCTAGCAAGCAAATGCTGAAAGGCTTTGGCTTTACTCACTTTGTCTGGGATGGTCCGTTCAAACGATTCCTTTCGTCAGGGAGCAGTGAGATGTCAAAGTCATCCTCAAGAAAACTGAAGGAAGGCATCCAGCTGCCCTTTGCCAGCAGTGAGACAAGGAATCCCCCAAAGTGTTATATGCAGCCAATACTAGAACCATGACTGTCAGTTCTTGTTCCAGAAGCAGTAGGTCCGCTGGATCCCAGCACGTACTTAGTCTCTCCCAAAGGGCCCTAGAACCAGCTTGCTAATCCTGACTCTGCCTTTCTTGCTCTTGCGGCTTCTCCTTTCTCCCTCCCCCGGCCTTCGACTTTGCCTTTCCTTCCTCTCCTGTCAGTGTTTCCAGCAGCAGCGAAAGCAGGTCCTTTTTGCAGTCTGGGTTGTGTGAGCACGCTCTCTCTCGCTCTCTCGCTCTCGCGCTCTCTCTGCAGCAGCCCTTGGCTGCTTACTCCGGCAAGCTGGATCACCAAAGACACACGACTCCCTCTCAATGAATAATCAATACAGATATTGATCTCTGGAAAATGTTTGTAAATTCCTGAAAGAAAATCAGGAACCAGGGACAGGGAGGCTCGGGTGGGATGACGGTCGGGTTCCAGCAGCGGCTTCCAACAATGGCAGGATGCCTTTGGGGTCCGCAGTTGTGCAGCTATGGGTTGTGGGATCCTGCAGTTTCTGTGAATGGCAGGGGGGAGCGGCAGGGGAGCACAATCTGTATTTTAATTTCTCCACAGCTGCTTTCTCGAAAGCTCGACAAAGCCAGCGGCTGAGCGGCTTTGCCGGTGCCGTGGCTTGGCTGCAGGCCAGCTGCTTCGCTTCTATCAGCACAGGCGACTTCATCATTTGCATGAATACAGAGTCAGGTTTTTTGCATGTTGCCAAAGGTAAAATATAAGGACTGATTGCCCAGCACAGGGTTTACTGTCTGAACACCTTTGAAGACCTTTTTCTTCCCAGATAAGGGACTATGATAAGGCAACGTTTATGTTGTCAGCTGCCTTGAGTTCCCGCAAGGTGGAAAGGCAGCTTATAAATGTTTTAAATAAATGAATAAATATGAAGAAAGAGCAAGGAAGTTAAGGGTATGGGGTTTATTTATTGGTTAGAAAAAATAAAACTGGTTGTTTATCATTGATGCTGTCAAAGTACATTTCAAAATAATATGGCAATACAGTAAAACAAGAAAATCCATCAAAACAGAAGCCAAGGAACAGCACTGGAGAGAATCCCTCCTTTCCGTGGCCTAGCCAAAGAGTGCCCCGGACAACAAGGCCACTTCCCAGGCTATAGGGAATGTTTTCTTCCCGGCTCCTCTTCTTCCTCCCATCCCCCCCCTTATGTATTTCTGGAAAATGTTCCAGCTATACTCTATAGAGCATCTTTAGATAGTATATAGGACCACCTTGCCAATAAGTCACATTTTTATGAGCCTTACCTGTTGCTCAGCCATTTCAAGTTAACCGTAAAACAGAGTGGCAAGAAAAACACATGACTCTTGTCCAGTTTTCAAGAGATGTCCTACTTGGAAGTGATTGTACTCCTCTGGTTTCATCTCTAGTGCTTGAAAACTTGCAAAGCTGGCTTCACTATAGAGGATAAATACAAAACCTACCGCGGTGAAAATACCACTTGAAACAATGTTTTAGAAGCGCACTGTGCAAACTCTACAAATAACATGTATTCATTTTTATATATAATTATATTATCTTTCAAAAGTGCTAGATACTCAATAATAAATAACAATAAATAACATACACTGAGTTCACATCCTATAGACATAGATTTCCATATTCATCAAAAACGCAAATCTACAAATTTCTACTTCCAAATTAAACTGGCAAGGAGACCAGGAGTCCAAAAGTCTTTTCTTAGTTCTGCGCAGTAGATGAAATATATGATACCAAAGTCTTTCTTGTCCTTTTCCTAGTGTAGATACAGACGGACGGAGGATTGCTGCAAGTTGCCAACTTTGCGGGCAGAAGCAAATATAGAAGGATCCCCAAATCTCACATACTTCTGTTTCAGATTGACTTTTTCAAGAGCGTCCCCAAACAGTACTAATCTTCAATGCCATTAGAGAATAGCTGGCACCCTGTTGAGCGATTCTTCACAGCTTTGGAACTGTTCTGACAAACCAGACAGCTCACTCCCTATCTTTTGACCCGCGACTTAACTACTGTGGTCCAGGCAATGGTCACCTCTAGGCTAGACTACCGTAACGCGCTCTACACAGGGCTTCCCTTGAACTTGATCTGGCGGTTACAACTGGTCCAAAATGCGGCGGCGCGTGTCATCACCGGAGTGCCTTCTAATGCACACATAACACCAGTATTGTGCCAGCTGCACTGGTTACCGGTAGAGTAGACTGGGACCCGAGTATCTGCGGGACCACCTCTCCCCATATGAGCCCCAGAGGACACTTCGATCCAGCGACAAACAGCTGTTAATGGTCCCTGGCCCCAGGGAGGCCCACCTATCGTTGACCACAGCCAGGGCCTTTTCGGTCCTGGCTCCAACCTGGTCGAACGCTCTGTCTAAAGAGACCAGGGCCCGGCCGGATTCGTTATCCTTCTGCCAGGCCTGCAAGACGGAGTTGTTCTGCCAGGCGTATGGTTGACGCTGGTTGGGCCTCCCCGCTGACCGACTAAAGGAAAACATTCCTCCCTACTAGAAGTATCTACCACCCAGCCTGTTAAATACTTTTGGAGATGGTTGGGGGGTGGTTTTTGGAGAAGTCTGCTGTTGTATGTTTTAAATATTTATGTGGTTTTATTGGTTTTAAAGCAATATGTATTTTAAATTACTATGCCGATTGTAATCCGCACTGAGCCTGCTGATGTGGGGAGGGTGGAATATAAATTGAATTAAACAAATAATAAATAAATGATTATGGAATTTTTTTTTAGTTGGAAGGGACCATACAGACCTTCTAGTCCAACCCCCTGCCCAATGCAGGATGAACCTAAAGCATCTCTGACAAGTATTCATCCAGCCTCTTCTTGAAAACTGCCAGTGAAGGGGAGCTCACCACCTCCCTAGGCAGCTGATTCCACCTTTGAACTACTCTGACCGTGAAAAAGTTTTTCCTAATATCCAGCCGGTACCTTTCTGCATGTAATTTAAGCCCGTTGCTTCGGGTCCTATCCTCTGCTGCCAACTGGAACAGCTCCTTGCCCTCCTCCAAATGACAGCCTTTCAGATATTTAAAGAGATCAATCATGTCCCCCCTCAATCTCCTCTTCTCCAAACTAAACATTCCCAAGGCCCTCAGCCTTTCCTTGTAGGGCTCAGTCTCCAGACCCCTAATCATTCTTGTCACTCTCTTCTGCGCCCTCTCAATTTTGTCCACATCCTTTTCGTATTGAAGCCTCCAGAACTGCACACAGTACACCAGGTGCAGCCTGACCATGGCAGTATCGAGAGGGACTATGACTTCCTGCGATTTCGATACAATGGCCCTTTTGATATAACCCAAGACTGAGTTTGCCTTTTTTGCCATGGCATCACACTGACTGCTCATATTTAGAGCCAAGCTACAAGTGACGCCTGACACAGGTTGGACACTTGTCAGCTTCCCTCAAGTTTTGATGGGAAATGTAGGCATCCTGGTCTTGCAGCTGTAATGGAGAGCCAAGCTGTAAAACCAGGACGCCTACATTTCCCATCAAAACTTGAGGGAAGCTGACAAGTGTCCAACCTGTGTCAGGCGTCACTTGTAGCTTGGCTCTTAGTTTACAGTCCACTCTTACGCCAAGATCTCTTTCGCATACACTACTACCCAGAAGTGTATCCCCCATCCTGTATCTGTACTTCACATTTTTGTGGCCCAGATGTAATATTGTGCACTTATCTATGTTGAATTGCATCCTGTTCACAACCGCCCACTTCTCCAGAGTATTCAAGTCTTGTTGAATTTTAACTCTATCTTCCCACTTTGGTATCAACAGCAAATTTAATGAGTAGACAAGAAATCTATGTCTATAGGATGTGAACTCAGTGTATGTTATTTATCGTTATTTATTATTGAGTATCTAGCACTTTTGAAAGATAATATAATTATATAAAAAATGAATACATTTTATTTGTAGAGTTTGCACACTGTACTTCTAAAACATTGTTTCAAGTGGTATTTTCACCGTATTTTCCTTTGGCTTTATACTCCGTGGTGCCCCTTCTTTCTCTTCACTATAGAGGATGGCAGGGAACCACATCCAATGGCCAATGGAGACATTGCCCATTTTCACTATTGCCTCTGAGATCTATTGTCTTAATGTAGCTTTAGGGAAAGGGTTTATTGGCTGACACCAGCAGGAGGAAGAGATTTGGTTTTCAAAATTCCCTTCCTGTCTTCTGATTATCCCAAACAATCCAATGAGCAGAGGGCCTGTCACATCGAGCTGTGAATTCTGCTGGTGCCACATCTTTCCTTTGACAAGGATTAATGACAGGCCTCCAAAGCAGGCTTGCCAGGGAATGGCATGTGGACAGCGCCATTCAAGACGAACTGGAACAGGATGGGATTCCTCTGCATGAAGGCCTAAGGAAGGGCCAGGAACAACTCCCGATTGCCATGCAGAGCCACAGTCACCTGAAGCAACCTCTGGCCATCTCCCCCCTTCTGCTTTTAGCTGGCCGGGTCAGGCTCCGCACAAGAGCCCCCCCCCACTTGGCTTAACTTCGTCCAACGCCCGCAGAGTGCTCCTCCTTCCTCTAGCTGCCAGCAGCTTCCTGATGCTCAGCTGTCAACCCTTTGGGCAGGCATCGGGAGGATGCCCACGTTTGCCACACTTGTTCTGGACAGGCCAGCTCCCAGGAGAGACCCGCCACAAGGGAGGGCTGGGCTGCTCTGCTCCTGGCGGCCACATCCTGTCCTTGCAATGGAGCTTCTGTTCTTGTATTGGGTTATGACCACAGCACGACCTTGTTTCCCCTTCACCTGCTCTGCCCTTTGCAGAAGGGATACCAGGCGGCTTTTATTGTTGACATCTGTTCTGACGATGCGTCAGGGATTCCTGCAGAGTAAGCAGTAAACGTTGATAGGGATGTTGAGCAGTTGTTAGGAAAAGTATGCCCCAAACTCCCCCCGTCACCTTCATCCTGACCCCATATTTGACAACATAATCTGCTGTTCGCTAACCAGGATTCCGTTTTTAGGCTAGTTATTTCATTCTTTTATGGAACAAGCTTGCATGAAATCTAATGGCAAATAGAGGGTAGCAGAGGGAATATTGTCAAAAGTCTCCTTTTCTTCTTTTCTCCCCCCTTACTTTATTATCCTCTCCCTTTTTGTCATTTAACTCCAATTACGGGATGCTAAGTGCTTTTGGAAATTTCATTGTTAATATCTTCTTACAGTGCTATTAACATAAATCAACTTTAATAGTGTCCCAGCAAGTGTAAAAGCAATCAAAAATTCAGCACTCACGAATCATTCTGTAATTTCAGCATGAAATGTTAATAGAAATAATATCGAATACCATAAAATATCAGCAAATTCAACCTTAAATATAGGTGATAAACGGCATTCCTATCCTGAAAAGTCCGGTGGACGTCTGCACCAAAAGAACCCTTTTCCTGGCAGAGCAGTGCCCTCACCTCCGTGGTTCAGGAATCCACCGATGTTGCTCTCCCCTTTGCCCCAACACCCATGACTTGTAGATGAATACTTCTGTCTGAGGGAACCTTTCTATTTTCAGAATCTAAAACCCATTTGCAGTTGGGTAGCCTCTTTCAGCAGCAAAACTGTTTCCGTGGTCGGAGGAAGGGGCAGACAGCAATTGATTTCCAAGCAGCAGACACCTGCCACTACCTGGCTGCCCTCAGGCTGCCCAGAAATGCTTGAACTGCATTGATGTTGGCGAAGACTGAAAATTTCCCAGAAAAAAGGCTGCTGTTGAACTGGAATTAAAGCAGTAAATATCTATCATCTATTAATTACGTTTATAAAGCCCTCATGAGAGTCCTGTGGAAGTAACAGCTTTGTGCTGCTGTTCGAACTCAGGAAACCATGTGGATGGCTGCCATTCTAGTCTGTGGCTCAGCTTTGCCAGAACAGGGCCTGGCCAGTGCCTTGGGGCCGACCACCCTGCTGGACACAACTTCCCCTTTCAGACTGTGGGTTGGATCCCAGGAGCATTTCCACTCGCCCGAGAAGAGAGGCCCGGCGTGAGCAGAAACAGAAGACAGACATTGCAGCCCCTCTTGCATCTCTGCTGGCGCAAGGCCCAGGGCAAGAGAATTCAGCAGCCCCCCCTGCCCCCCGCCCGCCCCCAGGGATCACCTTCTTTCATCAAGGCCTGTTGTGCCTCTCCAGATTGGAATGTGATTCCCATCTCATTTGTCTCTTGAGTACCACCAGAAAAGCGACCCCTCCCCCTAACATCATTCCAGGGTATCTCCTGGAAGTCTGGTTGGTCTCTAAGGCGCTGCTGGGCCCAGATCTTGCTCTTCTACTGCAGACATACACGTTAACCTTCCTGAAACTAACATTATTGTGAAACGGGCCTGGTTCGGTGTCAGTTGTCCATCCTCTAATCCATACTTGCTAAGAAAAAAAGGGCTAATCGTCAGAGTTAAAGGGCACGAGGGAGGGATTGGGCTACAGGTGAGAGAAAATGATCCAGAGGTGGGTAGGGCAGCACTGGCAAAGACCTCAAGCCAATGAGAGAACTATGAGAGGCGGGAGGCAGAGCAGGAGGGAGAGCAGGGAGCCAAAGGCAACCCAAAGCCCCCCTGCGCTTCTCCTCCCGGCAAAAACAGTGAGGAATTCTCCCTTCCCAAGAGCGTCGTGTGCGTTACTAGTGTGAAACAGGCATATTTTAACTTTTGCATGATTTTGTCAGTTTGGCTCCACTGAGAGCAAGCAAGAGTGCATCAAAGAAACCTTGGAGACGTGGGCAGGAGGCTGAATGCAGGACAGTTGCGCCTGCCTCCCAGCCTTGCCCTCTCAGGGTCCGCCTTCTCTCCTCGGAGTGGCAGCAGCAGTCTTCCTCCCACGGCATCCTGTCGCTCAGAGATCCCGGGAGAGGCTGCTGCTGTGCCCCGCCCCCCCCCCCAGCTCCTCTTCCTTGCCTTGTGTGGCAATAGTGCTGCTTTGGCCTGGGCGCCCCTGAAATGCTGCCGTTCCATTAAATGCGAAATAAATGGTCGTAAGTGAGCACCTGGAGAAGAACGGAAGGACAGGGATGAGGAGCCTGCTGCCTGTGCTCTGGGAGGAACGTTGTCTGAATCCTGAGGGGCCCGGCAGAAAACCAAGAGTGTCGGTCGTGGAGACCGAGTTTGGCCTGGCAGAGCTTCAAAGCTGCAGGCAAGTCAGGAGAAATTCAGCCTGCAAAGCGTGTCCCTAACTCTCCCCGTCACTGTACCGGGGCAAGAGGCGTGTGGCTGATTTCTGCGTCCTTTGCCACTTTCCCAGGCACAGAACCTCTTCCAGGGGGAAAGTAGCAGCAATGGCACCCTGTACATGTCCCATCTAATCGGTCCAGCCGCTAATCTGGCCCGGAGGTTTGGAGCGTGACTGGGAAGACCCACGGTCAAAGCCTGGGAAACTCATTGGGTGACCTTGGGCAGTTGTTCTCTCTCGACCTGACCTTCCTCACAGGGTTGTTGTGAAGCTAAAACGGTAGTGGCAATAATAGGGTTGCCAGCAGCTTGGAGGGAAAAAAGGACCTCCTCGCCTTTTAATAGAGGCTGGATGTGTGGAAACCAGCAGCTGAAGTTTTTCATGGCATGGAGGTGAAGAGCATCACCAAGTGAACAGCATCCCATAAAACCCCTGACCATGACGGCTCAGGCTAGCCCCATTTTATTAGATCTTGGAAGCTAAGCAGGGTTGGCCCTGGTTAGTTCTTGGATGGGAAACCACCAGGGAAGCCCAGGGTCTTTAAGTGGAGGCAGGCAACGGCAAACCACCTCTGAACATCTCTTGCCTCGATACCCCTACAGGGTCGCCACATGGCACCTGCGGCTTGGTGGCACATTCCACCACCAAGGAGGCAGGACATTTTTTTCTCCAGGATGTTGACAGCTGTAGGCAACATCTTGGCCCATGTTCTGCCAGCAATTCACAACTTCTGTGTTGTTCAGGAGAGCTTTTGGTTTGGAGTCTCTTATGTTTAGGGTGGGTGGCCCTGCCCTTTTCATTTGATCTGATGTCTTGTTTATATGCTGTTGACCTCTGCCATTGTTTCTTGTTGTTCTGCTCTTGCTTAACTGGCCAGGAAAGAAGTGTCCTGTTCCTTTAATAGAGGTTTAATGGCAGAAATGTGCGGTTGAAGTTTTTTATGGCATGAAGCTAAGTAATATCACCTGATAATTGCTGCAGAGCAAACTGACATTAAAGGGACCACTGGAGGGATCAGTTTAAAAGTTGGCAACTCTAAATTGCTTTTAATACTGCGAGGGTTTTTAAAGATTCTGTGTGTAAGCCACCGTGCGAATATTTGCAGGACAGAAGGGCCGAGTAGAACTCTTTTAATGAATCAATAATTGAGGCCCCAGCAGCGGCAGCGGCATCTCACTTCACCCCACTCCTTTCTTGCCTCCCCCTTTGTGCTTGTGGGCCCCCCTCAGAGCTCAGCTAGACTGTCCTGCCTTGCCAGAGCTGCACAGATACGTTGCGGGGCATCAGCTTTGTTTATGGAATCCTCCTTTGTCAGGTTCCCTGGATTCACAAAAGATTCTACCCTGGAACTGTTCTTTAAGGTGCTACTGCACTTCCGTGTGGCCCTGCTGCTACAGACCTGAACTACAGGCCGTCTACCCACCTGAAACAGATATGGGGTGTGTGTGTGTGTGTGTGCGCGCGTGCGCATGCACGCGCTTCTCTGGAAGGTCAGCCTTGCAGGTTAGTTCTGGCCTGTGAGCAGCTTAAGATGGCATTTCATTTCTCTCTTGAAGTCAAGGCAAAGCAACGACTACAGGACTGAGTGGCATCAGAAGGGAAGCCGGCAACAGCCCCTCTCTGGGCCGCCCTCACTGGCTGTGCAGCAGGGAAGCCACAGCTGTCCCTGCCAGCTCGTGGCCAGGGGCGCACCTGGAGAGGGGCCTGGCGGTCTCCTCTCCGCCTCACACTCAGGTCCCTGGTCTCCCTCTGTAAACAAGAGGCATCTTGTGGGCTTGGCAGAGACTGCTGCCATATTTTCAGACTGCAAAAGAAGCAATCTTTAATCCTGTCAAATTTGATAATCTGATGCATGTTGACTGAAACCCTACAGAGTGAGCATAGCTGGGCCTTTTCATTCCCTGAGAACATTGTAACCTAGCTACCTTCAGAAAGTAACCAACACTGAGAGGCACTTGACATTTGCAAAGGCTTATGGGGGTCCTCTCTCTTCTCGAGTCCCCAAATTTACAATAGACTTAATTTAAAAGTTAAGCCAGGGATCAGTTGCTTAGTCTACTGTTGGGCACCCAGGGGAGAGGCAGAGAGAGGAACTCTCCTGTGCTGGTGTGAACTGGCTTCAGCTTCTGCAACGGATTGTCAGGCCTGCTGTTGTCCTGTTTTTAATTAAGGCTGTCTGAATCAAAATGAGATAAAAATAACGGGGGAGGGAGGACCATTCCTGCAAGCATTGCTGAAATACCCAGGGCAGCAGCAGCAGCAGCTGGTAATGAGCTGGTGAAAATGAAAAGGGACGTAAGTAGCTTCTTTAGCAAATCCCCTGGAAATGACGGCGCCCCTTAGAGCAGCAGGATTCAGCTAGCTTCAGGCTGCTGGCCCACTCCCACCTTGGGTGAGAACAGCAGACGACCGCAGCATTACCTGTGAAACCGGAACAAAATCACATTTCCTCGTTTTATTCCTACCTGTGGCAGGGAAGGTTCCTTTCAAGTGCACATAAGAGCATGCGAGGGACCATGTGTTGCACAGAGATGTTTGCCTGTCCCAGTCGGAGGAGGCCAGCTGGATTCTCCAACACGAGCAAGGGTGCTGTGCGAGCTTCTCAGGACTGGACATTTGAATGTGAGCGTGTGTGGTGTCTCAGCTGGCCGCCTGTTCTGCTTGCAAATCAGTCCGGGTCAAATATGCCTGTCTTGTACTAGGCAGGGGGCTCTGGCAGGGCAGTCTCCCCTAGCCACAGCTGCTTCTACCGTAACAGTACAGCACTGTCAGAGTCCTTCCTAAACCCCCGAAGGAAAGGGAGCTCCAACACAGCCAGCAAGGCATCGCCCCCCTTATACGACAGGAAATGTCATGTGAAGGCGGCTTGGGAACTCTGTGGTTTAGTTCCCTCCCTGCTGGAGGAAAGGGCTGAGCTGCAGGGGTCTCTATCAGAGAGACGGGCTTGCACACTTTTTATGTTACTGATTTAGTAAAAACTTGTATGTCTCACTTTATGCCCATGGCATCTCATAGTTTCAGAATAAAACAGTTAAGAAACACATGTAAATTATAGCAAAAGTTTAAACGTATCTAGACAAACATACAAGTAGGATCAAACAAACTGTCTCAATTTTCCTGCTGCAGAAAAAAAATTAAAACAAAAATGTATTTATTCTCCCCTGGGCTGGAGGTAGTTACCAAAGAGTTCGCATGAGTCCTTAACTAAAACCCATGACTACCTCTGCACGGCATCTCAGCCCAGTCAAGAGCACAGCAGTCCCAGCAGTCTTGAGGTGCCGCCACTGAAAGGCTATTTCACAACCTGCCTCAGCTCAGTTGGCGAGGGAGCCTGGGCAGAGCCTCAGTGGCCGCCCTCCGTGGACACCGGAAGGCCCTACAGGTGCCTGGCTCCACCAGATGGTTAAGGCTTTGCAGCCCAAAACCAGCACTGCGAGGCAGACCAGAAGCCAGGGGAAAGCCTTCAGCTCCGCTTGCTGTGGCGTGTTCCAGAGCGTCCCAGCTGCAGTATTTTCAACCCCTTGGCATTTCTGAGAGTCTCCTAAGGCATCCCCATGGATAGCATGCTACAGTAACTTAACGTAGATGTGGCCAGAGCATGGAAACCGTAGCTGTATAATTCCTCTCCGAGAAGGGGGGTGGGTGGGGGCTGCAAGCACACTGACTGAAGCTTATGGGCAGGAGTTGCCCACTGGCCAGAGAAGCCCTCAGCTGCATGGCATGAGGAGGAGGCAACCGGCTGGCTGGGCAAGCCCCTCGACGGCACAGGGAAGCACACTGCATGGCTAGGTTGGGGGTGGCTCCTTCTCCCCCCTCCCTCTCCTATTTGGGGTGGGGGGGCTGGTCTGGGCCCGGTGGTGGTGACTCTAGAGCCCCCTCCCTGAGTTCTGTCTGGGGCCCCAAAGCCCCCAAGGCCACCCTTGGGTGTCTGCCATCTGGCTCTGCAGACTTCCGAGTTTCCGGTTTGCCTAAAACTCCGTCTCTCCTGGTTTGCCGCATTCTCTCTCCTCAGCTCAGCATGACTCCGTCCTTCAGGCACCTTGCCCCCAAACTGTGGCTCCAGCACAGGTATGAGCTCCACATTTTCCACAGCTAAAACAGATGCAAAGAACTAATTCAGTTTCTCTGCCATCTCCCTGTCTCCCTGAAGCAACTATTCTTATTCTTTTGTCACCCCAAGGGCCAACTACATTCCTAGCTGGTTTGCTCATTCTAATATATTTAAAATAATGCTTATTTTTTTGTCTAAATGTTTTTGGCCATCTGCTCCTCAGATTCTCTTTTTGCTTAACTTGTCAGCTTACATGTTTTGCCAAAACCTGGGCTCCTTTCTGTTCACCTTGATCAATCGGGGAAACCTTCCACATTTTAAAAGAAGCCTTTTTGCATTTTATGGCTTCCACACAGGCATCCTTTTTGACTTGGTGGCACCTTACTTGATTTTCGGCGTGCGTTTTGTCTGGGCTTCAATTAGTGTAGTTTTAAATAGTTTCCAGGAGGGACCTGATGATCTTAATTCTCCCTTTTAACTTCCTTCTGACTCCTCCCCTCATATTAGCGAAGTTCCCTCTTTTGAAATGAAAAGGGATTGTTTGGACGTTGGGAGCGATTTGACTTGAATGCTGAACTGAATAGCTTTCTGGTCACTGTTCCCACTCAATTCAAGAAGATCAGTGCCTTGCCCCAGGGGGCCCTCAGGATTGGACATTCTCTGTCTTGTGTAGTCAAACTGTGGGCTTGGGAAAGCACAGCAGAATGTGACCCAAGAACCAGTTGCACTTTGGAACGGCCTGTCATATCTGGACCCTCAAAGCCAGACTGGTCCCCAAATGATTATTGATGCAGATTAAATTACGCAAGCACCACTGCATCTCAAAACATCTGGATTTGAAAATATCTGTTTAAAACATTTTTATGCCCCCTTTCCACCCAAATCACAGTCCCTAAGGCAGTGAATATTAAAACATAGCATTTCAAACTTTAACACAGACAATACACAAAAAGGCCACCAATTGCAGGAGCACCTGAAGCAGGCTCTTGGAAGATGACTGGAGGGGTTAGGTAGGTCCGTATGGGAGAAGGCAACTTGGCCCCAAGTTGTATGCAGCTTTCAAGGTCAATAGCAGCACCTTGAATTGGGCCCAGAAGCTAATAGGGAGCCAGTTTAAATGGAACAAGACTAGAGTATTATGGTCCATTCACTCAGCGTTCCACTCAGTGTTGTTACGACAACGGCATTCTGTACCAGCTGTAGCTTCCAGACAGTCTTCAAGGGCAGCCCCACACAAAGCACATTATAGTAATCTAATCTAGACGTTACCAGGGCATGCACCACAATGGCATAAGCTTTCCTGCCCAAGAAGGTCCACAGCTGGCTCACCAAATGAAGCATGTGTAGGGCACTGCTGCCAACAGGAGGCCTGGGTCCAGGAAGACACACCTGCTCCTTTGCGGGAGTGCAGCCTCATCCGGAACAGGAGGCTTCCCAGTTCCTGAGTGAAACCTTCCCCTTCCAGAAGCAACTTTGTATTCTCAGGTTCAGCTTGTTAGTTCTTATGCATGCTAAATATGTGCTGCTCAGTAGGGTGGCAATTGATAACCCAAATTTTCTTATTCAAGAGTTGTAACTTAAAGAAGGTGTTCTGTAACTGCTATTTCGGTGAAGTCACCCTGGACCATATGCTCAAGATGTTAAGGTCAGGCGTATCTGCAAAGCAAGGCTGCTTTTTCTGACAACTCATCCCTGAGATGAAAATGCATTCTAAACCAAAAGCATTCTTGAAAAATAACATGTTATATACCATTGGCCTTTGGTGATCAAGATCCATCCCACCCACCCTTTGGAGGGCACTGAAATGGTAGAGGGACTGCTTAATTAACCAGGGCTTAGGGAGTCCGGGCTTTGCTCTGAGGGCACCCCCTGCTGGCCAGTGTGAGCACTTCTAGTTGTATAATGGGAAATTGAAAGCAAAGTCCACAAGGGAATACATTTGTGAAAGAAAAAGCAGATTGAAAGGATGGTGGGGCAGAATGCAGCAGTAAGAGAACAGTTGGTGCTCTCATGGAAAATACCTCACTATTCAACCAGGATGAGCAGGGGCCGGGACAACCAGCCCTACGAGGAGAGACTGAGGGACCTGGGTCTGTTCAGTTTGGAGAAGAGGAGGCTGAGGGGAGACAGGATGGCTCTCTTCAGGCTGTCACGTAGAGGAGGGAAAGGAGCTGTTCCTCTTGTCAGCAGAGGATAGGACTTGAAACAATGGGTTCAGACTGCAGGAGGGAAGGTACCAGCTGGATGTTGGGGAAAACTTCTTCCCGTTAAGAGTAATCCAGCGGTGGGATCAGCTGCCTGGGGAGGTGGTGGGTTCTCTTCACTGGCAGTCTTCAGTGAGTGGCTGGACGAATCCTTGTCGGGGATACTTTAGGCTGTTCCTGCACTGGGCAGGGGGTTGGACTAGAGGGTCTGTCAGGCCCCTTCCCACTCCAGCATTCTCTCTGATTCTATTCTAATGGACTGGAGGGACACAAAGGAATGCCTAAGAGAACGTTGGACATTCTCTAGACCTGGAGGGGCAGGAATGATATAACTGGCTGGTGGCCAGCAGGTTTCTGGCTCTGTGGCCCTGGGTTCAGTTGGAGCTTTGCCGGAGGACTTAGGTGAGCATCTGTTCCAGCTGTCATATATCCTGATGTGGTACCAGAACAGCGATCGATGGCTCCTCCCAAGAGAAAGCCCTCAAGAGATGGGATTGCCTAAGGCAGTGATGGTGCCATTTGCCCACTGGACTCCTGGCAAAGAGGAGAATGAACGACTGGCTCTGGAGCAGCTGAAGGTGTCAGAGCGGCCTCTTGCCTCCACGGCTGCCTGCTCGGATTGGAGCTCCTCCTCTCAGCATGTTGTCAGCACGTTGCTTAAAGGACCCTTCCACACGGCTCCCTCACATGCACGGCAGCCTCCTGCTTTTGTCCTGCTATCCTTTACCCCCCCACCCCCAAACCCCCCCCCCTCTGATGGCTTTTAGAGCCAGATCTGGACACAGCAGCTGCGGAGCGGAGCGGGAGTCTCCTATTCGGTATGCAGCTGCTTATTAGGGTTAGCTGAAAGAATGTGCATTTATTTACTGAAGGTACTTTATAAATCAATACCTTGTTTTTGAACTCAGGTCAATAGGAATAACTCAGAAACACAACAAACAACGAAGGCAGCCCTAAAACAGCACTTTCAACATATTGATTTTTAGGAGAGTGTCTTTTCCTGGTATTATTCACACGAACTAGGATATCTCAATGAATGTGTGTGTATGTTTAAATATATACAGTGAAATGAAATGAGCAATTTAAACATGGCGCTTTATTGACAAAGCACAAATGCAAAAAGTCATGAAGTGCAGTTGTGTTAGGGTTGTCATCTCCTGTGTTGCCCTCAGAGAGTTGCACAACACTGAGGTCACAATTTGGATTCTCCCATGGAAGCATCCCTCCAATAACTGAATATATATGCGTGTTTGTGCACACATGTGCACATGTGCTTGTATGATTATTCAACAGAGCAACAAAGCCCGTTGTGGGAAAAAAATACAACGGGCTCTAGAAAGGGAAGGGTGGGCAGGCGGGCATTGCCTCCTCCTCCGTGACTGAACCTGGCCGGGTGAACGGGGGTGGGCATTGCCACCTGCTCCACTCCTGATCCCAGCCAGGTGAAGGCAGGGGGCAGGCATTGCCACCTGCTCCGCTCCTGATCCCGGCTGGGTGAAGGCAGGGGGCGGGCATTGCCACCTGCTCCGCTCCTGATCCCGGCTGGGTGAAGGCAGGGGGCGGGCATTGCCACCTGCTCCGCTCCTGATCCCGGCCGGGTGAAGGCAGGGGGCAGGCATTGCCACCTTCTCCGCTCCTGATCCCGGCTGGGTGAAGGCAGGGGGCGGGCATTGCCACCTGCTCCGCTCCTGATCCTGGCTGGGTGAAGGCAGGGGGCGGGCATTGCCACCTGCTCCGCTCCTGATCCCGGCCGGGTGAAGGCAGGGGGCGGGGCATTGCCACCTGCTCCGTGCCTGATTCCAGCAGGTTGAAGGGGGGGGCGGGCATAGCTGCTTGTTCTGTGCCTCATCTCGGCTGGGTGAAGGGGGTGGGGCATTGCCACCTTCTCTGTGCCTGATTCCGGCAAGTTCGGAGGGGGGGGCGGCACTGCCACTTCCCCCCCTCCTGATCTCGACCTGGGCTTCCTGCCGCGGCACACTCCCTGGAGGTCTGGCTGCCTTGCCTGGGCTTCTCTCCGTGGCAGTGCCCTCTGGTGGCACACCAGTGTAGGAAGTGAGTTGTCTGGCACATGCTTACTCTTTGATGTAGTAGGATTAAGCCAGATAGGCAGACTATAAGTGACATAAATAAATGAATAAATAAATACTCCCCGTTAACTTTCTATTACATGTAAATGGTAACATACAGCAGTTATTTAAATATTTTTGTTATACTAGCAACCAAGCCCATTTTTTAAAAAGTGGGCTCTAGAAAATGGAGTGCTTTCCGGAGGGACGGGCCACCTCGCCTGGCCTTCCTGCCATGGCGGCAACCTCTGGAGGGACAAGCTGCCTTGTCTGGCCCTCCCACCGCAGCGTGCTCTCCAGAGGGATGGGCCACCTCATATGGGCTTCCCACCGTGACCGGACCCTCTGGAGGTGCACCAGGATAAAAAGTGAGTCATCAGCAATACAGTTTGCCTTTTATATAATAGGATGAGTAAGCATACAAACATTTACCAGGGCTGTTTTTGATGAGAAATTATTTTAAGACTGCAGTCCTATGCAGTTATATGCTAGTAAGTTACTTTGAACTTAGTTAGCCTTACTTCCAAATAAACATGCATAAATTAGGCCACATGAACATAGGAACTGCTGCCTTGAATCTGCTTCTATGCTTGATGCGGGGAGCTCCATATATATTAAATCCCAGCTGCTACTACAGTGATTTTCACAGCAAAATCTAGCATATCTTTGCAATTAACTGAGAAGTATTGGGAGTTGTTTTTAGCTAGGCTTAAAAGAGGAAGGAATAAATGCTGTTGAAAACAAGAATAGCTGACAGATATGACGGTTGGCTGCAAAATATGTCCAGCCCACAACAATAAGCTGCTGCAGCGGTGTTGGCTCCAGAGCAGGGTGAATGGGGTCACGTAGCAAGCACATTCTTTTACCTCTTTCCACAGTGGTCGTTCCTGAGCCAGAGCAAGGGGCTTGCTCTCATTATGCCCAAGGCACTCACTTCTTGTGGGTACACATCTGAAATGTTCCAGAGGGGCCGCCTGAAGTAACGGAAGGGTCTTGTGGCATCTTAACTAACAAATGGGACAAACCCTGGCTAGCAGCAGCTCCTCTTTGTCCACCAAGTTTGCAGGTCTGTTATCCTTTGTTAAAACTCTAGTTGTCTACATTCACTGGCTATGATGAACTCCATGATCTCACCTCGAGGTGTTAAGAATTGCTAAGGGCCATCAGAACCTGTGTAAATTACAGCCACGCAGACAAGCATGTTGAAAAATCAATAAGTAATGAAATAGTACGGCAGCAGAGTAGCCAAGAGAGCAATGGGTGGAAAAATCCTGAGGACTCGGCTTCATTTTGTCAAATAGAAAGGAAGATGTTTTGGTGCAATGTTACAAAATTATCCCCACTGGTTGGGAGAGAAATTGAAATGCAGGTTGATTGCAAAGCAGGGGCAAGCTACCTGTCCTGGGCTAGTGAAAGTCGTTGCTTAGGGACACGCTCTGCTTAACTCTAGACCAGCTTTTCTATAACCAGGTAATGAAATAGATTTTCTGAGATGGGGGTACCTCCTGCCTTCTTTCAATGCCCCATGATGGTATTCAGAGCTGCACACCTGGCCGTGTGGGTGAAGTAGAGTCCTGTTGCCTGCCTCAGTCCAGAACTCCCCTGTGTGAGTCCCTCCCCTTCCCAAGCGCAAGCCCTTCTGTCCTGCTCTCAGTGCACTGCAAGCCAAGGGCAGCTGCTTAAAGAAACATCTTCAGGAAAGGAGCTACCAGGTCTACATCCCAGCAAAAGGGGGAAAGGCTGAAGGAAGAGCTTGGGAGAAAGTAACGTCAAGGGCAGAGAACTGTTTTCCAGTGCTGAGAAGATTTCCCTGCAGATGTCTCCTCTACCATGGGAAAAATGGGTTCAGGTTGCAACAGAGTAGATTTAGGTTCCATACAGGAAGAACAAACATATAGGGTGGAAGAGATGGCTATGTAGATATTAATCCTGGGATCTAATTCTCTTTCTCCACGTGTAACTCACAAAGAGGCCAATGAGATGATAAAACCATTCCTTAAACAGACCATTTCGGTCTGCAGGGTGGGTGGGGGGCACCTGGCTGAATGTTTTCCCTTGAAACAAACCGTCTTATTAGGGAGGAAGGCGAGGTTTGCACTCTGCTCCCTGGTTTTACTGTGTTTCAGAAGATTTTATTACTGCTTTATGATGACTAATTGAAGAAATATAGAAACATTTAAAATAATTTTAAGCAGATAAGAAAGACCACTCCTGCGTATACGTCATCTGGACCGATACTTAACAGTTTTCAGTTTGCCCAGTAGTCCTAAAACTTCATCTCTTCTCAGATAAATATATATGAACAGCCAGTTGTCATTCCACACACTCTGGAGTAATATAGTCCAGGAGCAGGGCCAGTACTTCTGCCACTCCTGTAACTTAGGTCTCAGCCTGCTGGAACTCTGAATTTTATTTATTTGAACATTTATATCCCACCTTTCCGCATAGTTTAAGGCAGCTTACAGAATGATTTTTAAAAATTAAAAACCCAGATAAAATCCCGCCCCCCCCCCAAGATGCTTGCCCTTCCCACACCCCTCCCAAGCCCTGGCAAACAAGCCAGCCTTGCAGCGCCTGCTGAAGCTTTCCACGGAGGGTCCCCCTCACCTCCTCCGGAAGCCCATTCCGCAGAGCAGGGGCCCTGGTGGAGAAGGCCCCGGCTCTGCTCGATGCCGGAGGGGCCACCCTAAGTGGTGGGACAGCCAACAAACGGCTGCCTGAGTACTGTAGTTGGCACGTCAGAATGCATGAGAGGAAACGGTCCTCCAAAGATGCGGCTTGGAATCCACATGGGCCTTGAATTCTGCTTATGCCCAGGATCCCTTCAGTTTGCATAGGGGGCACTGCAGAGTTACTGAATCAAAATCTCCAAGTCAATTCTTTATAGAAAAACATTAATAGGAGGATTCTCCAAGAGTCTTTGGGTATCTGAGGAGGGGCACCAAAAACAAGTTGCAGCTTGGCAACAAACAACAGACACTAGAGGAAAATCCAGCTGCAGAAGAACTTCAGTGCCATTTTTCTCTTTGAAACTCTAAAATCCTGAAGAACTGCCGTCAAAGCTTTTCTGAATGAATAAATGAGAGGATTTTTTTTTGTTTTGGTTGCTGTCCTCCTGGGGCTCATTGGAGTAGCAGGATAAAAATTAATTAGAGGCTGTTTGGAGGGGGCTTTGGAAGATCGCCTCAGGCTACACTTCCGCCTGGTTGTTAGAAGCAATATCATCACTGCCTCCTCTCCTGGCAAAGAGACCTGCACTGGAGCCGCAGAATGTTCAGTGCAGACATCAGAGCCAGAAGCCCCCTCCCAGAGAGATTACTTACCATGAAATCCGTGGATCTACCTGCTGACAGTCCCAGAAATATGTCTTGTTTCATTTTCTAGAGTCTTAGAAGGGCTGCTTATGAAGCTCACAGAACACTGATTAAATATCCACAAAAGGAGGCCTCCCCCCCCCTCTTTTCTCAGGAATTATGCTAATCACGGGGATGAAGGGAGGCTTCTGATGGCCAAGCCATCTTCACCGTAGTGGCTGTTTTTTTTTGTGGGAATGGACTAACATGTCATTGTGAAGGCAAGACAGACAGATATCTGTACCCCAATGATTGTTTGTGCAAGACCACTCACACACTTTTCTTTTATTGGCATTCACACACAAAGCCTCATAGTGGTTGAATAGGTAGTTCTAATGGGCCTTAACTTTTGAAGATTTGACCTTGGAGTCTTCCTGGGCTGGTGGGGCTGATTTCTTTGCAGTCTCCTCCTTTGGCCAGAGGTGGATAGTGGTGCACAGGTGAGATCCCTGCTTGAGATCCCTGCCAGGTCACTGGACTCCTGGCAGGTAGGCAGGCAGGCAGGCAGGTGTGGCTGCAGGGAGCCTGCTCTAGGCAGCTGGTCAGACTCGTGCCGTGCAGGACCTGGGACAGCTCCCAGGGACACGCAGAAGTTGATCCAAGGACACTGCCTGTCTAGCCCCAGTTCTCCAGGAAGTACAAAGGACACAAAGTGGCAGCATCCTGGCTGGGGCTCATGGAATGGCTGCTGTTAAACAGTCTTGAATGATGCCTTCGCGGAGAGAGCCTTGCGTGGTTCAAATTTGCCTCCTGAATGGTCTGGCTGCCCTTCCCAGTCCGGAGTCCAACAACTCAGCTTCCTCCTCAGAGACGTTTGGGAGGGGAGAATCCTTCCTTGAGTCTGTCTCCATCCGAACAAGGGCCCAAGGATCTCCTAAGCAGTTTGTCCTGGCTGTAAATCGTTGCTGGGGAGGGCTGAGTGGAGCTTCCACAGGGGTGCACTTAGAAGACTTGGATGTCTCTTTCCAAAGCAGATTTTAGGCAACAGATGAAGAAATTGCTCCAGTTGCTTGATGGGGCCACCTTGAGGCCTTCTAACTTACTCTCGGCACTTCCCATTGTTCCATGGGAGTGAAGTGCATGAAGTTCAGCATCAAGAGCTAGTTAGGAGAGGGCCAGCCAAGTCAGGGATTAATAACTCTAAACTCTCCTTGTTAATTCTCTGTAGGGTGCTGCTGTCATCAACCTCGTTTTAAACAAATTCCCATATATAAGAAAAGCACAATGTTGTTTTTGGTACTGATAGAATTCTGATAAAAATCATCTGTGTGTGTGTGTGTGTGTGTGTGAGAGAGAGAGAGAGAGAGAGAGAGAGAGAGAGAGAGAGAGAGAGAGAGAGAGAGAGAGAGAAGGTACCACCTTCAAATGGGTAGAATTGGAGAGAATGCTAGAGTGGGAAGGGGCCATACAGACCATCTAGTCCAACCCCCTGCCCAGTGCAGGAACAGCCTAAAACATCCTCGACAAGGATTCATCCAGCCACTTATTGAAGACTGCCAGTAAGGGGAACCCACCACCTCCCTAATGTCCAGCTGGTACCTTCCCTCCTGTGGTCTGAACCCATTGTTTCAAGTGCTGTCCTCTGGAGCCAACAGGAACAGCGCCCTTCCCTCCTCTAAGTGACAGCCTTATAAATACTTAAAGAGAGCGATCATGTCTCCCCTCAACCTCCCCTTCTCCAAACTGAACATTCCCAGGTCCCTCAGTCTTTCCTTGTTGGGCTTGGTCTCCAGGCCCCTGATCATCCTGGTTGCTCTCCTCTGCGCTCGTTCCAATTTGTCCACATCCTTTTTGAAGTGAGGCCTCCAGAACTGCACACAAGACTCCAAGTGGGGCCTGACCAACGCAGTTAAGATTAGCAACCGCCCATTCAAGCACATTCTTTGTGGTGGCTCCCAGCTTGCACAACGGCCTGCCTGAAGGAAGTTGGGATGGTTTCCAGTCTTTTATTATTTAGAAGAATGAGCAAACTAGAGATGTCCAGGAGGGCATCTTTACAAAAGGATCAGAACTGTAGTGGAATGGAACAGCTCAAGAGGACACCTTCATAACAGAATATCATTGTAATCTGTTTCAATAACTATTGTAAGCTTCACCTTGCTCTTACTGCATTGTCTTGTGCTGTCAGCAGCCCAGTTAGCCGAGTTTGGCATCTTCTTCTTCTGTAAATGACTATAAATGAAATAAATTAATAAAATAAATTAATAAAATTGTGTCTTTGTAATTCTTTTTTCTACATTATTTATACTAGACATTGCCTTAGGCAGTTCGTTGTTCGCATTGTTTTCTAATTCTGTATTCCTAGTCCTGTTGCAGTGATAATTTATTGTCTAATGGTGCCTGATTACATCATTTAATATTCTGTAATCTCCCTTGACCCTCCGGTAGGAAGGCGGACTACAAATAACGTAAGCAAATAAATAAAAGGGGATATTGCTATTTTAAGAACTTTATTTTTCCTTGTGCTCATCTGTGTCGTTCAGATACAGTTTTGCAGTCTCTTTCTGACTTCCTTTGCTGTTACCAGAACTGCTCTTTATTATAATGGGGAATTAGCTGCAGCAGTCTGTAACTATTAATATTAAGCGAGGATCATAACCTATGTTTACGGAGGTCCCGATCCCAGACACTCTAGTGAAAAAGAGGCAGACAAGGAGTAAGGTCCAAACACGTGTATTGGGTGTAGCGTAAGCCTAGCTTGCACAATCATACAAGGAACATACAAGGTCTAAGAAATACAGAGTAGGAAATACAGAGACGTTCGCATTAGCTGGTTCCCAACGATGATAGGGGGAATACTCACTTATCCTGGAGCGAAGCAGAGACGCAGCAGCGAGAGTGGCCCAATGCCAGCACTGGGACCACAGACGGACAGCAAGGAGGTCTGGATAGGGAATGGCCTGAGCACCGAGTGGTCTGAGAGACCAGCTTAAATACCCCAAAACGTACCCTGGGGCTGGTGCTGTACTTGGTGGTTCTCACAGATTAAAACAAAGGGTCTAATGGGCTACTGAATGGCTTGGATGGGCCACTTTGGTAATCAGATTGTGATAAGTGACACCTCAGGAAGAGGGGACAAAAGAGGGAGGGGGAAATCCGAGTGGGCTGAAAGGATGTTCCAGCGGACAGGGCTTGTCCTGATGTCATCAGCTTCTGGAATGCGGAGGTTTCTTTGAGATGCATTCTTTAAGTGCTTGGGATGGTCGGCACTTAGTTCCTTCTCCGGGGCGGCTCCTAAGATATGCAGAGCGGGGCGAGGTACTCTCGCTGCGGACGTGGTGTGCCCGCTTCACCGAAATGGCTTCTCAAAGCAGTCTCTTCCTCTGGGTCTTCTGGGTGCCTGAGAACATGGATGCCGGCTGGGCATAGCTGGGGCTGGATAGCAGGCTGCCCGGTAGCGAGGGCAAGCTTGGCGACCGGCTCGCGGGAGGCTCCAGACGGGAACTGACCAGGGAGCGCCTAGCCAGGCTCGCTGGAGGTTTCCCCGGCAGGCGCCCGGCTGCTAGCAGCGGCTTGGGCCCATATGAGGCAGACTTCCATGGAGGCAGGGGAAACAACACTTTAAAACACAGTCCAAAGCAGGGAACAGGCACGGTCCGTGGCAGATGGCAATGCAGGCACGGGGCACACTTGTAACAGAGTCCAAACACACACTGGGAATTCCAGATATAGGTCAGGGCAGGGCTGCCCAGAAAGAGAGTCCTTTTGTGCAGTTACCCAAACATGGAGTCAGTAAACTACACAGTCTATAGCAGCAGCAAGGCAATTGACACGCAGGCAGGAAACTGACACGTGTATCAGAACACACACGTGTAAAGCAGTCTTTGGTGTAGCAGTAAAACAGCAATGCAGGAAACTTTAGCACAGTTCATAGCAGGCTTCAAAGCAGGGGAGGGGGCCTACTTGGCAACAATTCCCCCCCTCGGAGACCCCGGGACGTCAGGCGCGCGGGTCTCCGAACTTGACTTCAAAGGCGAGGTGGTCAGCAATGTCCGGTGGTCGAGCTTCGAGCGAAGAAGGAGTGGGAAGGGAAGGAGGGGGAGGCGTCACTCAAAAATTTAGTTTGGAGAACCACCTAACCGAATAAGTGCAATTTAGATCAGCCAATGGGCTGCAGGTCTCTGGGTTCACACCAGGGGGTGTGCTAAGTGCAATCGTCAGAATAAATAGCAATAATTCATAGCAATAGTAATTCATAGTAATAGGCAGCAATGATCAATTCATGCATATAAATAGCAATAATTCATAATTGTGTACATCGATTAATTCATGATTGAAGGTAATTCATACGGAATTCATGATGGGTTAAAAGCACTAAAAACCAGGGGCAATTAATATACATGGATCAATTCATAGGCATAAGATTTAAAAGCAAAGACAATTCATGGTTCAATTCATGAATATAGGATTAAAAGCAATTCATACAAGGTAAAGTGAAATGTGCAAGCATGGCATAGTTCATTGAGGGTATAGTAATTCATAACTGGTTAAAATCATAAATACATATATGTGATTAAAAGCAATAGTTCATGAAGTCAAAAGCAGCAAGAATAAAAGCAAGTGCGTGGAAACAATTCATGAGGGGTAAGCGGCGGAAGGGCTCATGGGGGACAGAAAAATAAACTCTGCGATTAAAAACCAAATCAATATGGCTGGATTAAAATCAAATTCATAGACTAGAACTGCCTCGGCGGAGGGAGTTGGGTTAAGAAGGCAATTCAAAAGGTTAAAATCAAATTCATAGGGATAAAGTTCATGGGCGCACTTGCAGTGGATAGAGGGAGGGACTAGTTCGGGGCTAAATTCATGGGAGTAAAATTCATGAGAAGCAATGGCGAGAAATTCATGGGAAACGTAAAACAATAGAGCAGCAAAGATCACAGACGGCTCAGTCCGCAGTACAGCTGCTAGACTGGGTTGCATATTTACAAGAACAAGCAAACTTAGTCCATGTGTTCCAAAACACACTTCCACCCCCCCTTGCTGTCTGCGTCAATCCGCAGAGCAGGGTCGGCAGGCGGCGAGAAGGGCTTCAGGCACACAGTTCTAGTCCTCATGGAAGTGGCGCTGCTGGCGGTCGTTCGTAGGCAGGCCGTGGGCTGGGAGGCAGAGAAACACGTCCCCCCCTAGTCCACAAGAGGGCCTCGGAGCGGAGTCCGGCAGCAGAGCGTCCATGGGGCCGGTGCAGGATCCGTACACATAATAAAATCCAAGCATAGTTCATAATAACATAAGCAAACAAACAAGGGTTAAAGGAGGGCGCCAAGAATCACCATTAGGGCAAGAGTGGGTCTGGATTGTAGTGGTCCAGACGGTAGGATAGTTGGAGTTGCTGGAGCTGTCGGCGGCTCCAACAGCCCAAATAAAGTAGTGAGGCACATAACAAAACTTGGAAGGCCAGAATCACAACGATCGGGTGCAACGCCAAATTGTAAATTCCAGTGGCAGTGGGGCTCCAGCCAAAGAGGGTCTCCCACCACGAATGCTCGCCGGTGGTCTTGATCCGTTGGGCAAGATCCAAAATCTCCTTTCCGTTGTGGGACACAACCAAAGCAGTGGTATCCCCGTCCCTCTGGATGCTCTGGAGGGTGCGGTGGAGCTGTGGGTGGGTCAGGAGCTCGTGGATTAATTCCAGACCGATGCCAAGGGGAATGGGCTTCACATAACGATAGATGGAGGGTGCCACCAGGATCTCTTCTTGGGTCCAGACCGGTACCGTGTAGGTGAAGTCGCAGGCTGCCACCGAAGACAGGTTGCAGAAGCAGCGATTGACTCCCGGGATCACGGGCTTCAGCTGGAACGAGTTCAGGACCACGAAGTCGCAGGCCGTTCGCACGCAGGCACATCCTTTCCCGAGGTAGACGACAGCGGAGCTGTTCTCCCGGACGACCTCGAAAGGGCACTCATTGAGGGCGTCGACTTGCGGGGCTACACAGGGGTGATGCGGTGCAAAGGCTTGGTCCTGGCAAATGAAGCCGGTCTGGTCTCGATGCTGGCACCCTTGGAGGCTGACGAGCTGCCATCCGGTCGGGGTGAAGCGGGCCCAATGGTCGGGGTGTCTGGCGTAGAGGACTTCGGTGTCGCTGACTTGGAGTCCCAGAGGCACGACTGGATACACGTGGAATGACTCGTGCGCACTGGCCGTTAATAAAAATAATTTAAGCTCCTGGGTGGTCGGTGAGAATGAGGAATTTACAAGAGACCACCAGGATTCAAGCTCCAGTTCTATGGGTGACAATTTGGGCGTAATCAATCTTTTAATTTCCAGGGGCAAGTGCCCATCCGTGGCTTGCCGAATTAGCCCCATGGCCACAGCCTGGTTTAATTGTTGGGCTTGCATACATGCCATGGCTATTGACACGTTGCGTTCCAAAGACTGTGTTCCTTTGAGCAGCAGAGAAAAATCTCTTTCAATTTGACTCTCCCAGTTAACTAAAATGGAGCTGATCTCGTGTTGCCCATTTGAAATGGAATTTAGGGACTGCACCACCGGTTTACCTAAGTCGGAGATGCTAGTCGTGACATGGGCAAACTTATTAGCGAGAGTCTCAATATTGACCGAATCCATGATTGCTAAGCCTCCGGCTGCAGGAGCAGTCCAGTCGGCAATGCTTCGTCTGGCACGCGAGAGAGAGGGGGAGGGATCGATCCACAGTTGTAGCCATGCATTCCAACCCTTGCTACCGGCCTCCAGATAGGGAGCGCACTGCGGCAGCCTCTGGGTTACATTTAGCTCAGCTAAGTCTATGCGGATCTCTTTTAAAGACATTTGCGGGCGGACTAGAACTCTCTCTCGAATGTCAGTTTTCAAAACATGGGAGCCCACTATATGCGTGCCGCCTTGGCTTAATTGTTCATTGCTAGCAATCAAAGGGTCAATTTGGATGGTGTGGGTCTCCTGGGTCCGGATCAGCAGGGAGTAATTGCCTGGTTCATGAGTCAAGTTTACAAAGAGCAGCCCAAGCCGGTGAAATTTCTCTACTAGGGGCTTGGTTTGGCATTCGGGCGTCTGTTGAACCAGTATCCAATCGGGTGGGCCATGTTTGGCTAGGTCTTCCTCCTTTACGATCCAGGTCAAGTTCTCCCAGCGTTCTATAGCAAAGGAGAGAACTGCACCTGAAGGGGGCGTGATAGTGACTGATGCAGATTCAATGGTAGTAGTGCCTAGTAGGATGGTTATTCTAAAGGGGTCTCCTGCCTTCCATACTGCGGCCGACACTAAAATAACTTCACAGTATGGTCCGAAAGCCTCAGTGACAAATGGCGAGGTTTCGAAATTGGCAGGGGTGGTATATTTGTCTACCACCGGGACTGCGGTGGGGGCTGGCCTGATACGGGGAAGAAACATACATGGAATTGGAGCAAGTGGTGAAACTGTATCGGTAGGCGAGTAACATACTAATTCTTGGGACATAGTTTTTACTCCCACACATAAAATAACAAGCTCAGGGGGTCGGATCCACTGCTCTTCGCAACTGCGGAAGTTAGTGCGATCCGTGGGGGTGGTCATGTTAATCTGCTGCACAACCTTGCAGACCATCATTTCATTCCCTGCTAGGGTATTGATACATCTCCAGTGGGGGTAGGGCATTAATTTGGACGGGCGTCCCTCTGTTAGGGTGCCTGCCAGCACGAGCAAACACAGAGTAGCCAGGTGCCTCATCTCCTGGCCTTCCTTTCCTTTCTGTAGTGAAAATATCCTGGGGAGACCTGCGGATATAAGTACAGGTTCCCTGAGTTTATTGCAGCAAAAATAAATGAAGTAAAGGGGGAAAAAGAAAAAGGGAGAGCGTTTTTCTGCCAGCACTGTCTATTAGGTGGGGCTCGAACGAGAAGTCCCGGAGCACTAAGCGAGCCTTCCAGCTTGTTGCTCTGGGGAACTCCTGTACGAAGATTTCTTTCTAAAGCGTGTATGTTTCAGAGGGGAAACGTCTTTACGTCGGGCAAGGGTCGGCTGTGCATTAGGCGGGGTTATGCAAACTCGCCCCAGGGGTCCCTGGGTGCCTAGACTATGTGGCCTTCAGGTGCCCCTTGCTCGGTGGCGGGTTATTTTTATTTTGCGGGCTGAGAGCTATCGGTCCGGCTCGGCCTGGCCTTGCCGTTTCAAAACGAAAAAAAAAACTAGCGAGCGGTTTCCATTAACTATAAGGGTTGCTGCTAAAGGAGACCTTCGTTCTATTTTTCTAAAATAATTTTTAAGTAGGGGTGGTTAGGGTTGAAGGTATGTTTTATGATGGTTTGCTTTTGCTTTGCCTTTTTCCCTCTGCTTTTTTTGCAGGACCTCATGTATGTATTTCGGCGGACCATATTTTTTCCTAGGATCAATTTTTGGAGGGACTCCCTCGGGAGGCCCCAATTTCATGTTAAAAGTAAGAAACACACAAAGCAAAAGCACACGGGCGTGGGCTATTTTCAGGTTGCCCTCACTTGGAAGGCCTGGCAGGGCTTCATTAAAACTTCAATATGTCTCCCCCCCTTCTTTTCCCTTGTACGGTACGGGCAAGGGAAAAGATTACGTGGGGCGGGCGGCTGCTGACGGAAAGGGCCGAAGTGGAGCCGAGGGCGCTCGGCGGCGTTTATCGAAAAGCGGCGGAGACGGCCGAGATCTGCCGGCGCCACTGGGTCTGGGTTATTCGGGGGGTCATCTTGGCGCGGGGGATCCTGGCTATGTAAATGAGGCACGCTGCCCCTTGTGCGTGGCGAACGCACCCCAATAACATATTCCAGAGGGCACATATTTACAAAATACTGGCGGGTCTTTTACCTTTGCACTAAAGCGTACGGACTGGTGGCGCCGTATAGCAACTCACCATGACGAATATGAACATTAGTAAAAGAGGGATGTTGGGCTATCTGGGGGTCCTTTTCCAGGGGAGGCACGGCCCTCAAAGCCAAAGCCGACCATCATGCGAAAGCGTGGGTCTGGCAGGTGAGACCCCGAATCTACGTAGATGCGGGATCTTCACCAGCACGGCGGGTGAAATGTTTTCAAATACAGAGATCACCATTATTGGTGTGTCTCCAATATTGGAAATGCATTCACTCTTGGGCTAAAGCCTCTCCAAACACTTTCACACACACAGCAAATCTCTTTTGCCTGTGCAATTTTTTCCCGAACATGCGGCTTACAATCCAATTAAGAATCACTCTCGGTGGTGGTCCTATTTGGCTTTGGTTGCCGTGTCTTCCCCAAGGGTCCCAACTGTGGGGCCCGCCTAATGAAGTTAAAGAATAGAACTGGAAAAACTTTTGACATTCACACCTATATCTACATATTCTACTGTTTCTTTTATACTAAGGCTAAAAAGGTCTGGTCTAAGGGGATACAGGGTATCTCTGGCCCAGGGTGAAGGGATATCTGGCGAATCACTGGGCAGAGGGGGGCTGGGCTGGTGGCGGCTCCCCCAGGGTCATACACAGGAGGGGCGGTTTGCAGCGGCTTCCCTTTCCATTCCTTTAATTGAGAGGCGTGAAAGTATTTTAGCCAAGTGCCTCCTGTCTTTCTCTGGATAGCTACCTGATAGACGGCTGGGGAGACTCTTTTCGTGATGGGGACTGGGCCCTGCCATTTGGCTGCTAGTGAATGCGCCTTCTGCGAGAATTTCCTGTACAGAACGAGCTGTCCTTCCTCCCACTGCCTGGGGTTCCTGACCCATCCTAATTTGCGGTCCATATCTTTCTGAGCGGTGCCCAACTTCTGGGCCACTTGCATGTGGACGGCGTGTATGGATGAGAGCAGATCCTGGACCCAAGCATCATTAATCACTACAGGCTGCATGTTGGAAGGGAGCTGCGTATCTAGCCAGAAGGCTTCCGGGAGCTGCATTCTTCGCCCTGTCATTACCATATGGGGTGTGAGCCCGTGAACTGCGGTAGTGCCTCTAATGGCCATTAGGATTATGGGGAGTTTTTCATCCCAGTCTCTCCCGGAGGAGCGCACCATTTTGCGGAGAGCCTCCTTGAGGGTCCGGTTGGTTCTTTCTATGGCGCCCGAAGCTTGAGGGTGGCCGGCTATGTGGAACCGTTGCTGGATGCCTAGTGCTTTACAAAGCTCCTGTGTAACTTCTCCGATAAAGTGTGAGCCTAAATCGGAGTCCATGACTCGCACAATGCCCCATCTTGAAAAGACATTGTTGAACAGTAGTTTGGCGGTGGTGGCTGCATTGTTGCGCTTGCACGGAAACGCTTCGACCCACTTGCTAAAGGGGTCTATGACAGTGAGGCAGTAGCGATTGCCGCGAGCAGTGGGGGGAAGGGGGCCGATAAAGTCAATCTGTATGCGAGCCCAGGGTCCATCAATTCTCTGATGCTGGAGGGGAGCTCTAGGTCCGGTGGGGTCTGCATTAACCATGGCGCAGGACAGACAGTTGTCCACCCATTGCGCTACTTCGGTGCGCATGCCAGGCCACCAACCAACCTCTTTTACCCTTTCCAGAGTCAGGTCCTTGCCTCGGTGTCCCTGCTCGTGGACAAACTGAATCAGGTCGGCCCTGACTTCCAGTGGCACTACCCAGTGGCGCTCGCCGGCTGCATCTACTGCCCAAACTATGCCTTCCTCTTCTCGGATCATTAGTCTTCCTGTCTGATCTCTCCCTGCGGTTAGGAGGTCAGTTATTTCTGGGTCAGATAGCTGTAGTTGCGCTAGGTCTAGTGTTCCCGTAGTTCCCTGAGCCTGGCTGCGGGCTTGTGCTCGAGTGGTGACAGGGTGTAAGGGGCAATCGGTAGCTGGTTCCAGTAGGGGAGCATTCTCAGTGGCGGCTGCCTTGGCTGCGAGGTCTGCCTGGTCATTCCAATAAGCGGTCTCTGAGTTTGTCTTCTGGTGTCCCTTGACATGGGTAACCTGCGTTGGGCCTGAGCGGGACTGAAGGAGTGCTGCTACTTGCTGCCATAGCTGTAGGTGGGCTACGGGTTTCCCATCACTTGCTCTCCACCCCTGATTCTGCCATACCGGGAGCCAGACCGTGGCGGCTTTGGCCGTCCAATCCGAGTCTGTGTAAATGGCAAGCGGGCTTTCTGGGGGCTCAAACTCAAGCACTGCCAGAAGCGCTTGCACCTCAGCCGCTTGGCTGGAATGGGGGCGGGCTGGACCTTTGAGAGTACGGGCGTCGCTCACTCGCACGGCGCCGTAGCCTGTCCGGGGGGAGCCTCCAACGTGAAAGGAGGAGCCGTCACAGAACCAGCATGTGAAGCCGTTCTGTCGGGCTTCCTCTAGCGGGACTCCCCAAGTGACTGGCCAGACAACCTGCGGTGGCGGGTCCAGGGGGCACTCGTGCTCGGTCCCGGTTACCAATAGGCCATAGGGGGCTGGAGGCTCGGTGGTTTCCTTTTTGAATTCCACTCCGCGGTTGACTAGGGCCAGGGTCCACTGCGCTATGCGGGCGTTTGAGACTTGTCCGTCTTGTATTTTTCCCGACAAGATATATTTGAGAGGCGTGTGAGTGGTTTGCACTATTGTACGTGAACCTCCTATGATAAATTCCCAATGGGTCAGACTCCAAACCAGAGCAAGGCATGTCTTTTCGCATGGGCTAAACTTAGTTTCTACTGCAGTTAGGTTGCGAGAGGCATAGGCTACTACTCTAGCGGTTCCTGCTTGCTGCTGGGTGAGCGTGGCTCCTATGCTCTTGTCTGATACTGCTAACTGAATAAAGAATGGCTGGGTAACATCTGGATGGGCTAGGGCCGGGGCTGCGGCCAGGCTGCGCTTCAGCTCGGCTAAGGCTGTCTGTTGATCCGGTCCCCACTCCCAGGGAGTGTTCTTCTTGAGGAGGGCGTAAAGGGGGCGAGCCTTGTCTGCAAAGGACTCGATGAAGTCTCGGGAAAAGTTAAAAGTTCCTAGAAGGGCTCTGAGGGAGGGGACATCGGTGGGTGCAGGCAGCTTGGAAATGACCTCCATTCGCTGGGCATCCGGGGTGCGACCCTCGGGTCCCAGGGTCAGACCCAGGTACTTGACGCTGGTCTGAACCAATTGGGCCTTTTCCCTGCTTGCCTTGAACCCAGTCTCGCGGAGGAGTTCCAGGACTTCCCTGGTGATTTGGCGGGCTAATTCTTCCGTGGGGGCGTGGACTAAAATGTCATCCACGTAGCTCAGTACGTGGGGCCTCGAGGAGGGTTGGAGGCGTTCCCACATCTGGACTACATGGGCATGACAAATACTGGGGCTGGAGTGGAATCCCTGGGGTGTCCGTTTGAATGCGTATTGCTGGCCGCGGAAAGTGAACGCGAACTTGTACCAGCAAGACTCATGCAACCGGATGGAGTGGAAAGCGTTGGCCAGGTCTATGACCGAGTAGAACCGGGACCCAGCGGCAATGGCCGTTAGGATCTCATTGTACTTGGCCACAACCGGGGCAACTGGAGGGGTGGTGGCATTCAGGGCACGGAAGTCGACCGTCATTCTCCAGGTCACTCCATCTGCTTTTAGAACTGGCCACAATGGGGCGTTGCAGATGGACTGCATCGGGAGTATGACGTCCCACTCAAGGAGTCCTTCTATGGTCTTGGCTATCCCTGCCTCAGCTTCTGCTGGGTACTTGTACTGTCTTTGGGGAGGGGGGTCCTTTCCTTCAATCAGGACGCAGGCGCCCTTCACTATCCCACACTCGGCCTTGTCTGTCACCCATACTTCGGGAAAGTCCTGAACCCAGGGGTCTCCTGTGATGGGGGCGAGAGGAAGGGGGGCCTTGAGGGCTGCGCATCGATGGACTGCATTAACGAAGTCTGGGCCTCCTGGGATGCGCCACAGGAGCCCATTTGCTAGGTCAATGGTCAGTCCCTCGGCACGGAAAAATGGCATGCCCAAAAGTCCATCATCTTCTCCCCGGTTTGCGCATGCCGAAATCCTGGTGGCCAGGTTCCCAACGGAGAGGGGGATATCCTGCCAGACCTGGGATTCCTGCATGCCGCCTCCAAAACCGGCGAGCTGCATGGTTGTGGGGGTCTGGGTGCCCTTCGTAACTAAGGTGGGCCGGAGTATATTAAGTGAAGCTCCGGTATCTATGAGGAGAGTGGCAGGCTTCTTCTTTTCCCCGGGAGTCCCGATCCCTGCCTTCACTGTCGGTCTCCCCCATGTGTCCGGCTTTAGTTTGGCAACTATGCCCACGGAGGGAGACTGGGACTCGGGGCAACCCTAGTCTGATCCTGCACCCTGATCGGTGGAAGCGGCGCTTCCTCTAAAGGGGTTGTTGGGGCTCGGGCGTTCCCGAACCGCAGCTATCGGGGGACTCGAGAAGGGAGGGTCTGGCGGTAAAGGGGGCGCTGACGGAGGTACTGGGGGCTGTTGCTGGTCCTCCCACTCCATGATCGCCTTCATTAGAACGGACGTGGGCTTTCCGTCGAATAGCTCCATGTTCGCTCCAATGTTTTTGAGGCGCATCCACAGTTCCCAACGGAGGGAGTCCCTGGACTGGGGCGTGCTGCCGCGGTCCCGGTAGCCCTCGTGGTCGCCCTGCGATGCTCCCCAAGCGTTAGACTGATCTGGAGGCGGGTAGACCTGATGATTGTACGGGTGTGATGCTCGCGAGTGAGAAGGGGCTAGGGGCGCCTCCTGTAATCGGGGCTCGTGGGGTCCCTGCTGGGAGGAGGAACTGTAACTCGGGGTGGGCGCAAAGGAAACTCCCGGGCGGTAGTCCCTTGGCCCTCTTCCCCGGTTAAAGCTACTGCTCCTTCCCCTCAGGATCCCTCCCCTTGCCTCCGGGTACGGGCTGCGTCCCTGTGGTCGGTACTGAGAGTGGGGGCCATGGTTGGCATAGGTGACTGCACTTATCGGCTCGCTCTCCTTTCTACGAGAGGCCGGGGACCTCACATGGCGGATGGCGCCGGTCTCTCGCAACAGGCCAGCAATGCTCCTGATGCGGGATTCCAGCTCTCCCCATGTAATGCTCCCGGGCTCGACTCCTGCTAGGGCTAGGCGAGTGGTGCTGTTGAGTCCATCTATGACTGCCCTCCTGAATTCTAAGTCGTCGAAGTCCGGCATGTCGCTCAAATCTAAATCTACCTCGTCTGCTAGTTCGGCTAGGAGCTGTTTCCTGGCTAAATATGCCTCTGGATCCTCTCCGGGTTTTTGAGACTCTGCAATATACAGGGCCTTTAAACTCTTGGTGGGCCACAGGAAGGCGCACAACTCTTTCATGGCACCATACTGACTGCGAGTGGCTAGTCTCCGGTTAGAAATATATGCGTTGAGAGAGGTGACTATTTCGGGGCTGGCACAATGGCGGGCCAGCTGAGCTACATCGGAGCCACTGGCAGAGGGCTGGGACATGGTCACGTGTGCGAACCACTGTATAGCTGAGTCTCGGTTCAGGGGTCCCATGCGGTCCGCTATGGCTTGGAGCTCATCGGGCCTCCAATTGCGGGTCTCCTTAACTATTCGGTCTGTCTTCCTGCCATCCTCATCTGTGGAGACAATTTCTTTGGTAGCTATCGGGTGGAGGGGCTGTGGAGCTTCCTCGGGCTGGGGCGAAGGAGGTGACCAACTGTCGGTACTACCTTCGGGGAGGGCCAAGAGGGCTGCGGGATGCACGGCGGAGATTACGGCCTGCTGCATTCCCAGGTGCTGCTTTAGGGCCTCTAGCTCCCTCTTACAAGCGGAGTGGTCTGCAGAAGCTACCTTGGAGTGATTGTGCTCTGCCATGAACTGGGCGGCATGGGTTAGCTTAGCAATTCTTTCCTGTCCCTCGATTACTGCATGCTCAGCCATATCGGCACGAGCGGAGGCCGCTTCAGCCTTGTGCTGGGCGTCCTGAAGGGCAGTGGTTAATCCTTGTTTTTCCAATATGAAATTGACGCGTTCAGCGCGCCACTCAACTGCTTTCTCCTCATGGTCTCCCTCCTGTTCGACTAGTTTCGCTCTGAGACTCTGGATTTCTAGGTGCAGGGCGTCCTGTTCTCTCTTGGCTTTTTCCTCTAGCTCCTTCCTTTCTTTGTCTTGGGCCAATCTGAGCCTCTCTATTTCCTGCTCACTATCTTCCTGCGCAATATGTAATTTATTTATCAGGGACACGCTGTCCTGTAAGGCAGTATAAAGTGCCCAAGCTCCGTATCTGTCCTTCTTGCTCGACTTGGGCTTCTCTTTCTCACAAAAATCTTGGAAGGCACTTCTGACTATCTGGAGCGGGTCAGGTCCCTTGAAGGAACCGGCTTCCCAAGGGCAATCTCCCTTCTTCACCAGCCACTTCTCCAGGCGGGGCACGGTGGGGTTTGCCCGGTACATTTTTACTTTCGTTTAAGGCTGACCTCGGGGGAGGTTAAAGAGTAGATCAGCGACACCAGGGGTGGGGCGATTAAAGCTGCTCAAGGGTTTTAACAACTTCTTCCTCTCTATGTCCCTTTTGGGAGGTTTATCCTTCCCTCAGGTCCTCAAGGGTTTTTACCAGGGGGTTTTAAGGTTCTACTTTTAGGTTCACAAGGGGATTTCTAAGGGTTTTACACTCGGTTCTTCTCCACCGGGGGAGAAGGAAAATTCCTATTCCCGTTTCAAGCTTGCCTACAAGCCACGGGACCAGGAAACGTTTACTGGCTCAGAAGGTGCTCTCAAGCTCTCTAAGCCCAAGAACCAAAACGCTCAGTGCTTCCAAGCCTCTGCTTAGAAGCCAAAGCTCAGGGGTCTCCCAAGCCTATGCGCTCAGAAAACCAAAAAGTGTTCCCAAGCCTCTGCTCGGAAACTGAAGTGCTCCCAAGCCTCTGCTTAGAAGCTGCAATTAAGGGGTCTCCCGAGCCTCTGCTCAGGCAACCAGAAATGCTCCCAAGCCTCTGCTCAGGAACTGAAGTGCTTCCAAGCCTCTGCTCAGAAGCTACAATGCTCTCAAGCTCTCTGCCCAAGAACTAAACTCAAAGTGTCCCCAGGCCTCGTGCTCAGAGACAAACGGTTAAACTGTCTCCAAGCCTCGACCAAAAGACTAAATGTGCTCAAGGACTGCCTCTGCAAGTCCCCAAGCAAAAGTGCCCAGGAGTAAATCTACTGTACTCCCAAGCGGAAAAAGCGCTCAAGAGTTCTACCAACTCTCAAGCGAAAGTGTGCCCAAGAGTCCCACTGACTCCCAAGCGGAAAAGCGCCCACGAGTCTGACCTAAAACTCGCAAGCGGAAAGGTGCCCAAGAGTCTACCTTAAAACTCTTAAGCACGGTGCGGCAGGCTGCCGCGGGGCTTCAGGAACCTGGCTTCAGATTCCCAAAGCTAAACTAACTAAACAAACGGACTATCGATCCCTTCACGTTTCCTCCGGAGCGGGGATTGAAGCCTAAGTGCTGGCAGGAACGGGGTTTGGACGGACTTAGGAGAGACGGGGGAGGGCGGAAGAGAATTTTATATGTGCTGCTTCAGGATATATATAAATCTATAGAGCCTACTTCTGGGATCCCACCCACATAGACGCGTTTAGGCGGCCCGGAAGGTGGCCAGGAACTTCACCAGTTCAGAGGTCCTCGCCCACAGTACACCGGTTATAACGGCTGGAGGGCCTCGCGGTGCACCACAAAAGGCAAGTAGTCCAAAGCTGGCTGAAGGAGGAAATGGGGAAAAAGCCAACCCACAAGATAGAAATGCTCACTAGAGCCACACACAATCACACTTTTAATTCCCTGAGCTAAAATTGCGCTCTTTACACTGAGGTCTGGAAAATTTTCCTCTAAGTCAGTTCGCTGAAGACACGCGTGTCGACTCACGTGCGTTCACACGAACTGGGTTATGCCCGCATTCTCCACCAGTAAACTGTTACCAGAACTGCTCTTTATTATAATGGGGAATTAGCTGCAGCAGTCTGTAACTATTAATATTAAGCGAGGATCATAACCTATGTTTACGGAGGTCCCGATCCCAGACACTCTAGTGAAAAAGAGGCAGACAAGGAGTAAGGTCCAAACACGTGTATTGGGTGTAGCGTAAGCCTAGCTTGCACAATCATACAAGGAACATACAAGGTCTAAGAAATACAGAGTAGGAAATACAGAGACGTTCGCATTAGCTGGTTCCCAACGATGATAGGGGGAATACTCACTTATCCTGGAGCGAAGCAGAGACGCAGCAGCGAGAGTGGCCCAATGCCAGCACTGGGACCACAGACGGACAGCAAGGAGGTCTGGATAGGGAATGGCCTGAGCACCGAGTGGTCTGAGAGACCAGCTTAAATACCCCAAAACGTACCCTGGGGCTGGTGCTGTACTTGGTGGTTCTCACAGATTAAAACAAAGGGTCTAATGGGCTACTGAATGGCTTGGATGGGCCACTTTGGTAATCAGATTGTGATAAGTGACACCTCAGGAAGAGGGGACAAAAGAGGGAGGGGGAAATCCGAGTGGGCTGAAAGGATGTTCCAGCGGACAGGGCTTGTCCTGATGTCATCAGCTTCTGGAATGCGGAGGTTTCTTTGAGATGCATTCTTTAAGTGCTTGGGATGGTCGGCACTTAGTTCCTTCTCCGGGGCGGCTCCTAAGATATGCAGAGCGGGGCGAGGTACTCTCGCTGCGGACGTGGTGTGCCCGCTTCACCGAAATGGCTTCTCAAAGCAGTCTCTTCCTCTGGGTCTTCTGGGTGCCTGAGAACATGGATGCCGGCTGGGCATAGCTGGGGCTGGATAGCAGGCTGCCCGGTAGCGAGGGCAAGCTTGGCGACCGGCTCGCGGGAGGCTCCAGACGGGAACTGACCAGGGAGCGCCTAGCCAGGCTCGCTGGAGGTTTCCCCGGCAGGCGCCCGGCTGCTAGCAGCGGCTTGGGCCCATATGAGGCAGACTTCCATGGAGGCAGGGGAAACAACACTTTAAAACACAGTCCAAAGCAGGGAACAGGCACGGTCCGTGGCAGATGGCAATGCAGGCACGGGGCACACTTGTAACAGAGTCCAAACACACACTGGGAATTCCAGATATAGGTCAGGGCAGGGCTGCCCAGAAAGAGAGTCCTTTTGTGCAGTTACCCAAACATGGAGTCAGTAAACTACACAGTCTATAGCAGCAGCAAGGCAATTGACACGCAGGCAGGAAACTGACACGTGTATCAGAACACACACGTGTAAAGCAGTCTTTGGTGTAGCAGTAAAACAGCAATGCAGGAAACTTTAGCACAGTTCATAGCAGGCTTCAAAGCAGGGGAGGGGGCCTACTTGGCAACATTGCTATAAGGCAGTCTGCATTTATTTTATTTTTTGTTTTCCCACAATCTTTTAAAGACGTAGCTGGGTCAGACTCCTTGTACTGGACGATGCAAACATACTCCGTTTCTCTCTCGTCGAATTATTTAAATAGAATGAAAGAGACTTCAGTCTTCAGAAACATCTATACATATTTCGTGAATTACAGACGTAGGATGGAGACACACAGTACAGAGGAAAATGCCACCAAGTGCAGCCCCCCTAGAGTATACGTTCAATCCCTGCCTTGGAAAAGCTTTGGGGTTCTCCATGGGACCCGCCTCTCTTGCTGTGCGCTCCCTTTCTGTTGCACGTTGGGTTGCAATGGCCCCTGCCAATCACACAACACATTGTACATCTTTGTTGCTCCCATGGCTGCTCCCTGCTGTGCCCACAGAACGTTGTGTCTTCTTTCTCTAAAGATACCCATTCAGGATTTCTTCCAGCAAGATGGTTCTAGGGATTGAGGACAGATTGATACAAAAGCATTTTGTTTTTAATGGGCAATTGGAAATCTGTCAAACTTTCAGCTTTCACAGCAGACACGAGATGTTTAAATTGAAGTTCACTTACAGTGCAATCCTATACAGAGTTGCACCCTTCAAAGTTCATTCAAGTCAGTGGACTGAGAAGGGTGTAATGCTACTTAGGATTGCTTGGCCACTTGTTCACTCCGCTGACTTGGACTCTTGCTAATCTGCATGAGATGAACGAGGTGATTGGTTATTGGTAGTGAGGTCACAAAGATATTGAAACCTGCGCATCCAGCCATTCTTCCTTGGAGTTCCTTTTCTGTTATCCCTGCATACCACCAACATTTCATCCAAGTCTTTCACACATACCTGCAAATGGTAGGAGAGAGGCCATTTAAAACTATAACACGTGAAAATGCCCTTATTCTCCCCTAAGAAATGGGCAGGGGTTTGTTGAAGGTAGCCATTACAGGATCTTGAAAAGATGTACAACATACCTTTTCCAAACAGCTTTATTATACAATTTTTTTTCATAAGTAACGTCTTGGAAAATTTCACAGCATCTCAGAAACAAATCTGGCATGTTGCTGCTCTTTCAAAGTGTATATTCTTTCTTATACTATCTAGTAAAAATAAATGTGTTACAGATATTCTGTAGAAAACGTCCTGAAAGTCAACAGGGAACACACGGCCACTTATCCATCTTGTCTATGACAGCTCAGTTGTTTTTTTAAATGATGTCAACATTTATTTATTTATGTCATTTATAATCCACCTTTCTCACTGACACTCCAGGCGGATTACACTGCGTGAACCAGTACAGTCAATTTCAAAGACACTTCAAAAAACAATGTAATAGGGTCTATAAATGTAAATTTGCAAAGATTTAAAACCAACAGAAATCCAATACAGAGTTGAAGAAATGCTGAAATGCAGCATAAGCAATTCTAAGGCCGACACATGAAACAATATAGAAACTGGTCAGTAGGATCAGGCACGGACAGTACATAGTAGTGAAATCTATGGTCCCCGCCTCTTCAGCGAAGCATCAGATGCCTTCCTTACAGAACAGCCTTCTCTACTATGCTGCCTTCCCTCCCCCCCAAATAAATATAAGCCAATATTTTTTGCCCTTAAAGGCCTGTAAGAAGACACTGTGTGCCCTGTGAGGAAAGCAAGGTCAGGTTGCTTATCTCCTGAAGAAATTGCCAACCACCTGAGAGAATTCTACTTTCTTTTTTTGGCTTGAGGCCATTTTAGTATTTGAATTGTAAACTACCTTGCATGTGTTGTTAGTAAGGGGGCATCTCAGTGTAGTCAGTAGATCAGGGGTGGGCAATTGTTTTGGCTTGGGGGCCACTTTGTGGAGCGGAGGTTAGCGGAGGGCCGCACCTTTTAAAATGACTGCATTCATTAGTTAACTTTGCATTTCAGAAAAGGTATAAATTGTATCATAAAAATCAATAAATATAAATTAAATAAAATAGTGGTCGTTTTATTCAATTTATTTATTGTGCTAATTTCATATCATCTATAGCTCGGTTCAAGGCGGATTTTTCTGACTGTCTTGGCGGGCCACAAAAGAACTGTTTTGTAGCGGGCCGCATGTGGCCCGCGGGCCGCAATTTGCCCACCCCTGCAGTAGATAAACTACCTGGGGGTAGCTGGCCATGAAGGAAATGGGGGTGGCTTGTGCCTCTGGCCAGAGTTCGGGAACCCTCAACCCACCACGCAGCAAAGGAATGCAAAGGAGAAGGGAAGTCGGTGGCTTTTCATTTCTGCCTCGGAAATGGATTGAAAATCTGCAGGTCTCGTTCACTCTCGAGGCAGAGAGAAGCCAGATGACGGCACTAATGAGCTTCCTCCTTATTCATCTCTGACTCTTAGGAGGCAGCGCTTCTTCAGTAAAGATGTGCCTCATGTCTTAATGGCAGTCCGTCACAAGTCGGGATGAGAAACACACGCTCTGTTCCTGACGCAGCAAGCAGAGAGGAGCTTGCTAAAAGGGGCATTTGCGTGTCCCTGGGCCGGGCCGGGCCGGGCTTCTTTGGCCCCCTCTGATTCCCCCGACACAGGGACGGAGGGGGGGGGGAGGCAATGGTGAGTCCAGGCTGGGATGCCTTCTGAGCGCTTGTCTGTGGGGACTTCTGTCCTGTATCGCATTTGCATTCTCTGGGACACTGCCCGTGCTTCTACTTAACATTACAGTGTTGAATCAGGAGTGTAGGAATGAAATCTTCTGTTCATACAAAATCACAGTTTTAATTGGACAAAAATGTAGAGTAGATTCAGCTTTTTGACTCTTGCCTGATTTGTCGAGCTTTCCAGGAACTTGCAGGCATGAGGGGACTATTATACTGGCCAGTGCTCAGCGCACAGCGCACAGCTCGATGCTGTTGCCACTGTCTCTTGAGCATATGGTGAGAGCTGGAGAGTGTAGCAAACCCTTTGAAGGAAAACCAACCTTCTTCCATGTTCCTCCTATGGACCCATTCCCCCCCAAGTGAGCCAGGGAGCCACACTGGAGTAAATGGTGGCGGCAGCAGAGGCCGTGGACCTGTCACCAGCTTTGAGTGGCTGGATGAGCAGGAGACTAGAGAGACAAGCCAAATAAACTGCAACCAACTTGAACTGGATTTTTACAAGATGTCAAAAGTAAACGGTTAATGCCATAAAAGAATAGTGGGCGCTGCAAGCTGTGGCATGCCGTGGCTTTCCGGAAACGCAGCATTGCAGAACTACAAAAGGCCTTCGGTCCAAGGGAATGAGGCGCATCTAATTATACTTCAGAAAGAACAGCAAGAACCTCTGGGGAGCAACCCCTTAGCCCCCCCCCCTCCCTCCCCCCCTCCCTCCCCAGGCCAGTCGGAATCCAAGCCTGCTTGCTATTCAGGGGAGTGTGAGGGATTTGGGGAGCGGAGCACGGCGGCTATTTTCCCAGAGCTGTGACAAAAACAGCAGAGCGTCCTTGTCTGTTCCCTTCCTCCTCCTGAAAACCCCCGCCGGGAAAAGAGAGACAAAAAAGTCCACTCAGGCCCCAGCAGGCCCTGACAACCATGAGAAATCCAGGCTGTCCGAATGGCATTTGACACCAGCAGGCCACAGCCGATGATGAAGAAGGGAAACGTTTTCGGAGGGCCGTCACTGACCCACGGGCCCTCACGCCTAACCTTGCTCTCCCACATGTGTTTCTCATTTCCTCGCTCAGAGCTGGCCCAAGCTCACGATCTCTGCTTTGGCAGCCGTCCCGTGCTTGGCACACTGCCGGCCTTGTTCTCATCGTCCCAGCTACTTACAGAAACCTCTCGCTCACGGGAAAGCAGCCTCGAACGACAGTAAAGATGCCAAGGAACTCGTGCTTTCCCTACCCACACAGCTCTAGCCTCCTGAGAGTTCTTCTCTGCCACCCAGACACACCCCTTCCACAATGGCATGGAGAGACTGCCCATGGGCAACGGGTGAGTTAAACGCGAAAGCAGTGGAAATTCAAACAATTGGGTTCAGTAGAGTCATGCTGCTATAAATACTGAGGAACATGGGCTATTTTGAGGAACGGTGGCATGGGAAAGTTCTGTCTGGAATCTCAGATCCAGCAGTGGAGACAGATATTTTGGGTGGACTTGGGAAGAAGTGCTGCCTGCAGACCACGATGGATGAGGGCAGCAGACCTGGTGGCTTAGGCACGACTGAAATTAAAAAATCAAGATGGCCACACAGCTGATTCTTCTCTGCACAGAAGGATGACAAAGGATCAGGTGTTTTACTTTCAGCTTGTAGCTAAGCAGGCAGGAAGCAAATTGCTCAGCTTTATTCCCACATCATTGGGTCGATCTCTCTTCTTATCAGACCACATAGGACTGCCCCTGCTATTTGTCATGCACGGTTATGGTGTATTTCAGCCACGGCTGCAAGGCAGTATATAAGCCCATCCTAGCAGCACTCAGGTGCTCTTTCCGCTCTGATTACAGGAAGCTCGGCAGTGGCCTCTGTCCTGGGAGCACAGCCTCTCCGTGCAAAGGGGCTCAGGTGGGAGCCATGCCCAAAGCCTCCGATGCCACTGTGTGCTGGCACTTACGTGCTCACTTATGCCAAGAATGCCACTGGCTGGCCAAGAACTTGAAGTCACAATCACAGTCCAGAGCTTATGTGCAAAATGTTTCCTTTCAGAGAAGAGGAGGGGGTGAGATACCTCCCCAGCCTCAGTTCACTCCCCCTGGATATTCACCAGGGTATGTGTGAGGTATGTGTGTGTGTGTGCGGGGGGGAGGTTATTATATACACTCATTCCAGGATGTGAACTCCAGTTGGCAGCCCCTAGACCCTGCACAAAGCACAAATCTTAATCTTGGTATGTTACAGCCAGAGAGTGCAGGCTGGATAACAGATGGTGTAGAGGAGCTAGGAGTACAACAGCACAGACTAGACTGGACGAGGGTAACACATGCCGACATGGAAAGAGCCAGAGCAAACGCAGAGGTTTCATAGTGCAAGGTGAAGTGCAATTGGTTTCCCAGGTCACCTGATGGCTACAGACAGACACTGTATGGACATGGTCAGTCAAAGCTCTCCTGGCTCAGAGACCCTCAGTTGATTGTCCCACTCTCTGACTTACACCAGCAAGATCTCCGTATTTTTAATTTTTTCTTTTTATTTATGTCATTTATACCCCCCTCCCCCCCTGCTTTCCCCCAAGGGGAACCAAAGTGGCGCGCATCGTTCTCCTTTCCTCCATTTATCCTCACAACAACCCTACGGGGCAGGTTAGGCTGAGAGTGTGTGGCTGGCCAAGGTCACCCAGGAAGCTTCCCTAACAAAGTGGGGATTCGAACCTGCTACATCATGCTGTGGAGCTGCACAGAGATGTTAAATAGAGCAAGATCAGTGGGAGAGTCAAAACACTACGCAAGCCTTCCCCCGACAAGCCCCTGTCTTCTTAGAATGCCTTCTTCATCCCTTGCATTCCTCTCTGCAGCTAAATTAATCCTCTGGCCGTCTCCAGATCCATGACTGATTCGAGTGCTTTACGAAAATGCTCAGCTCTCCATGTCAGGGCTTAAGTGCCGCCCCTCCACGCCATCTGGCCACGCATAGCCCCGCTTCGCAGCAGCAGCATCTTGTCCCCTCAGGTCAGTTTGGCAGCTTCTCGGAGTGGACCTTAGGAAGGAACGGAGCCTTCTTTCTGGGAAGTGTTGCTGACATTAAAGCTGAGGTGCTCTTGGTTCCACAATGGCAACAGATAACAAGAACTGTTCCAGAGACTGCCTGCTTCTAAAATGCATCTAGACGGATAGAGATGGGAAAGGTTTCTTCTGCTTGCTTTAATCACTGCGTGGCTTTTAAAGGGACAAGAGTAGGGCCAATTAAAAAGTTGGCAATCTTGTACAAAGGTCGGACAGGGGATTGCTGAGCTTGACATCAAGGACTGGAATCTACACGGTTAAAATATCACCGCGTTTCATTCCTCTTAGATTCCCTATAAACATTCAACAGAGCAATTTCACTCAGTCACATATATTAACTGCTTAAGTTCTCCTCTCCAAGGATGTGGATTGTTATTTTTATGTCAAATGTGCTGTAATTAAGTTTGACATAAGCGCATGGATTAAATATGTGGTTTGTGGGACAAATGGCAGATATTTTTTCTCTTGTTCTGGCCATGGTTCTGGAGAATGCAACCAGATAATGGATGGATTTCCAAACATCTCTTTTTTGTTTCTTATTTTTGTTTGTATAATTGAAATGACTCTTGTTAATCTGGTATTTGCCACAGTTCCAAGTTCCTTTGGGGTGGTTAAACACAGGAGCAATAAGCTATGCTTTCCCGTTTCATCCAGCATCCCTGCATTTGGTTTATGCATTCCAAGCTTCAGCTAACTAGCTACCTGAAAGAATAAGGGAAAGAAGCAACGGCAAGGTTCTGCCAGGACATGGATTACTTTGGGCAGGAATTACTCTAAATCTAGTCAATCGTTTCAGATGGGCAGTTGTGTTGGTCTGTAGAAGAAGAGCAAGATTCAGATCCCGTATTGCAGTCACTCCATTGGCTCCCCATTAGTTACCATGCTCAGTTCAAGGTATTGGTTATATCACTTACAAAGCTCTTCACGGCTTTGGTCTGGCGTACCTACAGGACCGCCTCCTTCCCTATGCTCCTCCATGGCAGCTTCGTTCTTCCAAACCGGGTCTCCTGCAGGTGCCACCCTGCACTTCTGCGAAATCCCTGGCAGCCCATACACGGGCGTTCTCTGTGGTGGCCCCTGCCCTGTGGAATGGCCTGCCTGAGGAGGTCAGGAGACACCCCACCCCCCACCCCCACTCTCCTGGCTTTCTGCAAATGATGCAAAACCAAATTATTCAAAAAGGCTTTTTACTCAGCTAGGAGAGCTGTATTGTAGGGAGGGGATCTCAGATGATCTGCTAATGAATTAGGAACCAGAGACCTCACCACTATGTTGTATTGGATTCCTGCTAACGTCTTTGAGAACTTGTATCTATTTACCCTATGGTGTAACAAAATGGTTTCCAGGGGTGAAATGAGTGCCAGTTGCTGTTAATCTGTCTTTAAAGAAAGGGGAGGAAATGTTCCCCCTGAGGTCTGATGGGCTGTGGGGCCAGGGAGAGGCCTGCAGGAGTCTTGGGGTGGGACGCCCTTCTTCCTGGACTACAACTCCCAGCTGCCCCGGGGCCAAGAAAGGGCGGGAAAAATAAGGGGTGGGGCCTGAATAGAGATAACCAGCCGATTCTTAGGGGAAAAAGTCAGTTAGTCGCCTTCTTGGTTGAAGGAGGAGAGGCTCCTGCTGCTGGGTGAGACCCGGGTGCTTGGGCCCTAAGTGTGGGGGGCCTGGGAGGCAGCAGAAAGGAAAGAAAGAGAGTCTCCTTCTTGGTTGAGGAAGGAGAGGCCCCTGCTGCGGGGTGAGACCCGGGTGCCTGGGCCCTAAGTGTGGAGGGCCTGGGAGGCAGCAGAAAGGGAATAAAGAGAGTCACCCTTCTGGGTTGAGGAAGGAGAGGCCCCTGCTGCTGGGTAAGACCCGGGTGCCTGGGCCCTAAGTGTGGAGGGCCTGGGAGGCAGCAGAAAGGGAATAAAGAGAGTCACCCTTCTTGGGTGAAGAAGGAGAGGCTCCTGCTGCGGGGTGAGACCTGGGTGCCTGGGCCCTAAGTGTGGAGGGCCTGGGAGGCAGCAGAAAGGGAATAAAGAGAGTCACCCTTCTTGGTTGAGGAAGGAGAGGCCCCTGCTGCTGGGTGAGACCCGGGTGCCTGGGCCCTAAGTGTGGAGGGCCTGGGAGGCAGCAGAAAGGGAATAAAGAGAGTTACTCTTCCTGGTTGAAGGAGGAGAGGCTCCTGCTGCTGGGGGAAACCCGGGTGCCTGGGCCCTAAGTATGGAGGGCCTGGGAGGCAGCAGAAAGGGAATAAAGAGAGTCACCCTTCTTGGTTGAGGAAGGAGAGGCCCCTGCTGCGGGGTGAGACCCGGTTGCCTGGGCCCTAAGTGTGGAGGGCCTGGGAGGCAGCAGAAAGGGAATAAAGAGAATCACCCTTCTTGGTTGAGGAAGAAGAGGCTCCTGCTGCGGGGTGAGACCCGGTTGCCTGGGCCCTAAGTGTGGAGGGCCTGGGAGGCAGCAGAAAGGGAATAAAGAGAGTCACCCTTCTTGGTTGAGGAAGGAGAGGCCCCTGCTGCGGGGTGAGACCCGGGTGCCTGGGCCCTAAGTGTGGAGGGCCTGGGAGGCAGCAGAAAGGGAATAAAGAGAGTCACCCTTCTTGGTTGAAGGAGGAGAGGCTCCTGCTGCTGGGTGAGACCCGGGTGCCTGGGCCCTAAGTGTGGAGGGCCTGGGAGGCAGCAGAAAGGGAATAAAGAGAGTCACCCTTCTTGGTTGAGGAAGGAGAGGCCCCTGCTGCTGGGTGAGACCCGGGTGCCTGGGCCCTAAGTGTGGAGGGCCTGGGAGGCAGCAGAAAGGGAATAAAGAGAGTCACCCTTCTTGGGTGAAGAAGGAGAGGCTCCTGCTGCGGGGTGAGACCCGGGTGCCTGGGCCCTAAGTGTGGAGGGCCTGGGAGGCAGCAGAAAGGGAATAAAGAGAGTCACCCTTCTTGGTTGAGGAAGGAGAGGCTCCTGCTGCGGGGTGAGACCCGGGTGCCCGGGCCCTAAGTATGGAGGGCCTGGGAGGCAGCAGAAAGGGAATAAAGAGAGTCACCCTTCTTGGTTGAGGAAGGAGAGGCCCCTGCTGCTGGGTGAGACCCGGGTGCCTGGGCCCTAAGTGTGGAGGGCCTGGGAGGCAGCAGAAAGGGAATAAAGAGAGTTACTCTTCCTGGTTGAAGGAGGAGAGGCTCCTGCTGCTGGGGGAAACCCGGGTGCCTGGGCCCTAAGTATGGAGGGCCTGGGAGGCAGCAGAAAGGGAATAAAGAGAGTCACCCTTCTTGGTTGAGGAAGGAGAGGCCCCTGCTGCGGGGTGAGACCCGGTTGCCTGGGCCCTAAGTGTGGAGGGCCTGGGAGGCAGCAGAAAGGGAATAAAGAGAATCACCCTTCTTGGTTGAGGAAGAAGAGGCTCCTGCTGCGGGGTGAGACCCGGTTGCCTGGGCCCTAAGTGTGGAGGGCCTGGGAGGCAGCAGAAAGGGAATAAAGAGAGTCACCCTTCTTGGTTGAGGAAGGAGAGGCCCCTGCTGCGGGGTGAGACCCGGGTGCCCGGGCCCTAAGTGTGGAGGGCCTGGGAGGCAGCAGAAAGGGAATAAAGAGAGTCACCCTTCTTGGTTGAGGAAGGAGAGGCCCCTGCTGCGGGGTGAGACCCGGGTGCCCGGGCCCTAAGTGTGGAGGGCCTGGGAGGCAGCAGGGAGGGAATAAAAGGTGAACCTTCCCTCAGACCCCCCCCCCCCGGCCTTAAGGTAGAGTAGGGAACAGAGTGGTAGGGATAGCAGACGGCGGTCCTCCTCAGTTTGAATTTCTGCCCTAGGGATTCTGACCGGGGGGGGGGGGGGTCCTACCCCTACGTGTGGTGCCTTTACCTGCTTTGTATGTAGTGCTCTGTATATAGTTAATAAATTATACTTTTTTGGAATATAAAGGACCTTGTGGTGCTCTCTGACTACGTAAGCCCCCCCCCACTTGGCACGCTACAGGGAGGGAGGGAGCCCAGGAGAACTGATCAGGCCAGACCTTGGTGGGTTGCCAATTCTCCAGGGCCCACCCAGAGATTGGGGAATTCACTTCCCAGTAGGGAAATTCAGCCAGAGGGGTCTCGCTGCCCCTCAGTCAGGCGGTGTACAATTCAGTGAGTGCTGGCAGCGAGGAAGAGTGTCAGCCACGCCCACCAGGGACGGTGGGAGGCGGATAGCGGGGCTAGCAGGCCACTGACGGCGGCTCAGTTGCCCGGACTGAGAGCCAGCGCCCGTTCCGCCACAGCATTGTTTATGGAAATGTTCCTGATACTGACTGCTAATCTCACACTGTGTAATCTGCCTTGAGTCTCAGTGAGAAAGGTGGACTATAAATGACATCAATAAAATAAATAAAATTAAAGACCAACTTTAAGGTGTTACTAGACCTGAATCCTGCTCTTCTTACCCAACAGTGGTACTGCATAGAACAATCCCTTTTGGCCAACCTCTGTCAGGTCACAGGAAAAACTGAACTCACCCTTTCCTTTTCTTCTGACTATGGGATGCAGTTCCAGCTCCAGGATCAGTCATTCACCATCATGGACAAGCCTCCCTACAGGGCCTGTCCAGGCAACGACCATAGCCAAAGACAGACTTCCGTTGTGTCAGAAGCTACAAACAGATGCGTAATGGCTGCAGAAAAATGCTGTTGGGATTGCAGTGTTGGTAGACAATCACACCGTAAATACCAAACGGAAGAGAACGTGGTAAGGAGAGCTAATAGGCACATCAGAGCAGGAAGGAAGGTGAAATGCCTGAGCAGCTGCTTCGAAGGAGATTGCAGGGGACCAGAAGGTCAGAGAGGTGTCAAAAGCCTATGGTCACCTTTGTACTGCAATCTTGGGGAAGAATACAGCCTCCTCCCAAATCATCCAGCCTGCCAGGTACGATCTGGCTCACAAGCTCTGTTCTGGGTGCCGTCGCAAACAGCGACGGAGCCTTTTCAGTAGTAGCACCTCACTTACGGAATGCCCTTCCCCTTGAGGTTTGCCTGGCAGCTACATTGCTTTCTTTTAGGTGCCAGGCCAAAACATATCTGTTCACACAGAGTTTTAATTAAGGGGTTGATTTTCTTAATACAGTTTTAGTCTGGAAAATGTCTGTAGTCTGTTTTTATGATCTATGTTTTTAGGCTGGGCTGAGTGTCTTAATGCTGGACTTCATTTAATACCTTTCAGGTTTTTTGCTTTTATTATTTTTTATTTTGTAAGCCACCTGGGGCAAGTTCCTGGAGAGGCAGCTAATTTTTTTCTGAATAAATAAAATCCAAATAAACATAGTAGAAGGGAATGAGTTCCCAAGGGAACAGTAATCCCCTCCCTCGGTGTTTCTCAGTTGCTGCTACTGCCCTGTACCCAGCTGCAAGAATGGGCCAAGGCTTGGAAAGGAATTTGGGTATGGTATGTCAATAAATCAAATCTTTCTTCACAGAAGCAAGTTGTTTGAGCAGAATTTTCAGGTCCCTTCAGCCCTTGAGAGTTTTGTGCTCCCCTGAAATTCCTTTTTAGCCTATAACTGCAGACCCTGAGCTGCTTTTGGGGCCTGGCCGGGCTGGGTTTGCTCTCTTTATATTGTCCCCTTCTATATATTTCCAGAGGTTCCACCCTTACTAGTATCTTTTTGCACAGCCATATCAGTGGAGTTCCTTGTGATCCCAAACTGGTTTGTGGAAACATTCGTATTCCTCTGATGTGCTGGCTAATTGAATGGCTTTGATTGGGCCACCTGCATGGCTGGCTGCTCTTGGCTGACATAGCAATGGTTGGGGGGGGGGGGGTCACGTGGTTCACATATGACTGTCTCTGAGGTGCTACTGGATTCAAATCTTGCTGTTCTACTGCAGACCAACATGGCTGCCTACATGGAACCACCTCACACTTCTAGAGGGTCACATTCACATTGTCATAGGTGGACAAAATATTGTCTCTAATTTCTACTGGGTTTTCAACCATAGTTTTTTGAACAACAGAAGATGAAAAAATAAACAGCAATCTTTTATCTTGAAAATGGTTTGAGATTAACCAAGCAGAGGGCAGAGATAAGGGGGGGCATAAACAGCATTGTGGAACAAATATTGTATAAGCCATAAAATCTATTCCATGGGGAGAGGTGTAGGATTTATTGCCCAATTTCTATGAATAGCATTCATACAAAGCCTTAACTATCCCTGTCTGTTCTGAGCTAAGAAGCCTGCAGACGTGTCCAGCACAGTGTGGGTGGCTGCAGAGGAGCGGCAGCGTTGGGGGCTCTTGCGGCAAGGGGGCCAAGGGGCAGATCTTTGTGCTGCTGCCTCTGGATTCCCCGGAGTCAAAATCCCATCTCTGAAAAAACATTAACAATGAACACACCGTTCTAAAATAATTTTGCAATTTTGATAACATTCTTTTCAGTTTTTGTTGCTGGCTTTCTTTGATCCTAAATATAATCTTTCCTGTAACTCATCCTGATAGAAGGGCTACTGACTGGCAAGGGCAGATGGTGGAAGGAATGACCAAGTGTGATCAATTTGGGGCATGCTGTAAGTGTTTAGCGATAGAAACTTGGCTGCTGATCAGGTGCATTGATCTGTTACAACTTTGCAGAAATAAAGCTGGGGAAGCTGCAAGATTACAGTACCTTAGGGCCAAACTAGACATTTGCTTGTTTAAAGAGTGGGCCTAACTTAGGTTCCCTGCAGTCATTGGAATGGGTATTAAAAAGTAAAGAGGAGCCTGTTTGGGCTCAAAACACCACTGCAGAAGGTAGAAGTGCTTCTGCTGCCCCCCCCCCTGCCCCCACAGCCATTTTCTACAGCAACACAATGTTGGTGGGGAGCACGCTGCAGGTCCAGTGGCAACTTAAAGACCAATGAGATTTCCAAGATACAAGCTTTTGAGAGTCAGATATGAGGACCGGAAAAACGGAGTTATTTCCTTGCTTATGCTGCTCTCTGTGGAGTATTCTATCTATATGGAGCAGCAAAAAAACCCGATCCCCCGGCACTGTTTTGGTGTGGAAAATGGCTGGGGAGGTAGGATCCCTCCCCCTTGGTGGTGATCTAAGCTCAAACGGTCTCTGCTTTATTTTTTAACAGCCACACTGCACAGCTGCTGTGTGACTGCAGAGACCTTGGGACCCAGCTCTTGAAAAAGTAGATGACTGGTTTGGTTTTCAGTGCATGATAACAGATTCTTTAAAAGAAAGTAATGCAAGAATCTTCCATCAAACAGACCTTTTCTTGCTCTCTGTTGTCTATACGTGTTTTGCACTGCTGAGGCATAACCCCAGAGGGTGTGCAGATGCTCCATACTGTTGCTTTATCATTACTGTCTTCCTTTTTCTTGAGCCTCAGTGGAGTCAGATTTTGGCTGTGCTTGAAACCTCATGTTCCAAATTCAATGGTGTTTTGATGGTGCTGGTGGCAATCAATCGTCTTGCTTCTCCCATGCGAATAGCAGGACTGCACCCTAAACTTACATGTGCTGGTACCTCTAATGCCTGCGGTGGCCATCACATTTTTGTTCCACTTTACCATTTTCTGGCCCTGACTTCCCTTCATCTTCCTGGATTCAGGCCTGGATGTTTTGTTTTTCAGCACAGAGCAACTGCATATCTCTACCTTATATCTTAAATGAACACACATGAATCTGTCTTGTACTAAAACCAGGAAATGGCCTGTCTGTCTTATTACCGTCTCTGCTGGTTGGCAGTAGCTCTCTGGGGTATCAGCCGAAGGAAGATCTCCCCCAGCACCTCCTGCCTGAGATCCTGTGGCTGGCAGTTCCAGGGGCTGAACTGGGAAGCCTCAGCATGCGATGGATGTTCCATACCAGAGCTCCTCCTCCGGCAGGGAGATTTGAACCAGAGCCTTTCTGGGTCTCAGTCAGTATCTCTGTCCCTGGGCTCCATGAACATCTCAGGGGCCTGCCTCTCCGTTCCCTAAAGGCTTCCTACTGATTGGTCAAATCACACTTCAGCAACTTATTCAGAAAAAAGATATTGGGTGGGAGGGGAGAGAGCCATTTCCCCAACACTTGCATCTGTACCAGTGTCCAGCAATAGCTTCCCTAGCTAATTTCTGGGAGGATCCCCCCCATTTCGTCATAGGAAGTGCTGTGCAGGATCAGAGCAGGGGCTCATGCGGTCCATGTTTCCCACAGAAGGCAACCAGATGCCCCTAACAGCCACAGTAGGGCACAGAGGACAAATCCTCCTCATGCGTCTGCCCTCCAACTCGAATTCAGAGGAATGGCACCCCCAAACATGGAAGTCCTCTTTCACCCCCATGGCTAATAGCCATTGATGGACCTATTCCATGTGACTGTACCTAATCCTCTTTTAAAGCCATCTAAGATGTTCCATGGCTGCACATTCCCCAATGTGTGTGTGTGAAGAGGCACCTTCTTTTGTCTGTCCTGAAGCTACTCCCATCGATAATTAGGGGATCTCAAGTTCCAAAATTTTGGGAGACAGGAAAAAGTTATCTCGTCCACTTTCTCCAGTCTGTGCATAATTTTATAAACTTCTGTCACAACACTTTAGTCATCTTTTTCCTAACCCGAAAAGCCCCAAACTTTTGTTTTAATGAATAGCAGAAATAGATGTAAATGTCATCAGGACACCTCGCCCCAAATCTTTGTCCCCAGAACGCCTCACCCCCAATCCCCCCAGTCAGCTGTTTCGTTTAGATGTTAGCTAGCACGGAGGACAACACAGAGACCTGCAAGGCTTCCTAGCAGAATGGCCAAGACACAGAACTAAAGTCTCCCGGCACTGCCTGCTAGGATCTACCCTTAAGGCACAAACAGAAGCCCTGGAGAAGAAGGAGGGCCTCTGACCCTTTCTGAAGGATACAACGGTCAGTGGTCTCAAACACTGCTGGATGATCTCGGAGAACCAGCAGAATGTAATGCTCCAAGCACTGCATGCTGCCATCCAGAACTGCCAAAATGATTTCTGTGGCAAACCCCGGTCTGAAGCCAAGTTCGAATAGGTCTGGATAACGACTCACCCAAAAGTGCCTGGAATGGAACTGCCATTTCCTTGCCCAAGGAGGAGAGGTCTGCAGGCAGCTAACAGGAAGAGCCAGGGGATGGGGGGGTCCTGCTTTGCGCGTCTGCCGGTCAGCTTCATGACCATGATGACGCTCAAGTGATGTTTCCTAGACGGCAAGGTCAGTGCATCGGCGAACCTGCTAACCCCCTGGTCCCGGACACCATCTTCTTCCAACAGACGCTTGCCTGGGGGTGATTTCCCACAGAGAGCCTTTGGTTTTCAGGGCTCGGGTATTCTATAGAAACTCTTGCGTCCCAGTTTTTTAGAGTAATATGAGGTGGTATGAATATTCTTTCTGCTCAGTGCATGTAATTTAAAATGTCTCACTTCTTGAGATTCCGTCACAGGTATCTATTTATCCAGCACTGGAAGCAGCACTGATGCAAAGCCTGAGAGATCCTTCTAGTGAAGAAAATCCAGTCCTTCTTAAGTACTACTGGAGAACCAGTCAATGAACTGCCTTTTGGAGGGTTCTTCTCCTGTCTTCTCCTTCTATTCCCCCCTGCAAATGGCAGTTTTCCAATAAAGCCAATAGCCCTCTCCCACAGTGTACAGTCGGTCATCAGCGGAAAGTGGGCATGGACTACGGCAGAGTTAGCTTATGCTCTGTTAGCAGACTACCGCATCTTGACCCTGGATCTGGCATTAGCTACAGATTGCCCACAAGGCAGGCAAGTGCCGATCGTCAAAGGTGAACGGGCATGACATTTATTCAGAAGGCTTCTGGCTGTGCGAGATACTGCTAACTACAATCCTATACAATCATGTTGTTTGATTGTTGAAATTGCACTGCAAATGAAACATTGCATAGTACTGCATTGCAGGAACTGAACAAAAAGCAGGGGGTAGGATATTTAGAAAAGCCTGTGCGGTTCTAAGGAGCTTAAAGCTGCTGTGAGTACAGGGCTGTCAGCCTAGAACGGGCCTAGCAGCTGAGGCAAGAGCTGGGTGTTCGAGTCTGAAGTCCTTGTCTGTGGCTGGGCTCATGAGAGAGGCTGGACAATCAAACTTTATGGGGATAGCAGGGCTGCAGCCGAGAAAGCCTCGGCCCTCAGCCCTTTTCTCCCCCAGTCCTTGGACACTTCCTTTTCCTGGCCTGGACTCTGATGAAGGCATCCCTGTCAATAAAAGCATTAACTCACTGAACACTTTGATAGCTTGGGTTCTCAAAATTAACCCTTTGGGAGCTAGGAGTCCTTTAGATTTGTAGAGATACTGATCAGAGATAATGTTTGCCTTTCTAATGTGGACCTGTGCGCTCTCTCTCTCTCTCTCCTCTCTCTCTCTCTCTCTCTCACACACACACACACACACACACACACACACAGCCTCTTTTCCTCTCTGGACAATTTTCAAGGTAGAAGCTGGGCAGCAAAGTCTCCTCCCCAGCCTGGGCTCCACCACCCATTCACCTAGAGGCTTTCTTGTGAATTAGTAAACTTTACTGTGGCTGGCAAATAAGCTATAATAGCATTGTGACCTTTTGCATACTGGTGAATGGAGGTGGGAGCGCATCTCTTCTTGGACAGAAAAGTGAAGCAGCTGCCAGGGAAGCTGGGACTTGTGTTTTTATCACAATCTGGCCTTGTGAAAAGTGTGCCCAATAACTCAGAAATATTTAAGGGGGCTACCAGTGTTTGTGCTTATTTTTATTGTAATTGATAGCTAGGCCTTGTAGATCCTTTGTCTGTTAAGAGGCTGGGCTGATTACCATTTGCCAAAAAGGGAACGCATCCATTGAACAATTATGCATCTTTTATAACATCTTTGTCTGATAGAATTTCTCGCAGAGGGTCAGCAGCAGGCAAACCTATCAGAACAGGGATACATAATGAGCGGTTGACTGGCAGAACAGAAACCCACCCAAACTGAACTCAGCTACTCGGAAGAAGACTGCGTCTCAGAGAGGCCCATAAACAGGGCTAATTGCGCCATATGCCCAGCAGTGGAGGGAGGTGTGACCTTTAACAAAGACCCAGGAGGAAGGGGCATTGCCCAGGGCAGAGGAGGAAAGGGGGACAAGGTCAACATATAATGAAGTGCTCAGCATTGGATTTCTGTCACTTATGCTGGTTAAGCATGCAACTGAGTTCACCAAAATGCATCAAAGCCCACCTCGGGAATGATCAAGACGGTTTAAATACCAGGCTTGGAGCTAACCGCCTTGACCTCTGGAACCGGGGCAGGCAGGCAGGCCGGCTGGCTGGCTGGCCGGCCTTTTTCTTCCAGAGACTAATTCAAGATCCAGGGAGCACAGGCTCCCCAAGACAAACCAGGCCCCAGGTCTCCCCTCCCAAGTCTTGCCCATTTTCTTCACAGGCCACATGATCAATAATTGTTTTTTAAATGCTTCTTGAAAACTGCTAGTTAATGAAGCGGCTTAGTTTGTTCTCGTACCTGAGTGCAGATTTTAGTATGTGGTTATCGCATAGCAATCCTGAGAAGACGATAGGTAGGGACAAAAATGAACTCAAAGTTTTTCAAACCAAGGACTAAACGAAGTTCCCAGTGGGGGAGAAGGAAAATGAAATCAGGTATTGGAGGCTTCCATAGGGTGAATTATATTTGCTGAACAAAAAAGAAAACTTATATGATTTTATCCCTGATGTCCAGTAACATACTTTTACTTCTCAGATGTTGCCGCCAGTTGAAGACTAACAGGAGCCAAATTCTGTGCAGCTATTTCTGCTGGAATTAACCCTTCCCAGTCTTGCCCACTACCTCCCCCTGCCTCTCCCCCCACATGGCATTGCAAGAATCCTCGTCTTTGTCTTCCTCCCTAAGGTCTCTGGAAGGGGCTGGATGGCTGTGGCCTGGTGCCCTGATTGGGAGCGTCCCGAAGCTGGACGGGGTGGATTGTGTTCGTGCATACCCTTTTCTAACTGGATTTGAATCTGTTCCCCTCCTTTTTAGGCCCGTTGCTTCAAGGCCTGTCCTTCTAGTAAGCAATGCTCCAGTTTCTTTTCCGTCCGCTTCCTTTGGAGGTTGTCCAGGGAACTCTTCTTCAGGATGAAAATGGCTGGCCTAGGGAGCAGGTCATTGGCCACTGAGGGGCGCAGGGGAGGGACAGGGGCCGGCCGGCCCTTGAGCAGTCTTTCCCTCTGGGGGGTTTGCGACTGGCTTTCTTTCTGGAGTCAATGTGAGTGCTGAAGCTGATGATCACTTTTAGTGAGCAGAATTGTCTGATTGCAATGCAACAGTTTAATTTGCTGCTGGATATGTACTTGTAAACTTTCATGGGGAAAAAACTTCCTATTGGATGTATTAATTTAATTTAAGAAACGTTGAGACTGGGTGGCCTGAGATAACAGATAGAGGAATGTGAATGTCTTGTTATAGGCGAAGTTGAAGCTTTTTCTGTTTATCTTTTTGAACATACAGTTGTCATTCCTGATGCTGTTGTGTAGTTCACCTCTCTGGGCGTTTTCTATTGCATCAGAATTGCTACGCAAGAATAACAAATTCAATAGAATGAAAAAGAGAATGGCGGGGGGCAACAGAAACACGGGAGACGAGCGTGGACCAAGAGCGTCTCCACAGAATGCTCAAAACTGTATTGAAAGCGGTGTGACGAAGACAAGAATGGTCACAAAGTTTGGCCCAGTCTTTTTAATGTAGTGTTAAAATAAATACAACAAACTCGTTACATTTTTGGAAAAACTAACCAGGTCATAGACATTGTATCACACCTTCAAAAATTAATAAAGGTTTGTCACTTTGTTCTGCATGACTTTACCCTTAGTATTCTCTTTCCTAAACATTATTTTCTCTATTTATTCCCTCTTGCCAACACAGAGAACTTTGAGGAATGATTTCAGGTGGATTTCCCAGCCCCTCTAATAGCCGTACTCAGAAGAAACTGTTGACTTCAGTTTTTGCTTAAGTCAGTACTGGGGGTGGAGGGAATCGTTTCATGATCTTAAAAACAATCTCATCCCAAACAACGCTATAAGGCTACAACCTTCCTTGAGCAAATCCAACCATTACACTGTAACCATATACTTGTACTCCCTACTAGCCGAGTACCAGCTTCAGTGCTCACATTTAGTCAACAAAGGAAACCAGCCTTACCCTCAGGAATGAAGAAACCCTCCCTGTCAGATAACCCAGGCAGGAAAGTCACGGCCCTTTGAAGTGGGAAAACCTTTAGCTTTCAGGATTGCGTTATTTTTAGTTCTTCTTTTCTACCATTTTTAACAGTATATATTTGGACCTATTTGGGAGGAACACAGAAAGCTAATACAACCTGAAGTTGTGAAGTGTTCATAAAATTTTTTGCTAGTTTTTCAGCTTCAACAATAACTATATAGTAGGCCCAGAAAGCCTCTGATCTCCCAGTGTGATGAAGGGGGTGTAGGCTGGGAGGAGGGAATCCGATCAGCTTAATTTCCTGAAGAGGCACGTTCCAAGGGGCCTGCACCTTTGTCTTCACCTCCCCAGTCCCAAAGAGCTTGCTACCTCCCTGTCTCTCGCCAGCGAGGTCTGGCTCCGCAGACAGCGGCTTGTCTGTCCCTCTCTGCTTTACTGGCCACTACTCCCCTGTCGATGCCCGGCACTTGCTTGATGTCTCAGTTCTGGAACAGAGATACACCAGCTGCTATCAGAGAAGGCGCTGCCCCCCAAAATATTTAGTTAGCAGCTGTTCACTTAAGTGGAATTGACTTTTTATTGGCTTTCCTCCGTACGACTGCCACCAGTGAAGGCTGTTTCCTCCTTTCCTCTTCTCCGCCTGTCAGTTCCCTCTACATTCCTATCGGCAGCCTTTAGCTCTGATCAATACTAACCACTGTGTAACAGCTCATGCACGGCTGCTTTAGTTTGCATCGATCAGACCTCCCTTCCAACAGGTAGCTGGCTATTTGAGGCAATGACTTGAGATAACTTCAGGCTAATTCATTACAGAGGATCTGAAGGAAGCCCTTGCCCTGTTGCGAAGAGAATCCCAGATATCAGAAATGCGAGTGGCATTTCTCCCATGCTTCAGGTCCTGTGAGATTTATGTATCTTTCCCACTCCTGGGTCAAATTCTGCCCCTGCCCATCCCTATCAAAAAAGGAGTGCTCCTTAGCAGAGGGCAGTTCCACAAGGGAAGAGGAACTCCCTGGGGGCTCTACTGTGCCTCGGCCTCCTTGCCTTCCACCGGATGTCCCACAAACCCCCTTGTCTCTGTCACATCTGGCTCCCATTGGAGATCCAGCTGTTCAGGTGGCTCAGAGGTGCCCCGAGTTATTCCTTCCTCCACCACCACCAGGAGCAAAGGGGCTGAAGTCAGGAACAGGCAGAGGAGGGCACCCCTGGCGCCGGCACCCATCCCTTCTCTAGCTGCACCCAGAAGGAAGAGCCTGCCTCATGAGTCTGGGCATGGCTGAGACTAGCTCTCCCTACGGATGCCAGTTGCATTTCAACGATTGCAGGTTCCACCGCTCTCCAGCCTAGCTTCTGCTGAGTCCTGTACAGCTCCTTGCACTGAGGCTCCTGCTATCCAGATCCTACATGCAGGCTCAGGCCCATCTTGGCCTGATCCTGGCTGCCTGCCAGAGACCTTGGCATTCATTTCTGGGGGGCCAAAGGCATGGCTCATCCTGAATGGCAGGTGTGACCCAATTCAGTACAAAGGTAGTGAGGGTAATGGTTTTTACGAGGCAGAAAAGTAAATTGTGCTAAGGGAAGGTATGGTAGAACTTCATTCCTATTCCAGCCATCTTGTTTTTTCCAGTTCCACAGGGCCTGCCTCTGGAGTTGTCCATCATCCAGGGATGCTCAGGGTACCATTGTGACGAGAACAGTGGCAGAGAGCCACTTTCATAATTCCCATCAACCCAAAGAGATACATTGACTTCCCTCCATGGCATGAAGCCCCTTCCTCAAGGAGGATGGCAAATTACCTGTTCCTCAGCAGTCACGGTTTCAAGGTAGGAAATACCTGCTAACCACAAGCCCCACTGAAACGTGAGGCTGATGCTACACTGGGGAAGAGTGCTCAGGAGGATAGCCGCGGGGAGCATGTCCCGAAACCACGTGTGGCTGCTGAGCCACTGAGTGTCACTGGACCACCAACTAGCTAGAGCAGATGAGAGATGCTGCTCATGGCTAGTGTACACCAGAATACGCGTCCAGTGTGGAAGCCGGAGCTTCACAGAAAGGGCAATCTGTGTCTGACTGCAGGATCTCAGGCTGCCTTGTACATTTCCCCACAATCGTAGACATCTTCAGTTCGGACTTTCAAGCCTTAGATCTAAAAGCAGAAGACCAACACAAAACCCCGTGTGATGTTTTAAATATCCCACAGCTACAGTGCTCGCCCACTTCCTGAAGGCTCCGTCCAAAACGGGGAGCGAGTCTAACAAGTTTTACCTTTTCTAGGCAAGGGCAGAGACCTTCAGGGAAGCTCAGGCTGTGACAGAGTTCCCAATGAAGTGAGTGTTTACTGTTGTAGAAAGGTTGGTGACATTCCAAAAAGGAGCTAATCAACAAGTAATAAGACCTCAAGAGAGCCATTTAGAGTCCTCTGCTTGGACTCGCCTGTAGCTGCTGCAAAAGGAGCGCCAGATGCCCATGTCCCCGGACTGTGTGTGCAGCAGAACGTGCGTGGGGCAGGGGTGGGGTCCGCGTGGCACTGCCCCTCCCTGAAAATAAAGCTGCCAAACAGGGATCCAAGCCCTTGGCCCATTCGCTCCATCTAGCAGCACTTCTCTGCTGTCTAGGACCGAGGGAGGTCTGCCCAGCACTTGCTTCTTTCATCTTTATCTCTTCAGGCTGCATGGGCCCAGTTTGAAATGGATGTCGAGGCTGGGGTGGGGGGGGGCACACTTTGCCTTTACTATGCTGAGTTGAGGCCTTGGAAGTTCAAACTGGATCAAGTCTGAAGGAAGAAACCCAGGAAAACAGGAAACACAATGTGGGCTGGTGTCTCTTATCCTCACCCCTGCCAGAGAGAGAGGAGGGGAGGAAGAGAGAGCGATTGGTGGGTGCCCAGCACTGTAGTCCTTCAAAGAGCGACCATCACTTCTGAGTTCCTGCCCCACTGGACAGGGACGTCACATTTGGGCCTGTGCAGGAGTGGCCCGCAGCATTCAAGGGTGTGAACGATGAACTCTCCGGCGCACCCACCTTAGGAGCAGCTGCCTGCCCCAGCCTGCCTGTCCCAGAGGACCCGCCGCTGCAGCTGCTGCTGCTGCTCCTCAGGTGCCCTTGAGCCCTGCGCTGCCTCAGTCGGTGCTGCGCCCCCCCCCCCGGCTTCGGAGCTCCTTGGCCTTCCTGGGGAGCCGGACCATAAGCAGCCTTGCAGGGGGAAGTCCCAGGAGGCCAAGGAAGGTCTGAAAGCACAAGCACAACATTGAAGGCGGAAGCACAGCGGTTCCAACAAGAAGGGAAAACGGGAGGAACTTGAAGAAGCCGGGGCAGCTCCATAAGCGGCTTTCTAACAACCTGAGAATTAAAAAAGACATATTTAGGAAACTGGAAGAAGGGCCATATAACCAAGAATGAATATAAACAAATGGCCAGCGCTTGTAGGGAGAATTTTAAAAAGCCTAAAGCTGAGTAAGAGCTTAGGCTAGCGAGAGATGCTAAACACAGCAAAAAAGGGTGCTTGGGCTACGTAAAAGAATAAGGGACAGGCCCACTGCGGGGAAAGGGAAGAGAAATTTTAACAGCTAATAAAGGGAGGGCAGAACTGCTCAATTCCTACTTGGCCTCAGTCTTCTCTTGCAAGGGGAACTGTGCTCAGCCTGGCAAAAAGAGAACACATGAGGAAGGAAGGGAATTGCAGCCTAGGACAGACATACGGGTGGTAAGTAAACACCTAGCTTCTTTCAATGCAGTGAAGTCCTCAGGGCCAGGTGGATTGCATCCTAGGGTACTAAAGGGGCTTGTTGAGAGGACTGCGGAGTCTCTGTCTATCATCTTGGAGACTTCTTGGAGAAGGGGTGAGATGCCAGAAGACTGGAGGCGGGCAAATGTTGTCCCCGTCTTGAAGAAGGGGAAAAAAGAGGATCCAGGTAACTACTGACCCATCAGGTTGATATCCATGCATGGAAAGATTTTGGAACAAATCAAAACAGTCAGTCCTTGAGCATTTAGAAAAGACAGCTGTGATTACTGAGCCAGCGTGGGTTCCTCAAGAACAAGTCATGTCAGACTAACCACATCTTTTTTGGTGGATCAGAGAAATGCTTTAGACAAAGTTTATCTTGATTTCAGTAAGGCTTTGGATAAGGTTCCACATGATATCCTTGCTGACAAGTTGGTAAAATGTGGTTTGGATCCTGTTACTGTTAGATTAATTTGTAACTGGTTAACAGATTACACCCAAAGAGTGCTTGTAAATAGTTCCTCTTCCTTGTGGAGAGGAGTGACAAGTGGAGTGCCGCAGGGAACTGTCCTGGGCCTTTTGTTGTTCAACGTCTTTATAAATTACTTGGATGAAGGGCTAGGAGGATGCTCATTAAACATGCAGATGATACTAAATTGAGAGGAGTAGAAAATACAGTAGAAGACAGAATCAAGATTTAGGATGATATTAACAATCTGGAAAAGGGGACTAAAACTAACAAAATGATTTTCAACGGAGATAAATGTAAAGTTTATTTATTTATTTATTATTAAATTTCTAGCCTGCTCTCTCCTCTAGCAGGCTCAGAATGGATCATATCAATTTAAAAACATAAAATAAAACAGATAAAGCTGGTAGTGTAAAAGAACAGTTACAATTCACAATTGGAATGAAGAGGCACAAGAGCCCCCAAACTGTTTCTCATCTCCTATCCATGATGGGGGTGGGGGTGGGGGGGAATGAGACAGCTTCATATTTGCACCAGCCAAGTATTTCACAGACACAAAATTCCACCTACCCCAAGCCCCAGATGCATCTTCAGAACAAGAAGCCATGACAAAGTCATTTGGGTAGGAAAAAGTGGGAGTCGCCTTCCTCTGGGCATAGAGCAGGGTCGCTGGGGGTGGGGTGGGGACCTGTGAATTTCCTGCATTGTGCAGGGGGTTGGACTAGATGACCCTTGGGGATCTCTTCCAGCTCTATGTTGCTATATTTTTTCTGGCACCTGTAATTGCATCCACTGGAGAGCTGGTGGGAAGAAGGCCCCTGGTGTTTCATGGAGTCTATGAACCATCTCCGCTTTCTATTAATTGCCACCAGAGGCTTCCCAACTCTCGTGTTCTTTTGCATACAACGGAATCTCTCATCATGGCATCAAAGGGAACTTTGCTGTAGCAGCTTCCAGGATATCAAGGGCCCCACATGCTCCCCACCATGCTGGGAATCCATGCTGGGATACGCAGCAGTGTTTGCACCAGGTTCCACCACAGTGTCGGACGAGGGAATGGGAAATGCAGGTTCGAATCCCCACTCTGCCCTGGAAGATCACTGGGTGACCTTGGGCCACTGTGTCTTTCAGGCTAGCCTACCTCACAGGATTGTTGTTGTGTGGATAAAATGGAGCGGGGAGGTGTAAGGTGCTTTGGGTCCCCACTGGAGAGAAAAGTGTGGTATAAGTAAGTAAGTACACTTTGACTGAAGCTGACAAACAGAACAGTGACAGTGTACTGAAAATGCGAATAGAGGCACAATATGGAATGTACTTATGAATCAGACGATGGCAGTAAAATCCTACAAGCCTAACCTCCAAAAGGCAATATATTACCCAACTTACTGTTTATTTTACAAGAAAGCTAGAGCAATGAATGATTTATACCTGCTTTAACGATACACTCATTGACTGAAAGGTGATCAGCAGTCAGGCTTTTGTGGCATGGTGCCTAATGTTTTAGCATCAATACATTTGTCCAAACATGGAAGGTAATTGGCTTAATTAACCCCATTAGAACTTTGCTCATGAACTGGCATGGCCCATCCCTGAACATTGACATAGAGAATAAGGGAGATCTTTAAAATGGAAATTCTCCAGGGGTTTTTCAAAGGCAGAGCCCTGCCCCTATATTAAATCTTTAGCGATAATCTGTTCCTTAGAGAAGATAAGATTCCCGAGTCAGAAAAAGTGGGGGGAGTGGGAATCCAGACTGAAGTGCTCCGTGAACACACGTGAAGACGGTCTGTTTTGGCTCGAATAGTCAGCACTGCAGGATGGGAGTGATATGGGCCCTGGGGTGGCAAGTGCCATACGTAATATTGACCAGGATTTTGTCATCTCTACGCCAGACTTTTAACTGAGTAAGTTTGGCTCTTGACTTGTGTGCCACCAAACTCTTTCCCAGAAAGGAATTCCCCTCTGAGCCTTGGCCTTCACACAGCTATTGGCCAGACTTACGCAGGTTTACTACATAAGCAAAGCCATGTCGGATCAGGCCAGTGGCCCATCCAGTCCAACATTCTGTCACACACAGTGGCTAGAAATCCAGTGCCATCTAAAGGACTGTCAGTGAGGCCAGGACACCAGAAGCCCTCCCACTGCCTTCCTTCCAGCACCAAGACAACAGAGCACCACCTCCCCACAAAGAGAATACCATCTATCTCCTGTGGCTAATAGCCACTGATGGACCTCTGCTCCATATATTTGTCCAGTCCCCTCTTGAAGCTGGCAATGCTTGTAGCTGCCACCACCTCCTATGGCAACGAATTCCATGTGTTTATCACCCTTTGTGTAAAGTAGTATTTTCTTCTATCTGTTCTAACCCGACTGCTCAATAATTTCATAGAGTGCCCACGAGTTCTTGTATTGTGAGAAAGGGAGAAAAAACACATCTTTCTCTACCTTCTCTAACCCGTGCATTATCTTGTAAACCTCTATCATGTCTCCCCTCAGTCGTCTTTTCTCCAGGCTAAAGAGCCCCAAGCGCCTCAATACTAACCTAACCGACATCCTTACTGACAAGTTTTGGAGCACCAAACATGCTGAACTGACCTGGGGCTCTGCTCTGTACATTTAACCTGCTGTTAAGCCCCATCAATATCTCCTGACTGAGCACCACACAGCAGTGGTATTGGTCTAGCTGCCCCTTTGTTTGTTCTTTCAGGGCTTTGGCCTCAAGCTTTCACCCTGTTCAGTGCATTTCATGACAAGGCAAAGGTGGAATGTAGGTTTAGGACAATAAAGGTGAGGGAATGGCATTGTGTACTGGCTTGCGTGAGCCAGCGTGCTTGATAGGGGTGGGGGTGGGGGTGGGGCGGAAATGTCGCTTCACAGACAAGTCCAGAGATGTGACGTGCCTCTGTGGAAGGGGCTAGCTCAACCTTCTCTCCTTTTAGGATGGGACACTCCTTGCCAAGGACCAGTTTGGAGTGGCATGCAACCCTTAACTGTGCGCTTCATCTGTCAGCTGGACCATCAGAGGCAGAAGGGATTTTTCTGTTTCATCAGCCTTTGTTGGAACCAAAAACTGCTTTGAAAAAGTAAAGGGACGGGGCTGGGAAATCCCTGCAAAAATCCACCAAAGAGCACATCTGCAGAAGCAAATTCTTGGATGCCTGCTTGGTGACTCTGGGCCTGCTTGCCCTTGTCTGGACCTCAAAGGCACGAACGAGAGCGAGAGCGAGAGAGAGAGAGAGAGAGAGAGAGAGAGAGAGAGAGAGAGAGAGAGAGAGAGAGAGAGAAGAGTGTGGAAAGGAAAGGTCACTGCGAGATACTGACAGGTACCAGGTTTTTTCCTGAATACTTTTATTGTACCATTGCTGTAGCCGCTCCACTACCCTGGATATTTCTGTAGAGGGGCAATATATATTTGATAGATAAGCAAATTCAGTTCAGTGCTCTTAAGGAAGTTTCTGCCAAGCAGATGAGCCACCATTTGGCAGCCTTCTCTCCCTTCCTTCCACTTAACTTTATTCCTGAGGAGGCCCCAGAACTGAGGATCAGATAGAACAAATCCTGAAAGCACCCCAGTTCAGAAACCGCTGCAAGTCACCTCCTGGCTCTCTCCCCTGAAGCTGAAGGCGAGACCCGCCATGCCAGGTCTTTCACCATCAGAGGAAGAGCATCCTGGGCAGCCAGTTGGCCAGAGAAGTTCAGTGACCAACTCAGCCTAGTCAAGAAAGAAAGGGCAGCCGCACAAGCAGGGAGCTAACACCTTCCTTCTGTGTGCTGCTGCCGGCTGTCCTGCACGCAGCCCTCCAGGGGCTTGTGGAAGGGGCCTTGCAGCTAAGGGCGGGCGCAGCCTCCTTACAGAGCTCACCCAGTGGGACGAAGTTCCTGCCCCCCTCCTGGCCAGTGCCTTGAGCTTCTGGGTTGCAGGGGGTTCCAGCTGTGCGGCTGCTCTGCTTCCTGGCCCTGGAGATCCCGATCCTTCCGCAGGTCAGTGCTTTTCCCTCTCCTCCCATCGTGCGCAGAGATCCCAGGAGTTTTGCTGCCTCCTGTCCTTTTTCGGGCCACACAATTAAGGCTGCCCATCTTTCCTGACCTGCCACCTTCTCATCAGGGAAAGCTCAAAGCATATACATCCAAATGGATACTTAATAAATAATTTCTTAATAAATAAAAATGTTTTAATTTGCAAATAAGTTTCTTTAAAATATGTCTATCCCATCTTATCTCCTTGGACTCAAGTTTCCTGCTTCCTCTTCCCACCCTTTTAACCTAAACTGTTGCGTGACAGAGAGCTAACCGAACCCAGCAGCGTTAGGAGAGGTGTCAGTTGTCCAGTCCATCACGCTACAAGATGTGGAGCAGGGGGGGGGGGTCCACTGGGGGTGTGTGGGCGGGGGGGGGGGGAGGTAGTTGTGAATTCCCTGCATTGTTGGACTAGATGACCCTGGAGGGCCCTTCCAGCTCTCTGATTCTGCGTTCTTCTCTTCTCAAGTGAAGCTCTTCCAGGCTGGGCCAGCAGGTGGATTTTGCCACTTGCAAAGGGCAGGCTTTCCCCCTCCTCCTAGGTCAGCCCCACCAGCCTGGTGAATGAATATGTTGCTCTTTATGAGGGGGGCGGGGGCGGGGGGAGGCTGAGTAGTTGTGGAGGAGGTTGTTCAAGAAGAGGCATTCATTTGGGGGTGGACTCCTGGAACCGGGGAGGCGAACACCTCTTCCTGTTCTGGTCTCAGAAATGTTTGACTGTCTTCCTGAATGCCTCAGGTTCTGGTGGAAGACCAGCTATGGTTTCAGGGCATTTGCAGAGGAGCCAGGCACCCCTTCCCCTACCCCCCGCCTCCGACTCCAACTAAAGAGGCTCAGCTTGTGTGACGTACTCCGCCGCCTGAGAAGCAGTGTTCAGCCTTCCAGGGCTGTTGGGATAGTGAGGTTGTACACAGCTTGTGAAGAGGTGTGATAGACTTCCCAACAGCTGTCACCTTTTTCCTTGGGAGTCACGGCGCTGCCTATTGAGAGAGGAGCAGAGGGTTCAAGCCTCCCTGGCAGATTCTTGCCAATTTCCAAGAGCACCAGCATAACACTTGAGGCTCCTGGTTTGTATTAAACATTTCCTTTAATTGACATGCTTGGCCTGTGCGCCCAAGTGCCTAGAGAAAGCCTCCAGCGCACGCTCTGAAACCTGCCACAGGATTCCCAGGAAAAACGATCGCTTTAAGCAGCAGGAGATTTGGCGGTGGGGAGGGGGCGGTGTCCTTCTTCCCCAGGTGGCTCGGCCTGTGGAGCACCCCGACAACCCCCAGGGTCCCCTGCACCAGGGGCCCCAACAAGCGTGCCACAAGGACAGGGGGCTGGGATGGCTGCTGTTCTCTTACAGAAGATGGCAGGGTGGGCCTTCCAAAACGCCTCCCATGGCAGCAAAAATAAAAGGCTTCAGAAAGTGACTCTGCCACCCGCCCCATGCCAAGGGGTGGGCTCCCTCTGCTCCTGCCCCAGATCTTCACCTTTGGCTCTGCTCAACTACTGCGCTACTCCTCAGTCATCAGAGAAGGGGAGCAAGCATTGCCTATTAGGAAAATGCAACAACGCCATAAAAAAGCGACACCCTGACAGGTGACACGAGGGCCAACGCACAAGAAATGAGGAGCAGGCTGGCCCTTTTTGAGTAAGAAATAACATTTGTGAAGAAAAGGGCCCTTGAGAGTGGGCAGAACCGGTGCATTTCTGAAGGACCCCATAGAGAGGGGGTCAGTGGAGGTGACCAGCTCACCCAGTGGCGATGTGGGGGAGCTCGCTTGCTTGCTTGCTCAGCACGTGCCGCTCAGGGGCTGCATGACAGACGAGGGCCGTGGTGTCCGCAGTCTCCCATTGCCTCTGTCGTACCGCTAGTTACCAAGTCTTTCTGTTGCTGCAGAGGGAGGACAGGAGCTCTACCTATCCCGTCATGCATTGCAGCATCATTCGGCCCTTACTTCCCAGTTGTTTCTCTACGGATGAGAGGGCTGGATGGGGGGGGGGTTTAAAACCGTAACTTATTGTATAGTAATAGAATTATCTGCATACAACTTCTTTACTCAAGTAGATTTTATTTTAAAATTAGGTTTATTTTAACTTATATTTGTATGTGTGCACATGGGCACTACCTCCACAAAGGTTCACTTTGTACAGTAAAAGCAAAATATGCACATAAACTCACCCCCCTGTCCCTCACCACAATACACAATTTTCTGTGCAAAGAGGGGGGGAAACTCTTTAAAATACCAATACATTAATGATTTTTTTTAAAAAAGATGCTTTACAAAACTGCTATTGAGACATCTCTTGGTATTGTGAAATCTAAAACCCACGGAGAAAGAAAGCAGGGAAGACTCCAGCAATGAAACTCTCCATGCTGGGGGGCTACTCTTCCTCCTCTGTATCAACGGCCATGGGTTATTCCCCAGACAGGAAAGAGGGGACCCCTGGCCACTTGCTCAAGATCCCTCCACCTTTGGCCCTGTAGGAAAGTGCGTAGCAGAGGGGGAAAGGACAGCAGGTGACCAAGGAACCCCTGCAACAGCCAAGTGTCAGAGCCACCGTATTTCCTGGGCAACTTCTCTGCAGAAATTCTAGGTGGGTGGGTGGGAGGGAGGGAGGAACGATCAGCATGGAGGACAAAGTGAAAAGTGCAGGAGCTTCTGGGAGTTGCCCCCCCCCCAATCATTCAGAGAGCTGCAATGATGTCAGCATTTCCTAGCAAGTCGGTCAGGTAAACAAGCCAAGAATAGTCATGGGGGAGGGTGGGGCTGCCTTGCTGGGCAGAGAAGGGCCGGCCTTCTGCTTCCACTCCTCGTTTCTGTCTCTGGGCTTTCTGGGCCGGATTCTCAAAAGCCCAAATAAAACAGATGACAGAAAGGGGAAAATGACTCTCTTTTCAGCCAGACCCCTCGATAGTTAATCTGGATGTGTTGGTGGGCGGGTACCTTCCCCTGGGAAGCGGGCAGGAGCCTGGGCCTGGCCAAGAAGCAAAGCTGGGAAAGGGGACCCTTGAAGGGGAGCCAGAACAGAAGGGAGACATTTCCCCAGGCCACCAGGGAGCTCTGGCATGGAACGGGATTGTTTGGGTGGGCTGCAGCCCTGGCACGCCGAACCGGACTCACGGCAGTGGGAGGCCAGAGCTCCCTCCCAACAGCCTCTGCTCCACTGGCACCAACGCTGCAGCACAGCGGGTCAGCATTCTGCCGGTTCGATGCCCACTCCGGCCATGAGCTCAGCAGGTGGCCTTGGGGAAGCCCCTCCTCTCAGCCCAGCTCCCCGGCTGCATTGTGGGGGTAACAACACTGACTTTGTGTTCACTGCTGAGTGGGGCACTAAGCTATTGGCACACTGTTGTTGTTATTACCCCCCCCCCTTTTTTTTGAAACACTTTAGTGTGACTGTAATCTCTGCTGTTGATGGAGAGGGCCTTGTAGTCCATGGAAATCTAGCCCACAACTGGGAGGTGGGGGGAGACAAAACCAGCAGGGTACTGTACTGCCTTCAGTTCTAGTGGAAGGCCAGAACTCTTTGGACAGGGCAGAGCTGGCCTTCAACCGCTTTCTGCTTCTGAGGCAGGGTTCAGAGTGACACGCCTCTAGAAGTCTGTTGGCCTCCAGGTCCCATTCATATGGGCTGCATGGTGAGGAACACGGTGGACTGAAGCTCTGAGTGCTGGCCTCTGCATTCCCTTCGACGCACAAACAAAACGAAGCAGGCTGACCGGAGGAATGCAACAGGGGACAAGAAATGCTGACTGCAGGGAAGGTGCTTAGCAATGCCTCTTCAGCCTATAATGGCAGCAACATGCAGCCCCTTAGAGACCGTTGGCCCTGGAAACAGAGGCAAAAAAGAAGTGGGCTCCTGGAGAGGCAGAGGAGCTAAGCTCTCTCTCTGGAGGGGTGGGTGGGAGGGCCTGCATAATGGCCTCTGATGCCCAGAGGTACTCCCCCCCCCCCGACCACTGCAGCACCTTTCTTTGCCAAGGTACCAGGGCACAGGAGGATCCTTGCTGCAACCTCTCAGGGCACGGCTCAGCCAATCACACCCGCCTGGCACCTGCTTATTCATGCAGGCTCAGCCTGGAGAGCCTGTGCGGCAAATGGGGGAGGGGGCACTTCTGGGTTCTCCAATCCTGTTCCTTCAGTACAGACAAGGCTCACAGGGGCGCCCCTGTTGGAAGCCAGAGCTCCAGAAGCGGCCCCAGCTATCAAGATTTGATTTACCGTTTCTCTGCTGCTGTGATCTCTGACTTGAGAAGGAAGCCAGTGTTACAGGAAGCGTTGCCATCTACCCATGGGTCATTTGGTGGTGGCGGGGGAACAGGAGGGACAGACTGCGGTTTCCCTCTGACCTGGTACGATGGAAAATACTCATGAGATAGAAGACGGGTGTCAGTCCTTGGCAGGTAGAATCCCCCAGTTCCCCACAGCAAACACACAGGTGTGTTGGTTGAAGTAACTTTATTAGAGATCCATCAAGTACAAGGTGCTCAGACAGCTGAACTGGCAGAAGTGACGTAAATGGGGTTAGTGATGTTAGTTATAGGGAACGTTCCTGCCATCAGGATGAGGACCGTTGGTTTGGGGCGCAAAAGAGCCAGGGGGGTGAAAGGGAGAAGCTCGGTTTAGGTTAGACAGAACAAATAATGAAATCATCTCAGTTCCCAAGAAGGATGCATTTTGAGCTGGCTGCAGCCAGCCTTCAAGGACACTTACTGGAGGCAGCGGGGAAAGGGAAAGTAAATACTTGTGAGATAACCTACTGCCTTAACATCAATAAGAAACTTCTCGTGCCCTCAGAGGGCCAGTACATAACACAGAATACATTCATGGCAGATATGCAGACAGGCATATATGACAACGGGCCTGTTGGGGACCCCAGCTCTTCCACAGCACTGAAGCCTAAAATTCGAAAGGATCTCTTATGGAACTCATGCTTGATTTCATTAAGGCAGCCCAGAAAATTAGAAGTAGCTGACATTAATTTTAGGGATTTCTACTCCACCATGACATTAAAAATAACCCACAAGAAAGCTTCCAAGAGAACGCTAAGACCAGCACACAATATTAAAACAGCCAATTTTTTAAAAACCCACCAATAAAACAGTAGCGATCAGAACTCTCATCACTGGTTTAGGTGCTAGAAACTGAGAATTCAGCTCTACTCAGCTGAGAAAGGTTCGATACAGTGGATGGCTGGATTAAAAAATTCTACGTTTTATGAAAAATGAGTGATTCGGCCTCACCAAGCCACGGGGCTTTGTACAATGCAAAGAAGCATGCCACTCCCAAAGGCATTTGGCAACGTGAAGGAACTAGATTTGGCTGTTGAAGTGGTCAGACCAGAGCAGGGTCTCTAAGGCGAGAGGCCAAAGATATTACAGGAGATGACTGGGCATCCATTATGCATACACTGGCTGCTCTTACACTCCAGTGGCTCTTCGAACTCTATACCGGGCTCTCTCAGGCTACTGTGAGACTAGAAGGCTACAACAAATCTCTTTGACAGTTTTTGGCTTTTCAGAGTGCAGTTGTGTTTATGGAGGGTAGCTCCATTAACATCTATTAGCCAGGAGAGCTCAATGGAGCCTCTGTGGTCAGATGCAGTATTCTGCAGCAGCAGCCCCCCACTTCACACCCAGAGGCATTGGGGCTGACAGAACTGGCTGTGTGATGCGGCAGCCAAGCTTCCTCCCTCAGCCGCTTTGGTCCCTTGGTAGACTGGCCTGTAGCCCCTTCAGCCTGCTGACCTTCTGGATTCTTCTTCTCCTTGTTACGGTGTGGGTAGACTTGGTTTTGCAGAGGGAATTCCTTCCAGCGACGGTTGTGTCTCAGCGCCCCCCCCCCCCCCCCGCCTGCCTCAGCCAATTTGTTCAAACCCTCTCCAAGGATCAGGAGGGCGATGAGGTGCCCTTTCACCGCCCCCCCCCCTTCAGCCTTTGGGCCTTCCTTCTCTCAGGCTGGTGCCCCTGTCTTCCTACCGCCTTCTGTTGCCTCACAGAGGAGACCCCCCCCCGCCCCCGCCCCCACCCTGACCTTTTCCTGAAAACTGCACCAAGCCCAGCGACGCAGGATGCAGCTCCAGCCGCAAGGAGGGCTGGGGAGGAGAGGCGGCACTCCCTGCCTGTGATGCCTTATGCAAGAGGTCACAGGAGCCAGACAGTGATGCAATGCTGTGAAGGGGGCCACAAGAAACAAAGGCCGTTTCTCGATCTCCTCTCTGCAACCTGAGCAGCAATGGCAACACTCCAACCCATGCCCCAGGAATCACCCTGCCCCCTGCCACGGAAACAGTGGGCTTCCCGGCCCTCTTAGCCAGCAGCCCCGGATGACTGAAGGAAGGTGTCTTGGACAGCCAGCTCAGGGGCTGGGGAATATGCACGCCGAACCCTCTGACGCCTCCAGGGTTGTGGCTTCCTTGTCAGAGATCAGCAGCGCCCTTTCCTGCACTACAGCATCTCCTTTCTGAGAGGCGGGTGAGAGGAAGAGGAAGCCCCGTGGCAGGCAGCTAACAGCTGGCCGCCTGCTATCCCACAAGGACAAAGGACAACTGCGGCACTCTCTTGCTACCCTTCTTCAGTTTCCCTTCTGTCTCTTTCCTTCTCTGCCTGGGTAGGCAGCAGCCAATTCTGTACCGACCCATCTGGCCTTGGCATCTCAGGACCTGTTTAATCACAACCCTTCAAGGATGATAAACTGAGACTAAGTGGGGCAAATCACCACCCAGGCAAGGGGACCACCCCTTTCCCTTGGGACTGGATCGTAGCTTTGCAGGGGCCCTCCCCTAACCATCACTGCAGGAAACTTGGAAGCACTTATTTTTCCATGAGCAGGAATCGTCAAGGTTCCTCCTCAGTAGCTAATACTCCCAGAAAGCCCAGCACAGCCCCACAGGCCTTGGAAGGGTCTTTCTTTACTCTTTCCAAGCCCACCCCTCTCCAGGGAGGACCCAGAATGGCTAACATGCCAAAAGACAACAGAGACAGCGGGAACGGGGAGGGGAAGGCTTCGCTCTGGTCTAGGCTTTGGCCCTTGGGCTAGGAGCTGGAGGCCTTCCCACTGGAGCTCTTTGCTTGCAGCCCAGGGCTTGCGCCCCTGGACACACCTAGGCCTTAAGGAGAAACAAAGCCATCCAGATCCTCCTGAGCTGCTGACAGCCATTAGCAGGAGCTTCCTAACTACCCGCCCCCCCCCCCCCCAGTACGGTCTTCCACCAAAGGCAACTCACAGAATCGCAGACTGCCATAGATCAGCTGTAGCCCTTGCTCAAAACAATGCTACGATCTTGTAGCTACAGAAGGTCAGATCTCTCCAACTCTCCATTTGCAAAACTATTTAAGCCACCTTCCTCTCCCCCCCAAAGCTACATGCCACAGCTATGGCACCAACCTGGGAGGGGGTGAAGGCGGCCAGGTTCAAACTGCAGGATTCTTGCCTTTCTCAGCTACAAAACGGAGAGAGCCGCTGTGCTGGATGCGCACTGGGGACACAGTTATGGGGTGCTTCCAGCTGGCCAGAAAAAGGGCTGGAGAATCTGAGCCGGTCAGCCACTTGGGAACCTCCCCACACCTTCTGTCATTCAGCCCAGCCCTCAGAAGGCATCCAGGCAAGGGGTTCCTGATTGCAAATTCTGATTGCAGGAGCCTGGACTATTGCACAATTCTCAGACACCATCAGCCCCGTCTCCCCACGTAGGGTTGAGTTCCTATTTTCCCCCATATGCTGTTCAAGATTGTAATAAACATTATCTGGGTTTAAACCCCCCCCCCCATTCTTAGCACTTAATCTACGCTTTACTAATAAGGTTTCCAACAAGAGAAAAATAAAATTAAGAGAGAGAGAGGTGAATACATTTGTTTAGGCGTGAGGGACGAGGGCGTCCTTGAGGTATCTATAAAATGCAGCCACTAGACCTGTGCAGGAACGGGCAGCCGAGGTTTGACTGTGTCCATTTCCATGTCAAGGGCTGATGAATACAGCAGGTTGTTTCCAGGGGCATGAAGGGCACCTCCTCCTGCTCCAACTGGGACGGCTCGTTCTCTCTTTCCAATTTGAGAAGCCACCTTCGGATGCAAGGGTAGTGAGTGGGAGCAGGAAAACAAAACGAGCATCTTTGTAACTAGCAGGCACCGTAACACGGGACTACAGACACTCCGCTGGGGCAGGGGGGTCTGGACCCTGAACTTCATTACTTAAATGCCCCCCCTCAAATGCTAAGTTTCACTGTTTAGTTTTTCACAGTCAGACTGAACACGGATTGCTTCACATATTCTTTGTTCCATGCAGTGACTTGCGTTATTGTGCTGAGGTCAATTTCACACCACTCTGAGAAGGGACAGTCAGTCCCAACAGCCGCAGTAACCCCGAAACAGAGGCTTTAATTCAGAAAGAATTTACCAAAAATGCTTTCAGCACTTTAACTGGGCAATGATATTATTTTAATAATGTTATTTGCAGTCTATTAATACCTTGCAGGCTATCATATGCAGCATGATATATATATATATGCAGCATGATACATATATATATATATATATGTATAAATTTCCTGTGCAACAAAAAATGGTTCTTTACTTGTTGTCTACAGAACATGGAAAGAAGAGACAATTTGATCTAACAATTCTACCAATGGTCAGTGAGCTGCTTGTAACCCAAGCCGTTCCCGGGAACAAATCGGAAGAGGGCACAGCCAGCCCCCTGGCCTTCCTCTTGCTGTCCCCTAGACCTCTCCAAGGTAGAAATGCAGGAAAGCCCCCCCTGCTCCGGCCCCACTGAAAGGCTGATTTTGGGCTTCTGTCCTTAAAGCAGAGTCAGGCACCTCTAGGACTCATTATTTATAAATGGTGTTTACTGGCATTTTTACGGCAGCAACCAAGCCCTTTTGACCTCGGAAGCCCCAACATTAATGCACCAGCTCTGTTTATTCAGTGACACTCATTTCCCTTTCCTGCCTGGTGCAATGGAGTTTGTCAGATTTGAGTAAGAATCTTCTTAAATCAAAATACAATCAGTGCATTTGCAGATTGCACAGCTAAATTAGCACAACACAGAAAAAGTCTCAAGCCCTCTCCGACGCCTGGTGTTCAGGTTGATTGCGCATTTCCATTGCAAAGAAGCAGAAGGTCTAGATATTCTTGCAAATACTTCCCATGTATTTTGCACTAGCGGCGTACAGAACACCGAACTTGTTTACTCCTGGTCTACTGGCCATACATTAAACTGACCCACCTTTTACACAGTGCCACGCATGTTTTCCATTTCTCTGCAAACAGCCCTACTCTTTGGTTCCCGTTTCAAGCAACAACAAAGATTGTAATTGTACATACCCTGAGCTGTCTTCCAACAAGGAAGGTTGCATCTTACAACAAAACCCTTGTCAAGGCAGGCGTTTAAAGAGGAAGGCTGAAGTTCCACCCGTTGACCCTGAGGCATTCTAACCTGCTACGGCTGAAGAGCGAGGCAGGCTAGCTGATCCAAGAGAACGGCCGCGTGTCCTGTAACCTCTGGCTGGAGGGCTTCCCTTTCCTGTTCCATCGGGATGGGGGAAGGCAGCGCCTGCCTCTCAGAACACAGCAGCATGCAGCTCTTTCCCCCATCCCCTCTTCTATTCAGGGGGCTGCGCCAAGACCACGGCTGCCTTCCTTTCTAAACAGGAGGGTAAACAAACCACTGACATTTAAACCTGGGATTTCCTTGGGCGCTCACACAGCTGCACAGTGGACTAGCACTTTACAAACTGCCTGCCTGCGGATGGGTCCTGCCCCCAGAAGCCCCTCAGGGAGGTCTTTGCGTTGGCAGCCCTTCCGTCCTGAGGGCAGGGCCCCGCTGCACCCAGGTGCCCACTTGCTCAAGGGATTCTTGGTCCTGACACAATGGACTGCAGCGCCAACGTTTTATGTATGCTACCCACCTGACAGTTTTGTTTTTTGGAGACTCAAATATTTCTCAGGCCTTACCAGAGATTTTTTTAAGGATGCCAAATTTAAAAAGCCTTCTCTTTGAAGATATGAGGAAGAATTTTAAGAATTAAAGCAACCCGTCACTTAATGAGAGCAGGCGACATGCAGCCAGCGGCCTGCTGGCTGGGAGCGGCCGCGTTTTGTACCCAGAAGACCTTTGGCCAGCGGCGCAGCTGCCTGGACATCCACGCTCCGCCCGGCAGGAAACGGGGCCCCTTCTCTTTTATTCCGTCCGCGTCCACTTGGTCTTCCAAGGGAAAAGCGATTCCAGGCAGCTCCTCGACAGCCCTTTCTTTTCTCGCCCGTTTGAGCAACAGCCGAGACGCGAAGTTCAGCTCGGCCGCCCCCGCCCGCCCGCAACCTTCCAGGGAAGCCGAGAAGCGCCCCGATCCGAGGGCAGACGCGCCGCCGCCGCGGGAACTCTTCTTCCGCCTTCCATGCAGGTCCCTCGGGGGCGCCAGCCGAAGCGGCAGCCCAGAAGCCCAGGCAGAGCCGCGCCCGCAGCTGCAGCCAGAGAGCCCCTTCGCCAGGCGGAGGCGGCCGCCGAGCAAGCCCCCGATCCGCGGCCAGGCGCACGCCCGGGAGCCTCCGCGTCTGCAGCCCCCCGGCCCTGCGCCCACCGCCGGGTGCAGGCGCGGCGTCCCCCGGGGGCTCCGGGCGCGAGGGGAGGCGGCCGGCCGGGGCCAGGATCGGGGCCGCGGCGCCCTCGGCCTCCGCCCGCCGAGCCCAACTTTCTCTGCAACTTCCTCCGCCGCTCCTGCCCAGCCCGTCCTGTCCAGCGGGGAGGGGCCAGGCCGGGCCGTTCGCCGCTGCCGCCCTCGCCTGCCCCCCTTCGGGAGCGCCGCCGCTCCTTCTTGCTGCTGCTGCTGCTCCGGCCGGCTGCCTGGCCGGCCAACCCACCAGCGGCCCCGCGGCCCCCCCGCGTCCCTGCCTCGCCTCCTCCCGCGTCTTCTCCCTTCCCTCTTCCCTTCCCCCGCTCGCTCGCTCGCTCGCTCGCTCAGCCCTCTCCTCCCTCCCCCCGCCCGCCCGCCCGCTCCGCGGCTCTTCCTCCCTCCTCTCCTCTCCTCTCCACCCCTCCCCGCCCGCCTGCCTGCCTCCCTCCCCCGCCGCCGCCTGGGCTGAATCTTATTGATCCAGAAGGTGGCTAATTAGCCCTTCCCGTCGTGCCTGGGTAATGAGGCACATGCGCACTGCACTAATCAGCCATTTTTTGCAGGAAACTAATTAGCAGAATAAAGATCCAAAGAGTTTTTTTCCTCCCCAATCAGCAGATCTGAGCGCGGGCGCTTCCTGCTCCGGCCGCCCCGCCAGCCCGGCTTCGCCCGCCGCCGCCCGCCGGGCCCCCGCGCCGCTCCCGCGTTCCGGCCGGGGGGGCGCCTGCCTGCCCGCCTGCCTGCCCGCTCCCTACGACGCCCAGGACGACGACGATGCTGCTGCTGCTGCTGCTGCTGGGCAGCGGCGGCGGCAGCAGCAGCAGCGGCGCAAGTGGAAGCGGCTCCCGCCCGGCCCCGGCCCCGGCCGCCCCCCTCGCCTCGTCCCGCTGCTGCCGCCGCCGCCGCCAAGCCCAGCTCCGCCTCGGAGCGCGCCGCCGCCGGAGCCTTGATGGGATCTGCAGCCCCGCCGCCGCCGCCGCCGCCTCCCGGGATTAGCCGCCTCGCCGGAGGAGGAGGAGGAGGAGGAGGGGAAGACGAGGAAGAGGAGGACGCAGGGCGGAGGACGCCGCCGCCAGCCGCGTAAGTGGCAACTTTGCTGCCCCGCCCGGCCCGGGCTGCTTTGCATGAGGCTGGCCCGGCCCGGCCCCCTGCCCGCCCGGATCGGGGCCCTCCGGCAAACTTTGTCTCGCCCGCCCGCCCGGCCGGCAGGTGCCGCGCCTCGCTCCGCGCCGCCGGCCCGGGGAGGGTCCGCCTCGCCAAGCCTCGCCCGGGCGGGAGTGCCTGTCCGCTCGGCCCGGCCGGGCTCGCGGCGAGCGGATTGATCGGCCCATCTGCATAATCGATAGGGCGGCCGGGGGGGGCGGGAAATGGCTGCGCGCCGCGCCCGCCCCGGCTGCCCGCTGCTGCCGGCTGCTGAGCCGCGGGCACGTTGCCTGGCCCCGTGTCAGCGCCGCCGCCGCCGCCGCCGCCCGGGATGGGTCTGCGGCGGGCCCTGCGCGCTGCGCCCTCCGTCCCCCCGGCGGCGGCTGGCCGAGAGCGGCGCGTCCCTTCGGGGCTGCTTTGGCTCGCGCTGCGGGAGGACGGGGCGGCCGGGGCGGCCGCCTGCTTGGCTGCTTGCTGGCTCGCCTGTCCGCCGGGCCGGGCCGGGCCGCGGCTCCCGTCTCGTGTTACGGAGCGGCTGTGGCGTGCGGGACGGAGCGGCGGACGAGCCCTTCCAGTTCGAGCAAACTTGGGCGAGGAGGGCCGGCGCGGGCTGGGCTGGGCTGGGCTGGGCTGCGAAGCGGCGCAGGCAGCCGCTGCTCGGCGGGTGAGCCCGCTGCCGACCGCGGCTTGGAGGGCGCCCCGAGCCGGCTCTCCGGCGCGCCCGGCAGCTTTTCTGCTGCGCTCGGAGCTCGGGAAGATCGCTGCGAGCCACGCATTTTCCGGGTTTCCGCGCCGTGTCTCGGAGGAGCGTTGGCAAGCATTCCTCCTGTGGTTTTTAGTTATGCAATCTGTTATCATGTTTTTAATCACTAAATCATGGCAGTGGTTATAGATTGACAGTCTTGGGGTATTCCTGCGAGGAGTGGCAGAGGCTTCGCATCTATTGCGGGAGCCTGCAAACTAGTAAAAAGATGGGTACATTTTGGAGGGTCTTTTCTTTTGGAGGGGTTGCAGGAAATGGCCTTTGTAATTTCACCTTTGCCTCTTGTGTTTTATCAGGTATTTCTGCAGCCTTAGGTATTGGTTGCGGTGCCGCTGGTCTTTTATACTGGGTAGGTCCAGTTTGGGCTCCTGTCTGTCCAAAGGCAGACGAAGGATCCTGATTTTATTTTATTGTATTCCTGCCCCCCCCCAGCCACCTGCATTGGGATCAGCTCTGATTGGAAACAGCTGTGTCCCGTCTGCTTTGATCTGGGGACCCGGCCTGGCCTTCCCTCGCCACTGCCGCTTCTTGCCGTTACGTAACCCAATCCTGAGCGGCATGAAAAATTCAATATTGACAACTTGGAAACTCTGCGTGGTCCTAATCAAAAAGAAGCGCTGCCCTTGGGCTGAGGTGAGAAACAGCGATCTGAAAGCCGTATGGGCCGAGGGCAAGCCAGTCCAGTCGGGCTTGGGGCCTCTAAAGCTGGCCACTCTGCCTTGCCCCGTGGCCTTTTCCGTGGTGAGGCGGCTTCTGTTGCAGTGGCATTTCCCAAGACCTCTTCTAGGGCTAAGGTTCAGCTCCTTGTTTTGTTTGGGCCTTTTGAAACAGGTCCTCCACTTTGCTGATGTCACTTCCTTCCATCTTGGAGCTGTTGTGTTCTCCCCCCTTCTCAGCTGGGACCTCTGGAGGCGTGTGGAAGCGCAGCTGAAGAGGCTGTCCTGGGTTCAAAGGCGGGGAGGGGTGTCTAGTAGTGGTGCCTCTTACAAAGGCGCTGCAGTCTCGGGCTTCCGCTAAACATTCAGCCGTCAGCCAGGGTAGCTCCTCTGTGGGCCACAGTTGTGGGCAAAGATTCATTTTGGCTTTCTTTTCTTCTGCCTCCTCCTTTCAGCCACATCTTTAAATCTCTGCTCTGTCGTCCTCATCCTCCTTTTAAAGTTCTAATGACACCTTCAATTCACTTGCAAATCTGATGCTGGGCATTAGCTGGGCGCCTGCTGTGAAAAGAAGGAAGGAATGAAAGTGTTCCCGGCCTTTTCACCCCTCCCCCTGCCCCCCACATTTTTGCTCCGCGTCTCCAGTTGAACGTAAAGTGTGTTTTCTCTTTTCCTTTTGGTCAGTTGACTTTCTGGGGAAAGCAGAGGCCACTCTGGTGCCGATGAGGACGTTCAGCTCCTTCTCTGCTGGGACGCTGGCTGCAACAAAAGACCGGGCCAGTGGAGAAAGGAAGCTTCGCTGCCCTAGTGCCTGCTCGTGTGTCTGTCTGGGAGGGGGCACTTTGCTTTAATTCGTCTAAAGCCCTCGCTGAGCTCCAGACTGAGAAAGAATTGCTTAGAGGAAGTAAGCTATGCTGAGCGAAGGGAAAAGCGGAGCAGTGTTTAAACATCCATGGCACCGGCCTTTGGTTCCTCACGAGCCTTCCTGGCTGGGGTCACCGTGGTCTTGGCGTGCTGAATAGAGGGCAGCTCAGTCCAGGATCAAAGCGCAGGCATGTTACACCGTTTAAACTCTCCCCTCCGTCCTCCTCCGCTGTCGCCCACTTGCAGCAGTTGGTCCCATTGCATTTAGAGTGGACGGAGCCTACTGGAACGGATCCCCTTGAGGACTGGCCTGTTGTTGGGCAGTGCGGCACAACCGCTGTCTAGAAAACAAATGTCTGGATGCTGCCCTGCGTTGTCCCATTTTTTTGTCCTGCTTTTGTTTTTCCCAAGAACGGGTTGTGTAAAAAAAAAAAAGGCCTGAAATGGGACTGTCTTTTAACTTGGTTCAGAGATGCCACATGGGTTTTATTTCCACACTTTATTCCTCTCTCGTTGCGTTTCCTTGTACAGTCGGCTTGAGACAGACACTAGAAATCATATAGGCAACCTTCCTATTTTGGAAGTAAAAATTCTGGTTTTGTAGTGTTGATTGATATAAATTGTTCTTTTGTGGGGAGGGGATTCAAATTTTCATTGATTTAACTGTAAAAAATGGTCAGCCCTGTAACTGGTGGGCTGGGTCGTGAACAAAGCTCTGGCCTGCGTCCTCTCCCCCCCCCCCCCACCGTCAGTCTTCGTTCAGCTGTGCCGTGCTGCGGGTGTTCTTGGGGACCCTTCTTGCTCATTTAGAACGTGCCCAGGGCGAATGAAATGGGTTCAGGGTGCCTGGTGGGGCAGTGCCTTTGTGTGGAATGCATGCTGAAAAATAGGGGTTTGGCTAGTTAATAAGGCAAATGCAGATCTTTATAAGAACTTAAGAGGTCAGTACAATTACAATTCTTGAGTCATGTATTCATCGTGCACCATTGTATATAGAAGGGAAGCGGAGAGATTCTCTGCACCACCATTTCCCCCTTGAAATCTTATTTGTGTGTTGAATTTTTCCTGAGACTAAATCTATTGCAGTACGGTAGCTGTGTGATAGAGCCGTTGGGCTGTCAGAGCAGGATGGAAGAATGAGAACTGAAACATCTGTGTATATGCCTCTTCACAGCCCACTGTAATGATTTTGATGAAGCTGTTGTGGTCCGTTGTCTGAAAAATCCATGTGTTTGGGGAGGTGTCTTGGTATATGAAGGATACCTAAATATAACTGCCTAGGCACACACTCATAAAGTAGGAAAAAGCTGAGCGACTGAATGACATGTCCTGCTAGGCGCTTTGTGGTGAAATATACAACATTTTTATATAACTTTAAATTGACATTAAAATGGAAGGCGCAGTAAGGATAAATACCTCTATGCTGAGTTATACTAAGAATGCAAAGCTATTGTTTCCCCTTGAAATAAAGAATCCAGTGGGCAGTGATCATTGCTACAGAGCTGTGGGGCATGTGTACATGCCTGCAAGTCAGGGAATACACACTGAATGTGTGTTGAAGAGCCCAGCCGGCACTGCCGGAGATGGAGTGTGACCTCCTCCCTTCCAGTGAGCTCTTGAAGGTGTCCCCCAGTTAGAGAAGAGAAGGGATCTACTGGTCCACTTGTGCTCAAGTTCAAATGATTTTCTTCTTTGTTTGTTTGTTGTGTTGTGTTTCTCTCAGAGCTCTGCTATTGAAGCGGAAAGAGGCCTCCGGCACGGGCACGTTTTCCTTGCGAGTTCCCCTAGGGCAAGTGTGGGTGAAGTGGCTATCTCCACAGCAACCACAATTTAAAGAACAAGGGTGGTAGACAGACGCTTGGGAAATACCACGTACGTTTTCAGGGAATGCTGTCACATGCAGCTGGTGATAGGATCCCTTCAAGAGCTTCTTCCACCCTGGGTTCCCAGGTTGGGAAGATCTGCTTTCCGGGGCCAAAAGGGTACCCATGGCAGCTGCTGAATTACCTGCTTGCTTGTGATAGCAACTGGCCGGGTCCATGCAGCAGTCTGGATTGCGGGGGACTAGTAGCTCTTTCCTGGCTCGGTGGCAAAAGAAAGAGAGCTCGGGGAGGGGTTGCGGCTGCTTGGACATACCCTTGAGTTGGAAAACTTTAGCAGTTGATTCCTGAATTTGGTCTTGTGTGCTCTTCATCTGCTCTGTTTCTGTGTTGGAGAAATAAGAGTTACATTTTATGTTGCTTTTCATTGTGTATCTTGGCTGGAAAAGATCAGCTCCTGATCCTTTTCGTTTCATAAGGTGTTCATGCTCGTGCCGGTGAGGATGCTGCTTGTATCCAGGGGTGCAGCGGAAGAGCAGGGCCCAGAAATGCTCTTTCAGAGAGTATCTGCTGGATGACCCTTTTGGTGTGTTTGCTTGGACGTTGTGGGAAGAGTGCGAGATTTGCCCCGGGGAGCAGTGTCGAGAGCCCAGCTTGCCTGTTTCTTTTTGGCTGAGCATTCCTTGTGGCCTGCACTGTCTCTTTCCTGTATTTTCTCAGGCCACTGTCATGCTTAAGAGGGCTGAGAGGGGGGCACCCAGCCTTTCCCCCCTTCTCTTTTCTCCTGATGCCTTGTACCTATAGCTTCATCTCTGATTTCTTTAAAATTATTTCTTATCGTTGAGGTTTAAACGCGCCCAGGCAAAATGTCAGGAGCCCACCTCGTTGCTTAATTGAGGTACTTTGTCGATCATTTTGAGTGAAATGTGGATATTTTGTTCGGTGGGGTCCTTGGTCAGGACCCGGCATTGTGGGAAAGACTATTTGGGAATCTCTTGAGAGGCTGGTGGGAAGGAAGCGGGGAGGGAAAAACAGTGCGAGTTGCCCTCGGAGGCCTCTCGGTGTGAGTGCCTGCGTTGCCGGATTTGGCGGTGAACCCCTCATTTTCCCCAGAGAGGAGACTTCTTTTGTGGGAGATGCCCTTTCCCTCCGCATTGGGATGTTGTGGCAGAACTCCAGGCCGAAGCAAGCAAGCAGAAGCAGGGGCCCCTCTTCGCAGTGCGCCTGCCCTCCCGGCACTGGTGCCGGGCAGAACTGTAGATGTCCAGCCTGGCACAGGAAGCACAGCCAAGCAGAGGAGCAGCTGTGCTGGGAGCTTCCAGCGGACCTTTTGCTTTGTGGGTTTCTAATGATTCCCCCCCTCCCCCCCCATGCTGGCAAACTTGACAGCCTGTTTCCGTTTGCATGAAGCTGCCCGGAGACGTTCCTTGGGTCCAGCAAGACCACATTCTGGCCCAGGGCTGCCAACACGAGGCAGGCAACCCATGGGAAATTGACCAAGGGGCTGGGGGGGGGCGCTCACTGGTGACTCGATGGCACAACTTCTGGCATGAGCTGAAGTGACATTGGCAGGTCTCTAGTGACACTCTAGCCTTCGGCCAAACCTCTGTGGCTTAACCACGGCGTTTTGACCAAATACTACAGCATTGCTGTGGATGTGGTGACGTCCCTTCTGGTCATCTTGGAAATGATGTCATTATATTGCTGCTCAGCTCCTCCCCCATTTTTCTCCCAACATCCGGCTGAGCGGTGGAAGGAGGGGGGGGGCGGCCCTGTCCCGGCATCCGATGCACCCCAGCTGTGCCTTGTACAAGGACCTTGAATGCTTCCTGCACATTTTTAGCCGCGAGGCTGATGGGGCTGCTCAGGTCTCCTCGATTCCAGGGGGAGGAGGGTGGCAAGCGTTGTAAAAGGGCTGGTATTCTGCACAGGGCTGCCTTGCCGGCGTGGAGTTCTCCCTTCTCAGGCTCCTTTGACATCCGGTCTAAATCCTTCCAGCCTCTTCCTGTGAGGCTTTTAGGTATTCATTCCTCCTAGGCCTGACCCCAGCCTGGCTGTTTGTCCTGGCACCTGTTGTGTGCCGTCTCCCCAGTGCATCAGATGCCTCTTGAGGAAGCCGTGGATTGCAGCTGCATAGGGTACCTGTGGAGGAAATGAATGCTGTAGGCATACCAAGCCCTGTCTGTGTGCGGGTAATGCTGTAGAACTGTGTGCGCTGGATTCCTTCACTCAGCCCCTTTGTTCTCAGTTGTCCGTTAATTAATGTGATGCCTTTTTTGGTATGCCAAGGTACAGTCATGGTTAATGAGGTATTGCCACTGCCCCCATCACCCCTTCCATCACCCCCCTCCCCCTCTGCTTCTCCACACGCTCTTTAGCTCTCTGACATTTCCCAGGAGGGAATATGATGCGGAGGACAAAGGCGATGGGAATCCCAAGTAGCTGCAGGTGAGAGGCGTGGATGCCCCAGAAGGGTGATGTGGGGTGGACCAGTTCTCTGGCCACTCCTAGTCTGGCACAGGCTTGTGGGGCCTAAAGCTTGGCAGAAGAGGCCTGGCTTGTGCCTCAGTAGTCCCACAGCAGCAGCTGCGTGGCTGTTCCCAGGGGTGGGCAGGGCATGGTTGTGGAGGAAGGGGAGAGCCCCGTCCTGTTGGGGTGCTTCCCTGCGGGAGAAGGGAGGGAGGGGCCCTTCCACCCCCAGCTGTGCTCGGCCCTGAAGTATGGCTTCATTTTGGGCCTTTGGGCCTCTCTGGGGCCTTGATTTTTATTTGTATTTAACATACATTTACATTCCTTTCAGTTAAAAGGTAGCTAGCAATGAGATCCCAGAACAGCCATCAGTGAGCTGGTAAGCTGTGTTAGGTAGTGGTTAGTCTAGGATCTGGGCTCCTGCTGTGGAAGCTTGCTACATGTTCTTGGCTCACCCTCCCTTAGCCTGTCCTACCTCACAAGGTGGTTGTGAGGGTAAGAGTGGAGGAGGGAGAGGGGTGAGTAAAATGCCACTAAGGAGTAAGAGCTGGCTTCCTAAAATTCTTGGTCCTTCTTCTTCCCAGCCAGTTGCCTCTGAGCAAGGGGGGGGGGCAAGGGCTGGGCAGCCTTCTCTGGGGAGAGGATTCCGGACCCTCGAAGGGCCTGCTAAGCTGGGGGTTCTCCTGGCCGCCACCTGCCTCACTGCCAATGGCAAGGCCTCCCCTGTAACCTTTGATCCGCTTCCATGTTACTGCCTTGTCCGAAGGCCCAAAGAGCCAGGGTCCACCTCACCCCTTTCCAGCCCCGTGCTCTCCACAGCAGTGGGGGCAGCAGCCCCCCTTCTTGGCAGGGAGAGGACTGCTAGGAGATCCTGTGGTAGGGCATGCAGTTGTCATAGCAGGGGAGATTATCCTTCGAGTGAGATGCCGGGCTGTTGTGTATCCATTTGTGAGCCCAAAGGTGGGATTGTTGGGAGTGGGTAATTGCACAAACATATGCACACCAAGTTGTGAAATGCACCAAGTTGTCATGGCAGATGGGATGTGTGAAGGGTGGGCCCATGTCCCACAGATGCGTCCATAGAGAAGAAGGGTTTGCAATATGTCTTGGAGCATTCTGTATATGTAAATTGGCGCACAGAAGCACTTTGATGCCCTTGTCCCGGTCTTTGTCAGCGGAGGCAGAACTGCTGGAGAGGGAGATAGGATATGCCCATGGTTTGTCCCCCCAGTGCAGTGCTTTTTCTCCGCCCCCCCCCCCCCGCCCCGGAAAGCAAAAGGGTGTGCTAGGGGAGACCACTGAGGGTGGAGCTAAATCAGTGCTTCCGGGGCAGCGGATGGAAGAGGAAGGTTTGGCTCCTTTTCATTGGGTCCCAGGCTGAAGCCCTGTGAATCACGCCCCCTCCTCCATTTGCATCACCATTAGTTTGTGGCCATGTTGGAACATGACCCAGATTTGCTGATCGCTTTTTTCATGCGGACTTACAGAGATGGCTTGAATGCCTTCCTGGAGCTTTTGAAGCCATTGGTTTTTTTTGGGGGGGGGGGGGAGATATGCCAAGAGATTTTGGGAAGAATACTTCCCAGTACTTCCTTAACAATGCAAACAGCATATAAAACTGTACTCTAAGAAGGGTTAAGGGTTGGAAAGCTGTTGGAAGTCAATAGCGAGGGGGGAGGAAAAGGGTGGGGGCAGAGCAAGGGGAAAAAATGGGATTATATGTGTTAAATTTGGAAAATTTTCTTTTGTTTTTCCACTCACTAATAAAATTTTATTAAAAAAATAAAAATAAAATAAAACTGTACTCTTTAGCATGCTTATGACATTTGGCATACTTATGACATTTTAAAGTGTTAATTCCTTAGTTTTATGCAACCAAAGGTGCAAATATGCAGAATGCTGCATCGCCTGCTACTTTAGCACATGGATCTTAGTTCTTGCCATCTGAGTGGCAGGAAAAATCAAATTTGGAAATATTAACACATTTTATAGTAAACAGGAAGTGTATTTTTGGATGAAAATAAGTCTCATGCGCTCTCAATAAGATGAGCAGCAGGATTTGAGTCCAGTGGCACCTTAGAGAGACCCTCAACATTTTGAGGGGAGAAGCTTGTGAGCGTCTGAGCCCCCTTCTTCATAAACGTATAAGACTTGCCAGTATATTTGCCACTGGACTCTCTTGTGGTGTATTACTGTACACATAGGCAGTGTTAACCACATTTAAACAAGAAATGCGTGTTGTATATGACTACAGTGTATCCGGGAGTTATGGCTCTCTGATGCTGTAGATCCTTTAAAATAAAAATCCTCACACTACGCATATTTTTGAGTCAAATCTTGTCTTAAAGAGAATTTTGCTTATTCCAAAAGAGAAAATATTTCATCTCCCCCCCCCCCCCAGTACTTCTTAACCTAGTTGGCCGTGTCCTCCAGAACAGGAGGAAAGAAATGTGCCTGTCACGTCCCCCTTGTCCCGGCCCCCCTCCCCGGGAGCTAACAGGGGGCTGTCAGCAAAGAGCTAAGTCAGGGGGTGGGTGGGTTAAATGGGAAGTGGTCAGGCAAGGGGGCTCCGGTGCCTTCCCTGCTTTATCAGACTGAGCCCCACGGGACAGGGAAAAGGTGGCAGCGGGGCTGCTTGGGCCCGGCTGGCTCCTTGGCTGCCGTGGCCTTGGAAAGGGGGCTTCCTTCTGGACTGGGGCATGAATCCGCTCGCCTTCCTTGGCTTGCTCCGCTGTAGATCGCCGCTGTTCTCCTGCCCCAGTTCCCCCAAGGGAGTCTTTGCAAGCTTCCTCTGCTGTTGTGGAATTTGTATAACAACAACGAAAGTATCACAAGAGAATTATCGAAAGCAAAAAGGTGGTGAAAACTTACTAAGCCAAACTATATCCTATTATTATATCAAAATTATTTTTATATACTGCGCAGAATTATTTTAGATAGTATATATTCAGTGTCACGTAGAATACTCCCTTGTATAGAGTTGTTTTCACATAATTTCAAACACACAATGAACCTTGAGAACACTATACAAAAGTGCTAGTGCGTAACTATATAATGCCCACTTATAAATCCTAGGTCTTATACTTAAATGGTGTTCAACAGGTGCAGTATTGCATTAGCCCGTACAAAGTGCTGATGTTCAACAAATACAATGTTTCATTGGTTAACACAAAGGTAGTACACAAAATTCCATCACAAGCACAATGCAAAATGTGCTTCATAAGAAACCAGACACGTACTACTTCAAAGACATTAAAGTCAATTCCTTTAGGCGTATACAGTTCATCAAGGATTACAATAAAGGGCAACAATGTCTTAATAAGAAGCCCCCCCCAAATGATGATAGGTCAACTGGTTCCACTTCTCAGTCCCGTTTCTGTTCTTTGTCAGATATGGCAAACTAGTACCAAAGTCCACAATATTAATATGTTCATAATAACCATTGTATTCATGATCACAAAGACGTCGATATTCCACTCCTTCCACAGCACCATTTTTTGGACTTGTTAACTAAATTAACTGGAGGTTAATTTATTGTTGGTTTCAGTAATAGGGTATAGTTTGGCTTAGTAAATTGTCGCGGCCTTTTGGTTGTGGAGTTTGTGCCTGGGCCTGGTGTTGAGTGTCTCTGCTCCCTGGCTGAGCTGTGCACAACAGCTCTGTTGAGGCTTCTTTTCAGCAGAGGATGTAATTTTGGAATGAGAGCTCTGGGGGGAAATGCTGGTAGTGTTTGCCACTTGTGAGAGAGGTGGCAGTGTTTCCCCTTGCCACTGATGTGGCTGCCACGGAAAAAACAGTTGAAGGTTGCGTGATCTAGCCAGCCCAGTCTGTCCTGCCCTGCTTGCTGGAGGAGATTCGCTGCAGGCCGGCGTGCCTCCTTCTGTCTCTTTCCAAGCAGAGAAGGGAAGAGCGGCCGAAAACGCAAACCACACAGAACACCCGAGCCGGCCACGTCTTGTGGTGCTTGACCCTGATTAGATTCTTCTGCCTGGTTTGAAGACCTGGCTTTAAAAATCTTGGTTGTGCTCTGAGTGTTAACTTTTTGGCAGCAGACCTGTAGAAGTGGGAAAGGTCCAATGGAGCACCTGGGGGCAGGCTGGTCTGCCTGGCTTGCTGGCTGAGGTTTTCCTCGGGGGGGGGGGCACAAATCCTTCAGTGCAGCAAACCTAATTTTATTTTTTTAATGTGCATTTTTTAAAAATTAAAGTTTATATATAATGTTGCACAAAGCACTGTTACTTTGCCTTCCCTTGTTTTAAATAAAGAACAAGCCCAGAGAAAAGCAGGTGTCAATGGGACATATATTAAAGCAAATAGAATAATAAAGCCTTGTGACACCCCCCCCCCCCCGCCCGCAAAAGAGCTCCGGCTTTCATTTCCGAGTGGCGTGTGGCCATGGAGCTAAGTTGGAAAAGGTTGAAGGCTCAGACCCTGGAGGGAAGAGGCTGCCCCGTGCCCCCCGCCCGCCCCCGCCGCCCTCCAGCTGCCTCTTAGCAGCCTTGGATTTATTTCCGTTGAGCTCAGCAGGTGGTGGTGGGTGCCCCATGAGCAGTTAGCCGTCCTCCCCAGTGATGATGGAGCTCACCCTGGTGGATTGGGTGTGGGGGAGTGCTTCGACTCTTGGGCTACGTCCAGGGAGACCAGAGACTTGTTGAGGGTGGGCCTGGCAGTGTGGCCTTGGCCCCCTCCTCCTCTCAGATGAACCCATCCCAGGTAAGTGTGAGAATAAAACGGAGGAAAGGTGGCCTCTGAATACACTCGGCGTGTTGCTTTTCTAGTTTCCTACTAATTTACCTGGGTGAATGTTGACTGTTGCAGGATGCAGGATGCAGGAGGCAGTTTTGAGTGTTTGAAATGTGTGTGGCCCTAGCCGGGACCCCTCCTCATGTGGCTCGTTCGCATGCAGTCTGTCTTTGGCACTAAACCAGCATATTTCAGTGGCAGTTTTAAGGGGTCAGAAAGAACATACCTCTTTTTAAAAAAAAAACTGGGTGAGAACTGGCCACAGTGATGACTACAAAGATCTCTTATGAGAAGAAAATCTCTTACGGAGTCCAAGGCCTCCTTGGTGGTGGTAAGGTTTGCGGCTGCTCCCCCCCCCCCCTTGGTCAAAAGTAGCAGGGGTCTTCTGGGACCCCCCTCCGGTTTTTATTCCAGCAAACTTGCCAGTGGACTCCACTTTCTAGCTGTGCTGCTTCTGCATGCCCCCCCTCCTCCTCAGAGGGGGTTTGTGGGGAAATTTCCACATGAATTCTCTGCCTAGCCATATGTTTGATGCAAACCCCTTTGGCTTTGCCTTTTTGATTTTAACAGAGATGCCCAGCTGGTCTACAGCAGCCCCACAGGAAGTGCGCTGGCATCTCAGAGGGCTCCACAGGTTTCTTCTGGTGCTCATGCGACGGTAGCAGCGCCTGCAGCTGCCGCATCCCCAACCAGTTCTGCCCCCCTGGCCCTCTCCAGCCAGCCCTCTTTGTCCCCTTCCTCAGGTGGCCCAGAGGGGCCATCCCTGCCTGGTCTTGGGCCCAGTCCTGCCCCCCCAGGGTGGCTGTCCAGGGTGGGTTTGCATATGCTGGTGGCCTGGACTTGTCCTGGCTTGTTTGGAGTGATTTGTGACTGCATTTATATGCAAATACGGACAACTTGCTGCTGAGTTAATTAGTGCTTTACTTCCAGCCACTTCGGGAAAGGGGAGGCGTTGCTCTCTTCCGAACCCTCTGGTTCATGAAGGACACACTCCCAGATGGAGGCAGAGGCTTATTCACCCCCCTGGGGTGGGAACGCTGCTCACACTCACTGTGTGGGAAAGGGGCTGCTGGGAGTCTCCCCTCATGTCACAAGCCCCCACTCCCCCCCCCCCGTCATGGTTGCCAGACCAGAGGCCGTCTTTACTGTGCGGGTTGAAAGAGGACTGCCCGCTGGGTGGGAGGCTCTGAGACTTGTCCTTGGGCTCCCACAAGAGGGGCGGCTGTGCTCCAGTCTGCTTGCTTCATGTTGACCTGCAACGCCTTGGTGCTGATGAAGTGAACGAGCGGTTTCCATTTTCTGGGATTTGGCCTTGAAGCCAGGCTGAGTGTCGGGGAATTTCGGGCAGGCCTATCGTGTGTCTTGCTGCTGGCACCTTCCCTCCTCTTCCTAGTCAAATCACAGTGATTGGAGTTTGTGATAATAACCGTTTTTGGAAGCGTGTTTTTTACTCTGAAAGGTGAGGCTGGGCTCTGCTGGAAGGCTGTAGGCCTGGCGCAGCAGTGGAGGTGGACCTTTGTGCCGCCTCTGGTTGTATTTTGTGCGGGCAAGTTGAAGCCGTGCAGCACACCCTGTCTGTTGGAGGTAATCAGCACGGGCAGTGGAAAGGAAAGTGGATGCTTAGTTCGTAGCTGGGCTGTCCGCTGACTCCTTGGAGCTTGTTCTCCTTCGGCTGGCTGATGGGCATCTGTCTTGGCTTGCCTGCTGCTGCACCCCACCCCTGAAGTACAAGATCAAGGGGCCACAGGTGGAATTCTTTACCAGAACGGTAAATGGAATGCGCTGGTCTGTCAAAGTCAGCAGTTCGGGTGCTGCAGGAGAGCCCCAGGATCCCTGGGCTCTGCGGCCGGCAGTCTGCCCCCTTATTTCCTCGCACTGGCCTGGGGCAGAGCCTCGTTCTCTTCTCAGAGGTGATGTTTTCCATCTTACAGCCCCAAAGACAAAGGAGGCCTGGAAGTGCAGACCTGTCCTGCTGCATTCCTAAGCAGCTTGGTTTTGATTAGCGGGGGGTGGGTGGGGGGGGTGGGGTGAAGTCGGTTTACCTTCCACGGGAGGGGGATCAAAGCACCAAAGGAAGATGCTCTCCGCCCCCAGCCCAAGCAGAGGGGTTGGCTTTTCATTCCTTCTGAGCTGGCAGCTCAGTTTGCTTTGTTACTTTGCAAAGATTGACACCCCCCCCACCCCCACCCGCTCTTGCTTTTCCTGGCCAAGAGCATTCTTGTGCTGCTCCTGGAAGAACTCGAAGGGCTGCAATTGGTGGGGTCCCTTGAAGAGACAAGAACCCTCCTTGATTGGGGGGATGGTTTTTAATCTCTGGATGCATTGAAAGATGATGGAGCAATATGGGTGAAATCTCTTTGGCCCAACTCCTTTCGATGCGGTGCTGACCGTCTTCAGTGTATTGACTGGCGCAGAGCGGCCATGATGCAAATGTGCCACGTGGTTCACTCGTTCATGTCGGGCTTTATTTACTTTATAGCTCAGGCTCCCGAGGCCCTCTCTGCCAATGCTGAAGGACTGGTATGGGGTAAGGGGCCATCGCCTGGGGATGGTGGAGTGTAGGGGAAGATGAGACACCAGTTCCTGGGCACACTCTCTGTTGCTGCCTCTGGTATCTTTTGGTTTTACCATAGAAACTAGGGGAAACACTCCCCTTCTGCAGTCACTCCATGGGCTACCAGTCAGTTACTGGGTCTGATTCAAGGGCTTGGCTATCGCGTACAAAGCCCTTCATGGCCTCGGTCACTCATATCTGCAGGACCCCCCCCTCTCCCTCCATGCTCTGCCACAGCGGCTTTTACTCATCTGAGGAGGGCCTTCTGTAGGTGCCACCCTCACATGGGCGAAATCAACAGCTGCCTGTCCGCGTGCATTCTCTGTTATGGCCCTCATCTTATGGAACGGCCTGCCTGATGAGATCAAGAAAGCTCCCACTCTCCTGGCTCCCTGCTAACTGTACAAAACCAAATTATTCAGGAGGACTTATTTACACAGGTAATACGGCTGTGCTGTAAGGAAATGCTAGCAAGAGATGCATTGGAAAGGGATAGGGACTGTAGACTATACTGCTGAGTACTGTGTGTTGCTGTAAGCGAGTGCCTATATTTATGTATGTATGTATGTATGTATGTATGTATGTATGTATGTATGTATGTATGTATGTATGTATGTATGTCGCCTATAGTCCACCTTTCTCACTGAGACTCAAGGCAGATTACGCAGTATGAGATTAGTACAATCAGTATCAAGGACATTTCAATACAGCATCAAGGACATTTCCATAAGCAATGCCATAGGGTAAATAGATACAAGTTTAAAAAACATAGTATTAGCGAGAATCCAATACAGAGTAGGAAAAATACTGAAGCAGAACATAATCAATTCTAGGACTAACATTAGACAACATGGAGCACTGGTGGTACATAGGAGTACATATTTAAAGCAGCAGATAATATATGAGGCAAAAATGGTGATGAAGTCTATGGTCCCTACCTCATTAGCGGATCATCTGAGACCCCTTCCCTACAATACAGTCCTCCCATTTGAGTAAAAAGCCTTTTTGAATAGTCCGGTTTTGCATCGTTTAAGGAAAGCCAGGAGAGGGGGGGCTCTTCTGACTTCCTCAGGCAGGTCGTTCCACAGGGTAGGGGCCACCACAGGATAGGAGTGTACTGGATAGTTTCACATCATGTAATATGTCATATTGCTCTGCTTATGTTTCGGTTCACCATTGTGACCATCAGATCTATGCTTGTTTTCACAACAACAACAACAACAACAACTGATTTATATACCGCCCTTCAGGACAACTTAACACCCATCAGAGCTGTTAACACAGTATGTCATTATCCCCACAACAAAACGCCCTGTGAGGTGGGTGGGGCTGAGAGAGCTCTGAGAAGCTGTGACTAACCCAAGGTCACCCAGCTGGCTTCAAGCGGAGGAGTGGGGAATCAAACCCAGTTCTCCAGATTAGAGTCCTGCACTATTAACCACTACACCAAACTGGCTCTCAGATGTCTGCGGAGTTAGCCGTGTTAGTCTATATAGCAAAATAGTAAAGAGTCCAGTAGCACCTTTAAGATTAACCAACTTTACTGTAGCATAAGCTTTCGAGAACCACAGTTCTGTTGATGCATCTGGTTCTCAAAAGCTTATGCTACAGTAAAGTTGGTTAGTCTTAAAGGTGCTACTGGACTCTTTACTATTTTTCTCAAATTTCTGCAATCCTTACCCTACAGTATCATTTATCAAATGTCCTAGCTGTTGACTGTATTAGCCAACTTGAGTCTCAGAGAAAGGCAGACTATAAATAAATAAATTACTAGAGCATCACTAAATGGAGGCCATTTTTTCTCCTGCTCCTCAGAGGCAGGAAATTGGCACTGAGATGCAAGTAATTCCCCACCCCTAGTGAGTAAATGTGTGGCCCGGTTACAACCCACTTTTTTTGCTGAGTCTCAAGGCAGATTGCCGTGCAATCAGGCAGCATAAGATGAACAAAGTAATAGGACTAGAATTATGGAACTGGAAAACTGTGTGAACAACAAGCTGCCTCAGGCAAGATCTGCTCCAGGCAGCCAACGGTGTGACAAAGCAGTGACGTGATCGTTGCGGCAGGCTGTCGTCCTCCTCCCTGACAGAAGTGCCTCCTGAACTGCACTGCTCCGTTTGCACGTGCCACTGCTGTGATAAACAGAAGTCTGGCATAGAGCGTTTAAATTATATTTGGCTATCCAGGGAACCTGGAACTGTTTAGTAATGTGTTATTAAACACACAGCATTAACTGTTGCCAAAATTATTTACATTTAAACAAAAATTTCTCCGGTTTCTTTCCACTGGAAAATTTGAGAAGTCTAAAGACTTTTCATGCTATACGTTTTGAGTGTGAAAAGCATTGCCTTAAGCAACATTTTCCTAATTCTAAAAGAGAATATATTTCATAGAAGCTTTTTTTCTGCTTATTTTCCAGGCTTTTCCATTCATGTTTTTGCAGCTGAATTAGTTGGTCAGGCATATTCTTCTTTCCCCATTGAGCCTGGAGGATGGCTGTCTGCTTGAAGCCAGCCAACCTAGCCACGTGCATACGGGCCAGGGCAGAGCATCTTTGAGGTTAGGCTGCTGTCGCACGTTCCCGGTGGGACTGCCCTGCCGAGCGCCGCAGCTCGGGAGAGTGTGCGTGTTGCCCTTACTCTGCAACTGCTGCATTTCTTACCCTTTCGTTTCTGGATTCCGTTCAAGGTGCCGGCTCCTACCTGCCGAGTCCTTCACAGCCTGGGGCCCTCCTGTCTGCGGGACGGATTCTCCTGCTGTGCTCTGTCATAGTTCTACTGCCTTGCAAGTGGGTAAGGTCAGTGGCTGCCCCTGCCTGGGCAAGAGTCAGGTCCAGTCACACCAAACCACAGCATGTGCAAACTTTGCAGGAGGGCGTATTTGTGAAGGCGATGTGGTAGCTTATATTGTTGTAGTTTTTATGGGAAATTAAAATGCTTTTTTGTATTGGCTTTTCATTTTTAAAATCTGTCTTGGTTCTCTGTGAGAAAGGCAGACTATAAATTAAGTAATAAATAAGGCTGCTGGTTGTTAGGCTGCCTGTCTGTGGCGCCATCTTTTGCTCTCTGTCCTGTTTGCTAAATGGCAAGCGTTCCTGATCCCCAGGGCTGCGTAGCCTTCCTTGTTCCCAGTGGGATTCTTCACACTGGTGTGGTGGGGGTTGCTGTGGTCGCCTCAGCGCTCGCGACGTGTTTGGTTATTCGTGTCATTTATAGCCCGCCTTTCTCACTGGAACGCAGGACAGATTACACAGTGCGTGTCGATACAATCCATGGCTTGGACATGCAATAACCGCGAAATAGCATACGGATTGCGGAACCTGGAACACACCCGGGATCCGATGCAGGGCTGAAACGGTGCTGGAAGGAGCCACCTACAGGTCTGTTAACTTGCTTGGGATGTTGGATTTGCTGTATTGGTGGGCCTTTGTTTGCGTGATGCTGGCAGTTGTAAAAGAGAGCTGGGTAGATCTGCTCCCCTGGATGAGCCAAGCAAAGACAAACTTCTGCAGTGGTAAAGCTGCCTGTGGCTCCTCCAGCAGAGAGGGGTCAGGCGTGCTGGGAAGGCGTTTTAAAGATCCGTCTCTGTCCTCTCTCCCCCTTCTGTGCTTTGTAATGGTGGTTCAGCCCAGTGAAGAGCAGTGGGAGCTTGGAAGCCGCCTCGCTTCTTTGTACACTCTGAGTCATCCCCAGAAAGGGTCTTCCGTCCCTGCTGCTGCTGCTGCTGCTTTTGGACGTCCTCTGCCGAGCCACTCTGGCTTCCTGCTGTCTTTGTCTTAACTGCGAGACTCTGCTGTGTTGTGTACCCCAAAAAGTCGAAGGGGACGAATGGGGTTTTGCTGCCCGCCGCTCCCTGCCTGCGGGCCCTTCCTCCTTTGCTCTACAGCTGTGTTGCTGGTCGAGGAAGGGAGGGGTGCTTGACTTCAGCAAGGACTGGACTGGGTGTGGGGCCTTGAGCCGCTCTGCCCACCTGAGCCCAGCGTGCCCTCTGTGGAGGGGGGCTGAAGAGGAGGAGAGGGGCTGGGCGCCTGGTCCCTGCTGCACGGTGGGGAGAACGGCAGCTGTCAACTTTGGGTGAAAAGTTCACATCTGCATGGGACAGGCAGCAGGCCATTAAGGCCGGTGACGCCTGGGGTCAAGTGTAAAAGGTTTCGGCCGCTGAGCAGGCCCTTTTGTTGGGGTCTCAGGCTTCCTGGATGCTCTGTACGGGCAGGAGCTGGTGGGCTTGTGGGGAGCCCAGCTGGCTGCCAGGTCGCTTGTGGGGGGGCAGCTCTGTGGGTGAGGCAGGCCTCCTCTGTGCCCAGAGCTCCTCTTGAACCACGAGGCCGGGGTCTCTCTGCTTCCCTGGCCTGATGAATGAATGTAAGTCTTTGAGCTCCATGGAAACCCTGGGCAAGACCGGAGCCTTTCCCTCTGATGGGGGTGGCTTGAGGGGGGGATTCGTGTGTCCAGGACTCTGGTCTCCATGGAGAGGGAGCGGGGAGGACTGATTTCCTCGGTCTCCACGTTGTGCTTTGGGGCCATTGGGTTTGAGGCCTGCCCAGGTCGTGTCTCAGAACTTCCCTGGGGCTGCTGGCCGGCCCGGCTGTCTTCCCCTCTCCCAGTACCAAGGAAGAGCCTTAAATGCCAAATCATTTCCCCTAGGGTGGAGGGGAAGACGCCTCCCCTCCGCCCTGCGGCTTTTCCTGCTGCTTTTGTGCGTCAGGTGCTGCCCAAATGGCTGCCCTTCCCCCTTGGTGGCTGCTTCCAGGTCCATCCCTGTTGGGGCGCCTGAGCGTCAGGACTGTTTGCGGTGGGGCGTGCCCATCCCTCTGGGCTTCCCGCCTGGTTAATTCCCAAAGACGTTCCCTCTGTAAGCCTGGCCCCTGATGGTGGGTGGGACAGCTGTACTACCTGCTGGCTTTAACGTGCAGCTGCGCCTGGCAGCGCCTTTGCTACGGTTTTGCTCATGGCCGGGCCTTCCTGCTCGCCGCCCCATTCCTGTGCTCAGAGACTGGCAAGAGACCCGTTTGCCCTTTGATGCTCTCTTGTAGAGGACAGATGTACTGGATGGGATACCAAGGGGGGCTGAGGAGGGGCCCTGGTTACAGATGTCAGTCTCTGTGTTCTCTGGGGAGATAAGAGTAGAAAGAGGACTGGGATTCAGTGATGCACGGGCAGGAAGGGAAATGGACTCGGCGCAGCTCCTCTTGCCCAAGCATTCTGGCGCAAAGGCTGCAGTGACACCGAGCACTCCAGCGCGCTTTTCAACAAATAGGGAGGCGTGTAAAGCAGTGGACGGTTTGTGTGATTTCATTTTGTTCTTGAAACGGCTCCGAAGGCCCACCTGGTGCTATATCCTGCACACATGGAAAAAGTAGTTGGGATACTGTTCTTTGTGTATGTAGGCAAGGCAGCATAATTGTAGCTCTTTAGGACTGTTGGGAGTGCAGAACTCTTCCAGCCCCATCTGTTATTTGGGGAGCACTCACATGGATACTCTTGTTGCGCAGGGCATGATGTGAGGAGGTGCCACATGCATGACTGCGGGCTGAGCAGGAAAGGGGGCGGGGGCAGAGAGAAAGGGGGGCATCCTCGAGAGCTGGCAGTGGGCACTAACAGGAACCGTAGGCAAAGTCCTCCGGTCAGCGGCATCCCAGCATCCTTTTCTTGTGGGTGGCATAATTACTCCAGGAAGCCAAAGGCCCTGGTGCTTGGAGGGCATGTTAGGAGTTTGGAGTATTTTGACTAGTCTGTCGCCTGAGGCAGTGAAGTCAGTCATTCTGGTATAGGAGAGTTTGATTAGCAATGCTATTGTTGTTTGAGGGTGTGTGTGTGTGTGTGTGTGTGTAAGAAATACCTACATTCAGTGAGCCGGGTACCTCAGCAGGCTGCAAAACCTTGATGAAGCGAAGACAAAACACTGCCCAGTTGTGGAGTAGCCACAACCTGCATGCCTCTTGGGTCGGTGTGTGGCTGGGTAGGTTCTGGGCGTCCAGCCTGTGAGGCTTGCTGCCTGAACCGCAGTTGGGGAGCGCAGTTCTGCCCAGCCCTTGTGTTTTAAGGCTGCCTGTTGCCTGCCGCTCATCTTTATTTCCATTTGCTTTATAATGGGATTAATTTGGAGGACGATCAGAAGACCGGAGCCGTTGCAAAGGGCCAAAGGAGCAGGAAAGGCGTGGTTGCCGACTCGGCTCGGCTCGGGGAGCAGCGCTCGCATAGAAGGGGCAGGCATGGAAGTTGGGGGAGCTCTTTGCTTTCGTGCTGTTGGCCCATCTCCTTTGCTGCTGGTAACTTAATATACAGGCCCTTCGTCTGGAGCTTCGGATTGGGCAGCTGAAGCACTCAGTGCTGGGCTCCTGCCTGCTTTTTTCTTCAAACAATATCTTCTGGCTTCCAGATTTCTGATAAATTGATAAGAGGAATTGCGGGAGTCAATAGAGTTGTAGACACTTTGCCAATATAACCCTAGTGCTATTGATCTGCCAGTAAATTAAAGTCTTACTTAGAGGCTGCCGATATTTCTAATCTCCTGCCTCGCCAATTACAACCTTCCAGCTACCTGGGAAAGACAGAGCAAGCAGGCGCAGCTGTTAGGGGCTGTGATCTGTGGGGAGCTGCCCGCGAGCTGCGCAGGCGCAAGGTGCTGTTTGCTTTAGCTGGGAGATCAGTGACCTTCCTGCCTTTCTCTCTCCCCCTCCCACCCTCCCTTTCTCGGGTTCTTGTGGCCCAAGGAGAGACTTTGTCCCTCTCCTCTCGAAGGTCCAGGAGTGAAGTGACAGGCATTGTAGACACGCTGTCTCTTCTTTGCAAGTGTGTGGCAGATACATGGCTGTTCCAGTGAGAAGGGCGCACAGGGCTGGATCAAGATCCCTGGCCGTTTCCACCGATTCCCCCTTCCCACTGCAGATCCCTCCCTTCCCTCCAGGGGCTGTATTTGGTGGAAATCAGTGGGTCAGAGTGGAAAGGGAGAGGCAGGAGAGTTCTGCTCTGCCACTGGAAAACGGAGTCTGGATCCAACCCTTATGCTGCTGTAGTGATTGATGGCCGTTAGTTCTGATGTGTCTCTCAGGGGCCGGGGATTCTTTGCCCTGCAGTGCTGCTCAGGCAGTAGCTCTGTTCAAATCTCCCATTGTCACTCGGAATGGTCACCTTGACAGCTGTGTTTCGGACAGAAGTGCAGCTAACTTCCAAGTTTACCCACTGGCTGTAGGGGGCAAGATGGGGACAGGCCCACCTTTGGCCTTCCCTTGCAAAGGGCTGGTTCCAGGCTCCCAAGACCCCCCCCCCCTAATTGCCGTTCAGCATATATGAGGCTGAGCTGGGTTAGATGAGGCTGGAAGCAGAGGGGCCGCCTTTCCATTGGGGGGGGGGCTGTTCATATGACAAGGACCAGAAGCTCTGTTGCTTTCAGAGGCCTCAGAAAGAACAATGGGATCAGAGAGCGGGGGCGGGGGGGGTCATGGTTTTAGTGATGATGGTTGGAGCAGATTGTTCGCCTGATAAGCGCCTTTCGAGTCTCGCTTACATTTTGAAGTCCACAGCCGTCTTTGGGAAGAAATCTCCAGATAAATGCCACGTTCTTTCTAATACCCCAGAGCAAAAATCAATGGGAGGGATAATTCTTTCCCTTGTCCTACACGGACTTCCACATGTGCTACCTCTGACAGCCCCTATGCAAGCCATGAAAAGGTAAACTCCCACTCCGCCCTGGAAGCTGTGGGGGCCCTCAGGCCAGCCACCCTCTCAACTGCCTCCCAGGGTGGTGGGGGGGGACAGGAAGAGAGCGGGGGGGGGGATGGTCTATGCTGCTGTGGAGAAACCCTGGAGAAAAAGCTGCTGAAAAATACCCTCCGGTGAACAAGCCTGCTCCCCTTGCCGTTCTGCTCCTAAAGAGGCTGTGCTGTGTCGCCCCGTCCTTCCTCTGGGGGTTCTGGTGCCCTGGAGTAGCCTTACAAGGCCAGCTTTGGGGTTTTTTTGGGGGGGGGGGCGCTAAACAACACCGAAATCCATTTTTTTAGGACAGCAAGTCCAGGAATTAGATGAATCTAGTAAAATGCTTGCTCTGCCGGTTGGCGCTGTGCTGTGTTCCCACCATTTGTGGGCTTCGTGAAGTGGGACGTCCCTGCGTTCTCCTTTATTAGCCCAGTGCACCCCCCCCATTTTGTTCATAGGGGTTAGTGGACCATTGTGAACAGCCTAAGGAGATAAATGAGAGTCTGCTGTGGGTGGGGGGATCATTGGCAAGTGCTCCCCGCTCTTCTGCCTCTGGGAATGGCATTTTGTTAAAGGAATGAATGGTGTGACTGGATGCCGGCTGGTGGTTCTGTGGGTTACACTCAGTCTTGCTGCCCTTAACTGTTCCGAAAATGACTTTGAACTGGGCCTGGCCTGCAGTGTGCCAGCAAGCAAACGGTCTTGTGCCGAAAAAGTACTTCTGGGCTTCAGGAACTCTTCCTTGTTTGTGGCTTCTGAGATGGTGTCCCCTAGAGTGGAAGTGGCGAGTCCTTGCTAATGGGGCATGCAAGCCACGGATTTTCCTTGCCGGAGCCTCGCCTTACTTCTTGCCCGCCCCCCCACCTCCTTTGTTGAAAGGGTGACATTCTTGTTGACTTTCTGATCGGCCAGTGGACGGACTAGTCGCCATACCTCAGAAAGAACGCTGCAGAGCTAGAAGAAGTTTGAGGGCGTGCCACCAAGGCGATCAGCGAGTTGGAGCACCTGCCCCAGGAGGAAAGCTGAAGAGGCTGGGGCTGTTCCCTTTAGAAAAAAGTGGCCGGGCCGGGGGTGGGGGGATACTGAAATAAGAGATGGGATGACAGGTGAAGCAGGTATAGTGGAGAGACCAGTTCTGGCTTGAGTCACGCCCTGAACCAGAATCCGTCACTTGTTGTGTGTTGGGGGAGGGGAAGCAAGCTGTGTCCTGCTTAACTAGATTCTCGAGGAGGGGGGCAACAGGCACGTGGCTTGTTGCCGTGGAATAGTGCTCCCGGTGGTTGTGCCTGGCACTTGAGAGTGAGGGAGCCCAGCACCGTATTAAACACTAGTTGAGTCCAGGAGGGCAGCCTGTCACACGGGCGAGATAAGCAGAGTTCTCTGGTGGTGGATCAATAGAGGTTAGTGACATCGTATCTCCAAGCGAAAGAACCCGCTTTCCACAGAGCCCTTTATCAGATGGCAGCCAGCCTGGAACGGAGTTAACCTTTTCTTCACTCAGGACTGGCTGGCTACCAGCACAGGGTGTGAGGTGGGGCTCTGGGATCTCTGGGCTGGAATCTTCCCTTCCTTGCTGGCTCCCTCCCCTCTCTGCTTTGCACCCAGTTGGGCAGGAAAACGGGTGGTCTGCTAGCCCTGCCGCCTCTCTCCATCCGCGCCCCCTGAGTCAGAGAGTTCCTCTTGCTCGCCTGGCAGCAGAGGGTTAAAGCAAGCCGAAGAGGGTGGTGCATTCCCCCAAGCGGCTTGGCCACCTCAGCGCTGCTCATTGGGGTCCAGTTCAGCTTGAAACACGGGGGTGATGATGCTAAGGCAGCGGCCGAGGAGAGGTTAACCTGCCAGCCGGTTGTTCCCCAAGGGAGCAGTTCGGGAACAGCAGGGGCCTGCCCCCTCCCTCCCTCCCTCCCTCCCGGGGGAAGTGCCCGCTCTGCAGGAGAATGCCCGTGATTGCAGGCCAGTCTAATGGGCGGATGTCCAAAGGGAAAGTGTGTGTTCAGTGTGGAAGTGCTGAGCCGTTAGTGAGGCCTGGATTAGTGGGTGATTGCGCTGTCAATACTGCCAGGTTGAGTCCGAGTGAGCCTTCCCGACACAGGGAAACACTTAGCTCACTGCTCCTGCTTATTGAGAAGCCAATAGCAATTTACTGGCTGACACTTGACATCCGGTTCTTTCCCTGAGGGGCCGCTCCTGCAAAACCACTCTTCTGCCCTCTTTCAACATACCCTGCCTGCTGCCCTCTGCTTGACTGTGTAGGGGGGCACGGAGGAGGGAGGCAGGGAATGCCCACGGTTGCCCCTCTGCTTGCCTGCATGATACTTCTGGGAGCCAGCCCTTCCTCGGCTTGCAGGCTCAGGTGCTTCTGCAGGTCCGCTAGGGCTCGCTTCCTGGGGAAAACGAGCCTGCCGCCCCCAGTGCCCAAGAGAAAGGGGAATGAAGCTCTGGCTTCGAAAGCTGCTTCTGCCTTTCCTGGGGGGCAGAGAAGCACCCTGCCCTCTCCATTTGGAGTTTTCTCCCTGACTTTTGAGCACGTCACGTGCTGCGTCTGGTGGTGTGATGAAGTAGTAGCTTTCTCGGAAGTGCAATCTGTAAACAGCCAACCAGATTTTGTAGTTGGTAGCTGCCACCACTTGCCCCGTATTACTTGCAAGTCAGGAGGGAGTGTCTGGTTAATGCCTGTGGGATTTGAAGCGTAATGTTAATTATTTCATAATCCATGTTTGGATTCTCCAGCTGCACTGCTTACCACCTAAAGACTCCTCTTTTAATCCACAGCGCCCCAGCGTGTTGAATTAGGATGCGAGAGAGCCTGGTCCGAACCCCCGCTCTGCCCTGCTGACTTGCGGAGTGATCTCGGCCCAATCACTCGCTCTGCCAGACCTACTTTGCAGGATGGGGGGTGGTGTGGTTAGGATAAAATGGAGGAGGGGAGAATAATGAAGCCCACTGAGTGCCTGTTGGGGAGAAAAGTGAAGTATAAAGAGCTAAATGAACATGGAACCAAGTGGCTTGAGGTCTCCTGAGGTCAGAAAGAATAACAGAGAGCAAAACAGGTAATCTTAATGGGCAAACTAAATTCAGGGACAGTGGGAGTGAACATAACGGGCCAGCCTAACTAGAGATGGAGCCAATGCTAAGCTTGCATCGCAGGAAGTCAGAAGCATGTTGCCCAAACCTGGCTCAACTCCCTGGTCTTTGTCCTCCTTCGTGGTTGAAACAAAACGCTTCGTGCCCCCAGAGACAGGTTGCTCAGATTTTGCACGACAATTAGCTAGAAGTTGCTCTTTGCATGGAAATAGGACTCTAAAGTTGACCTCGTAGCCCATGTGGTTTGGAACCAACCAAAACATTTCAGTTTATTTCTTTAAAACATTTTAATGCCTCCTTTCCACCCAAATAGGACCCAAAAGGTAGAGAACATTTGAACATTAAAACAACATTGAAAATAATAAATAATTCAATGGAACATGATAAACTCACAACATCATAACCGTGAAGGAGGCCAATGGCAGTTATTGGACATTCGCCGAACAAAACAAAAAATTCTTCATCTGCTGGCAGAAGACACCAGTAGAGGGAGACTGGCAAATCTACCTGGAGAGGGAGCTGCAAAGTTCTGGTGTCACAGTCAAGAAAGCCCTTTCTCAGGTCGCCGCTCGTCTGACTTCAGATGTTGGGGGCACCTGAAGCAGGCAGACTTCATAGGCCGTGCTAAAGTTACGCTGGCCCAGAGCCATATAGGGACTTGTAGCTTTATAGCAGCACCTTACATTGGGCCTGGAAGCAAATTGGGAGCCAGCGAAGATGGAACAAGACTTCAGTCATATGATCCCCACGGCTCCGTGTTCTGGCTGCAGCATTCTGTACCCGCCGCTGCTTCTGGACAGGAAGCTTGGCTGGCTAGAGGGGGTCAGTATCTAAATTGGCTTGCTGGCCTTACCTGTTGTGGCTGCAGAAAACTGCTAGTGGCCAAGTACAAAAAATTATTTTCTGATTTCACTGCTTCTTTTTTGTTACCTATCAGATGGCAAAAAATTAAGATATGTGTGCCAAAGTAGTACACGGTGCAGCAATTTGTAGAAAATTCATACTTTTAAAATCCATAAATATGCCAGTCAGTACATTTGTATGTTGCAGCTAAACGATAAATGATGCGTTTTATGTTAAAATACCAAAAATGTATTGGTTTGATAGAGAAATTTTGTATTCATTTGCTCCAAAATTTCAGTTATTCCCCCTGACCAAGCTCTCTTCTCCCCTGCTACAAAGTTTCTTGGAATTTTACGTCCCTGTCAGCTGTGAAGGAATCCGGGCTGGCTGCCTTCTCTGGCTTCGCTTTGGCCATTCAGCGAGCTCTGAGGCTGGCTTCAGGGTGGCTTCTGGCTGTCTGCTCAGCCACACCGGTGGAGGGCCATCATATTCCAGCCCTTGCTGGCTGAGCTGTGGGGCCTCTTCAGCAAGGAGGAGTAGAAGGGGAGAGAGGAGGTTGTGAGGCATGCCTGTGCGGCTTGATCCTGCATCCTCTCCCCTCTGCAACTTCTGGGAGAAATGGGCCGTAATGGGCAGCAGCTGGTGGGGGGCCCTGCCAGGACGCCTCGGCCTTTTGCACCTTTCCCTCTCCAGACCTCGGCACGATGCTGGGGGTGGGGTTTGCTTTCTCGGCCAGAGGCAGCTTGGAGCAGAGTACTGTGCCAGCGGTGCCCTCCGTCTCACTGCGGTCCCACTCTGTGGCACGGAGAGGATAGGTGGGTTTGGGGATGGGGACGGTCAAGATTGCTGCAGGAATGTCCCAGGATTGGGGAAGACCGCCCCCCCCTTCCGCTCCCTTCCTGGGGAGCGGGCTTTGTTGGTTTGAACTGGAAGCCTTTGTCGTCTGGTGTCTCCTTGCCCCTCCCCTTGGGGTGAGAGTAGATTTCGGCATACGGAGAGGGAAACACAAGCTGCAGAACCGCCCCTGCAAGGCACATGTTGATTCTTAGAGACCGGCTAGGTCACGTTTCGGAGTGAAGTGTTTCTCAAGAGCAGTAGTGAGTCATGCCAGCAAAGTTCGTGTCCTCTAGGGAAGGAGGGTCAGGAGGACTGCGGCACAGGAAGAGTGCCAAGCGTGAGTCTTGAATCACACTCCGCGTGGCAGGCAACTGGAGCTCAAGCACAGAGAGGAAAAGGGCACAGGTGTGTTCGCCTAAAGGCAGGTTGCGGGCAGGTGGAAGACTCGCTCCGTCCTTGCCCGCATCCTGCTTTTCACTGCCAGTCCTGGGGCTGCTGTGCAACTTAATGCTGCTGCGTGCACACACCCATTTGATATGAGGAAGCGCAGGGACTGCAGGGTTTTGCTGTCTCCACCTCCCACCTGTTGTCTGGGAGTGGTTCTGTGAACTTGGCCTACTTTGTATTTTATGTAGTGCCCGGTCCTTATCACAATTTTGTGGTGTTTTTGTTCCAACATTTTAGTCATGAACTGCTAGGGCCACTTTGGCATAGAGGGTCATTGTTGGTTGGGGACAACCGTCTTGGGAGAGAGACCCTGAGCTTGTGCTGCTCCTGTATCCTTCCCTCCTACGTGTGAGCGCTCTTGACTGATGCCGTTTGAGCTTAGAAGAACCAGCGCACTTAAGCTGCCAGAACATAGGGCCATTAATTTGCAACCTGGGGGATTTTCTCTGTACAGCTGTTGTAGCATTTTCTGCCTGCTGCCTTTGGATCTTTTCCGTTCCTAGGTCACCTGCCAGTGTCTGTCCCTGAGGCCTGGATCTTGCTTTATTCTGGCTTTTCTCCAACTATATAGTCTGTGCTCGTTCAGGTTTGGGCTGGACTTATAAGGTGTGGCTGCAGTTCTGGTAGATAACTGCCTGGGCACTTAGGTAACGCGGTGCACAGTGACTGATAAGGACACCGAAAATCCAAGCAAAAGTGGCACCGCTGAAGAAGCAGCCGAGTGTCGTGGCTGGTCGAACACTCAGAACCGCCTTCTGCTGACTCAGACGTCGGTCGGTCCATCCAAGTCCGCGCTTGTCTGCTCAGACTGGCAGCAGCTCTCCAAAGATTCAGTTAAAAGCTCTCCCAAAGGGGAACTTGAGCAGATGTTGCTAAAAACAGAGACAAACAACAGAAAATACTTTAAATACATCAAAAGTAGGAAATCTGCTTGGCAAAAGAATGGGACAATTGCTGAACAAGGATAGGGAGATTGCAGAGAAGCGGAGTTTATCTTCATTATTGGACCCACGTGGGAACTCTTTTTGGGGAGGGTGTCTGAAGGACTGAGGTGACATGGAATTAAACTCTACAGCCAATAGATGAGGTGCCAGGTCACCTGGAGTGGATGGTGCACTCTTGGGCATCGCCAAGGAACTCACGACAGTGGATGTTGTAGCTATCACCCTGCTTTCCCAGCGTTGTCTTGACCTTGTGATCCACTTTCTGGATACAGTGTACTTTGCCCGGGTTTCTTGTGCACATGTTCCCTGAGTGTGTGCTCCTAGTCCTATTGCATTGTCCATTGGTGGTCTTATGCTGCCTCATTGCGCTGTTTATATCTTGTAATCTGCTTTGTGAAGAGAAAGGTGGACTACAAATAATAAATAAAAATAAATTGCTAGTTTCCTAACAAAAGTGACTAAAACTAACTTCCTTATCAGAGTATTGGCAGAAGTAGTCAACATAACATTGGAATTTTAAAAGATTTTTCAGCCCAGTCCCTTTTTTGGGGTAAAGTAGTAGAAAGTATTATTTGTGGTAGAACTGTTAAGCAAATTGAAGGAAACCCATTGATAAAACATGGTTTCTGTGAAGGGAAGTGCTGTCTCACCAATGGCTTGGAAGAGGGGAGGATACTGATGCAAAGGGAGGCCCATCGGGGCAAAGAGATCCTCACCACGTGTGTATGGATGGGCTGTGAATGGAGGGCGGCTGGCCGGAAAGGAGGGCTTGGGCCTGTTGAAAATGTCAACTCCGTGTGCTGCAGGAGTGAAAAGGCAAATTCAGTGCGGTGATTTATTAGGAAAGGTATTGAAATAAAATGGCCAGTGTCTTTGTGTAAGCCGGTGCTGTGTCTGCAGTTTGTATAGTGTATTCAGTTCATCTCAAAAAGAGTCCAGTAGCACCTTTAAGACTAACCAATTTTATCGTAGCATAAGCTTTCGAGGACCACAGCTCTCTTCGTCAGTTCATCTCAAGACGGCCATTGTGGAGCTGGAAAGGATGTAGACAAATGGGCAGGGAGTTGAGAGCTCCTCCCTGTGAGGACCAGTGGAGGAATTGGGGGCTTCTCAACTGGAAAGAAAGGGAGGGGGTGGCCCCTCCCCCCGCCACACACACACTAATGCGTGGGGTGCTGGAAAATAATTTTTCTCCATTTTTTCATAACTGGGGATAAAGAGTTCCCAGTGAAGAACATTCGAGTCACCACACATTTCTTCAGGCAGTGCACAATTCGCGTTATTTTTCTTTGCTTCATTCTAGCCTGTCTTTCTCACTGAGACTCAAAAGGTGGATTACAAAATCCAAAAAAACAATTTGATCAGACTGCCAGGACTTCCAGGAAACAATGCAGTGGGATTAGACTACAACAAAAGTCAGACGAAAGAACTAAGGCACGACCCTACCGTCATGCAGGAAGTGGCTCTCAGGGGCCGAAGGCTGTGCGCCGAAAGCAAGGCGAGGCACCCAGGAACCCTTGCCCAGGCGGCAGTCCCGCATCAGAGCCCCCCCTGAGCTGTTCCGTTCTGCTGCGCTTCGGAAGAATGCTCCTCTGAGCATTCCTGGTTTTGCAGAATGATAGAACCGCGGGAGCCTTCCTGACCTCCTCAGGCGAGCTGTTCCACGCGGTGGGAGCTGCCACAGAAAATGTGTGTGAATGGGCAGTTGCCGATCCTACTGGTTAGCAGAGTGGCTCCTTCAGAAGGCTTAACTCAGAGGAGCTAAACGAGTGAAATTGGTAGAGTTTGCAGCCCTGTGATGTGGAAGGATCTGCAGACTTTAAAATGGAGTCAGGCCGTTTCATCGCATTTTATCTGTCAGTGACTACGAGCTGCAAGACGCCTCTGGCTTTGCCGGTTGCTGGGGCAATGGCAGGGCGGGGGGCGTTCCGACTTCCTGCCAATGAGCACCTCCAACTTACCTGGCCCCGTGGGCTGTTCTTGCATTCTTGACGTTGACCGGACCTTGCCTGCCTCAGGCCTGAGTTCAGTTTCTGCGGGGGTTTGGCTACCCGCCCTGCCTAGGCCTTGGTGGCGGCCATGCTGGTAGCAGAGTGAGTGCGCTGCTTCTGCAGTCAGGGCGGTGCTTGAGCAGGGCGGCGCGTAGAAAACTGCAAGGCAGAAACAGTACTCATTTGTGCATGTGCAAGGTAAAAACCATATTTTATTTGAGAGATTGTTTCCTCCTGACTTTTCAGGATATGCTCAGATCTGCTCACAGTATTAGACATCAAATTACTGGTGGTTTGTCTAATTATTTTAATGGGTTTCCTTGTAAGCCACTTTAGGGAACAAAGTGGGTTATATATATTTAAATAAAAAATAAATGAGAAATAGAAATTAATAAGATTGTTCAGCAACAGGAAAGGACAATAAGGCCACCAACTCCAACTGAGGGAATCCTTTAACTTAAGAAAATGCTCACTGAAACCAAAGGCACTAAGTAATGTAACTATTGAATCAAAATTGATTTTCATGAATTAATACCAGGATTATGACGCTTTCATAAAATTAGAGGAAGGAGACTCTTTTAAAGGGTGTTTGGGAGCAGCTGGAGGAGTCGTGTCTGCTTGTTGGGGTAGAGATGCGCCTCGGGTTGGGTGCGGGAGAGCGTGGCGTGGCTCCAGGCTTCCTTAGGCCTGACGGGGGGTTTCCCACCCAGGGTCGGTCTGTTTTCCCAGTGCTGCATTTGGAGAGGAATTTTGCTCCAGAGACGGATTGCCAGCTGCCTTGGATGTATGGGCTCAGTGGACAGCATGCCAAAGGAGAAAGGGCAGGGGGTCTCTGGGGCAGCACTCTGGCCTGTTGCTTGCGGTTGTCATATTGGGCCCAGGAGTATCCAGGATTGATGTGTGGGAGCCCAGATATTAGTGGCGGTGCCTGAAAGGCTCCATGGGAATGCTGTGCTTGGTGGGGTTGGGAGGCAGCCAGCCTCACCCGCATTCCTTGTAGCGACCGCACGACACAAGCCCTTCCCCGTTGCTGTATGCCTGACAATACAGGACCAGGTCCTGGGCTCCCTGGTGAGCATAAGGGGCCACTGAGGCGATGCCCGTGCTGTGGGCAAGCTTGCTTGAGCCCTCTGCATGGGCGGCGGCTGGGCTGGCCCTCTGCCTGCCGCCCCTTGGGAAGTTCTGGGTGGGGTGGCCAGGAGAGGCTGTACAAGGAGAGCGCAGGAGCCCTTTCCGCTGGCCTGGAAGAGCAGGGTCTGGAGAGTGCCGCTCCCTGGGGCAGCCTGGCCACTAGCGCGGGGTGGGGTGGGGGTTGGCTGGAGCCCTCCCCCCTCTCCTGGTTTTCTCCCTGGGTGACAGCGTCTTGCATTGCAGGAGTTGTGTGAAGGGCTGGGCTGGGGAGGGCTGCAGCAACCGGCACTGGCCCAGGTGATGTTGGCTTTGTTTTCCCTTGGTGGTGATTGAGGCATGAAAGGCCTTCCTGGAAACCTGAGATCACAGCACTGTTAAGCAATCTGAATCGGCCTCCAGCCAGCTGCCTCTTGCATTACCCATTTTGCGGTGCTGCAAAGACTGGGAGGAAGCAGATAGCCTGGGGCTGCCACTTAGGCGGGCAGGCAGGCAGGCAGGATGCCACCACCTTTCAGCAGGGCTTGGCAGCCAGAGCCTCCTAAGAAGGCTTTCCCAGTTCCATGGCGGCCTGACTGGAGAGCTTAGGGGGCCTCGCGCCCCTTTGCTTCATCACCTCGTGCTCTTGTTTTAGTTTTTGCCTTGGTGACTGTATTGGTCAATTCCCGGGAAGCTCGCACAGCTTGGCAGGGGAGTCAGAGTTGAAAATCTTCGTGTGCTGGAGAGGAGGGGAGAGATCTTGAGCAGGCAGGTTTTGCTTCCCGTGATTTCTGGGCCGGGCTGCTGTCCTGGGCTGTATGCAGCGTGTGCCTGTTAGAAGAGAGCCTCTTGCTCTGGGCAGAGGTGGGAGTAGCCGGGGAAAGGACCTTATGCTGCAGCCCTTAGGCCTGAGTGGCTCTAGGTAAAGCCAGGAAAGCTCTCAGGCTGGGGCAAGCAGAGTGACTCCAGCGGGTCTGGGCATTTTGTGCGTGTGGGCGGGGGGAGGTCATCTTATTTGCCCGCCTGTAACAGTGGCGGAGGGTGCCCGTGTGGATCTTCCTCTTCCTCGTGTTTGGAGAGCTGCTGGTTTCTCCCGTGGGGCCATTAGGATATGGAGGGGCCCCGTGGAGAGGCAGTCTGCTGGAGGCAGGAGCAGTCGATCGTTAACTCCTGTGCTGCTCTTGCCAGTTTGAGCCGTCCCTGATTCCACCTTTGGGCTTCAAGACTAAAATGGGACAGCCGGCAGCTCCTCTTTCCATCGCAGAAAGCTGTTCTCACGAGACGCACGCAGGCATTGGGCATGTTGCTGGACCTCTGCTTGAGGTGGGGGCGGGAGGGAGGGAGGGGGGCCCTTGGTTCTCCTGCCCTGAAATGGCTGGTTGCAGTCTTGGCTGGAGACCTGGTTTCTTGCTCCCTAGCGCTTCTGGAACAGATTTTGGACAGGTTGTGTTTCTTCAGATGTTTGGAGCCAGACAAGCCTGTCAGTGGTAGATTCTTCCCTGCTTCCTTTCTCCTCCTCCTCCTCGTCGTCGTCGTCGTCGTCATCATCATCATCATCATCATCATCATCATCATCATCATCGTTCCTTTCTCACTGGGATCCAAGGTGGATTACAACAGTGCAAGTCAACCTACAGTATAATCGCTGGCTCGGACAGTCGCTGAGCCAAGTAGCTTGCCTGCTCATACCTACGTTGGAATGTCTCCAGAGGCCAAGGATGAATCTGTGGGTGGAGGCGCTGCTTCCTGGAGGGCAGGGATTCGGAGGAGGGGGTGCCGGGGAGAGCTCGGTCGGGCCTGTGGGCGGAGCTTTGACTCCTGCTGCCCTCTTGGTCTCAAAGCAAGCCTAGTTTGCAAACTGTCCTCCAAGTCTTTTTTGTGGGAGTAGTTGTGGGTGGTGGGGGGGAGTGGTGGGCTGCCGGCCGTTGTGGAGCGTTCCAGGGCCTCATCAGGGATCCTTTCTGCCCTTGCTTGACAGGCCCCAGCGTGAACTTGGGAGAGGCAAATGGCCTGGGCAGTGACGGCTTTTGCGGCTGCCGCTGCTTTGCCCTGGCTGAACAGAAGGTCCAGGCAGCCTGGCCCAGCTGAGGCTGTGTTTGCGACTGCTGCCTCTGCAGGCCGAGCTCCTTTGCAAAGGGTGTGTGGCCGGCCCTGTTCTCCTTCTCAATTTCCTTTGCCTTGTTAACTCCCTCAGGAGCTAGCTTTCTTTAATTAACGCCCTGGAAAGAATGTTGCTGAATCTCTCCTTTTGAAGGAGGAGATGCTTCTCTCTGTGTGTGTGTGTGTGTGTGTGTGTGTGTGTGTGTGTGTTGGGGCCCCTGGGGGTGGGGGGTGCTATCATGGTCCAGCTCTGTTAGAAGCACAATTGCTGCTGCTGTGCTAATCACATTGCCCAGCATGAGCTTGTTTTACGTGCATGGGCTGGAGACTGCCAGCAAAGGGGTCAGCCTCAGGGCCCCTTGCTAAATTACCCTCCGGGGACACCCTCTCCTTGGGGTTTGCCAGGCGGGGACACACATCTGTCACTCCCCGTGACGGCTGCAGCTGCTAGTCCACCACAGGGGCAATAGGGCTGCTCGTGGCAGCCTTCGCTTTTCCCTGGCAGTGGTCCTACACACACCCTTGCCCCCCCCCCCCAGTTTTTTGTAATTATTGGCAACAGAGTATCATCCTATGTGATGCTTACATAGTATCCTATAACAGCAACAATAACAACATCCGATTTATATACCGCCCTTCAGGACAACTTAACGCCCACTCAGAGCGGTTTACAAAGTACGTCATTATTATCCCCACAACAAAACACCCTGTGAGGTGATTAGGGCTGAGAGAGCTCTGAGAGAGCCGTGACTGGCCCAAGGTCACCCAGCTGGCTTCAAGTGGAGGAGTGAGGAATCAAACCGGGCTCTCCAGATTAGAGTCCCGTGCTCTTAACCACTACACCAAACTGGCTCCTAGTGTAAGAGGTTCTCTAAATTCCCATCTTTAACTCTTTAGCTGCGTTCATTGCAGAGGTACACCTTTCCCTTTATATCTCCCAACAAAAGATGCTAACTTACTTTTTTAAAAAGGAAAACTGGGAATTCATATACATCGTGTTCTGATGTTATAGCAAAATAACAATATTCAGCTGCTGGTTTTTTAAAAGAAAAGAAGCTTGGTTGCATTGGGCAAAGGGGAAAATAGTGATTTGACTTTGCTGTTGGACTTTTTGCTGACTTCTCTCTCACTTCTCTTTGATTTTTACTTTCTAGGATTACTTAGGATTTCTTAACGCTCCTCAAATTTTTCAGTAAAACTGCCCTGGCAGGCCAAGTTATCTGTCACCGCACTGGGAATAATTCTGTGACAATCACAGATGTCAATTCAGGGCATCTGCCCATCTTTGGAGCTGACCGCCGTCTCCCTGTTTTGGCATCCCAGTAAACGGTTTCAGGCCTCCGGGTGTGCAGGAATGACGGCGAGGGCGGCATTTGCCCTTTCAGGCTGCCTTTCTGCCCGAGTCCGGTCAAGCTCCCTTGTGCTCTGCCTGGCTGTTCTCACTGCAGCGCCGTTTGGGGAGCATCGACACAGCACTGCCCTCCGTTCCCCCTCCTTCAGTTCGTTTTCCTCCTGGCGCGCTGCAGGCTTTTCTAAACCTGGTTTGGCATGGCCTGTTTCCACTTGGCAGTGCGTGCCGTGTGGAAGGAAAGGCAGGCCTTCCTGCAGCGGCTGCTGCCCGTTTCAGTGCCAGTTAGTTTCCTGGCCTCATTCCCCACTCCCTGCCACCAGAGGGCCTTGCCAGGCCAGTTTTAACAACTGGGCGAAGGACACTGTGGCACCCTGTTAGTTACCATTTTTTTTAAAAAAAAATGCCTGGAAAACTCCTCTGGTGGGGGGAAGGGAGAGGAGGAGCGGGCGGCTTCAGGGACGGAGGCCAGGCAAGCGCCAAGAAGCCAGATCAGGAGAGGGGCCCTTGGCTGTTGTGGCTGGGGGGGAGCCGCCTGGGTCTCGTGGGCCTCTGAGCAGGGGACCCGAGGGGCTGGAGACGTTTCCTGCTGGCTGTATCGCTGGGGGGGGGGCTGGGGGGGCGGGTGGGTTGTGTGCTGCCCCCCCCCGTGCGACAATGGAGCGTGGCGTCCCCCTCCGCGCTGTGCTTCGAGTGCCTCGTTTTGGGCCCTCTGGTTGGCCCAGGCAAGGCGCCTGGCTTGGCTGCCTTGGGCCTGGTGGTTCTTGGGAGTCTTCTTGGAAGGGACCGGAGGCAGCCTGAGGTGCTCTTGCAGGGCCCCTGCAATTATCATAATAAACAGTTTTATCATCTGCTTGGTAATCAATAATGTGGCTTATGCTCCTTGAGTATCTCGGTGGTATTGATTGCCTTAACAGCTGTGGGAGAGCGGCCCGCTTCTGTTAACCCCTGGGCTGCCGCAGGGCCCTGCCCGAGTCCTCTGGGCCCCCTGGAAGTGCTGGACTTTGGCCATGTGAGTTCTGGCAGAGGCCTGACGCTGCTCCCAGCACTCAGGTGGGCAGGGAATGGGTGGACTTTGCCAGCCTGTGGCTCACCCCGGCTTGCTTTGGGTGCCGTAACACCGTTTCTCCCAGAGCAGAGAGAGCAGCCGCCTCCCTGCTCCTGAGGCCAAGAGGTCGGGATTTATGGAGGCGCTTTTTCTCCTCCTCAAAACCAGAGGCCTCAGGCATGGTTCAGACGCACCCAAACCCTGCGAGGCGGGCTGGGTTTTGCTTCTGGGGGATGTGACCTGCAGATCGGATGGGCCTGACCCACTCTGCTGCTTCTACCAGCCGTGAGCAGGGGCCTGAGGAGACGTCCGGGGCTGCTCTTTCTGTCGGGGGGGGGGGGCGGGGGCTTGGCCTCTCACCTCACCTCTGGGAAGGCTTGTTGAGCTGGGCAGGGGGCCTTGGGGCCCCATCCTTCTCTTAATGGAATTTCCCATCATTGGCTGCGCTGCTGATTTCTGATCAATGAAACTGAAATTGCATCACCTCCTCAGAGGGCTCCGCATACTGTAGGGTTGCTGCTGCTTCCCGCTGTGTCAGTTCCGGTAATACAATCTCCTCAGGCGTGGGATAAAGTAATAAGAAATAAAAATAAAACTCTACAATTAGCAGGAAGCTGAGCCACGTGCTAACCCCTTCAGCGCCGGGGTCCAGAAATGTAGGGGTTTTTGAGTGAGCCCAGAGCAAGACGTGGGGTAGGGTAGAAAACTGCCCCCTTCCTCGGAAGCCGGGCTTCCCGCTGCTGTGCAGAAGCTCACGGAAGTGCCAGAGAGAGGGCTCTTGGGAAGATCGCAGAAGAAAGCCTCCTGCCCTGCCCCTTCGGTGTACCCTCTCTGAGGGCCAGGGGCTCAGGTTGGCGGTGGCTGTTCAACTCCAAGGACTCTTGAATGGAAGAGCATCCCTGCCGCCGCTTGGGCCTGGCTTTCGGGCAGAATCGGCCTTGGTCACCCTGATGGAGGGACCCTGTTGGTTTTCCTGTCTGGGGTAGCCTCTTGAAGAGTTCCAAAATGAAGAAGACCTTTTGAGACCTTAAAAGAACCCACGTGTTGTTTTCGTCAGAACAGTACCCGGACTTCATTAGAATGTACCACCTTGTGAAGTATTAAAGTTACTTTCCACAGTGAAGGTGCGTGTTGTCTTTTCCACGACTTTCTGAAATAAAGAACAGGCGGCAAGCCTCCCTCTGCACCCCTCCGTAGCGGTCGTCTCCCTTGGCCTTGACCTCTGGGGTGACTGGCTGAGATGGGACCGCAGCTGCGGTGCTCTGATCCTGTGCCCGAGGGTGGTCTGGGGGGTAGCTGCTTGAACCCGTGGCACTCGTGCACTGCAGTCTCCAGAGGGCTCCACCCCCCCACCCCCCCATGTTGTTTAGCATCGTCCTGAAGCTGCTGGGAGGGGCTGTCCCGGGTTTCCATGTGCCCAGACTCTGTTGATCTCTGTTGATCTTTCATCCTAATCAGATGAGTCAGGAGAAATCCTGAGCGAGGGTAAATACACTGATGCTTGTTCCAGACGAGACTAAGCTTCAGTGGTAGTCAAGAGTGGTGCTTAGGGAGAATTCAAGTCAGCCTATTCCATGTTCGCCATAAAGGATTGGATTTGCAGCCTGGGTGGTGCCGCGACGCATGCCTTTTCAGGGTTAGGGAGACTGTCGCCCGCTCTGGGATTTGAAGTGTCTTTACCCAGCTGGCAGGCCATTTTGCAGCCTTCCCTTGATAAGCTACATTTGGCCGTATTTATCCATGCTCCAGTCATGTCCAGATTGAACGATTGCGGTGTATTGTACGAGGGGCTGTCCTTGAAGACGGACTGGAAGCGCCGGGCAGTGCAAAATGCAGCAACAAGTATGCTGGCTGGGCTGGGTTGGGGGATGGATGGGTAGCGGTCCCGGTTGCCGGCCTGTGGGGCTCCACTGGAAGAGTCCCCATTGGCTTCTGGGCACAGCCCCAGGCTCTGCTGTTGCCCTTTGAAGCTTTCAGCTGTTGGGGATGGGAGTCGTCCTGAGAGAGCTGCCTGCTCCCATGTGCCCCCCTCCCTTGTCAGGTGACATCCCTGGGGGAGGCCGTTCTCTGTGCCCCCCTCCAGTCTTTCCCAAGTGAGGGGGGCGGCTGCCGAGACGGGGCCTCCGGGGCCAGGTCTCTCCCCCCAGATGTGCCTGGGGCCCAGCCTGTTCTGTCTCAGGCTGTGTGTGCAAACCCTCTTTCTCTCAGGCGTCTGGCTGTTTTCCTAAGTGGATGTAGTCAGCATGGTTTAGTTACACGGGCATCATCTCTGAGTTTTTTGTGCTCGATGCTTTTAAGATGCTGCGGTGCTATCAGGTTCTCTTGTGGCGGCGGCTATATTAAGTTGTTTCTGGTGGTGGTTTTGTTTGTGCCTGTTTTGATGCCATGTCAAGCCCAACCTGGAAGCCGCCTCAGGAACCCTTTGAAGGAGGAGTGATGGGGTAAATTTTTTTCCAAATAAATGAAACCTCTGCCCTGTATGTTACAGTGATGAGTTCTGTTTTTTAAGTAGTCAAAGTACAGCTAGTGAGTGTGGAGCATGACTAGGACTGTTGTGGAGCTGTACAAGGCACCCACATTCAGAGTGCTGTGTGGATGAGCTGGAGAGGACATAAGCGAAATGGGGTCCATCCACTTAACCCTTCAGGGTAATAAATGTGGCCGTGTGTCATCAGTGGCCTTCTACACTCTCTCTTGGTCATTCCCTAAGTTAACATTTGCACACATGGTAGACCTCCCTCTACGCTGAAGGACCCCCCAGATTTGAAGGGGATTAGACAAAGTCGTCCAGTTTTACAGATGCGTGAAGGAGGTGACTGCTGGCTTAAAAGGAAAGAAAGAACCTGACCACTCCTGGACTTACCTGGCTGGCATCACCCCACTGGCAGCTCCAGGCCACCCGGCAGACCTTCTGGTTAATGTCCCTGCCACGGGCATCAGAAGTGGCAGAGCTCATTCCACGACCTGGAAAATGGAGGGCGATCTGGCAGGCAGGTTTCTGGGAAGCTATGAGGCTGGGCTGCCTGCAGGAAATGATGGCCTCATTATTACCTGTGGGTAGATGTGGCCTCCAGGCCCTGGCTGGCTTGGAGTGTGTGGACTGGCTGCTCTTTGGGGTGACTTGTAACAAGACGGTTGCCTGTGTCTAAAACCAAGTTTCAACTTGCCAGGAGAAAGATGGATCTCTCTCCGGGGAAGCCGAAAGCAGTTAGTCTTTAGACCTGTCAAACAGATAAGTTCTTTGAACCAGCTGTTTATCAGTACATTTATTTATATAGGGTTCAATATTGCTTTGCAACTCCTTATCAAACACACAGACACCAATCTAGAGTTTATTTCACTTTATTGAAAATATACCCTAGTTTTTTAATGAAGCAAGTAATCAAAATATAAATGGCTATTAATATGAATCCTATAACAACAGAACATAGAAAGGCAATAAGAAATAAATTCACTAACATTTCTCAATAAATCCTAAGTTTACATTGCTCAAAGTTTCTATGAAATACATAGGTAGAAATAGGTTCTCACCTAGATTCTCCCAAGAGATCTCTTTCATCAGTACCCTGCTTATTCTTTCTGTGTTTGCAATTATATACCTAATCATATGCAAATATTTAGGGTCTATTCACATGATAGCACAAACAAATATTGATTGGTTTGACACTTCACTGAATATTCATAATTTCATAGTACAGCCTTCCAATTAGTTAAAAAATTATGTCATAGTCTGATCTGCAAGAGAATACTATAAATCTCTGACAAGTGTCAAGAAAAAGTTAAGTTGGGCGATCACCATTGGTTGAATCTCTGATAGAGGAACATCAATCTCGGTAGAGTCCACTATTTTAATTAATTGTCAAAGGATGAGAGCACACCTGCTGAATTACCTTACACACAGAAAAAATACACTGAAAGTTCATGCTAAGTTTAAAAGTTCATCTGGAGAGTACAGAGGCTAGGCCTAGTATTGTTCAGTATTGATTATTGGCATATGACTTTAATCTATATTGGCATAACAGACTGGCATGAAGGTGAGGTGGAGGGGGTATGTGAAAGCATGCCTTTGGCAGCAGGACCGGGGAGGGAGGGAGGCAGGCAAGGGGTGGGCAGCCTGTGCTCCGGGGACCTTCACTCTCCTCGCTCGGCCAGGCAGGGCGTGGCGGGAGGCGTTTGCTGGCTGGGCTGGCTGTGTGCAGGCATTCTGTACATCTGTGCCCGCCTCCCCCCGCCCCGCAGGCTATTTCCACTGTGGAAGATGATGCAGGTGGGAAGGCAAGATTCCTTCCTCCTCCTGTGCTGTGGTCCCAATCAGGCCCCACAGCAATTTTGCCCCTGAGGACTGGCAGGTGCTATATGGCTGCCAGTCCCCAGGGCAACTTGTGTTAACTTTAATGGTTAGTTAGTTTTTCTGTTACTTGGTCAAGTGCAAACACATTCTCCCCCCCCCCCCCTGCCCCAACCTGCATTGGAAAGCTTTGTGGAAAGATCATGTGCTCATGTTTGTGACCAACCATCCAGTTGCCATGCGCCGTAGCTTCACGCTGCCTTGTCAGTTACTCCCCTTCCTGCCCGCAGCTGAGCTGGCCAATTAGAACAAGCGCTCCGCCAGTTCTCCGAATTCCCAGTTGTAACATTTCACGTGGCATCTTCTCTTGCCAGTAGTCAGCATGAGAAAAATGGCATCGCCGCAGGTTGGCAAGCAGCAGTGCGTGAGGAGGCGCCGTCTCCCCTTTTCTAGGAAGCCCTTTGAAGACCGGTCTGCTCAAACAGGCGAGGCACGGCCTGGAAACGAACCTGAAAATAACCATGGAAATTTACAGGATGCTTTTCTGGAAATCATGGAAATGCCCCCCCAAAGCCATTTTTGGATGGATTTTTGCTTTGGGGATTTGAGAAACCTGAGTAGTGTGCAGTATAAATTCAACTGTCTAACAGACAAACATTTCATGTGCCTGACGAAGGCAGGTCTAACTCAAGAAAGTTTATGCTGGAATAAATTCCCCACGACTCCTGCTTCATTTTGATCACGCAGGTGAACTGGGCTGCCCTTCTGGAATTGCAGTCACGTTGGTGGTCGGCAGGAACTCTCTGCCTTCAGACCGTGGGGCTTGTCCAGAGGAAACGGTGGCAGAAGATACTGCTGCTTCATGCAACACTCGATCCATTTGTGGAGTGAAAAAGTGGCGCTGAACATTTTTGTGAGGTGGGGTGTCTTGGCCACGCCTGCTAGCTGGGAAGAGACCGGCCCTTTTGCAGACAGTGTCTCTCCTGAGCGTGGTTGCGCGGGCAAACTGGAGTGTTTTTGCTCGCCCTTGGATGCTGCTGCGGGGCAGGGCTTTGGCACCTATTTCAGGGGATATGCTTGGCAAAGATAAAAGGCTGTGCCAGAAGTTAAGCTAACATTATGCAAATTAGATTAGTGATTTTAGCGTTAAAGAGCAAAATGGAATTGTAGGTATTTTGAATTGTTAACATGCTGCTGACCTGTTTTTTATTGTTGTGTTGTAATCTTTTTTGGAAACTTTTGTTCAGTTAGCTGCCTTAAGTAGGGATCAATAGATGTAGAGTGCAAGATACAAGTATTTTAAAGCACTCTTAAACTGTGGCAGTGCTGAGCCGAGGAAGGATATACCCTGTGCTGTGGGTCTCTGGCATCTGCTCCTTGGAAATCTGCTGCTGTTTCTCTCTTGGATCATGGCTGATCTCTTCCAGGAGCTGTTGTATATCTTGTGGCAGTGAATACCACAAGATAATTATTTGTTGTGTAGAGCAATGGCTGACGCCCTGTTCTAGTGTTACAGGAGATGGTGAAAAACGCTTCTTATCCACTCCCCATATGATTCAAAATTTTATAAATGTGTCCCCCCCCCCCACCCACGGTTTGTGTGTTTTCTTAAACTAAGAAGCCCCAAACAGTCTAGCTTTTGCTTCTAGGCGAGATCTTCATTCCCAGAATGATTTTCATTTCGTCTTTTGTGCCGTTTCCAGTTCTACAGGAAAAACTGAACGTTAGGATCCAAGGGTCAGGGTGTGTGCCTGCAGGGCAGCCAGGGGCAGGCCTTGACAAATTTTCTTTGCATGTAGGAGACAATCCAGAAATTGATGGGCAAGAGTCATTTTTCAGCCGTCAGGGTTTTGTATTTCTATTTGTCTGATCCCAAATCCTGATTTCCTCTTTGTCTCTCCCCGCCCCCCCCCCCATCAGTAGCTGGACGGCGGTGGGGGTGGCAAGAAAGCACAGCCGCAGGGAATGCACTTCCTGCTGCAGCCCTGCTCTTTGTTCTGGGGACTGACCGTGCCAAGACGTGCCCTTGCTGCCGCCGCTTCACCCCTCGCCCCCAACTCGCCTCTGCCCTAGTATTCCTCCTGCTTTCTCCATCTGATTTTTAGAAAAGATCTCTGTTCTAATGCCAACTGTTATTTGCTGCATCTCTGCCAGCATTTCTTTGCTCTGAAGTTTTGAGGTCTGCTCCAGGCAAGCCTTGGTTCCCTCGTGTTTGGGGAGAGGGTTAAATGAAAAAAACTTCAGATTTTTCTGCAAACCTCGGGATTCCTCCAGATTTTATCTGTCTGTTCATTGCTCCAGAAAGCTGGTATTTTTAAAAATGCATGTGCTGAGGCCTTGTTTGAGATTAGGGCTATGATAAGGCTGAGCCCGAACTGCTGCCTGCTCGCTGGCCAGCCTGCCTCGAGCTTCACTGCCTTCACATTGCAGTGGCTGCCAGTCTCCGCTGCCCATCCGCAGTGCCGCCTCCGCCAAGGGGAAAGCGGGCTTGCCTCTATGGAGCTCAGAAGGAAGCCTTGGGCTGAATTTGTCCTTGTGCAAGAGCAGCCTGCCGGCAGCTGTTCTCACCAAGGCAAGAGCGTTCCCTGCCGGGGGCGGGTGAAGATTTGCTGTGATCCCCTTGGTTCCCTCTCAGACTTTCCAGGTCATTCCGCAGCTGCCCCGGTCTTTTCTGTCCCCACTTCTGCTTCACCACTGTTGCACCAATATAGATAAAAGCACATGGCAATAATCAATACTAAACAGTACCAGGCCATGTACTTGCATTCTAGATGAACTTTCAAACTTTGCGTGAACCGTCTGTGTTTTTTTTTCTAAGTGTTAGGTAATTCTAACAGGTGTGCTTTAATCTTTTGACACTTAATTAAAATAGTGGACTCTGTCGAGATAATTGTTCATCTATCAGAGATTCAACCAATAGTGATCTCTCAACTCTTTCAGTCATTTCTCAGAGATTTATAGTTTTGTTTTGCAAGTTTGAGTATAATGTCATTTTTTACTAATTGGAAGGTTATGCAATAGAAACTATGAATATTCAATGAAGCATCAGACCAATTATTGTTTGTTTGTGCTATCACATGAAAAAGATCTTAGATATTTGCATATGATAACTTATAAAAATGCAAATTCAGATAGAATGTCAGAGCTCTGATGGAAGAAATCTCTTGAGAGAATTTAGGAGAGAACTTATTTTTACCTATGCATTTCATAGAAACTTTGATTATGTTAAACTTGGAATTTATTAGGAAATGTTAGCAAACTTATTTCTTATTGCCTTTCTGTGTTCTGTTTTTATAGGATTTATATTAATAACCGTTTATGTTTTAATTACTTGCTTCATTAAAAAACTAGGGTGTATTTTCAATAAAGTGAAATAAACTCTAGACAGGCGTCTGTGTGTGTTTGATAAGGAGTTGCAAAGCAGTATCGAACCCTATATAAAATAAATGTACTGATCAACAGGTGGTTCAAAGAACTTAATCTGTTTGACAGGTCTGAGAACTAATTGCTGAAAGTTTTCCGAGAGAAAGATACACCTTTCTCTTGGTCAGTGGAAGCTCGGTTCCGACACGGGCAAAAGCTCGTCCCACCACAGCACAGGTTTGCTGGGCCTTCCTGTCCAGCGGGCTGAGTTGACAGGTTTCCGTTCCAGTCTGAGTTTGTGCTTGTCCGGAAAGAGCGCTAAGGTGGAAGGATTGTGTGGCGTCTGGAACAGGGCCAGAGATGCTGGCTGTGGGGGTTTGTGACCCGCTCACTAGCCATGGCTAGACGCGCTGGCCTCTCGCGTACAGCTCCTCCCTGCCGCCAAGGGCTAGTGGTGGCTTCTTGATGATCGCAAGCGCTGTTGCATGTGGAGCGGAAAAGCCTCCTAGACATCTTGCTGCCATTTCACTTCCCTCACAGGCTGTGGCCTTGCAGGGCTCTTCCGGTTTCACATGAGGAAAACTAGGGTCAGGGACAGATGGGTTCCCTTCTCCAGTCCAAATGCCAAATTGGGTTGGGGTGAGGAATTTCTGCCAAGCTCGTCCATCATTGGCAGCTCCCTGGGTTTTGTCACCATGAAGAAGGGAAGGGAAGGGAAGGCAGGATTCTCTCCGGTGACACAAAGAAAGAGTGGTGTGGGAGGGGCTGGGGAAGGCAGGCAAGGGGAAGTCCCCCCCCCCGCCCCTGCTCTAGAAAGCCCCTTCTGAAGCTCCTCCTCCAGCTGCTCAAGGGTTCAGCGTGGCCCGAGGCCCATCGACGGCTGCAAGTCATGTTGCCCGAAGGGAACCTCTGCATCCCAGCGCTGGGGAAGGCCTTCGCTTCTCCGCCCCGCTTGTTGGCCCTCCAGGTCATCTGCTTGGCCAGGGCTTCGTGCAGCAGGATGCCGGCCTAGCTGGCCTCTCATGGTCGGATCCAGCAGGGCTGCTCCTGCTCCTGCCTGGCCCTGGCCTCTTTTGTGGGAACTCTCGGAGCTGCAGTGGGGAGTAGGGCAGCGTTAAAAGGAGGGCAGGCTGGGGAGAGAGCTCTGGGGGAGGGGGGGCTTTGGGTTCTCACTTGCAGCGCTAATGGAAGAGCATTGATCTTACGGGGAGCCGCGTTTGCAGGCGGAGCCCTAATCGAGCTGCCCAGTTGACATCTGCCTCCTATATCCCCTTCATGGCTGGGGGAGCTCAAGAGGATGGATGGATGGATGGATGGATGGGAGGAGGAGGAGTAGTCCGGACAGCGCTTTGGGCTTTGGGCATCCTCCTCTGGCCTGAGTGGGTATTATTATCATTTCTATTTTCCACTCTCCACCGATTGTTTGGGCTGGAAGTTTGGTCCCTTGGATTTTAACTGAGAATCTGGGAGTCACCATGGTAGGCAGCCATGTTCCCAGTAGTGCAGCTGTTTGCAGCTGGCCAGCTGTTATCCTGTCTGTGCAGATATTATTTATTTATTTTCACTTATAGTCTGCTTTTCTCACTGCAACCTAAGGTGAATGATGAGTATGTTAAAATCAGATTACAAAATATGATAACATCAGGCAATCAGAAAGCGAATTACAAGATATGATAACATTTCAGTCTAACAGCCAGGATTTCCAGCAAGACAAAATAATGCAGTTGAGCTGGGCTGAAATTGTAGAACAGAGGAGGGCGGCAAACACTGCATGCAAACATACAAGGTAGGAAGAAAACCCATGTGGCAGCATATCTGATGGAGGAGTTACATTCTGGGCTTTGCGACTGCAGTTGGCTGCTGCTCCTCAGTTGACTACAAGTTTTGGATGCCCCGAGCATTCCCGAGTGGGGGGCCGTGGCCAAACTGGCACGTCCCATGGAAGCTGATGTTATTATGTGTGAGGTCAGTTGATTGGGAGAGAGTGGCTCCCAAGGTCTTGGGCTGGTAACCAGTAAGCAAGTAAAGGGGGTGGGGACGGAACAAGAGCCTTGGCAGGGGCTGCTGCCTTCCTTGGTTAACTTGCTGGGGAGGGGGAAGGGCAGTCAGAGCAGCCGGGAGGCCAAAGAGCCCACCAATTAATTGGGAAGCATTTGCCGGTTTCTCTGGCCTGGCCTGGCCTGCAGAGGAGATTGGCTTTCCTGTCAATAAACAAGTCCCTAGTGCAGCATCAAAGCCGCAGTCCTTTATCAATCGCAGCCTCCTCTTCCCGCTTGTTCCTGTAACTTACCAAGCATTTATGACATTGATTTTACAATCAGGCTGTTAACCCTCCCGCCCCATCAGCCCTGCCAACCCTGTTGGCCCAAGCTGTCAATCAGGCCGCTTGCAGCCAATCAGCAGCTCTGCTGAGGAGGCTGGTTTGTCTTCTTGGCTCTCCGTTTTGGGCAGCCAGTTGTGTTTTTGTGCCTCTGCCCCCTGGTGAAAGCTTTTGGCCGCCACTCCCTTGCTAAATTTTTCAAGTGTGAAATGCCTGCAAGAAAGCGGCGAAGGTTTCTCCTCCTGCTGGACTAGAGAGGCCTGCAGAGAACTGAGAAGCCGTGAAGACGTCATGTGCCCCTGCCAACAGCACGATGGAGCAGGCCTCTTCCATCGAGGGTGGACGGTGATGGGCCGCCCCAGAGAAGCCGTCGCCCGCTCCTGGCCTAGGCAGTGTCGTGCCAGCCGGCGGCGTGCTTCATTGAGGGCTGGGGGGCTGCGCTGCAGCGTGCCTCCATCCAAGGAGAGCTGTTGAGTTGCCCGGTTGGTGTCAGGCTTCAAAACGGGTGGGAAGGCTTTGAGGTCTCGTCTTGACCTTGTGGTCCCTTTGCAGCCTGAGGGTTCGTTTCAGTCCTTATATCCTGCTTTTCTCTGAAAAGGACTCAAAGCAGCCCACCGCAAAAATAATACATAAACAAAGCAGTGCGTAAGGGGGAAAAAATCAAAGCCAGTACCTCTCAGGCTAGCCCTGGATTCTTTGGCCGGCTTGATGGACATCTCCGAGTGCGAGCCACAGACGGGGCCAAGAGCCCTCTGCCTTAAGCCTTTGGCCACACTCAGGTTTCAGAAGGAACCTGAGCCCGGAGGAGGCAAAGTAGTCCTCAGCAAAGAGGCCCCGCCTCTTCCTCCTTTGCGCCTTCCCTGCTGAAATGAAACCACGAGGAAAGTAGCAAGAAAAATGGAAGCAGTTGGGGGTCTTGGGAAGTCTCTGGCTGCTGCGGGGTGCTGGTGGGCCTTGGGAGAGGGGCTCCCCTGGGCTCCCCTACTTGCTTTGGCTTCAGCTTTCAGCAGCCCTCCCCCCACCAAGAAAGCAGGAGGGGCTGATAGCCCCTGCCTCTTACTCCTGCCCCTGCCTTGGGGCGGTGGGGGGGGGGGCGCCCTTAGCTTTCCTGGGACTTGGCCCCCAGGGCGGTAGCCTCTTTGTCCTTGGTTTCCCCTCCTGACTTTCACTTCCTCTCTGTCTGCTGTAGGTGGATGGAACTAGTCAGGTTCCAGGTCCTGAAGTTTGGCTGCTGTGTTCCCTAAGAGCGCCCTGCCTGCTGTTGTGCAGCTATCCGATGAAGCTGAAAGTGGCTCCGTGCCTTTCTAAGGGGCATTCAGGCTGGTGCTTGCGGGGGGAGAGGGGATTCATGTGCCTAATGAGTCCTCGGAGAGCACATTTTGGGGGGGCCAAAACTCTTTTTGAGCCGTGCTTTCCTGAGTGGTGTGGTCGCTGTGGGCACAGGACGGTGTGAACAAAACAGGGCTTCAGTGCCCAGTCCAGGTACATCTCAGTGGCGTAAGAAAAGGTGGGTGGCCAGGGCTGCCACGAGGCATTCTAAGCCCCCAGACCAGGATTCTCTCTGCCCTCCCTAATGCCCAGACCCAGCCAAATGCACGTAACACAAATCACACAATATTTGCGGCTTCACCGGCCCCTGGGGTTTTGCCTCTTCCCCCCCACCCCCGGCAGCTCTTAAGAGCAAGAGCACCTTCCAGGGAGGGCAAGGAGTAGAGGTGGGGAGCCAGTGCTGTACAAAGCCTTCCTTTCTGTTGCCCCCCCCCCACACACACACACCAGTAATCACAGGAGAAGGAAGGAGCCTAGGATATGGACTGCACAAAGGGCAGGGCAGGGCAGGGCAGGGCATGGCTTTCTCGTACCCTCAGCACATTGCAGTTCTGTGACTGAGGGAGCCTGACCTTGGTTCGGAGCCCTGCACGTGGCCTGGAAGTTAGTGGGGCAGCCTGGAGCCAGTCCCTTTCCCTTGGGCTCACCGCTCTTTCAGGGCAAAGTGGGGGAGGGAACCATGAAGGCCACTCCAAGCTCATTCAGGATCCAAGCGCATAGGCTGTTCTTGCCACTTGGCACCTGCTAGCTGGAGGCCCTGGGAATGAGAAGCAGGCCTGCTGCCCCTGTTGCCAAGGGGGAAACAAGCGCCCAGCCACCTCCTGTGGGTCCTGGGAGGCATCGGGACTCGGCTCTTCACAGTGGCCAAGGAGGCCGGGGTGTCTGCGAATGGGCCCTGCTGCGGTGCGGGTGGGGTCCTTGGGAACTTCTGCCCTCTTTTCTCTGTCTCTTGCAGGCTTGGTAGTGGACAGGAGCTGTGTGAAAAGGCAGCTGGTGCTTCCTCCTGACTGACCTGCCTCTTTCTCTTTCTTTCTCCCTTCCCTCTCTGTGTCTGCCTTCAGGTCCGAGCCATACTGGGTGCAATGAACACTCCGTGCAGGCCTCGCCATGGAAGGCTGTGACTCGCCCATCATCTCGGGGAAGGACCATGGCCGTGCTCTTCCTCCGCACCAGCCGTGGACTGAGCTCGGCAGCAAGCCTAGTGCCATGGAGCAGGCTAGGGCAGACAGCCACGGAGCCCTAGGCAGCCAGCGGGCTCCTTTCAGCGAGCCCTCTGCAGACAGGGCTGCGGCCTCTGGCCCCAGCGCCGAGCCGGCCAGTAAGGAGGTCAGCTGCAACGAATGTGCCGCCTCCTTTGCCACCTTACAGACCTACATGGAGCACCACTGCCCGGGGGGCTCCCGCTCGCTGCTCCTCCCGCTGCCAGAGGAGAGCGGGAGTGACACTGGGGGGGAGGAGGAGAGCGACGTGGAAAACCTGGCCGGGGAGATCGTCTACCAGCCCGATGGCTCTGCGTACATTGTGGAAAGCCTCAGCCAGCTGGGCCAGAGCGGGGGGGCCTGTGGGGCTGGCCACGGCACCAGCAGTGGGGCTCTCCCCCCTCTCTTTCTGAACTCTCTCCCCAGTGCGGGGGGCAACGCAAGCGAGCCCACTTCTGCTGCGCCAGCCTACCCACAGATCATCAACACTTTCCACATAGCCTCATCCTTTGGGAAGTGGTTTGAGGGCTCGGATCAGGCCTTCCCGGATACCTCGACCCTGGCAGGGCTCAGCCCTGTTTTGCACAGCTTCCGCGTGTTTGATGTGCGCCACAAAAGCAACACGGATTACCTGAACAGCGACGGTTCTGCCAAAAGTTCCTGCGTATCCAAAGATGTTCCAAATAATGTGGACCTGTCCAAATTTGATGGCTTTGTGCTCTATGGGAAGCGGAAGCCCATCCTGATGTGTTTTTTGTGCAAGCTGTCCTTTGGGTACGTCCGCTCGTTTGTGACCCATGCAGTGCATGACCATCGAATGACTTTGAGTGAGGAGGAGCGGAAAATTCTTAGCAATAAGAACATCTCCGCTCTTATCCAAGGGATAGGCAAAGACAAAGAACCTCTCATCAGCTTCTTGGAACCAAAAAACAAAAACTTTCCACACCCTTTAGTTTCCACAGCTAACCTCATAGGCCCGGGACACGGTTTCTATGGCAAATTCAGTGGGATTCGAATGGAAGGGGAAGAGGGTACCCAAGTGGGGGCTGCCAGTGGAGCTGAAAAGCCCCAGTCATGTCTCTTGGCACCTGGGGCCCTCTTGAACCTTGGCGGGCTAACGAGCTCAGCTCTGAAGACCCCAATTACCTCAGTCCCTCTGGGCCCACTGGCTTCCAGTCCGACCAAATCCTCCGAGGCAAAGGACCCTGGGCTGGCCGAGTGTGAAAAGCAAGAACTGGCCAACCAGGACAGCCTTTCAGAGAAAGCAGAGCTAGCTGGGGAGGAGGGAGTGGAGGAGGAGGAGGAGGAGGGAGTGGAGGAGGGAGTGGAGGAGGAGGAGGAAGAGGAGGAGGAGGAGGAAGAGGAGGAGGAGGAAGAGGAGGAGGAGGGGTGCAAAGGGCTGTTCCCAAGTGAGCTGGAGGATGAGCTGGAGATAAGGCCTCCCAAGGAGTCTGGGGTTGTGGCAAGTGATGGCGGCAGCGGCGGCAGCAAAAAGGAGCTTGCTCTCTCAAACCAAAGCATTTCTCCCATAATGCCTAACGTGCTCCAGAGCCTGTCCAGGGGCACGGCTTCTTCTAGTTCTAATTCTGCTTCTTCCTTTGTCTTTGATGGTGCAAACAGGAAGAATTGTTTAAGCTTTAACAGTGAAGGCAGTGAGGGTGGCAGGAGGCTGGACTTCAGCGACGAAAGTGCCAATAAAGACAATGCCCCCCTGCTGGAACCAAATGAGAGTGCGGAGGGCGAGGAGGGGAGCTGCCTCTCCCATCACCAGCATTCTGGGCCCCTCTGCGAGCTTGGGGGCGGGGAGTGCCCTTCGGGGAGTGGGGTGGAGTGCCCCAAATGCGACACTGTCTTGGGCTCCTCGCGGTCGCTGGGCGGCCACATGACCATGATGCACTCGCGCAACTCGTGCAAGACGCTCAAGTGCCCCAAGTGCAATTGGCACTACAAGTACCAGCAGACGCTTGAGGCCCACATGAAGGAGAAACACCCCGAGCCGGGAGGCTCTTGTGCCTACTGCAAGAGCGGGCAGCCCCACCCACGGCTGGCCCGGGGCGAGAGCTACACGTGTGGCTACAAGCCTTTCCGGTGCGAGGTATGCAACTACTCCACCACGACCAAAGGCAACCTCAGCATCCACATGCAGTCCGACAAGCATCTCAACAACATGCAGAACCTGCAGAATGGGGGTGGGGAGCAAGTGTTCAGCCACTCTGCCGGGGCTGCGGCGGCTGCTGCTGCCGCTGCTGCAGCCGCCGCTGCCGCGGCAAACATGGGAAGCAGCTGTGGGGCCCCCTCCCCTACCAAACCAAAAAGCAAACCCACGTGGCGGTGCGAGGTGTGCGACTATGAGACCAACGTGGCCAGGAACCTTCGCATTCACATGACCAGTGAGAAGCACATGCACAACATGCTGCTGCTGCAGCAGAACATGAGCCAGATGCAGCACAGCCGCCACTTGGGCCTGGGCAGCCTCCCTGCCGAGGCCGAGCTCTACCAGTACTACTTGGCGCAGAACATGGCCCTGCCCTCCCTGAAGATGGACAGCGCCGCTTCCGAGGCACCCTTCCTGATGGGCAGCTTCCAGCTGGACCCCACCAACCCCGTAGCCTCCCTGGCCCCATCTCTAGGTGAGGGGGTTGTGTTGGGGAGGGAGGGTGGGGGGGCACTTACCGTACGTGGATTCGTGTGGTTGGGGCTCCTGCCGTCGCGGGCCAGGCAGCCTCTGGCTGAACTGAAGGAAGCCTGCTCGGCTGGGGCTCTCCTGGGGGCTCCTGGGCCGTGTGCCTGTGTCGGGGGGCAGGCTGGGTAAGGCTGGAATGGCAGGGATGTGATGGGGCGCAGCGGTGGGCTTACGAGTGGACGTGAGCCGTGCCTGTTTCCCACCTCTGCAGAACCTCTGCAGGCTCTCTCGGTCTGTCTGTCAAGGGAAGGGCCAAGGCAGGCTTGTCCTCGAAACACGGGGAGGGCAGCGCTTTGGATTTCTGCAGCAGGACTTTGGCGGATGTGTCATCCGTTCTGGAGCCAGGAGGAAAGCGAGGGTGGGCAGCTGCATATTCTGGAACCATCTTGTTCTTAATAAGACCCGTGGGTTGTGGAGGTTTCTTATTGCTAGGCCGATTCCTAGGTATGCTCAGTTTTACTTCCATAACTGAGCTTGACACGAGTGGCTTAGTTGATGATCTGGACTGGTCTGCTTCAGGAAGGGTGTTCCTTGGGGCTAGCTGTAAAAATCCCATCATCAAGGTGCTTCAAATCCCCTTGCCATCCGGCCAGCTCTTTGAAAATCAGTAGGAAAACCACTGAGGAGTCCTGGGAAGGGCAAACTTACCTCTTTGTAGGGAGGGCTCTACTTTGCCCCCCCCCCCCGTGCCAGTGGGGGAGGACTTTGGGCCTTTTTTAAACTCAGCCATTTACATACTGCTTTAACCAAACAAAAAGCCTCTACCTGCTTTCATTGTGGAGGGGGATTTGGAGTTTTTACCTGGACCAACATGGCAGACTTCAATATAGAACAGAAATCTTTGACTTGAATTTAGAATTTTTGAGTGAGCCTTCCTTGTGAAATGCTAACAAGCTTTTCAGAGAGCTGTATTTACAGTTTGTTACCTGTTCATTCAAAACCTTTTGTCCAATATATTCTCTGCCATTGATAGTTTTTATTGGACACATAACTAAACATTTACAATCCTTGCAAAGGCCGTTGTCCTTTGACCAAGGCAGTGTTGTTCCTGTATAGGTCATGAGAATGGCAGCCGTTGTGGGAAATGCTGCAGGAAGCCCTGGCCCAGGGGGGAGCGGGACTTTGGGGCCCTTCTTGGTTGAAGGGGAGGGGGGGTGGCATAGCAAGGAGCCAAAGGTGACAGCAGTGTTCTGTGGTCAGGGGCAAAAAAAAAATGTTCCCTGTATAGGACTGCTGAAGAGGGGTGTTTGTGATTATTTTGTGGAAGTCTGTCTTAATGTGCTGAATTGTGTGTGAGGAGGAGGAGGCGTGGAAGAGAGACCTTCCCGTGGGAGCTACTGGACAACCTGTTCCCCTCCATGAGTTTCCCTCCTGTTCTTGTGCCGCTGTTTTCTGCTGCCCTCTGTGAAGGGTGATGGCACTGGGGTGGGACTTGCTCACAGCTAAACCAGGCTTGAATGCAGCCAAAGGCCGTTCTGTTCTCGGCTGTTTCCGTTTTTGCCCCACGAATCCAAGTTCTGGGTGGTCTGGCTGACGTGTCCAAGTACAGCCGCCTGGTTGCTTGGCTTCTCCTTACATAACAAGATGCACCTCTTAACAGTGGAGTCAGCGGTGTGATGGGGGCTGCGTTTGTACTAACCGTGGGTTGAGCTTCCAGAAGCACAAGCCGTAAAGCGCGGCTTAAAGCTGATTACCTTGTGCTCCCTTCTTTGTATTGATTTACGTTTATTTAGATCTCTGTGCCCTGCTTTTCTTCCCAGTGGGGGGACCCAAAGTGGCTTCGGTCATTCTCCCCTCCTCCATTTTATCCTCCCAGTACCAACATGGGAAGGTGAGCTTCACTGAAAGTGGCTGGCTTACCTAGCTGCCCATGGTGTCAGTTCTCTCTTGTCTCCATGGCGTTGGCAACCTTGGAGGCAAAGCAAGGGCTGTAGCCATGGCACACATCATGCCAGGCCATAGCTAACCCCAGTCCACTCCCCAACATGCTTGCTGTTCTGCCAGCCATTTGCAAACCATGACCCTAAACTGTAGTTAAGCGTTTTAATTGTAACGTGGTGTGCTGTTGACGTTGAACCTATGTGTTCCTGCCTTGGTGAAGTCTCCTGTGGTTTTTATGCACCAGTTTGGAAAACTCAGAAGGGCAGAGTGCTGGCGAGGGTGGGAAGGAGAGTCTGCTTAGAGCTGAGACATTTCTGGAAATTTGAAAGCTGCAGAAGAAAACCGTGCCTTCCAAACTGTTTGTGGGGTTAAGGGACATATTGGTGAGAGAAAACGGAGATGCTCGGCTTCTTTTCTCCTATCAAACCTAACTTTTTAACTTGTGTTTGTTCTTCATTGTATTATTTGACATGCAGAAGTATTATTTGACATGCAGAAGTATAAATGTCTTATTTTTATTCAAAAAAATAGTGGAAATACATGTATTGTATCTGCTTTTAAAGGTTGACCTCGCCAGCATTTTGCTATGGCTAATCTATACCTTGTGGAAGAGCCCTGTGGTGCAAAGTGGTAAGCTGCAGTACTGCAGCCCAAGCTCTGCTCACAACCTGAGTTCGATCCCGGCGGAAGCCGGGTTCAGGTAGCTGGCTCAAGGTTGACTCAGCCTTCCATCCTTCCAAGGTCGGTAAAATGAGTACCCAGTTTCCTGGGGGTAAAGTGTAGATGACCGGGGAAGGCAATGGCAAACCACCCCATAACAAAAAGTCTGCCAAGAAACGTCGTGATGTGACGTCCCCCCATGGGTCAGTAATGACTTGGTGCTTGCACAGGGGACTACCTTTACCTTTTTAATCTATACCTGTTTTTACGGACAGATAGAATGGTTGTATTTTGGAACTGTCCAGTAATTCCTTTTGGGGAACGGGTCTTAGCTGTGATTAGAGAAATAACAGATTATGTAATACTAAAAGACCTAGAAGTGGCATTGTGAGTCTGTCTTAAAAATTGTGAGGGGACAGACAATGTAGAATTAGTCACTCATTTACTGTTCGCTGCAAGGATATGTATTGCTGCAAAATGGGTGCCTGAAACCTCGCCTTGAGTGGTGGAATGGAATAGATGGATTTGAGGTATTGCGTTATTGACAGAGCTAACTTACAAGTAAGAGAGAAAGAACAATTCAAATATTAGATTTGTAAAAAAAACCCTGGATGCTATCCATCACATATCGGAATATGAAGTTTCTTTATAATGTAAAGCCTTATGTATCTTTGATATAAACAAATTATACTTCAGAAAATTCAAATTGTACACAGTACTGTAGAGCTGTGGGCGGCTGCACCCAGAGTTTCCTAAACATATCTTAGATGCCAAGATGAAAAATGGGCATAAAATAAAAGTTGAAAATAGACACCATAAGGAAAGTGTTATTGTCCGGGCTTAGGATCAACACGCAGACCTGACTGTTAAACCTGTCTTTTGTTTCTGCAGGAGATTTTAGAGACCTCAGGACAAAAGAATCCCTGTAAATGAGGAGTAGCGATATCCTTGGATAGTCAGCTAACTTAGATAACAGCATGGAATGGTAGAGTTTGATGGATGCGATCGCTACTCAGCATCTGTGTCTGAGAGCAGCGTAGCTTCTGATCCTGTGAGCTTCGTGGGCTACAGCAAATGTCGGGTGTGCGTGAACAGAAACCGGGTGCCTGGGTCTGTCTCCAAGTGTTCCTTCCTTGCTTCTCTTGGTGGCAAATCCAGAGGCAGGGGAGAAGCAGGAGTGGCTGAGTGGCACAGGGGAAACCCCTAGAGTAGTCTGGTATTCGGCAGCATCTGGACATGTTTCCCCCCAGCGTGCTCAAAATGTGTTGCTTGTAGGGGAATCTGGTGAGAGTTGGCAGGGATCCCTGTAGGGATCTTTGAATCTTTGATCTCAGAGGCAATCTTAGTCAGTGAGCTTTATAAGAGCATTTCTCTCCTCTTGAAAGGGAAAACATTTCATTAGAGGCTTCCCCCAAACGTCCCCTGCGGGCCTCAGGGTTAACACGGGGGTGGGGAGGAGTAGCCTATCCCCTTGGGATGCTCTTGGTGGCTGATACTTCTGGGTGGGATGCTGGCCATGGAGCGGATGGTAAGGAGAGCCCTCCGTCGTCCTTTGTTTTCTGACTGCCTTTCTCTTTTCTTTGTGCAGTGGGTGGAGAGATCCCCCTGGACATGCGGCTTGGGGGTGGGCAGCTGGTGTCCGAGGAGCTCATGAACCTGGGGGAGACCTTCACGCAAACCAATGACCCATCTCTGAAGCTTTTCCAGTGTGCTGTGTGCAACAAGTTCAGCACTGACAATTTGGACCTGCTGGGGCTGCATATGAACACAGAACGCAGCCTGCCGGAAGAGGAGTGGAAGGTGGTGATGGGGGACTCTTATCAGTGCAAGCTGTGTCGCTATAACACTCAGCTGAAGGCTAATTTCCAGCTCCATTGCAAGACTGACAAGCATGTGCAGAAGTACCAGCTGGTAGCGCACATCAAGGAGGGGGGCAAGGCCAACGAGTGGCGGCTCAAGTGTGTGGCCATTGGTAACCCCGTGCATTTGAAGTGCAATGCTTGTGACTATTACACCAACAGTCTGGACAAGCTGCGCCTGCACACAGTCAACTCCAGGCACGAGGCCAGTCTGAAGCTCTACAAGGTAAGGCCCTTTCTCAGGAAGCTTAGCTGGGCAAAATCACTTGACGGGAACACTCACGTGGCTTGGTTTTATCCCTTGTTTTGCCAGGAGCAGTTTTTCTAGAGAGACTCCAAAGCTTAATTATTTGTTTGGGGTCCAGAGCAGTCCCTCCCTCACCTCTGTCTGCCTGCCCACCACTTGTATCCCTGGTTCTGCCCCTCCTCCCGGATAGATGGGTGTGGGTGGCTTAACTTAAGCCTGTGTGCTGGGCAGAGGAGGGGTGCTGATTTACTGTTGGGGCATCCTGTTGCCCACCAGACCAAAACTGTGAAAGAAGAGAGAAGGAAAAGGGTAATTGTATGTTGAAGTCATGCTCTAGAGCTGAGGTTTCTGGGAGCCATAACTGTGCATAGGAATAGTTGGCCATGTAGAGAGGACGTGACCCTGGTCTTGGCTCTGGGTGGAACTGGAATGTGAGATGTAGATGGGAACACTGAGCACAGTGCTATTAAACTCAGTGTTCATGTGAACGGAAAGTTGCCTCCAAAGTCCTGAACAGTCATACATGATTTCAGAAGAGGAAACTAGTCAGAAGGAAGCTGAAAAAAAGGACCACAACAATCACATCTCCCCAGGACATTTGAAAGTTACTTAAAAGCACATTAATTGAAGCCCAAATAGACTGCATACCCCTGGTTAGGAAAGGTGAGTCACCTAGCCTAAAGGATGCTTGTATGGTTCATGACCCCAGGCAAGAAGGCTTCGTCCAAAACATAGAGGGCCTGGTGCCTGAACAAAGGTAACAAAGAGGAGCACAGGTGGTAGCAGAACCAATGTAAGATGATGATAAGATGAGCAAAAAGGGAATCTGAGGAGCAGGTTGCTGAGAACAGTAAGTTAAACAATGAGCATTTCTTCAGATATATCAGGAGCGGAAAACTGGCCAGGGAGGCAGTTGGCCCATTGACTGCTGAAGAAATGGAAGTGTTACTTAAGAAAGATGGGGAGATGGCAGAGAAACTGAAGGCGTTCTTGTCTGTTTTCACTGTGGAAAATGCAGGGCGCATATCCCCATGAGAACCTCTGTTTTCAGGAAGGGGTTTCAAGAACTGAGTAAAGCGGAGGTGACCCCAAAGTGTTAGCAATTTTTAAAAACTGTTCAGAGGAGATCCAAGTGATGATAAGCCAGGTTGCCTAATATTTGTTCCAGGTACATCAGTAGAAACGGCTGTTAAATATAGAAACAACGAGGAACAAAACGTGGTGAGGGAAAATCAGCAAGGCTTCTGCCAAGGGAAGCCCTGCCTCACCAAGGTTTTGAGGTTCTCTGAGAGGGTTAACAAATTTATAAATAAGGGTGATCCGCTAGACATTATAATCCTAGTCTTTTCTTCATTAGATGTCTCCTCAAATGGATGGCCTTGACCTACACTGGGCTTATTGGATATCTCTTGTATGGACTGTCACTGACTATCCCTGCAGAGAGAAAGGGAGGCTGTAAATACAGTTGTTGTTGTTGTTGTTGTTGTTGTTGATGATGATGATGATGATGATGATAGATGCAGGCTTCCCCAAGGCCTTTGATGAGGCACCTTGCCAGAGGCTACTGAGTCAGCAGAGCAGTCACTGGATACGAGGACAAGACCTTTTATGGAGTAAACATCGGTTAAGCATCAGGAGCAGAGAATAAGAATAAACTGGCAGTTCTTGCAATGGAGGAAAGTGAGCAATGGGGCCCTGCAAGGATCACTTTTGGATCCAGTCCTATTCACATTGTTCATAAATGATCTGGAATTGGGGCTGAACAGTGCAGTGGCCAAGTTTGTGAATGATAAATTATTCGGGATGATGCAAACCAAAGAGGATTGCTCTAAATGGGGTGAGTGGCAAACACAGTTCCATTTAGGATAATGCACATTAGAACAAAACTCCCTAAATTGAAATCTCTGCTGATGGAGCGGGAGGGAAAGTTCCTGGGGTGGTGCTGGATCGATCCATGGAAACGGGGACTTGGGATGTGCGGTGTTGAAAAAGGCAAACTCCGTGCTGGGGCGTATTTAAGAAAGGGATTGAACATAAAATGACCAATATTGGCTGTTAATCTATTTTGTGGTCTCATTTGGCATGCCATATAACAATTCTGGTTGCCACATCTGAAAAAAAAACACTGCAGAGCTAGGAAAAAGCACAGAAGAGGGCCACTGCGGTGATTAAATGAGCAGAGCACCTTTCTTAAAGGAAAGGGCTTTTCAGTTCAGAAAAAAACTGCTCAAGGGGGACATGAGAGAAGTTTATACAACTGAGCATGGGGTGGAGAAAGTGGATCGAGGTCACCCCTTCTTCCTCTTCCATAATAGGAGACCTCAGGGGCACCCAATGAAGTTGGATGGACAATAGATTCAGGGTGGACAAAAGGAAATACTTCTTTACTCAGCAGCAATGAAATTGTGGCATTTGCTGCCAGTGGAGGGATTGGTGTCCACCAGCACAGGTGGCTTTAAAAGGGAATTGGACAGAGTCGTGGAAGTGGAGAAGTCCATCAGCACTGTCCTGGCACTTCAAGGGCAGTCAGCATCTGCGGTCAGCAGCAGGGAAAGAATTGGGATTGGATGCCATGTCTGCCCGTCCTCCAGGACAACTGGCTGGCTGCTGTGTGAATTAGGGAGGTGAGCTAGGTGGGCCCCTGGTTGGATCCAACAGGGCTGCTTTGTGGATCTCACGTGTCTCCTTTGTTGGTGTCAGAGCTGCCAGAAGGAAGGCAGTTCTCGGGGCAGCCAGCGCCCAGCTGATGCTAAGGCGGAGAATCTGAGAACAGAGGCGTTGTCCGAGGTAGGTGGGTTCTCCTGTGCTCCCAAGTGGCGCTCTGCGTTGGAGTTTCCTGCCACCAACCCATGTGACAGTTGTAAGTGGGACCTTAAACACCTTCCTTACAGTGGGGCTCTGTGAGGTTCTGTAGGTGTTTATGGGTGGCAAATTCACATACTTAATTTATGTGCCAGTTCACATGTAATGGCCAAACCATGTTCAGTTAGCTGTGATTGTGCCCATGCGTTCTAGTTCCCTCCCTTACGTCTTGGTTTATGGCAAGTTCCGTCTGAACTGGATTTCCCACCCTGAATAGCAGAGCTGCTTCAAAGGTAGTTCTGCTCCTGCTTTGCATAAACTCCCCTGGACGAATGCTAAATGTCTTTGTTGTGCGTCTAAGAGGATAGGAGTGTCTCAGGGGCTGGGGAAAAGGATCTTTTTGCCTCCTTGCTGATTACGCACGTTTATGCTGTTAGGCCAATAAAGGTATTTGATTTGATTTGAATTTTGAACTCGCCTCTAGTGAATTTTAAACAGCATTTGGAGGTGTTGTGGTTATGCATCTCCTTCAAGCGCACAGTAGTACTTTCATAGCTGTCAGTTGGTGGCAGGTTTCTACCACACTTGTGACAATTTTTGAAGGTGATGGTCTTCACAACAAGCCTTCGCTATGGGCATTCAGTGTGGAGCACCCAAAGAAGTATGTGAGTCTCAAAGAGAACTCCCTTGCTGCCTGGTGGACAGCATTCACATAAGGACTAAAGAAAAAACTTACTATACCATGCCAAAGAGGAGAATTTTTTTTAAAAAACTGGAATATAGCTTTGAGTTAAAAGCCTCAAAGCAGTTCCTGCACATGACTGCTGTGGCAGGTGGAAAGGAGCTGAGTGGGGAAGGTGCGGCTTTGAGCCTTGAGCCTGCAATGGTTACAGGTAAGCAGCCTGTTTCGGCCTGGGTTGGAGGTAACCAGCAAAGCATGGTTTGCCACAGATCAGGGAGTCCAGGAGAGAACTTGAGCAGGAGAAGAGCCTGAGGTATCAGGAGGATTGCCGTCCCTGGTTTGGCTGCTGTGCAATTGTGGGAAAGGCCTGTGTGCTGCCGGTATCCTGGTGGCAAAGGCAGTTGCCGCCGAACATGTGAGACTCCTGCAAGCTTTTGTGCTAAGCTGATGCTTTGGAAGAGCAGGGAGGGGAGTCCAATGGAGAAGTCGGACGCCTGGTTTTATGGTGCCCCCTCGATCTTTTTGACCTTCTCCAGGGAATCTGAGGGTTAGGGTTGGGGTATTCTCTCTCATCATCCCCACCCACAGCCCTCTCAAAGACCACGCGAGTTCCCTAAAGCTGAAAGGGAGGGCCTGGCCTGAGGAGAGTGTGGGTTTGCGCTTGCCCCCCCCCCCCGCCCCGCCCCGTCCTCGGCCCTGCTCGCCCTCCGCTGAAGAACGGCCTGTCCTGTTTGGCCGCTGCTGCGCTGTCAGAGCTTCCCCACCCCCAGCTGACTCCCGCTTTCTTTCTCCCCCACCCCAGACAGGTCGGCTGGGACTCGGGAAGCCCAGCGTACAGTAAATAGCCCTTTTCCTTGTGCAGCAGAATTGCTCCAGACATTTCTATTGATTTTTTTCACTGGACTTAAAGCTTCACCTTTTTCTCTAATCATCCCGTAATGGCTTTAGTATGAACAATCAGGTACAAATTGCCATAAATCTAAGCAGCTTCACTCTGCATGCCTTCCATTCGCTTACCCCGGCTCTTTTTCTTACCCCCCCCCCTCTCCCCCATTTTCTTCCATTTTCAGTTTCACTGGTTTTGCCTCCATCTTCCCTTCTCCTCTCTAGATCCCTGCTGGGAGTTGTTCTCTTCGTCTTGTGTCCAGGCACTTCTTCTTCTTCTTGGTGGTGGTGGGGCCCAGATGGAGCTGTTGGAGAAGTTTCAGGGAAGTGAGAAGACAGCCAAATAACTCAGCTGCTCAGTACTCGGCCCAGTTCAGCTGGGCTGGAGGTCTTCTTTAAAATAGACCCTGCCAGCTAACAATTAGTTTGCTGCAGTTAGTAAACCAGGCTCGGTCTGCTGTTTTCATTCTTTATCTGTTATCTGTTTTTCACCCTACTGGGGACTCTCAAGCCAGCAAAAAGTTAAAAAGACTTTATAAATCAACTTTAAAATAATACATATCTTTAAAACAGCAATTAAAACATAAGCAGGAAGGGAAGTCAGGAAGGGTGCACCAAACCAAACAGAAAAGACATCACTCCCAGGTGTGTTGCACCAATATAGATACAAGCACATGGCAATAATCAATAATAAACAGTACCAGGCCAAGCACTTGCATTCTAGATGAACTTTCAAACTTTGCGTGAACCGTCTGTGTGTTTTTTTTCCTAAGTGTTAGGTAATTCTAACAGGTGTGCTTTAATCTTTTGACAGTTAATTAAAATAGTGGACTCTGTCGAGATTAATGTTCCTCGATCAGAGATTCAACCAATAGTGATCTCTCAGCTTAACTCTTTCTGACGTTTCTCAGAGATTTATAGTTTTGTTTTGCAAGTTTGGGTATAACGTCATTTTTTACTAATTGGAAGGTGATACAATAGAAACTATGAATATTCAATGAAGCATCAGACCAATTATCATTTGTTTGTGCTATCACATGAATAGACCTTAGATATTTGCATATGATGACTTATAAAAATGCAAATTCAGATAGAATGTCAGAGCTCTGATGGAAGAAATCTCTTGAGAGAATTTAGGAGAGAACTTATTTTTACCTATGCATTTCATAGAAACTTTGATCATGTTAAACTTAGAATTTATTAGGAAATGTTAGCAAACTTATTTCTTATTGCCTTTCTGTGTTCTGTTTTTATAGGATTTATATTAATAACCATTTATATTTTAATTACTTGCTTCATTAAAAAACTAGAGTGTATTTTCAATAAAGTGAAATAAACTCTAGACAGGTGTCTGTGTGTGTTTGATAAGGAGTTGCAAAGCAGTATCGAACCCTATATAAAATAAATGTACTGATAAACAGGTGGTTCAAAGAACTTAATCTGTTTGACAGGTCTGAGAACTAATTGCTGAAAGCTTTCCAAGAGAAAGATACACCTTTCTCTTGGTCAGTGGAAGCTCGGTTCCGACACGGGCAAAAGCTTGTTACAGGTAGACGAGAATGATAGCGGGAGGACGGATGAATCTCCCTGCGGAGGGAGTTCCGGAGTTTTGGTGCGACATCCGAGGCACTTGGGTTGCCGCTGCTCTCACCTCAGGTGAGGAGTCACTTGGCAGCAGGGCTTCTGAAGGTGATGAGAGTGGTGGAGTAGGTTCATATCCCAGGGGTGTCCTTGAAGGTACGCTGGTCCCAAGTTTTAAAGGGCCATGCTGGCCCCTTGCATTGGGTGAAGATGCACAGTGGAAGCCAAGGCCATTGCAAACCAGACCGGAACAACTCGGTTCTGAAAGTGAAGCCTGGAGAGTTACATGCTTGGGTTAAGCAAGGATGTGAATGGCCGCTGGAAGAGGCTTTCCCGGCATGCCTTCTGGGTATGAGCAGTCAAGTTCCCTGGGCAGTCTCGCTTCCTTGGACTCCTTGGATTCCATCAGACTTCCAGATGGAACCGTGAGCACCTGATGCATGTCCTTCAAGAAAAGGGGGGGGTGTCTCTGGGAAGCTGAAAGGCAAGCAGCGGAACGGAGCAGATGATTTCCCAGCGCTTTGTTTTTCTACGGAAGAATTTCCATTTCTAAGGAGCTGTTGCTTCAGACAATGAATAGCAGTGAACGGGCACCATTTCCAATACAATATTAGTCAAGTTGGGCCGTTTCAAATGAATTAATCTAGTTAATTTTTTCCGTGTGATTATCTCTAGGAATTGAGAGAGTACATGTATGTTTAATTGATTTGTAGATGCAGGGGGATAAAATCATAAACATTTATAATAGTATAATAAAAATGAATTCACTTGATTGGCTGTAAAGATCAAGCTACAACCAGATCTGAAATTCATGCCTCCCCTCACACAACGAAAGGGAGATGGCGGCCATGGAACTAACAGATAATGCAAGAGATGCGGTGGAGAGTGACAGCCAGTCAGGGGAGCCCCCTTGGCCTCGGAGGAGTGGGGAGCCACCGCACCACACCGCACCCTTTGCGGGGGTCTTTGCGGGTGAGGGAATCAGTTTCTTAACACTCTTCAGTGCCCTTTGGTATTTTCCATAAAGTTGAGCTGCGGAAGAAAAGTACACGCAACATTGTCTTTAGATTCAGTATTATTCAATTTAAAATGATTTTTACATAAAGCTTTGGATTTGTTGACTATAACATTTAAACCAAACCTCTTTTTATTTCCCCGTATTCAGTTTTCCCCCTAGTTCAGTTCCCATGTTTGTTAGTACTGGGATATAAAGTTAACCTGTGCTACTTTTTCAATTCTGTTTCGTTCATGTAACTCAAATAAACATGCCGAGTTAGAGATCATGCTTTGTGGAAGGCCTTGGAGAGTTTCTTCCAGAAAGCCTGCCAGAAGGTCCCCTGCGGGGGGATGACAGTTCAGCAACCCTTATCCCATGGGGGGGGGCGGGGGGGCGTCAGGAGGCAGCTTCTTGCTCTTGAGTCAAATGCCATCTTTGAGTCCTCTGGGCGAGGAAAAGGGACGGATTTAAAGCATTGCCGTGTTACCGCCTAAATACTAACTTTTTGCTGTAACAGTCAAAACAAATTGATTGCCAATGGAAGGATAGCTGATGCTCCCAAGGCCAAGCAGACCACTTCCTCGGGTGTTATTGTTATGTGTGCCCCTGTGCTGCTTATTAGCCTGCTGGGTTCCCGTAGGCCACATGCAAGTCCTCTGGCAGCTGACGGTTGGGGGCTCTGTGGAATCCAGTGTGGCTCCTTGCGGCTCCCGCCTGCAGCTGCCTTTTGTCCTTTGCTGGATTACTGTCTTGCCCCTCGGGAAAAAACGCATCGCAATCAGAAGAAAAGACCCGGTGTGTGTGTGTGTGTGTGTGTGTGTGTGTGCGCACATAAAATTATGTATAGAATTTGGCATAAATATTTTAAATAAAATATTTATGGAATTTAAAAGTGTAAATGCAAAATGGCAAATATTCCTAATACTTGAGAGAGACTTGCAAACTGCCACACCCTTTGTTACCGTAACATGTGCATCTTTATTTTTGCCATTTGAGAGGCAGGAAAAAATGAAAAGTTGAAATTAGAAAACCATATTCTGCAGTAAGCTAATGGGAGTGTACTATCTGGAGAGGAACAATATCATAGGATAGAGAGGTCCGAGGGCATATTTGATGTCAAATTAAACTTTGTAACACTGAAAAAACTAAACTCTTAGGTATTACTGAAACATTATAGCACATTAATAGTCAGCAAAATTATTCAAATTTAAACAAGAACCATATCCTTGAAAATATGTTGTATGTGTGTACAGTATACGAGGGAATTACCTCATGCTGTGGATTGTCTCACAGAAAAAGTTTCATGCTACACATTTTGAGTGAGTCAGAACTTGTCTTGGAAAGCATTTCACCCTTGCCAAAAGAGGGTTTTTTCCAATGCCAGTTGTTCAGCTGCGGGGGGGGGGGGGGAGTCCTGTTTGGGGGCAGAATGCCCTCCCAGAGACTTACAGCTGAAACTTTAATTGTCGGTGTAAGTATTGGGGTTTTAAAAAGTCCATCTTCTTCCATGCTTCCTCCCTGTATGGAGGCCCCCAAGTGAGACACTGCAAGCAAGGCCGAGCGCCTGGGAGCAGACCGCCCTCTCCTGCTGAAACGGCCAGGAGCATGTCAGGGCGCTGGCTTGGCTTGAGATGCAGCGGCCAGTATAACTCCCGCTGGATCCCTGGGGCTGGCCCCTAGTGGCCATGAGTAAGACCCGAGTGCCTGAACGTGGTCTGGGAGGTTGTCAGTTTGGGGACTGGCGCCATCGCCTGTGCAGCTTGTCCCCAGGTCTAGTTCAGGCTGTTGTGCTTCTGCCTTGACTGGCAAAGTGTGAACCGTGGGGAGGAGTCCGGCCGGGGCTGATGTCCCTGTTGTGGTGTGTGGCAAGTGGAGCCTGGTGGGATGTTATTTTTCCTCTAGCTAATGTAATCCATTAGCCTGGCACATGCATAATCAGTTTAGAGTGCAGTTAACTGGATGTAATCGAGTTCTTGCCTCTGTGCTGGAGAAAATCCTCTCCAGATGCTGCCTGGGTGAGAGAGCGCAGGGCTTATCCTGCCTGAAATCCTCCTTCCTCTGCCTTTTTGCCATTTTCCTTCCAAGTTGCTGCTCAGTGGCTTCTTGGAGGCCACAAGTGGTCAGGAAGCACCCGGCCCAGAGACTCTGGCGGTCTCCCTCATTGAGCCAGGGGGCTTGGGGGCATTTCGTGCTGCTGGACAGGCCCTCGAGGGTCATCTCCACCCTTGACAGTGGCAGTGGGAACGTGGAGCTGTGCTTCCTACCTAGTGGGTGCAAGAGGAGGCCGTTGTCTCCTTAAGTGACCCACGAGGCAGCTTGGCCTTTGAGTTGCCGCCTGCAATGGGACTTGAGGAGGGGGGGCTGCTTTGCATGGGGGGGTCCTGGATTCAGTCCCGGGCACCTCCAAAGGCTGACTTTCCCCCCCCCCCTGCCCCTCTGGCAGTGGGCAGTGCATGCCCGAGGGGCCGGTGGCCTGACTTGGGGCCAGCTGCTGCTCTGTGCGGTTCAGCAGCGGCAAGCAGCTCACTTGCTGCAGGTAACTGCGAAGATCCGCCAGCGCCGGAAGAGGTGCCTGGTTCGAAAGGGACGCTCCTTCTCTTTGTATCCCTCCATTATGAGTTCCCTGGAGATATCTGCGCGGGACTGCCTTTTCCTTTTTCCTTAGTGCTTGGGGAGTATGGGCACAAGCAGAGGTGGAATTGGGTTGGTTTTCATCCAAGGAAGGTGTTGCACCCCCAGGAGTGAAAATTCCTCATGCTGCACAGGAGGGGTCAGGCGGTGGTTCTGTCCTCTGGAGGGAAGGGATCGCTGGATCTGTCGGGTTCATGCTCCTGCACCTTTCCCCCTGTTCAGTGGTTTCTGCTTCTCAAAGCCTCTGGACGTGAAACGGGGCAGGGGTGGGGATTGAGATCCCCCTGGGAAGAGGATATGTGGAGGCAGGTGCCAGAAGCCACTGTTGGCCCCAAAGCAAATTTCCTTGCTCCAGTGGCAGCCGGCAAGTCCCTCCCCCCCCCCGCCGCCCTGCTTTTCAAAGTGCAGACAGGATGCAGGAGACAGAGGGGGCAGCGGGTGGTGCTGCTGGAGACAGTGTCAGTCCTTCCTGCTCCTCACCACCGCCATTGAACTGGCACGCCGGTGGTCCCTTGCCCAGCGTCCAGGGCTGTCAGTCCCCTTTGCCTGCCGTCCCTCTAGCCCCCCTCCCCCAGTGGTCCTGCACACAGAGAAGCAAAGCCCTTCTTCCTCCTCGCTAACAGTCCTGCCGAGGTGCGGGCCCCCTCGTCTTTTAGCCCGAGTAGCTCAGTGTCCTCTTAAAGCGGCAAAGAATGCTCGATCCGTCGAAAGAATCCTGTGATGCGGGTTAGGTGGTCGTCTTCGGGAAAAGAGCGTGGCAGACTCTGGGGAGCAGCAGCTACCAGGGAGGCGCGCCAGTCCCCCAGCTTGTGTCGTTTCCTTTGTTTCCTTGCTGTTGGGTCTCGTGGATCTGCCAGGTGAAGCTGGCTGCCAGGCTGGAGCCTGGAAAAGGAGGGGCTTTGCCTCTTCTGTGCTGAGTGGAGCAGGGCTGGCCTTGGCCCAGGATGGCCCACGGGACGGTGGGTGTGTGCGTGCTCCTCTGATGCCATGTTTCTTTCCCATGTTAACTATGGGATGGCACTCTTTTTGCTCCCCCCTGTCTGCCATGGAGGGTTTCAAGGCAGTGTTTAAATTGGAGCTCTGTGGATGACCTAGACGTGCTCTGTGCCCCTTCCTTGCTTCTGCTGACCCAGTTCTCTGTCCACTGCTGCCCTCCTCGCCCGTTTGCCCAGCTTCTGTAGTCCCTGGCTAGGCATACAGAGTCTCTCTGTCCCTCTCAACGTTGGAGTGGCGACACCTGGCTCTTCTCTCGACTGTTCGATCAGCACTGGCTAGCTTCTGAAACTTCTTTGTCCTGGCTTTGGCCAGTTGGGCTTTGCACGTGGCTTGGCCTGCCTGGATCCCCCGATTGCTGCTTCTCCCTGTGTCACGGTTTCTTCATCCAGTGCTTGCTGCCTGGGTCCTGGGCAGCATCCTGAATGCTTGCGCCCTGTTGCCCCGCTGGGCCCTGCCTGGTGTTCTCGCCTCTTGCCTTCCTGACCCCTCCTCTTCTTCTGCTCCTTGGCTATAACTGGCCATTGCCGAAGTTGAACTGAGTTGTATCCCTGCCCTGTGAGCTGCATCTTTGAAGAGGTCCTGGGCTTCACTCAAAGCAAGTTTTTGTGGACTCGCATTGGCCGTGCAGGAGAGATAGTGGTACTCCACAAGGGACTTCCGGACATTCTTGTATGCAGAATGAAGATTTCTGAAGAGGATTTCAGGGTGCAGCAAGGGAATCCTTTCCAGGGAAGGCATGCTAAGGACTCCTGCTGGCGTCTCTTTGTTGGTACAGATCCTGTCAATTCAGCAGCAATTGACACAGTTCCTTGACTTGCTGTGTCAGGGTGGATCCTTCAAAGACCTCAATGCCTCGGCTTCCTTTGGAGGCTCATCCCTCCGAACTGCAGCCCTCCTTTGCCGCTGCAGCCGCCGGCGGCCTGTGTCAAATAGAGCTTGTCTGCCTGAGGCTGAGGCCTTGGCCAGGACTCCCTCCATGGGGTTCTGTTGGCATACGTTTTATAAAATGAGCTGGCAAACCTGGAGGGGTTGAAGGCTGCACTCCAGAAATTAGCTGCCTTCTGCCCACCTGGAGAGCCAGGTGCTTGCTCTCTCTTGGAGCCAGACTTTGCTAAAGTGGTTGGAGGCCTGGGGGGAGGGGGGGTCATCCCTTCTGACCAGTCCGGTCAGCACCGAGCAATGGATTCAGTGAGGCAGCAGCCCTCAAGGGTGGGGGGCTTCGTGCAAGGGAGGCCCCTTACAGGAGCTCCGTCGTCCTGCTGGCCCTGCGTGCTTCTTTTGAAGAAATTCTTTCCGAAGGGCTGCTTCCTCACTGAATCCATTGAAGAGCTGATGGGATTCTCTGCCCTTCTGTTTTGCTTTTGTTTGTTTTGCTGCAGGGGCATTTTTATTCTTGTGGCGATAGTCCAGATCAGGGGAGAGTGTTGGCACATGTGGCACCTGCAGGCCTCCTCAAGGGGAAGGGATGGACGCTGGTGGCCAGGGGGGTGGAGCCCAAGGTGGTCCCAACCAAGGAGCCTCCAGTAGAGAGCAGCTCCTGCGCGTGGGTGTGGCCGGGTCCCCCCCCCCCCTTCTCGCTTCTTGTTTGGCTTGGTTTTCTTCTTTTATACCCTGCTTTTCTCCCCATTTGGGACCCAAAGCAGCGTGCGTCATTCTCCTCACCTACATTTTATCCTCACAAATAGCCCTGTGGGGCGGGTTGGGCTTGGCAGTGTGTGAGTGGCCCAATGACAGAGTGGGGATTTGAACCCCAAGGCCACAGGGACCCTGCCCGGACAGCCCAGGCAAGCCCAGTCTCATTAGATCTTGGACGTTAAGCAGGGTCAGCCTGGGTTAGTAATTGGATGGGAGACCTCTAGAGGAGACCAGGGTCACTGTGCAGAGGCAGGCAATGGCAAAACCACCACGGCTAGCCTCTTGCCTTGATCACCCCAGCAGGAGTTGTCGCAAGTCAGCTATGACGTGATGGCACTTTCCTCTACCACCACCGCTCCGAGGCGGACACTTGAGCCACTGCACCCTGCTGGCTTTCAGTTAATAAGCATTATACCAGCCTGGTTAAGCAGTCTCCTTTTCTACTTCCACCGCACCTTCTTTTCATGTGTTTCAGTGGCATGGAAGCACATCTGGCAGAGATGACACCACTGCTGGGCATCGCCACAGATGCGACTCATCTTTCCCGAGATTTGTCTGGCTCGTGCCTAGAGAGCATTACTTGCAGACCCCGCCCCCAGCCCTGCTTCTCGTTTCTTATGAAAGCAGGGGAGGGGGCTAAGGTGCTGAAAGCAAAGCAAAAGCCTTGCTATGTTTAGGGCCTTAATAGCGGGAAGGAGAAAGCGTTTCTGTCTCATAGCCTCTGCCTGGTTCCAAACTTGTGTATTTATTAAAACCCTTTTACCTTGCTTTTCCACACGGTTCAAGGAGGCTTACAGTAATAGTAAAAAAAATTCCAGTTAAAACCAACTTCTCCCTCTTCTCCTCGAAAGATGCTTGCCCTTTCCACACCCCTCCAAAGCCCTGGCAAACAAGCCATCCTTGCAGCGCCTCCTGAAGCTCTCCAAGGAGGGCCCCCCTCACCTCCTCTGGAAGCCCATTCTGCAGAGCAGGGGCCCTGGTGGAGAAGGCCCGGGCTCTGCTCGATGCCGGAGGGGCCACCCTAAGTGGTGGGACAGCCAACAAACGGCTGCCTGAGGACAGTCGCTTGGAGGGAGGCGGCCTGTGTTGTAGGGTCTTTGGCTGCAGAGAGGGTCTGGCAGGTGCTCGCTGGCCTTCAGACCTGCCCTCTGCTGTTTCAAGAAGGGACCGGCTGCGAGCTCCGCCTAGACACACTGGGTGCCCAGTGGTCAAAGGGGAGCCCCACCTCCACATCCTCAACATGTCACGTTATGAAGGGCTTGTCAGTAGTTACGCCTGCGCTCCAAGCTCTGGCCAGGTGCCCGTCCTTGGCGTCTGAAGGCTTGCCTCTTTTTGCACTCCTCTCAGGTTCAGCAGGAATGAAACAGCCACACAGGGCTGAGCTTTCCCCACCTTCCGTGAATCAACACTTGGAGTTGTGGGTCTGCTTACATGTCCTGTGAGTGATGTCATGTGGTTTCGACGTGCCTCCGTGTGTAAACACATGAGCCTCTCTAAGGGCTGTGGTTAGCCTCAGGGCGCTGGGTGGGGCAGAAGCCCAGTGTCAGCCTCCTTCAGCTGAGCAGACTGCACGCCTGGCAGGCAGAGCGGCTCAGCATGTGAGGGAAGGTGGGCGGGCCAGGCACATTCCCGCACCCGCTCCCTGGTTGGCAACCAGGGAGGGTTTGGCAGCTCTGTGGCTATTTGCCTTGCATGAGGCATCTCCTGAAATGCAGCTTCCCAGGCGCTTCTGCGGTGTGACTCTGCCAGCTCACCCGTTCACTTGGGGTCAGGCGGTTGTGGGTCGAGCAGAGCCAGCTGGGTGGGGCACAGAGGCTGCCAGGGAAGACGGGAAGATGCTTTCTCTGGCCTGCTATTGTGGGTCTTGCTTTCTTGTCTTTTCAGGATTCTGCTTCATCTTTAACCCTTTGCCCTGTCCTGTAAGGTCAGAGTGGTGGCTTAGCGTGACAAAAGATGGTGTCTCCCAAGCCCTGGGATTTTAACTAGGCAGTGTAACAGTTCAGCAGGTATTTAGTACCGGAATGGTGGTGGTGGAAAAGTTGTGGCAGTGATGCCTTTTGCTTGGCTCAAGACGGAGTCCGAGGAGTGGGAATCTGAGCCTGGCTCTCACAGACCTGGCTCTTCCACGCTAACCACGACACTGGCACTCAGTTTCCTCCTCCTCCTCTCTCCTGGGCAGCCTCTGCTAGGAAAAGCCTGGCCAAGTTGTAAGAGTGACGTGATAGCAAGTCACTCAGGGGAATTGTGTGCTTGCCACTGCTGGGCCTGGTCAATTTGCTCACGTTGTACAGAGGCTGCCACTGGGCCCAAGCGAGTAACACTGGGCTCACTAGCAACAAAATCAATGCAATTTCAGCAGTTGCAGAGGATGCAATGGTGTCAAGCTATCCGATAGCCACCACCGCAGCCGTCTGAATCACATAGGCTCTGTGGTAGCAGGTGGTCTGGTGGTTGCTGATTGGTATGGCCCCAGTGAATCATCCCCGCAGGGCAGGAGGGATGGACTGGGAGTCCAAAAAGAACCCAGAAAGGGGGCCTCCTTCTGCCTTTTACTGACAGAAACTAGATTTGAAGGCTGGCAATACTGTTGTGGTTGCCTGGCAACCACCACAGGGGCCACAGATCTCCTTTCTGAAGGTACAGGTGCTGTTTTTATTATTTGGGTGGGTTTTAATCCCTATTTATTTATTTGTTTGTTTAGATTGATTTCAGGTTTTCCTGCAGATCTAGGGCTTTTCTCCAGTTTGTAGAAAGATCTGTTTTGTCTTAAATCTCTGGATTTAAGTATCCATAAGTGAGGCCATATTGATGATATAGAGTAACCATGTTTATCGTCACCACAACATAAAGGTAACCTCTGATCCTAACCTAAGTTCTTGATTCCTCGTAACTCCATTATTGCGCCCAAAAGCTCTTGTTTAGCTGAATATTGGAGCCGGTTGGGAAACCTCTGCTGTCTCCTGAGCGGTGCACTGCCATTCATCTGCTGTCACTGAATTGTATAAAGTTAACATGATAAACAAGCAACTATAAGATAATTGGTGGTTGTGGGTTTTCTGGGCTGTGTTGCCGTGGTCTTGGCATTGTAGTTCCTGACGTTTCACCAGCAGCTGTGGCTGGCATCTTCAGAGGTGTAGCACCAAAAGACAGAGATCTCTCAGTGTCACAGTGTGGAGAAGATGTTGGCAGGTCATTTATATCTACTGTATAAGATAAAAGCCGGCGTTCTCCTGAGCCACAGTCCACCTGGCTCAGATCGTCAACTTTGAGCTCTCCAGGGTCTTGGGCTCTGGCCTTTTACTGGGAAGGGCCCGGGTGAACTCTCTGTGTGCACAGAAACCCATCCTTGGTGACGCCCCTGGATAAAGGACAAGAAAGGTGGTGCTCGCTGCTGGTCGTTCATGGCCTGAAGCACGTTTGGCTGCATCCTTGGGTGAGGCTGCAGCGCTGTGGCTGGCATTACCCAAGGATGGCTCTGGCGGTGCAGGCAGGCGGTCCTGGTCTCTTGCACCTCGCTGGGATCCTGAAATAGACAGATAAGATGTTCTCATGATGTTATCTAGTGGAGTCTTTTGTATATGATGTTTTTATTCCGCAGTGCAGTCAGAAAGCCAGATGCAAATGACAGGCTGTCCTTTCGTTCATATTTACTTGCGATTAGCACCATGGAACTAACTGGCATTCGACTTTCGAGTCAGCAAGCATAAGTTGAGAGGTGCTGAATCGTACAGGGGATCGAGGGATGGCGTCACCGCTGTAGTTGATAGGGACGAGCTGAAGTTCTTCTGGAATTCTGGTCCGGTAAAGGAGGCTGCCGCTTCCCCTTAAGAGAATGTGCTAATGATCTCCCAGATTTCTCTTACGGTAGCATTTTAAATGTTTGTGATCTAATTTCTAAATAGTTTTAGGCAAAAAATGGATAATGGATAGGATTACATAACACAGCTTGGGAGTTTAATTGTTAAATCATAATAAAGGCCAAGAAAGAGTCTCAAAAGGACTGGAACCTGGTATCCAGTTGATCCCTGTTGTTCAGACATGTCCAGATCTTCATCCACAAACTCATGTTCTTCTAATGAGCATTTTTATTACGTTTCATTCTTGCAACTTCAACCAGCAGCTCTGTTGTGCAGCTTATATTTAACTTATTTTCCGTTTTTATTCAGAGAAGGAATTTCTTCAAAATACTCTCAAATGGGACCAGTCTTACAAGCCAGCCGCAGAAGGCAAAGCCACGTCCAGACACAACACGTGGGCTGCATGAAGTGGCCTGCCCTTCTTTCCAGGACGCTTTTGAGCTCCTTTGCCAGAATGTAGAGCCCCTCTGCTGTGGTCCAGCACCACTCCTTCCTCATCAGCCCAGGGACTTCTGGAGAGAGTGGTGGGATTATAAGGGGGCTAGATGGATTCCTGGTTCCTCGGTGGCCACTGCCCACTGAAGGGAGCCTGCTCTTGGGGGAGGTGGCGGAAGCAGCAGAGGGGGCAGCCTTGGCCTCTGTCCCTGTTTTTTTTGGGGCTCCGGGCCAAGTGGTTGGCTGCTGTGTGAAGCAGCATGCTGGGGTAGATGGACCGCTGGTCTGACCCAGCAGGCTCTGCTTACGCTCGCATGTCAAAACGGCACCCTTTGTAGCCTTTAGAAGCCTCTGCACATGTGACTTCATGCCCGCCTCGAGCAAGAAACGAATGGTCCCAAACTCTCTAGCAGCTGAAGCTGGTAGTTCCGCGCATGCTAAAGCGTGGATTGACTTTCATGAGGTGAGCAAGGGAAAGGGCCATGCTGGATTGGTTGGTCCAGGTAAATAATTTGAGAGCAGCTCAAAAAGGTGCTGAGGTCCACCGCTTTTTGTTTTTCACAAGTTCAGCATCCACCCCCGCCCCCCGCCGCCATGGAAGCTTGCTGGGTGACCCCGGGTCCATCACGGTCTCTGACCCTCACGGACCTTTCAGGGGGTGCTTGTCAGAAGGATAAAATGGAGCAAGGGAGAAAATGTGGTAAGCTGCTTTGGGGTCTCTCTGTGGAGAAAAGTGAGGTATGAATATCTAAACAAGGAAACAATTAATTGGTACTGTTGGTGTAATACTAAGCAAATATCTCAATTTTAAGTTTACAATTAATGTTTTTCAGGTGCTTATTCATAGGAATTGTGTGAGAGATTACATGTGTGTTTCAGCGATTTGTAGATGTAGGGCGGGGATAAAATCTCACACATGTGAGAGACTGTGGAGGCTGCCGCTTCCAGAGCCCCTCCTGGCAGCTCTTGGAGAGCTCCAGAGCTGCTGGCTGGAACTATAGACGTCTTCAGGCAGGAAGGACGACCATGCTGCTTACTCGGCACAATTGATTTTAAAACATTTTAGAAACAAAATGAGTTTTAATTGGCTTTTAGCTGTGTGCTTGGTGTTATTTCTGTGTCAGATTCATTTTTTAAAAAATGAAACTGCGGACTAGCCCTTAAGTCCCAAGATGAAAGAGAAGAACCGGTTCCAGTTTATACACCCGGCGTGGTGTAGGGTTGGGGTGTCCGACAAGGACCCCGGAGACTCGCGTTCGAATCCAGCCTTTGCCCTGGAAACTTGCAGTGTGACCTTGGGCTGCTCGCTCTCTTGCAGTCCAGCCTACATCACAGGGTTGTTGGTGAGGATAAAATGGAGGAGGGGACATATTGTATTCTCTGTTGGGGAGAAAAGCGCAATATAAATGGTGCAAATACATTTGCATTGGTGGACCTGTTACCCAACGTTAATACAGAGTCAAAGCCCAGGATGCAATTCTCCTGAGTAATCAAAACTACACAAAACTGTGTGCGAGCTTTCGACTTCAGTCGGCCTCTTAATCAGGCAGGATGTTACAGAAATGTTTAAAAAGTGGAGGAGAAAAGATGCCTCAGGCTGCAGTCAAGACCTGGCTGTGCTGTGCCCACAGCGCTGAGCAGGCATGCAGGCTTAACACGGGGCTGGCGCCAAGTAGTGCCCTCTGACTTTCTGGAAGCAAGAAATAACCGATGGGGGCTCTCTCTCCACTGGGAAAACTCTGTCCAGCAGTTGTGCTTGCTATCTCTTCAGCATCCCGGTAGGTGGAAAGCAAAGTTATTCCAAGCTTAATTAAGCTTCAAATCTGTTTTTCCAATTCTTTTGTTGTTGTTCTAATGTAATTAAGGCTTCACAAATGGATTAATAATTTGGCAAACTTTGACTCTCGAAAGCTCATACCCTAGAAATCTGTTTGGTCTCTCAGGTGCTACTGGACCCGACTCTTGCTCTTCAACTACAGACCAACACGGCTTGCTACCCACTGAAAACTTATTTAAATACGTATACCATGCCTTTCACCAAAGACTCACGGCGGCCTGCAAATGTAACACTGGGCTCACTGACAATAAAATCACTGTAATTTCAGCAATATGTCCAACTATTTCAGCAATATGAAATAGTGTACGCACACGCACGCACACACACACACACACACACGGAAATGTGCTTGCCTAACTGGAGGAGACTCTCCAAGAAGATGCATTTTGCCCACAGCATGGGGCAAAATGGGGGCAGTGTGGTTGTGTGCCGGGAGGGGTTTTAGGGGGTAAGGCCCAGGTTCTTGAACTAGACCTAGGTAGCCAGTGCAGGGGTCGAAGTCTACGCTTTCTGTATTCCAAATCAATATTCTGTATTCCGATCAGTTTTGCTAAGAAGTGTGGAGTAACAAGCCCGTGTGCCAGTTCATGGCAGAAGAGCCTCAGGAGAGGCCTGTGGGATCAGACTGGGGGTCTGTCTGGTCTGGCATCCCCTGCCTCACAGGGGTCAACCAGTTGCCTGGATGGGCTAACAAACAGGACATGGAGGCTGAGGCCTTTGTCTGATGATGCCTCCTCACACTGGTCATTCAGAGGTTGACTGCCTCTGTTTAGGGAGGTTCCATTTACTCCTCAAGGCTGAGAGCCACTGCAGCACCTGTCCTGCATGCACCTGTCTAGCCCCCTTTTAAAGCCACCTGTGCCTGTGGCCATCACGGTGTCCGCTGGCAGGAGATCCCACAGTTCAAGCCCTCTTTCTTTTGATCTGTCCTGGGTGTATTGCCCATCCACTTAATTTGGTGCCCCTGAATTCTAGTCTTACGGGAGAAGGAGAAAAAGCTCTCTCTGTCCTGTTTCCCTGCTCCAGGCATAATTGTATAGACTTCTGTCATGTCCCCCAAATCATCCCTTTTTTCTAAACTTAAAGCCTACGACTTTGGCTTTTACTCGTCAGGGTCTCCAGCCCCTTGGTCATCTTGGTTGCCCCCTTCTGTATTTTTCCAACTGCAATATCCTTTTTGTGATTCGGTGACCCAAACTGCACATATTTTTCCAAATCAGGCCTCACCGCAGCTTATACAAAGGCATTTATAATCGCTGTTTTATTTTCAATTCCTTTTCTAATAACCCGGCCTGGAGTTTGCCTTTTTCAACACTGCTGCACAATTAGTTAACATTTGCCTTGAGCTAGCCACAGTAACCCCAAGATCTCTTTCCCTCTCAGTCTCAGCCAGTTCAGACACCAGCAGCATATATTTGAAGTTAGGATATTACATTTCAATACACATCACCTTATACTCGCCTTCAGCTAACTTCAGTTGCCACGTTGTTGCCCACTCACCCAATTTAGAGAGATCCTCATGGAGCTCTTTTCAATCCAGTTTGGTTTTCACCATCCTGAATAATTTGGCATCGGCCACAAACGTGGCCACTACGCTGCTCGCCCCCAGTTCCGAGCCACTTCTGGACACGTGAAGTAGCCCAGGCACCGCCAGCGCCAGTCCTTGTGGGGGCTGCCCCTCCCTGCGTCGCAAGAGAAATGCCCCTTGATGGTTCTGCTGTCTTGTTGGCCCTCCAGAAGATGGCGTGGGGGTGGGGGCGGGGGGCGGGGCGCTGGCTTCAGGGCCAGGCTTCAGGGCCAGGCTTCAGGGCCAGGCTTCTGGGCCAGGCTTCAGGGCTTCACTAATGGTGTCAGTCCGAGGCCTTAGTGGCCGAGCTGCTGTTTTTTAATCTCGATTTCACTGCTGTGTTTGTGGGTTTTCAGCGAGATTAAAGTTTTATAGTTTTAGGTTACTGTTCACGTTTCTGGTATTGTTTGCGTTACGGTCTTTGTTAACCGTGCCGGTTGCCTTGGCCAAAGGCTGACATACGAACAGTAAACAAATGTAAGCCACACGCCTGCCTGAACAATCGCCTTCGTGTTGGTAGGTTTCTGCCACCTAGAATGGGACTACTCTGGATTCATCTGCACGGCCCGCTCGGTGAAGCCCGGTGGGAAGAGATCCAGCTCTTCAAGCCTGGGAGTTGAGAGGTGTGCCCAGGGGAGCAATCCCTGCCCCTGGGGCTGTTCCGCTCTGCAGGAGCTTTGTGTCCTCCGCGCACACGTCAGGCAAGGGGGGCCACCAGTCGTAATGAGCCATTCTTCCTTTTGGAATGGCTGCAATGAATGATTAATTAGCGTGCTTGGAACTGCTGCACCACTGGGGGGGTCTGGCTTGCCCCTCCCTTGCTGCGTGTCCAGCTCTCCTTGGGGAGGGGGCTGTGCTGCTCTCGGAAGCCTTCCTGCGGAGCGCGGCCTCGTTAAGACGGATCCGTTTAGCTGGCCTGCTGAAGTCGGGCTCTTGCCTCCCTCTGGGCTTCAGCCCCTCCTCATTAAGCTGGTCAGGGCTATTGATTGGGCGTTTGTGTTTGGAAGAGTCTTACTTACTCCATGCATTATCTTGACAGATTGATCAGACCTGATTGAGAACCTCTTAAAGGAACGAACAGCTGTAATGGGAAAGTTGGACTCTGTCATCCGTTAGGGTGATTCTGGGAGCGAGAGGAACAAGGCTGACATCTTGGAACAATTGTATTTACAATTAACATGGCTGAAAACGATTGCCTCTATTGATCCCCCCTTCCTGCAATTACAGCCCCATTGTTTACATTCCAGCACTTCAGTTATAAAAAGGAAATTCAATAATTATTGCATTATTTAAAGTTAAAGTGCCACAGAGTTTGCTGGCTCTGCTTGCTGCTTGATTTAACGTTCAGTAAAATCTATGCCGAGCTCTCTGTCTTTAGGCTGAGCCGTACTGGCTCTTAATGAGGCTTTGGGGTGGAGCTCGAGCCCACCTGCTGGGTTTTGGCTTCAGTTATTGGGGAGGGGAGCTGAAACAGGTACGGAGTCAGCAGCAGGACTTCGGGGCTGTGTATGTCTGCCGCTGCCTCCCCTCCCGGGTACGTTGAAGGTGCCATCTTGTTCCTTACTGCAAGAGTGCGGAAGGATGGGCGGGAGTGACTGAAGGCAAGCAAACGTGGTACAGCGTCAGTCGTGGTAGAGGCAGAAGTTCCTGTCCAGCGCCTGCCATCTTCAGGGCACCTGTGCCTGGCCTGTGGCTTGGCTCCACTTTATCAGTCCGATTGGTTGGCTTTACGTGGCCAGGGAAGGGTGGCTCCCAGGAATGATGGCAGCCGGAGGTACTGCACGAGTCCAGCCAAGCATCTTGAGCTGCTGCACTGGGCTGAGCGGCAGCCTAATTGACTTGATCTCCCAGATGTTCCAGCAGAGATGTCTGTGTGTGTGTGTGGGGGTGGTGGTTTTCTGTTGTGCAGCAAACCTAACATCGCCCCGAGTCTGTGGTCACATGGCCGGCACCCACCACTCAGGCTGTGATATGCTGATGCCCCACTCTGGAATGAGCCAGTCCACACACAGCGATGCAACCATGCCTTTGTGAGGTCACCATGCCCTGCCCCTTATGCAGAATGGATCTTGGCAGGCACAGTGATCACGCAGCGGCCTCAACAGTGGGACCTGCCATGGTGCAGTGCCTGAGCTCTGTAATAAGCACACTCCAGGGTCCCTACTGGTGGAGGGTTCAGAGCAGTCCACCCTGTGCCAACGGTCTGATTCAGAACCGATCAGCTTCCTGTTGTTCATATTGTAACTCCAGACCCATCCCATACACTCCGGGCTTCAGCAGGCTGCTCATATGAGGTGCCTGTGCCACAGTGCACAAACCACATGGCTCCTGTGCTGTTTCAGGCATGGTTCTGGTGGGCCTGGCTGCCTTGTCATGGGCACAGCAGGGGCTCATACACTGCCTCTCCAGCACTGTCCTGGGCTTGCCTGGCGGATGGATCCCATGTCTCCCAGAGAGCTGGCAGAGCTGGTTGCTCTCCTGCTTGCAGGATGTGGCAGACCCTTTGGTCATAGGCTTGATCAGGGGAAGGGGTGGGCAGCTGTCCCCTTACGCCTCCTCCCCACAGAGGCCAGGCAATATGCGCCCAGCTGCAGAGATTGCTGGATGGAAGCCAGGAACCTAGAAGCATGTCTGGGACTTCTTCTTCTTTTTTGGCAGCAGCAGCCTTTAGCTCCACTCCCAGACCTGCCGTTTCATGTGAGGTCCGGATTGCTTCCATACTGCCCGCACTACGAGCATCAGTCTGGGTTGTTCGGTGGGCGTTCTTGCTCCAAGGACAGTAGACGGCTTGGCTGGCTGGGTTGAGTCCGGTCAGGTTTCCTCTTGGGCCTTCCCTCCTGAGTATGTCCCTCGTCAGAGGCCAAGGCCTCTTGCTCCGAGAAGACAGCAGAGGCACTCCTCCGGCCTTGATGGCGTGGTGCGTGTCTCCCGCTTGCAAGGGGTGTGTGCTCACACGCCCGTGTACAAGTGTCTGTGGGGCATGCTTATGAACGGCTTCTCTTACCCCGGCTTATTCCTCATCACCAGCATTGGGATGGTTGCTGCATGCTGAGGTGCCGGGTTTTCTTTCACAGAATTGTCTTCCCTTCAGATTACAGTTCAGACTGGGCTGTTTTTCACAGGAGTTTCCAGAGGGTGCCCTGTTTATACTTTGCCTTTCAGGTGCAATGTGAGTCTTTGGTTTTCAAAAGAGATCCTTCCTAGAAAAGGAGAGTCCTGTGTCAATAGAGAGCCAGCCGGTGTTGCAGGGGTTGGCTTTGTGCTGCTGAAGGTTCCCGGCGCCTCCTTGGGAAGCAGCTGCAGCTTTGTACCCCAGCAGGCCTCTGTGACTGACTTGATTCTCCCCTTTGCTCCCCACAGCACCTTCAGCACCACGAAACCGGAGTGGAGGGAGAGAGCTGCTACTACCATTGCACCCTCTGCAACTACTCGACCAAGGCCAAGCTGAATCTCCTCCAGCACGTACGCTCCATGAAGCACCAGAGGGGGGAGAGCCTGCGGAAGCTGCAGCGTCTGCAGAAGGGCCTCCCAGAGGAAGAGGAGGACCTGGCCCAGATCTTCACCATCCGGAAGTGCCCTGCGCCTGACGGGGGTGAGTGAAGCTTGCCCGCTGGCCTTGGAGAGGCGGGTGGCCTGCAGACACCCCCCTCGCCTCGAGGTCTCGGGCCCTGCGTGCTTCTTGGGTGGGAGGGGATTGGCCCATGCTTGGCGACACAACCTCTCTGATAGAATTGTGGCTGAGGTTGTCCCAGTGCCCAAATGCAGCTTGGAAGAGAGGGCTTGTGTCTGCACCTCAGGTCGCTTGTGGTGTCTGGGTGTGACGGAGAGACTGGGGACTTGCTGGTTATCCTCCCAGGGGCTGGAGCCAGGGCTCCTGCACTCTGCTGCTGGTGCTTGACTTCTCTCTCGAGTTGGGCGGGGACGGGGACGGGGACGGGAAGCAGCCATTCATCTGAATGAACTGTCTTGGCCCAGAGCAAGACAATTGAGTGCCCCTTTTTTGTTGTGATTATAGATTGGCGGTTGCCTTATCTGTGCTGCCCCAATAAGTCCCAGCAAAGGAAGGTCCAGTTGGGGCGCGCGCATGGGATCATCAGCACTCAAGGTAGTATACTGGCAGGGACGGCCTCCCCTCCATGCTTGAATGCAGAGTGCAGTTCATGGGCTCCTGGGTGCTTGGCCCGAGGGGTGCGAGTAAGCAGAGGAGCCCTGCCCGTGTGTCGCTTTACACCTGGGATTCCTCAGCCAGTCCAAGTGGCCCACTCTGCCCAGCCAGGCCAAGGCCAGAGAGAGGTCTTTTCCTGAGGAATTGGGGGGTTGCTGTGTGATAGCCTCTTGCCCAAGTGAAGGGGTTTTCCAGACAGTTTTTTCCCATTCGTTCTGGGCCCATACTGCTTCCATCTATCCCCTGATTTCTGTACACATTTTTGTCTTTAGTTTTCATTGGGTTTTCTTCCCAGCTTTCATTTGAAAAATAGTAAGTCTGTAGACAGAGTTCCATTGTGCAGATGTGCCTTTCCCCTTGTACCTCTGCCATGGAAGGGGCTGGCACGGGGGTTCCCTGGCTTTGGGGGGCCCCTGTCCCCTTGGCTCCATGAATTCATCTCCAGTGGCCCTTACCCTATAAAGGGCATTTGTAATGATTTTAAGCAAGTGTGTGCGTGTGTGTCTTTAAATGCTTGGTGTGGTATAGATGGGGCGGGGTGAAAGAGAGGGAGGAGTGAGTGAGCTGATTGGTTGATGACGGAGAGGGTGGGCGGAGTGAAGGCAGTTTGAGACTGGGAGGGGGGAGAAAGGAGTCGGTCAGGGCCCGAGAGGCCGGCTGTGGGCAGCCTGCGTGGTTTTAAGCAGTTCTGAGGGGAAATATTCAGCCAGGACAAAGCAGTGGCGTAACCGGTGTGGGAGCCTGAACTGTGTGTGTGTGTGAGAAAGACCGTCCAGTCAGGGAAAGCAGGCAGGCTGTGTGTGCGCCTGAGAAAAGGTCTTGCTTGTAATTGAGGGAGAAATTAATATCAAAAACAGGCAAGCTGTGCGTGACGCCTGAGAGAAGATCCATGCGACTGGGTTTAAGTAACTTTTAGAACTGAGAACTACTCTTTTGAAACCATCAAGTTTTAGAAATAATGCGAAACCGATACGCTTCTTACAAAAATAAAAGTTTACTTTGTTTTTTATATCCCAGAGTATCTGTCATTCTTATATCCCATTCCTATCCTCAGGGCCACTTAGTACAACGAAGGAGCCTGACTCTTGGGCACCTTACTAAAAGGAGAAATTTAAGTTATTCTGGAATTTAATTCCTGGTGGCAGCAATCTACCAAGAGGGGGCAAGAATAAAAGGCCTAAAGACCAAATCTACCCAAGAGAAAGTAAAGGTCATAACAAGTGGAGGCATAGCGGTGGGCTATCAAACATCCTGAGGAGGAGAAAATATTTTAAGTGGGATAGAATATCCTGGGAGGAGGGAACATCCTGAGAGAAAGGCTTTCCGAGGGGACAGACAGCCAAGGAGCCTAAGAGGAAAATAGAACGGGTAGAAAGGAAAGCGTCACGGAAGAACTAGTAGGGTTTGTAAGAGAGAACATAATCTGGTGAAGTCTAGTAAATTTGTAAAAGGAAATACAATCAAAAGAGAGAAAATGGCAGTGTTTCTGGGGATGAAAAAGGAGGCTCTTATTCAGAAGTACAAAGAGTTAAATTTACCTTATGAGGGGAAAAGTGTAGAAGAACTGAGAGTTATACTGATACAAAGCAATGCGGAGGCTAGGAGTGCTGCTGCTGAGAGAAACCCTGAGGGAATGTATAGTCCTCGTCCAGAATATTTAGAGTTTCTGAGAGAACAAAAAACTGTTTGAGAGGGAAAAGTGGAATGAACAATAGCAGCTTGAAAAGGAAAAATTGAAAGTTGAAGTAGAACTTAGAACTTGAGAAATAGAAATTAGAACTCAAGAGATGGAAAGACACACCAGTTTGGAAGCAGAAAGATTACAATTAGAAAGAGAGAGACTTAAGATTGAGGACAAAAAGGAGGGAAACTCTGAACCCAGAGCTGATTTACCTCGAGTTACCCCAAAAGAGTTCATGGTGTATGTGTCAGGAGAAGATCCACAGATTTTCCTGTCCACTTTTGAAAGATCTGCTCAGAACTGGGGAATACCAGAGACACGATATATGAAGTATTTACCCAGCTTAATTAGAGGGGAATTGGCTGAGATCTACAACACATTTCCCTCAGATAAACCTGCTGTTTATGCTGAATACAAAGAGGCAGTATATGAGAGATTTAGGCTAGGTGCTGATTACTTCAGAAAGAAGTTTAGAAGCCTAGTGCCTCAGAAAGAGAAATCATTTAAGTCTTTTAGCGCTAAACTAACTAGACTATTTTGATAAGTGGATTTCATCTACCAAAGCTAATTCTAAAGAGGGACTAAGAGATCTAATGATTTTGGATCAATTTTTATTTCAACTTCCTTCAGAGATCAGACTTCTGGTTAAAGATAAACTTCCAGAGAATGTCAACCAAGCATCAGAATGGGCAGATAGATTAACACTTAATAGAGGAGGTTGAGATCGTCGTGAAAAGAAAGACTATTCTTATAAACCAGAGTTTAAATCAAGAAGAGGACAAGAGGGAGAAAGAAAAGGAACATATGAGAGAGCTGAGATTACAAAAATTCAGGATAAAAATATAGAAAGAAACCAAGATGGATACTGGAAAGATAGAAGATGTTTTGTATGTGGTCTGAAAGGACATTTAGCTTAGAAATGTTAAATAACCAACTCAAGCAAACAACACCTGAGCATGTAAGAAGCATCACTAGAACTAACTCAGAGAATGAGAGTGAACAGGCTAGAGACTCCAGCGGCTCGACAAACACAAATGAAAGATCTAGTAAAAACACTCCCTTGCCCATAAATACTGAAGAAACAGTTTATTTGTGTGGGGTAAAGACAGAGAAGGTTGAGCAGGATACTGAACTGAGAGAGGTGGTACAAATAAGTGGGAGAGATACTTGAGCCATTCTAGACACAGGAGCCTCAGTAACACTGGTCAGGGAGGATTTGGTTGATAAGAAAAACCTGATTCCAGATAAGCAAATATCCTTGCAAGGTGTGTGGGGAAATTCTAAAAGAGTGCCACTAGCACAGCTAAAAATTAACTGGGGAGGAAAAGAAGAATATTTCCCTGTAGCAGTTATTAAAGAACAGAAAATACGAGTAATTTTGGGAAGAGATGTAATGGGAGCAAAGGCAAGAATTCAAATATGCACTGACTCAAAAGGATTGCTACAAGTTGAACCAAGGGGAGCAGAAGACAGGCCCCTAGGTATCTTAGCAACAGACACAATTGATACATTGCAGGAGGGGAAAAGAGAGACCCTAACTCCTGTCAGTAGTAGTAGTGCTGAAATGTCCCAAGAAAAGGGAGGAGGCATAAATAAAAACTCTGAGGAATTTAAAAAAGAAATTATGACGGATCCTGAGTTAAAGGACATAAGGGAGGAGGCCAGGCAGAACGAGATGAATGCAGAAACAGACATTTTTGGGTGGGAAAATGAGTTGTTACAGAAAAGGGTTACTAACCTAAAGCTAATTTGTGAAAAAATAGATTAATTTAGAGCAAGAAAACTCCAATCTGGATATGGGAAATAGAAAGCTGAAAAAGACTTTAGATAGCCAGAAAAACCTCAGCTTTCAGCTAAAGTCCTTAGAGAAACAGAATGCACAAATGGATGAAGAGAATTTAGAACTCAGAAGAATGGTTGAATCTTTGAAGAGTATAAACATCAAGATGGCTCAGTTACAATTAGAAAACAAAGAACTGGAAAGAGAGAAACGACAGCTTCCGGACGGTCTGGAGCTTATGAAAACATCTTTTAAGAAGGCTGAACATTTAGAAGTCAGTTACCAAGTTTTAGATACAGAAAACCGAAGGTTGCAGAAAGCCCTAGAAAACAGCAACAAAGATTCTGCATTTAGAAACTGTGATTTATTTTGCCGCTGTTGCCCTTTTAATTGTCTTTCTACTAATGTACAGGAGCTATCAGTCAGTTAGAAATAGACTTTATGTTGGAAGAGAGAAAACTTGCTAGTAAAGTTGCTAAACTGGTTGAAGACAAATATAAAGTACTAGAAAAGCTCAGCATGTGCAGAAGAGAGTATAAAAAGTTAGAAAACTCCTTGAAGGATGCTAGCCTTCTAACCAGTGCATCAGACATGAAGCCAGTATGTAAAGAACTGAGCAGCTCAAACTCTGTTCTCAAGAAGGAAATAGATGGTTTAGGAAAAGAACTGGAGGAGTGAGAAATGGACTTAAAGGAACTGCAGAGACAATAAAACATTCCCGAAGTCAGAGGAAGCTGCACACCACTCTTCTGGAAAAGAGAGGTGTCCCGCTTAAGGACGGGGGGGGGGGGGCAGTTTCTCAACATTTGGTATACTGGTCTGTCTAGAGCTGTGGTGGGGTGTGGTTACTAAAAACTCCAGTAGTTTCCACCACATCTCAGCAGCCTGCAGAGGCAGAAACCTGAAGTGCGGAAGGCATTCCACTCTGGGTTCTAGCCTGGTCAGTCATATATAAGTGAACAACATGCTCGGAGCACCCCCCCCCCCCAGTGCCCACCTGCCACTCCTTGCCTCATTGTGTCTCCCTAGGTAAACCCACCCCCAGGGGGCAGTATTGACCCCCCCCCTTTGGGAACCACGGGGATAGAGACTTTTCAAAAAATTAAAGCTGAGAATTCAGAGGATCTGCTGCGTATATGGTTACAGTAGCAGGTTGATATGACACTATGAAAATGATGATTTTTTTAAAAAAATGCAAACCCCCTGGGGGGGGGGCAGCCACTTCTGGCACCAGAAAAACAGTGTGGTTTGGAAATCGTGTCGCCGCTGCTGCCCCAGGCTGTGTTCCCACAGAGGTCAGTTTGCCCCAGCGGTGCCATCCTCTGCCTCCCGGCTCTCTGGACCGGGGACAGGCAGGGCTTAGCTGTGGGGGGCGGGGCAGCTGCCCTTTTAGGCTTCCGCATTCAAAGACTTCCCCATGGGTTCATTTTCAATCATTTTTAAAATTCGGCCTGTACATCGACACAACGTTATAAGCAGGCACAGAAAATAAAAAGGAGTTGCTGTGACATCACTGAGGATGCCGCCAATGAGCGCAGCCCCTCCCCTGAAAGTCCGATTATTTAAGGCATGTGCAGAACAAAATAAGCTGACTCCGCAACTGTAGAAATGCCAAGGGAGGGCAGATGTGCGGAAGGACCATATCAGGGCTTGGGGACCAACTGCTAAGAAAACCAAGCATCAGAGGATCGTGTGGAAAAGCCCGAAGTGACCCGGGGGGAAGAGAAATGAAGCTTAGGAGGGGGTTGGGGGTTAGCTATGCCAGCGTGGAAGAGGCAGCCCAGGGGGCTGAGTAGAAAGCGGCTGTGGCCAGCCCTTGCTCTGCAGCCCTCAGGATCAGCAGGGCAGAGCCCTTCCCCCTGTGGGTGCCCTCGGTGCTGCCGCCTGCCTGAGAAGGGCCTGCCCACGTCCCCCAAGCAGCCGGGAACGGTTTCTCTCTCCGTTCCCCAGAACGGTTTTTGCCCGAGGCCAGGGCCTCTCCTTCAGCTCCTCCGCTGATCACAGCCTTGTTCTTACTTCTCTCTGGTCCCGCGAGGCCTTGGGTGAGATCTGTGAGTCAGGAAGCTGCGCCCAGTCCCAGCGGCCGTGACCTGGAGGGAGCTTCTGTTTGGAGTTCTGCCCTTCCGCTGCTTGGGTCGGAGTTCCCTTTCAGGGCTTGCCTTGGTGACAGATGTCTTTGCTGTCTGTCAGGAAAAGATCTCACCATTCTGTGTCCGGCTGATGCCCAGGAATGAAGTGTAGCCAGCTGGCACTGCTTGGCTGGCCTGAGGCCACGACGGGGACCTTCTCCTGGTTTTACCTCGCTGCACGTGTTGGCAGTGGCTCGTAGTCTAAACAAGGGCTCCTTCTCAGCAATTATCAGATGTTGAAATCAAGAGGTAGCCCACATGCCTGGCGGATCTAGCCGCTCCTCCCCACTCCATGAGTCCACCTGGGCCAAGGCGGTCATGTTGGGGGCCGTGGGATGGGAACGGGGTGGGCACGACACATGTGGACAGCAGGTTTCCATGGCTGCACTCCATTCCACCTTTCCTGTGGCTGCTGCAGGCAGGACTAGAGTCCAGCAAGCTCCCTTGAGTGGAGCTCTGGGGCAGGGAAGACTGCCGAGCGTGTGGTGGTGTCCTTCTCCCTGGAACTTTGTCATTTGGCCATAGGGAGCCAGCCTGGCATGGGGCTTGGAACAGGAATGCCTCGCCCCACACTTCTTGCCTCACACGGACGGAGGGGGCAGAGATGCCGCCTCGCCAAGCTGCTCTGTCTCCTTGTGGGGTGGAGGGGCACAGGCAGAGCATTGATCTTCTGCATTGGAGGTCTTGCATCCATGCTTTGGAGGAAAATAGGGCATGATTGTTTTCCAGTAACTAAGCCCTCGGCTGCACAGCACTGCTCTGGTTTCCCTCTTGCCCACCTTGGTGTCAGAAGTGCATCACATGGAAATTGGCTTGTTTCCTCCGGGGGCTTCGTACATTCTGCTGTATGTTGTGGCAGATTGTAAGCTTCAGGCAAGTTCAGAGTCTGTGGGTGTCCCCACCTGCTTCGCTGTCAGAAGTTTTGTTTTATTTATTTGATTATATGGGGAGCCAAAGCAGCTCGCAGCACCCTTTCCCCCTTTCTCTGTTTTCTCCTCACAACAACCACCCCATGCGCTAGGTGAGGCTGGAAGAGGGTGAGCGGCCCACAGTCACCCAGAAAACTTCCATGGAACAATGGGAATTTGAACCTGGGTCCCCAGATCCTAATCTAACCCTCTAACCGCTGTGCCACGCTGGCTCTCTGGCAGCTGCAAGAACAACCCTGAGAAAGGGCAAAAGAGTGGACGGCATGGTGCGCTCTCCACTTGGGGCCGGCAGGCTTGGCCACTGGAGCTGGTTGCTGGCTACAGGTTCCTTGAGGGCTGGCAGGGCAGCCCTGTCTTGGCTCTCTCCAGCAGGGAACCGGTCTCTACGGGGTATGGAAGACTCCATCCTTGTCCTTTCCTTTTCACTCAAGTTCATGGCACACACCCCTCCCACCCCCGGGCCAAGCGAGAGAGGGGGCTGGAGACGGCAGTGGAAACCGCCCTGAACCCCCAAGCACTGGTTTAATGGAAATCTCCAATAGGGGCGCCTGGCGGGAAGGAAGTGGTTAGCGGGATTGTGGCAAGCAGAGCAAAGGCACGCCGCAGCTGCTTTCTCTGAGACGTGGCAGGAGTCGCACACGGCCCCGGCCCCGGGCTCCACCAGACACTTGTCATCGGCAGCTCCTGGCTTTCATTAAGCAGCAAGAGAGGAAGCTCCAGCTGCTGACTTGTTCCAGAATGTTTTCCTTGTTTGGCTGCCTCTGAAACCCACACGGAGCAGCCAGCGGCCAGCCTGACTGCGGAGCTGGGAGGCGTGGCAGTGGTCGGGGGTCCCCCTGCTGGCCGCTTTGCTGCATGAAGTGGCACTTGCTGCTGCTGCTGCTGCTGTGCGTGCATGGGGGGGGGGCGGGGGGGAGGATGCCACCCGGCTAGAGCTTCTGCAGTCGCACACACACACACCCAAATGCAGTTGGCCTGGTGGATTCTCTGGTGCCCCTTGCCCTTCTCTCTCTCCTGCTGGCTTGAGATGGGGAGGGCTGAGGGCCAGTGCCAGCCTAGCAGGGCCTTCCCACTCTGCCACACGACCCAGGAGCCTCTTCCTGTGCTTCGAGTTCTCCTCTCGAGGCCTGGAAAGGGGCTCTTCTCACTGTGCGGGAAACAGGGCCAGTGCCTGCCTGCCTCTCTCCTGCACTGCGTGACTTCTTCCAGGCCCCTGGCCTGCTCTGTGGCCTGGTGTTACACAGAGCTGGTTTGACCAAGAGCTGAGTGCTAGCATGTAGGTGCTGTTGGCAGATCTTTTTTTTAGCCCAGAGGGGTAAATCTGTCTGCGAAGGCAGTGGACAGGGCTGTAGCCAGCAGGTGGGGGAGAGAGCCTTGTGTGTTTTCCATGCTGTGTTGAAGCTTTTCATCGGGGGGGGGGGCTGTACAACTGGTAGCAGAAGAACATATTTCGTGTGTGTCGTTTTAAATCCTAAAAAACTTGTGTGTGAGCATGCTAATGAAAATACTCCAGATATGTCTCACCTCAAGATCCTTTTCTTCAGAGTAATAGAAAAAATTGCTGTAGTATTCTTACTTTTAGCAAACGAAGCCATGTCTCTATTCTGATCCTACAGTCCGCTAAATCTGTGCCATGCTGGGTTTCCCTCTCCCCTGTTCCTCGCATTCCTCTCTTGGCTAGCTGCCCCCGGCAGTGGCCTCTGGGGGCTAGGGCAGCTGCTCAGGTCTCAGGTGCTGGTTCTCCGGAAGTGGTTTGTGGTCATGTGGCTAAGGGGCGGGCTCTGCGTGAGGTGCCAGGTGGCCAGCAAATGGAGCCTGTTAGCTCAGTGATTCTAGATACTTACAAACGTTAATAAAATACAAATGTATTCACTGCTAACTGATGTGAGATTCTTGCCTTTTATGTTGGGAAGGAGCAAGATGGGTGTCGAAAAGCAGGTCCCACTTCCACGCTTTGAGAGCCCCCGTGCAGCTGCTTTCAGCATTGACTGTCAGATCCGTTCAAGGCAGTGCTCTGTCTGCTTGCGCTATGGCAAGCCATAGTGTAGACGAGCCCCAAGGGTGTGGTTAGCGATGAGCACTCATTGGTTTGCTTCTCCCTCCTGGACGCAGTTGAGAGGTCCGGCTGCTGCGTAGAGGATGCCCAGGCCAGCCAGGGGACAGGCATTCTTGGCAGCCTTTGGTTGGCTTTCTGGCTGTGGCTGAAGCTAGTCACAGTATTGGCATCCTCCACTGACAGCAGCTTGGTGGCCAGCTGGGGTTGTCTTGGAACTTGGCTGCGACTTCCCCCAGTAGCCACGGCAAGCCAGTGAGCGTCCAGATGCCTCTGAGAAACGCACACACACACACCCCATCCTCCGCCTGAGCCAGTTTCAAAGACTGTTCTGGTTGGAGGGCCAGGGAGGGGGCCTGCCTCCGAGGAGGGGCCCTGCAGGCATGAATTCGGAGAGGAGCAAAAGTCTGAGCCGCCTTGTGCGTGTCCTCTTTGCCAGCAAGGTCGTTCATAACTTGGCTGCGCTGCTGATGTACAGTCAGTGATATTGATTGATTAATGTATAAAAAGCACCAGATGCATTTGCTTCTATGGAAGAGAATAAAGTGCAGGCGAGCCTCTCTTTATTCTCACCTCCTCCTTTTGTTTGAAGGGCATCCCCCCCTCCTCCTCTTGTTTTGCTGGCTGCATTTAAGGGGGCATTTAAGAAAGCCAGTTTCTGCCAAGAATTGCGTTCGCAGAAGGAACCCTGATTCGCATCAGTGTCGCTTGAGTGGCCCCTGCTAAGGAGTGGCTCTCACATTAACCCTTCCCTGCTTTGAAGAGGAGGAACTCAGGCAGGCACACAATTCACTCTCCCTCACCCAGCTTGGCTTGGGGGGCAAAGGAGGCATTGCGGTGGCTGCTGGTGGCTGCAAAAGGTGCCCCCCTCCCTGCCCCACTGTGGAACCCACAGGCCAGTGTGCCCTGCGGGACCCTTCTCTGTGCCTGCGTGCCAATGGCTTGTGAAGGGGCTTCCCATGCAGAGACCGGTCCTGATCGGCTGCGGGGAGCTGCTGCTTGGCTCTGTGATGTGGGAGGTGGGTAGGAGGCCAAGGGAGTGGAGGGGTTTGCCGGAGGTTTGGGGACCTGGGCTGGCCGGTGAAAAGAAGGGATGCCTGGCCTAGATCCCTTATCAGAGAAGTCCTTCAGCATGCCCAGGGGGGGTTCCTGGACAGAACGGGACCCCACGTTGGCATAGTGTTTCTTTCCCCTGTCAGGGTTCCTTCTTGGCTCACGTGCATGGTTTGCTCTTCCACTTGGGTGTCCAAAGTGTGGGCAGGAGTTGTCTTTGGTTTGTCGAAGCAACGGCCTCTTGGCTCTTCCTGTCTCTCCTCCGCTGTGGCCAGGTCGGCTCCACTGCTCTGCCTCGGATGTGCTGATCCTGCTCAGGGTGGTCCTTGCCCCAAAGAGCGGCCTCTCCTCCAAGATTTTCCCTGGGGTCGTTTGTGGGCCGAGGTGTGCTGGTGAATGCCAGTCCCGGGTGCAGTGCTGAGCCGGACAAAGTCCTGCTTGTGGCCACTTTGGGTTATCTGGCGGGGGGGAGAGGGGGATGCTGGGAAGAGCTGGATTCTTCCATTGCTACCCAGAGAGAAACCCGGGGATGAGTCGGCCTCCCTGCTGGACTTTGCCTGCCGGGTGACAGGGCTGAGGCCTGTGCAGTGGGCCTGCCAAGCGCGAAGCCGCTTTCTCGCCTCCCTCTCTGTGGGATCGGTTAGGATGGGCTGGGCTTCATCAAGCGGCGTCCTTTCTGAGGGGGCTCCCCGGCTGGGTCTGGAATGCCTCCATGCAAGCCAGAGGTGGGGCCGGGGGGGGGGGGGGGGTTGGAGGGGTCGAGCACCCGTCAGGTGTGGTCAGTGGGCGCTGACGTGGCAGCCCGTCTGCCGGAGGGCTGGTTTCCCGCGAGGCTGGAGCCCTAGGAAGGAGCCTGGCGGCTGGGCTGCCCCTGGAGGCTTCCGCCTTTCCTCTCCTGAGGCTCCTGAGGCCGGGCCTACGGGGAGCACCTCCTGTCTTGGGAGCAGCTTGGGAAACTTGAACTGAGCCTTCGTTCTCTGGGCCATCGCTCTCTTTTGTTGCGCTGTCATTTTCTAATGACTTTTTTTTGGTATTCATCTTTAAATGGCACTAAAGCTGCTCAGGGCCTTGTCTGGGAGTAAACACACACGCACAGACGTCCCAGCAGCAACTAGATCCACCAGAGCAGTGACTGATGGGACACCTGTTTGTGGTGCTTGAAAGTGTCTGCACAAAACTCGCCTGCTTCTGTGCCCCAAGTGCATTAAGACTGCCCTATGCCATTTTCATGCAGTATTTTTGATTGTGTGTATATTGAGCATTGTGGAGGGTTTATAATTTATGGGTTTTGGGGAGTAAAGTAAAACATTGGGCTAAGAGGTGAGGATTATAAATAGGAGATAATCTTACAAAAGGATTGTGTGACACAGAGACTTTAAATGGTTTGTTTTGAAGCAGAGTATTTTCTGCCAAGGAAAACTTGGGTTCTGGGCCTGAATCTATCAGAGCAGCATATGCAGAGGGGCTTCTTCTGCACCTCCATTCTTTGGATGGGTTTAGGGTGTGTGTGGTTGGAAAGAACAAGGTGAGTGCTGGAGGGAAAGTGAGTGGTGAGCAGTTAGTGACAGAGGGTTAGCTGGCCAGGACGCAAGAGCTTCGCTTGGAGGATGGCTGGGGCTGTTCTGTTTCCCAGTTCATGGGCTGCACAGCTCAGAGGTGGAGAAATTGACTTGGTTTTCAAATGACAGCTGCAGTTCTCAAAAGCCTGCTTCGTTATATGACGGCAGAAGCCCGGAAGGCTGCCCGAGTTCTGCTGCTGCGGCATGAGGCCGCGGTTGTGCTGCTGCCTGCCGCTGTTCTCTGGAGAGTTGGGCATCACTGGCCAGCCAGGGCAAGATGGCTGAAGGGCCTGCGCTGGATCCCAGTCAGTATGGAAAGCAGGATCCCTCTGATGGCCCAGAAGAAGCACTCAGCCTCACATTCTTCATGGCTTTGCTCACACCCCTTGGGCTTGTGCAAATGTCCGCACTGCTGGCCCCTCCAGGGCGAGCTCTTGGGCACTGTTGGTAATAAACAGTTTGTAAAATCATGCACGAGGCGGAGAAAGTGGACAGAGAGAGCTCTTTTGCCCCCTCCCATGATGCTGGAGCTCCGGCACAAAACGGAATGGGTGGGCTGTAGGTTCAGGACAGCCAAGAGGAACACCTCTTTATGCCACAAATAATTGAACTGTGGAACTCTCTGCAGGGGGGGTAGTGATGCCCACGAGCAGAGATGGTTGTGAAAGGGGATTCAAGAAGGAGCAGTCCATCACTGGCCACTAGCCCTGGCGAGGGAAGGGAGCCCTCATGTCCTGTGCCGTGTTTGTTGGCCCTCCAAGGCAGCGTGAAACAGGAGGCCGGGCCAGCTGGGCCGGGGCTGTGAGCCAGGTGGACTCTTCTGGTCCCCCTCCCACTGCAGAGACGCAGTGTGTCCCTCCCCCGGGTGCTCCTGGAGCTGCTGAGGCAGCAGCTCCGGCTCCCTTGGGCCAGGTGTTCGCAGCTCCACTGCTGCTCCCTCTCCCTCCAGAAAGGCTCCTGTGTTTTCTTCCTTCCTCCTCCTCCTCCATGTGGTCCTCATTCCCTCCCATTGGATGTGCCTCTCCCCTTTTAACTTTCCAGCATGCATCTCATGAGGACGCGAAATCCAAGAACCAGATCTTTGCGATTTCAGAGTAAAATAAAAGTAAACTCTGCTTGAAAACACTTTAGCAGGGAAGCCAGGCTAATTGTAAATCAATGAGTCTTAAAATGCAGCATTGATCTCCAGTTAGAAGTTTGAAAGGGAAAGCGGTAATTACTGTGTTCCAAAGGTAGCTTTTTCTCTCATAAGTTCTGGGCAGAAAGAAGGCTCATTAAGGGCAGCAATTTGGAATCTCGGTAATTAGTTTAAAAAGTACTTTTGTGATGCTATTCCCTGGGCTAGAAATGGTTGGAGCCTTCCCAGATTTATAGTTTAGCCTTGACAAGATTTGATTTTGCTATAGGTGGGCAGATTCTTGGGTGTCCTTCCAGCACTGTTGTGTGTGAAGCAGAAAGTGGATGCGCCATTGTCTGCCGGCTGTGTTTGTCGAGCTCATGGGGCAAAGGACTTCTTACTGTTGTGCAGTTTCTCCATGCGCTCGGCAGCAGGAGGTGCCCTTTTGCGGGGTTTAGCAGTTATCGGGGGCTGCTGCCAGTCTAGAGGAAGCAGCTGTGAAGTGGCTGAAGGGCTTCCGTCACAGACTGGTCCTGCACTTGGTCTGTCAACAGGGTGACCCAGTCAGGCTCCTTCCTTGCTCTCTCAGATTTGCCAGGTGCCAAACTGGCAGCCCCAGCTAAACCCGGGTGATGTACGGAGAAGGTCTTCCCTGGTGCTTGTGACCTGAGACCCTTTGACTGGAGGCAGAACTGATGCCCCCTCGTAGCCTTCCCCCTGGCCCCCAAAGGTGGGACTGTGCAGAGCAGGCACCTTGAGTTCTGTTGGGTCGTCACTGCTAGGGTGCTCTCTCTCTCTCTCTCTCTCTTTCAGAAGCAAGAAACGGCTTGCTGTAGCCAGTCAGGCTTGGTTCTTCCAGGGGAAAAGGCATTTCTGCGTGCCCTAATGCTCTGGGCAGGCCACGGAAGGAAGTGGAGGTCATGGGCTTGGCTGACCGTTCCGGGGAATGACCCTCATCAGTCTGCCGACTTGACTAAGCAGCTGTTCTTGGATACGCGCCCCGCTGTGTCCCGCCCCCGCCCCTGCATGAGTGTGTCCTCTTCTCTGGCACAGCACCGAGTCCAGTCTGACTAACCAGAAGCCCAGGGCGGGCTGGGAGAGCACAAGGAGGGTGGAGGAGCTTACGGGGAGGCTCTGGGCATGGCCCTTTACACGGCCAGGCCCTGCCACCCCCTGCCTCCATAGCTGCACGCCGCATGTCTCGTGGCTCTCCCTCGGTGGACAAATTGACCTGTGTTGCTTAGCAGGCCTTTGCATATTCTTCAGCGCCTTTCCTTCAGAGCTCTTTGCTGCCCAGGACCCGGACGCTTGAGGGGCTCCTCTTCCTATATATATATATGTGCCAGCTAAACGCTACCAGATTTGGGGAGGCCCCGAGGGTGCTGGGTCCTTCCCCTGGTGGCCCCTGCCCAGTGGAATGGCTTGCCAGGCACTCTCTGGCCTTCCTGTGCGTGCCAAGCAGTTCTCTTCTAAATGGCTCGTGCCTGAGGCTCCAGAGGCAGGTTAGGGCTTCTTGACTGAGAGGGAGTTGGGGTTTGGTCTGTGGATATTTCTGGTTATGCAGTTGTAGTTTGTCAAAATTGTTAGTTGCTTTGAGTGAGAGACGCGTTTTCAGTCAATGAATGCATTCTGTCAGCTTTGGTTTAGGCAATCCCAAGTAGGCAGAAAGATGAAGAAGAGGCTGGAGTGAATGTGTAAATGAAGGAGGGAGTGCGAGGTTTCTTCCCTGGTATCTGGCACTTATAGGTGGAGTGGTAGCGTGACTGCCTCTTTTTTGTGTTCAGCACAAAGGTCACTTATTGTACAAGACAAGAGGGGGCTTTATCACCGGAACCATCTTTAGAAGAATTGGGGGGGGGGGGGCTGCAGAGAAATCTACTCAAGGAAAGTGAGCGGCCCGTGGCAGAAAGAGGGAGGTTTCCTCTAACTCCGACCTTCTAACAGGCGTTGCAGCGAAAGGCAGCAGCTGGCCAGAAATTGATTGCATTAATTGATACGCCAATGAGAGAGCTTGTTACCTCTGCCATTGGTTAGGCCAGCTAACAAGTCCTGCTGATCAATGAAACCAATAAAGATTTCATCCATTAATGAGCAACATGGTAATTAATGTTACCCATAAATGAATTAGCTGGAGTAGCTAATGTGCTGGTTAGTGCACTGAATAGCAGGCTGCGGTTAGTGTGGGGAGGAGGGTGTCAGCGCAGATTGTGGGTGGGACGGGGCTGCCTCTGCTTTCAGGGGGAGAAGGCCCCGGGGGGGGGGGGCGGCTGGTCCCCTTTCCTGCAACTGCAAGTGTGCCTGGAGGGCTTCAGCACCTTTGATTCCATTTCTACCAAGGGAGCAGCAACAGGGCTTAAAACTGTGACACAGTAAAAATTGGGGCTGGGAAGAGAATCTATTTCTATATTTAACATACCTGTACAGCTCCTTTCCTGTTGGCTCATGGTGGCGTACAAATGATAATTTAAACGCTACTAACACGAACACTACTAAAACTCCGTGAAATAACGGCTCCTCCCCCAGAGACTCCTGCTCTTCGTACTGATATAAGTAATATAAAACCGTGCATTGTGTTTTGCTTATTCCTTTCCATGGAAAGCATCGGATAAACGTGTGGTGGAAGGAAGCTCCACCGAGGCTGCCTCTGTGAGCCATGCTGCTCAAACCCACGGGAGGGCGCAAACGCCAGGAGAGAGATTTGGCGGCCAAGCCCGTCACAGGTCCAGAACGCCTGGGGAGTCCCTGGGAGACAGAGCGCCCTGGCCGGCACGAGTGCCCCGGGAGCTGACACTGACAAACAACCCTTGGCGGCAGCCTCTCCCGCTGAGCGCATTACAGTAGTGTGGCCTGTCCAGAGGGGGCGTAATAGAGGCCTATAAAATTATGTGCAAGGTGGAGGAAAAGGATAAAGAGATCTTTCTCCCTGTCTCTCAATCTTAGGGTAACCCAGAGGAGTTGGTCCCCCTGCCCTTCTCCCCATTTGGGACCCCAGGCAGCTTATATCGTTCTCTTCTCCTCCATTTTATCCTCGCAGCAATCCTGCGGAGGCTGGGAGAATATGAGGGGCCCAAAGTCACCCAGAAAGCTTCCATGACACAGGAATTCGAACCTGGTTCTCCTAGATCCCAGTCTGACACTGTAACCATTACATGGACTGGCTCTTGGTTTATGGATAACTGCGGAGACAGCTCACTACTCGGACAGATTGCTTTGAGATGGGGATTAGAATTAAGGCAGTGCAGGTCTGTGCATGGCTTTGAGCCCTGATGGCTCAGTAGACTGCCCTGTTCAGAACCCCTCTGCTCGGGGGCAGCCGCAGGGCCAGGCTGTGGCCAGTGGGCCCTGCTGGGTGGCTTCCTGGGCCTCGGGTGGGACATCGTGTGGAAGAGGGTGCTGAGCCAGATGGGCTGATCCAGGACGGCGTTTCTGAGCTGGTTAAGAAAAGAGTGGTTCCTAGCATCATGAGGGCATTTAAAGTCATGTTGCTATACTGCTGCCTCAGAACCAGTGGAAATGGCAAGAGGGAAGCCCCCCCCCCCGGATTCCCTGGGACAAAAGAGAGGAGTAAGCAAGCAAAGCCCCGCCCCATGCCAGTCCACATAATCAAAGGACACCGAAGATCATGGAAGCCAGTGTCCCTCTGGTCTCCCATGCTCTCCTGACCATTTCGCCCATCTTCCTTCAGTTCTTTGAAGCAAGGGGTGGGATAATACGTTAAAAAATGGCGTGTCGCTTAGAGAAGGGCTGGTGAGAACCCTTCTCCATCCTCCCGAGAGTAAAGAGGGCGGAACGTAGAAGCAGCAGCCCACCAGCCTCTTCTGGACTGGGTGTGGCCAGATGCTGTTTGTCTGTGTGGGAGGGGGCAGAGGGAGGGTAGGAGAAGGCCCGGGGTGGATGGAGCCCAGAAGGCTGCTGTGGTGCCTCCCAACACCAAGCGTGAGGCTTCCTTGCGGCGTTTCCTTTGCATTGCTAGGTATTGACCCTGGGAGACCCCTTGTGGATTCCCTAATTGGAAATTAATACTAGATCAATGCCATGAGCAATTTGCATATTGATCATAAACAACTTTGAAGGCACCGAGTGTGTCGCAGATCAATAGGGCTCTGAGCGCTGCACGGAAGTGCCTCCCTTGGTCTGTACTCAACATGCAGTTAATGACTGGAGACATTCTGTGAGCAGTGAGCGGGCGAAGAGAGAACCAGCCCGGCCCCCTTTGGACCTGACCCGGGGAGCAGCGGAAGCCCTTGCCAGGGCAGAGGCCTTCAGGGAGTCCTTCTCCTGGCCCCCCTTGCTGGCGTGGAGAGGTCCTGGCTGGTGAGGGGCCCTTCCATCATGCCGGCTGCACTTCTCCTCCCTAGCACAGGCCTCTCCCTTCTGGCTGGGCTGAGCCACCCTCTCCTGGGAGGCGTGGGCCAGGAGGGAAGCTTCTTGCCAGGGTGAGGCTGCGGCACTTGCCTAGCCTCTCTCCTCAGAGACTGCTGAGGGGGGAAAGGGACAAGAGCCAACCCAGAGGTTCCTGGCAAAGTTGCCAAGGCCAGGATACTCCTTGCCGGGGAATCCAGCCCCTGTCCTGAGGGCCAGCGGCTGGGTTCTTCGGCATCCCTCTACCAAAGGAGGCTCCCTCTCCATGGGAAGTGAGGGCCTTGGTTTGCCCTCACTTCTCGTTGGTTGGGAGTGTGATGAGAGGGACGCCAGAGCCATCCTCTGCCGGGAGAGGGAATCCAGAGCCATCCTCTGCCAGGAGCTGACGTGTCGAGAGGAAGTGGGAGGGGGGGGGCGGGCTAAGCAGAGGGCTGGTTTGCCTCCCCGGTAGAGCAGCTTGATGTACTGTTTGTTCATCTCTGAGTGGTCACCATACACTTTTAAGTTCCATCTCCATTGTAATGCTCCATGGCCGGGCACACACTCTCTACTCTTGTGGCCCCGTGTCCGTGAGGGTAGAGGGCTAGAAGGCCCTGTGGGCTTGGCTCTGGATGGGCAGCTTCATAGAAGGGATGGGCTCCAGCTGCCAGGCCCGTGAAGCTGCGTTCGTCTGTCCTGACCAGGTCAGTCTCTTCAGGCTGCCGGGGCTCTCCAGGGTCTCTGGTGGAGGTCTTGCGCATCACCTCCTATCCAGTCCTTTCGACTGGAGGCGCAGGAGATTGAGCCTGCCAGAGCCATTGTGAGGTAGAGGTCAGAGTGCTGGGCTAGGATCTGGGAGACTATGCCATTTTATTTATTTGCTTCATTTATAGCCCACCTTGCTTGCTGAAATCCAAGGCAGATTAGAAAATGTAGGAAACGTACCAGTCGTACAGCACAAGATAGCCAATAGGGCTAGAACTCCACAATGGGAAAACAGCAGAAGCAGCCCAAACGGTCTGGGGCACGGCATACCACAAAATACAGCAGCAGGCGTGGCTTTCGCAGCTGCAGGAGTCCTCTCAAACACAGGCGCGGGTTCAGGTGAGGAGCCATGTTAGTAGTAGAACAGAACGAGTCCAGGAGCACCTCAAAGACCAGCACAATTTTCCAGCGTGTCAGCTTGCATGAAACAAAGCTTCTTGTGAGCTTTGATGCACGAACGCTTACGCCCTGGGAAGTGTTCTTGGTCTTTCCAGTGTTGCTTGACTTGGATTTAGTTCAGACACAAAGGAGTCCCAGCAGCCTCTGCCTTCTCCACTGACCGCCTGCAGAGCAAGAGCCCCCCAGAGTCCCCTAACAGCTGAACTGAGCAACCCAAAGAATTGCACTTTAATGTCCAGAGGGGAACAAGGAATAGACTTTCTCTGGGAGCCCATCTCCTCCCCTCTGTTCCCAAGTGCCAACTATGCTTTTCAGGTTGCAGCTTGCTGGGCGACCTGCCTGGCATCGACCAGAGCCCGGGCCTTTTCCGTTGTAGCCCCTGCTCTGTGGAATGGGCTCCGTGAAGGGGGGGAGCTCCCCCTCGGGGATCTTTGGGATGCCCCGCAAGGCTTGCATGGAGGGCATGAAAAAACTGGCCAGAGATATGTAAATGGTGAGGGGAGCGGGGAGAGGGTTATGCTACAATAAAGTTGGTTAATTTTAAAGGTGCTACTGGACTCTTTACTATTTTGCTACTACAGACTAACACGGCTAATTCCCCTGATTGAGGCTGCTGCCAGTCCAAGTGGAGAATACCGAGCTGAACAGATTCATTCCTGGGAAGGACCAAACTAGCAGCGCCACCCACCCTACCCCAATTCTTTCATGTTGGCCCCTGGGAGGTCGGAAAACCCTGCTTCTCTTCAGAGTGAAGGAGGCGGCATGGGCAGGGAGCCCAGCACCAGGCCTGCAGTCGGCTGACCAGCGAATCCTGGCCACAGCTCAAGGGAGCACAGCATGCAGTCCTCCGGCAGGCACTTCTGGGATGCTCGGGCAATCCTCAGCGGGCCTCACGTGGGCGGCTGTGCTAGTTGCGTGATCAGTGGGCTGTCTGCCCTCTGGGGCAGGCTACACACTATGGGTGGTGAGACCCACATTCCACAACGCTGCTGTTACCCCATCTCTCTGGCGTGAGCAAGGGCAGCCTCGTGCCTGGGCTCAGCAGAGCCATGTAGGCAGGCAGAGCAGTCCTAAGCAGAGTTACTCCGGTCTAAGCCCATTGAAAGCAGTGGGCTTAGACTGGTGTAACTCTGCTTAGGATTGCGCGGAGAGTCTCCGAAGGCCTGCCAGGAGCAGAAGCCACAGGCCAAGGTGTGTCGCTTCCCGTCGGCTGGGCTCAGGCATCGGCTGGAGCAGTGGAGCAGGGACCTGGTATCGCCCGGCACTTGCCTACCCGCTGCTTCCTGCCTGCTCCCCCCTCTTCTGTCTTTGTTTTGTTTGCACCCTTTTCCTTTTGCCTGTTCCTCTTTCTTGTCTGTCCTGTGCCTTTATGAGGCAGGGATCTGGCCATTGAAAAGAAAATTAACCTTTTAAATAATTGGTTGTCTTAACACTGTTGGATTGCAGTGTTCAATATCCTGCAATTGTCCTTGAGTGTCAGCAAGGAAGGTGGATTGTAAATAAAATAAAAGGAATTTTAGGCCATTTTTAAATAAAAGAGAGGGGGGGGCAGCGTTGCTTATTGTGTGCCCCAGAATGAGCGCGTCTGCTGACTTGCATGGCAAGGCGGGGGGCAGTTGGGAACGCTCCTTAGGCTGCCTCCGCATTGAGGCGTCTTGAGATGCGGGGCGGCCCAAGCACTGCGTTCGAGAACCCCTGCTGGGGCAGAGCCTGGCCTGCAGCCTCCTTTGGGCTTTTCTTCCTTGAGTCCAAGTTGTGTCCTGGACAAGTGACGACATCCGAAGGGAGAAATGGCCGCAGACGCCCCTGGCAGTTGAAGGGCTGGGCCTTCTGAAGACACTGAGGCAAAGCAGATCTCGGTTGTCCAGTTGTTACCTGGGAGCACATGCGGCCGTACTCGAGCCTCTGAATCTCTTAAGCGCATGCAGGTCTTCCTGCCAGGAGTGGGAGCTGGGGTGGTGCTGAGCATTCCCCCACGCTAACCCTGTGAGGCTGGTTAGGGTGAACGTGGGCGACTGGGCCAAGGTCGCCCAGGAAAGGCGTGGCTGAAGCCAGGCCTCCCGCCCGCGCCTGCCCCCGCACTCGGCTTCTCCCAGCCCTCTCCCTCTCCGGGGCCCGCGGGTGCCCGTCACAGGGCTGCCTTCTGGAGCAGCTTTATGGGGGCAGTGTTGGCGGGGGGTGGGGGGGGCAACCTTTGTGTTTCAAAGAAGCAGCTCTGTGTACAATTAAAACTTGTTTCTGGTAAACCTCATTCCTGGAAGATGAGCTTTTAACAAAAGGCTTTTGACAGCTGCAGGGTATTTCAGAGGTTTTTTTTAAGGCCGAATGAAAAATCAATATATTTTTCTGGGTTATACATATTCAGAACAGGCGGGATATTTCCATGATAATGGAAAATGGGTGTCTGTGCCCATCTCGCCTGTCAGAGCCGGACCATCGCATTTTCCAAGCCACTGCTAAATATTTCAAACTCGATTTGATTGTGGTTCCTGACAGCGAATGTTTCTCGGCGCTTGCGTCTGGGGGAGGGGGGAGGGGGACATGCTCTATTTCCCTTCTTGCCGCTTTCTCCTTTCCATCTCTATTTCCTGAAAATTCTCCATGTCTTTAGATGAGGGCTGTCGTTCTGTTAAGGGGATGCGGCTGGGGCGAGGAATCCTCAGAGGCTCACCTCCGCGTGGCTGGGTTGGGGGTCCCTGCATGGCTTTCAAGGTCTCTGCCAGGATGCCTGAAGGATGGCTGGTGGGGTGGGTGGAGGGGGGGGCCCTGGCCGTGGGCGGCAGAGCTTTCTTGCCCAGGGGTGGGCGGAGTGCTCTGCTGGAGGCCTGAGGGCCACTCCGCACCACCAGGGGCTTCCCAAGACTTTCCGGTGGCGCCCCGGCTGGAGGGGGGGCGGGCTCTCTGCTCCCTCTCCCCTTCAGACTGCTCTGGAGAAGAAGCCAGAAAGTGGCCGCGGGGGGGCCCCTCCAGAGGGACTTGGCTTCCCGCTCTCCCTCCGTGAGAAGAAGCCCGCCTGCTTGCTGGCTGGGGCCCTGAGCCATGGGGTCTCCTGTGTGAGGCTGAGCAGAGGGCAGGAATTTTGCAGTCTGTTGTATCCTTGTTTTTTCACCATTTTTCTACCTTGATTGGTATTCATTCCTGGCTACTGTCAGCCTGGGCTTTCATCCATTTTAAAGAATGATTTCCCCCCTGTTGATGATGATGGTATAAAGACAGATGGTGTAAGTGCTTATGAATGCCCTGTTTTATTTCCTCTGAACCAGACGGGTTGCTGGGAAAGGCCTATTATTTCCACATGCTTCTCAGAGAGCCCAGAGAGTCCAGCCTCGGAGCCGTAGGCTGGCGGGCCCGGCTGGCCGTGCGGAGGGCGACGCCTCTAGGCGGCTGCTGGGATTGCAGGGAGGCTCCGGCTCAGCCGGCCAGGTAGGGAGGAGGCCCGGTGGTTGAAGGAAAGGGCCTCTGCCCTGCCGCACAGCCGCCCCTGCCTCACCGCCCTCGGGGGGCGCTCGGCAGGGAGTGCAGAAGGGCTGCTTCTTTTGGCTCTGCTGTTCGGACTCCTCTGTGTCCTGCCAGAGCTCCCCTAGACTTTGGGAACAAAGAAATATGGTAGATTTTAAAGATCCTCCAAAGAAAACAGCAGGCTTGACAGTCAGACCATTAAATGCACAGACACCATCATCTTCCTTGTTTGTTTTCTCAGCCACAAGAAGCCATTGCAGCGGTGACCCCCTGTGCTCCTCCTTTCTAAAGAGATCAGAAGGGTGGAGGGCTGAGGCGGGGGAAAGGGAGGAGCAAGGCTCTTGTGTGTGTGTGTGAGCAGGTGGAACTGTTGTGAGGAGAGGGAGGGAGGCAGAGTGGAAACTGGCCTGGGACCTCACCCACAAAGGTTTGCAATGTTCCTTTCCAAAAGGGCCTCACAAGCACTTTCTAGCTCTGCCCCAGTGAGACGTCATAGAATCACAGGGTTGGAAGGGACCTCTAGGGTCATCTAGTCCAACCCCCCGCACAATGCAAGAAATTCACAAATACACCCCCCACCCCACCCCCACACACACCCAGTGACCCTTACTCCCTGCCAGAAGACGGCAAAACACTGTCAGGATCCCTAGCCAAACTGACCTGGGCAAAATTGCTACCTGACCCTAAGGCGGCGATCGGCCTTACCGTTGGGATGTAAGAAGGGGCCTTCTGATACCTGCTTCCACTTTCTCCTCACTGCAGCCACTTTTCTGTTTTCTGCTACTCTGTTCAGACGACAAAGAGGTTCGTTCTGATTATTTACTCCTGTTGGTCCCTGATCCTCAAGTGCAAGCCCATTTCTGGGCAGTCTGAGGGCGGGACATGCTTTTGACCTATCACACCCTTCCCCACTTGGTTCCAGCCTGTCTGTGGGCCCCTCATCTCCCAGGTGGTCTGTAAGTGCCTTCCTGGGCCATCTGTACACTGAGCTCAGGCCCTCTTGGTGGCCCAGAGGCAGCCCTGGGAGGCCCCGCTCATCTGTTGCCTCACAGAAGTCTGAGCAAGTAGTGAAAGCTCTGTGGGTCCAGGCTGGCTCTCAGGGGACGGTGGGAAACGCAGCCAGCTGGCTTCTGACCTGCATGGGGCTCCTGGGCGTCAAGCCACTCCTTGCTAGAGCATCACCTGCCACAGCAGCCCTTGCTGGGGGGTCCCTGCCAGGTAGCTGCTCCAGGCACCTGGACTCCCTTGGGTGAGCCTTTGGGCATTTTGGAGATGTGAGCGGGCCCTCCAGGGATGGTTTGGCTTGATGGCAAGAAGCTCCGGATCCACCACAGGCTGCCAGGACAAGAGCAGCCGGATAGACCCAAAGCTAGAGAGGCCCCTCGGCGGTCTCTGCCAGGCTGCTGGGGCTTCAGGACTGCTACCTTCTGCTCTCCTTGATCTCTCCCTGCCTTGCCTTTCAGAGGAGCCAGTGGAAGACACAGAGGGGCCCAGCGAAATGCCTGCTGACCCGGAAGAGCCTGCCCAAGACTCGGGGAGCATGGCCGACAGGGACCAGGGCCAGTGGACAGGTGAGCGGGCTCCCCTGCCTCCGCGAAAGCGTCTCTCTGATGCTCTCCCCATCTGGGCTTTTTGTATTTTTTGGTATTTCCTTCATTTGGGCCTGTTCTTGAGCCTGATCACACACGTCTCTGTGAGAATACAGTTGGCGTATAATGTGAACTCCGGCTTTGGGAAGAAACGCTGGACTGGCTAGCTGAAAAGATCTTGGGAAACTGAGCTCGGGTGGATCTCTAAGGTGCCTCTGGGCTCCAGTCCTGCTGTTCTACTGCAGACCAATGTGGCGACCCAGCTAAACTGTGTGCTCCTTCACAGAGAGGGAGAAGGAGAGACTCGGGGCTCCATGCTTGGCTGCCTTGCCCCCTTTGAGGTGGGCATAAGTGAGGAAGAGTCCTGCTGACCTCCAGAGTGGGCCTGCCAGTTTGGGCCTGAGCATGACCAGCACCAAGAGGCCATCTGAGTGTATGATGGATGGCAGCTGCTGGTCAGATCTCAGCCCTAGCCTAAGGCTAACAGGGCTGTAGCATCCACCAGCCAAGGAAAGAGAGGTGGGCCCTAGGCTTGCTTCCAGAGAGGAAGGTGAAGCAGCCTGAGAGCTGCGTTTCAGAGGGTCCAGTTCTCCTGTATACGTTTTTTAAAGTGGAAGAAATAAAATGTGTGCGAACCAGAAATGACCTGTGGTGCATGCGTCACAGGTGCAGGCAGAGAAACCTATATTCTGTGTGTTTGGCAGCATTGGAGCCTGCCCTTAGCTTTCACAACGGGGGGGGGGGGGCTAGCATATTGGATACAGCAGAATTGCAACAGCCCAGCCTGCCAGCCTAAAGGGTCTCAAGTGCTTCTCCCTATTAAAGACCCGACCGGGCACTCTATGCTGCAGAGCGTCTGTGATTCGCACCCGTAGCAGAGTGCTCTTAGTGGACTGCCAGGGGCAGAGAAGTGGTTGCAGGGAAGGGTGTTTACGGCGTGCATGACCGCAGTTGGGTTTGACGTGATGAACAGAAATGGCTCCTGCCTCCAGGCCCGCTGTCTGCCGAATGAGAGGACCAGGAGAAAGAGGAAGAAAAGCCCAAGCCAGCCAGGCCCCTCCTGCCTGGGCCCTGCTTGGCCGAGCCTCTCTTGCCTGGCACGCTGCTGCTGGGTGCGGAAGAGGCTGCCGGGCAGCAGCTGATGCTTCTGGGTCATCCTCCCCCCCCCCACACACACACCCCAGAGTAGCAGGGAGATGGAGCCAGAAGTGCAGGGACGTGTGCCCGCTGCTGCCTCCCCCTCCCTGCCCTTCCTTCCACCCAGTTGGATCTGGTGGGGCGCTCACCTTTCTCTGTGGTGCCTTGCATGGATATCTGTGCCCCAGCGAGCCTGTAGCTGCAGAGGTGTGCTCTGGGCAGGCCCTTCCTGCGCAGGAATCTTTGCACCGAGTTCATCTGAGCCTATAAAGCTCTCGAGGTCCATCTCCTCTGCTGGCAGCCTTTCTCCAGGGCCTCGGCTGGAGACTTCCGGAGCCTTTCTGATTCCCTCCTGCCTGGTCCTTTTAACTGGAGAGGCTGCCAGGGGTTGAGCCAAGGGACGGCTGCGTGCCACTAAGCCACAGCCCCACTTGAGCCTTTTCCCTGAAACATTTTGCCAACACTACCCATCACCTAGCCCGTTTGGATTCGGCACGAACCCTGGGCCCCCCACGGGATATTTCCTTCCAGACTTAGGCATTGCCGTTGCTGCTGATAACAACGCGGCCAGTCATCAGATGCAGAGGCAGCTTTCAAAGAGATGAGAAGTGTGTGTGCGTTGGGGGGCATTTCCTGCATGCTGTAAATAAATCTGCCTCTGCGCTGGTTTTGTGTGGCCTGAGTTGAGCCCATCGCTCTTGTGCCTTCTTGTGCCTTTTTGCGAGTGCTGCAGGTGCCCTTTCTTTCCCCACCTGCCAGTGACTCTCGGATCTGTTCTCTACCCAGGTCTCTCGGGGGTTGGCTGGTTGGCCTTGCCTTCCCCTTCTCTTTCTAGGCTCACCTGCTCCTGTTTCCTCTACATTGCAAATATACTGGCCGTATTTATGGAGCACAACACAGCCTCAGGGATCCTAGGCGAATGACTCCCGAGGTGGGAGGCTGGCCCCCACAGTGGGCACGACTGCTCTGAGGTTCCTCTTCTGCCTCGCATCAGCCCCTAGATAGCCCCCCAGAAGAGGCTGACTCAACGGCCTTCCCAGCTTTGGCTTCCCATGCAGCAGCCTCTCCTGAGCAGGCCCCGGATGGACCCTTTCTCCTCTCTCCCCTTCCCCTGAGTTGGGGCCTCCCTGCCTCGGGGGCTTCTGCTCCCTCTTTGGCTGGAGGGCAGGGCTCCTTAGCAGCTGGCCTTCTGGTCTGCTGCTGAGGCGGGGCGGGGGGAGGTCAGTGAAGACAGCCAGCCAGCTCCTGTGCATCCTGCTGTAAATTTCTAGGGCAGGTGGCGAGCTGCTTTACGGAACGCGGAGAGCCGAGGACCCCAGTTTACGGAAAGCTGCATGAATTAATAATCATTTAATGGGCTCCTCTATTATGCTGCTGGGTTAGTAGATGGAAGTTTGGACGAGGAGGCTGTCTGCGATACTTTAGTGAAGAGGGGTGGGCGGGGGGGGGAAGCTTTGGGTCTAGTGGAGTCCGCTTTCCCCCTCCCTTGCTGGGCTCAGATTTAGACCTGGCCATTGAGCCTCACCTGAGTCTCTCTCACCGGATCAGGAGGCACTTGGGAAGAGGCCACTGCCGCTGCCCTACAGGCCAGATCCTGTGGCTGTCGTCAGCTCTTCCTTGGTAGGGGCCTCCAAAAGGCCCTTTGTTGTTATTGATTCGATTCTTATTCTACCTTCCCTCAAGGGCTCAGCGTGGCATACATGGTCCTTCCTCCCCACCCCAATTTTATTCTCACAACTACCCTGAGGTGTAGGTTAAGCTGTGGGAGTGACTGGCCCCCAAAGGGCACACACTCGGCTTCACAACAGAGGGGGGATTTGAACTCAGTTCCTCTCTGCTTGCAGTCCCGCACTCAGCCCCAGTTCCTTAGGAGGTGCTGCCACAGAAACTCAGCAGCAGGCTCCTGGCCACACCGGGGCCTTCAGTAGTGCATAACGGCAAATGATTCCCTGGGGTGCAGAGGCCGTGCCATTGTGCCACTGTTTGCCCTACACGACAATTAGAGCATCAGCCAAGGCCCAGGGAAATGCCCGTTCAAATTCCCACACGTGGAGGGGTGGAATTTCTGGACATTTTGAAGCCACAGAGGGGAAATGTGTGTTTCTCCCTCCATCTTGTTCCAGAAAAAAATGGATTTCCCCCCCCAGAAATTGAAATATATACAATATTTACCTTCCAATCAAACATAAGCCAGTTTTACAGATTTAACAATATAAAATGCATAATGTATTATTTAATTAGCATATAAAATTGTACTATTTGCCATATTTATGGAATTCAAAATAGAAGTGGGGACTCTCAAGGACGTGCAGGGGAGAATCTTATTCCCCCCCCCCGAATCCTCCTCCCAACGCTATTTCCTCTTTCCCTCCTCCTGGCAGCCCCCTATGCTCCCCCCTGCAGCCAAGCTACCTCTTCTCTCCCTCCCCCCCCGCCCTGCATTTTCACCTGTATTTATTATTCACTTCCTTTTTGCCCCACTTTCCCCGCAGCGGGAGAAAGCAGCTTGCATCATTTTCTCGTCCTCCTCATCCTCACGACGACTGGCCCAAGGTCATCCAGTGAGCCTCAGTGACAGAGTGGGGATTCAAACCTGTCTCCCTCAGATCCTAGCCTGAAACTCTAACCACTACACCACACTGGCTTTCATGCAGCAGTTGCTGTTGAATAGTAGTGAAGAGCCAGGCCTGGCCCTGACAGTCTTATGCTACCATAGCACACGTGTCTTTCATTTTCTTTTTCGGCCCTTGAGAGGAAGAAAAAAATAAAAGATGATGGTAGAAAAAATGTTTGTAGTAAACAAGAGAAAGTAGATTATTTGGACAGAAACACTCTCTTACAGTCACAGTAGATAGGACTACCAGCATCGTTGGGTATTTTGATAAACGTTATAACGTTGAAAACAGTGAACCATTTATTGATGTATTATCATTAAACACATTATAGCCTATTAATTGTTGCCAAAATGGTTTACATTTAAACCTCCTCCTTCCAGTACTCACTCTTCTTCTTTCAATCCTCCCCCCAATATTGTTTGACTGTACCTTTGACCCATCTAACCCCTATTCATGCCCCCTCCTGATCCCTGGTTTGCAGTTTGGGAGTGCCTTTAGACCGGTGTTTTCAGATGAAAGCCCTGGCTGCCTCCGTGCTGAGTCGTGCTGTTAGTCCTGCCCAGGCTCTAATCACATCCACTAAGAATGACATAATGTCCTCTACGTGGGGCTGCTTCTGAAGACGGATGGGAAGGAAGCCTGCTGCCAGCGTGGCCGCCAGAGTGTTAACTGGCATTAATCACAGGGAATATGCCTTGCCACTTTAGCGCCCTGGCTGTCCGTTCATTTCCAGGCCCAATTCAGCTACTTTGAAAGCCCCGGACAAGTTGGGACCAAAGTCCGTTAAACGCAGGCCCTGCCCCATCCACTCTCACTGTCGGGGGGGGGGCAGGGGGGGCATAGCTTTGAGGGACGGCGCTTTCGCAGCTGTGGGCCCTTGGCTGCGGAGTGCCCTTCCCCCACTTTTTCAGCTTTTAGTGCCAGATTAAAGCTTTACTTTTTCTCCAGCATTTTGATGATCATTGGTTGATCCACTGGTTGATCTTCTTATGATGTCTCCATTGATTTAACATGACCATCATTTTTGTACCCTACTATAATCATTTTTGACAGTTTTATCACTGAGAGATTTATGCGGCTGGCTTTTAAATAGTACAGATTTGCCAGTTTAAAACTATTCTTTTTATTTTTTTAGAAAATGTCTTTGTCAGAAGCCTGCTTAAGGTGGCTCTCAAAATAAAGCAATACAACAAAAACCAACAGCATCAAAAGGAACTGTTAGAAACAAGTAAGGGACATGAAAATGGCATAAAACAAATACTGAGCAGCCTAAAATGGTTATCCAGAAAACAGCCCCTATGCTAGAAGCAGACCCTAAAAACAGCCTAGAAAGACGGGACCTGTCAAGTAGAAGCTGAGGCAGGCCTCAACAGATAGGGCATTCCAAAGACCAGGTGCCGGCGCCAGTGAAAATACCCCATCTCTGGTTGCCCCCTGCCTCACCTCTGCAGGCGGGGGCACAAAGAACAGGGCTTGAGAAGAGAATCTTAACTGCAGGGCTGGACAGTGCAAAGGAGAAGGTCCTTCAGGTACCACAACCCAGAATCGTTTAGGGACTTAAAGAGAAGAACCAGCACTTTGATTTGTGCCTGGAAAAAATAAGATAGCCAATGCAGATCTGTAAGCACAGTGTAATATGGTCCCTGTTTCCAGCCCCAACAATGGCCGCCTGGCTGCTGGACCTGGGACGCTGGAGTTTCTGGGCAGCTTTCGAATGCAGCCCCCCTCCCCAAATGCGGTCCTCTAGCTTGGGTGAGGTGAGAGTGTGGATCGCGGGGGCCAAATCCTGGAACTGGTGTGTCAGCCACAGCTGATCAAAGGGAGAGTGTGCCGTGGAGGAGGGCTGTGCCTCCACCGATAGGCAGTATCCAGCGGCACCCACGAGCGGCTTCCGAGCAAGCGCAGACCCTGCCAGGGAGGCGGGCTCCTCAGTCCTCAAGCAGGCTTGTTGTTGAGGAGCCGCACCCCAGACTTCAGCTCGTTGGCCCTCATCCATCCCATTACCTTTCCCAGGCATCTGCTCACAACTGCCACAGACCTACCTGACTCAGCTGTCAAGGAGAAATAGAGCAGGGGTAACCCTTGTATTGGTGGCTCCTCACTCCAAAGCCCTGAATGAACTCCCCAACCATTTCAGCATGGAAGACAAGATGGACCCTTGCAGGGCCCCGTAGCGTTCATGCTGTGGAGCCAAGCAACCCGCCCCCCCCCCCAGAATAAACCAAGTAAGAGTGGGACCCCCAAAGGACGGCTCCGCTTCTCTCAACCCAGCCAGCCTCTCCAGAAGGGATGCTGCACTCGATGGTTTTGAACGCTCGAGAGGACCAGTGAGGAGGAGGCCCCCCTCCCCTGGCCCTTCTGTCCTGGCAAAGATCGTAAGTTGGGGGTGACCAGACCAGGTTTCTCTCCCAAACCTTGGTCTCCATCCAGGCTGAAATGGGTCCAGCTAATGTATCTCCTGCAAGACTGCCTGAAGCTACGCCGCCACCCCCGCTGGAGCCCCTGCCCAGACAAGGGCTGCTGGCCACTGGGTGGTGGCTGTTTAGGTCATTGAGTCCAGGCAGTGATGGCTTCTTTGGAGGGGTTGCACGGCCATTGCTTTCAAGGCGGTTGGAACTACGCCCTCCCATAGAGAGGCACTTGTTTCCCTCTTGGACCACTAACCAGCCTGGCCCCCCTCGGTACTATAAGCCATGGGAGCCAGGGCCGGGCCTGGGCAGGGCAGGCTGCACACTTCTGAGCATCAGGTTCACTTCGTCAGGCCTCACCAGCTGAAAGTCGCCCATGCAGCTGGGACCAGACTGCCATCCTGAGGTTGAACTGAACCAGCTGTGGCATCTGAGCCTCAGATTGTATCCAAGTAGCGCATCGCAAAAGCGTCCCAGGAGGCCTGCATATTTGGGGGGGGGTCCGTTTTCAGGGGCTCGGCATAAAGGTTCCCTCACAGGCAGGCAAAGCCCCACCCGGCCACCCTGGATGAATGCCATAACCTCAAGGTCCCACCGCCGGGCTTATTCCTGGACTCTTTAGTCCTTGCCCAAAGTCCTGCAGCACGCTTCCTCTTCCCACCCTCACCCGGGCGCTCTTTTCTCCCCTTCCTCCCACATCTGGCTTCCACCTTCTGTAGCCCACAGAAGGTTCCCTGGCCATAATCATTGGCCTTCTTCTCTGACCTCATCCTCTTTCACCTCTCTGTTGCTTTTGATACAACTGATCATTCCCTTTTTTATTAAGAGTTTTATATAATTAATATTATGTAATATTATATGCAGTCAACTGATTCTGTTCCTATCTGGTCAGTTGCTCATTTGTTTCCACAGCGGGAAGTTCTTCCTTGGGGGATTTCATCCAGCACCAGGGCTTTGGGGCCAGGGGCCCAGGTCTGTCTCTTCCTCTGGCCTTTCTTCTTCCCTCCAGTTGCGTTTCTGCAGTTGCTTGTCTGACATTTCCACTTGGGTGTCTTACGGTGGTCTCCAACACAGTGTGTCCCAGGCAGCATTTCTCCTGGTCCCTCCCAAACCTTCCTCTCCTGGGAGCCAGTTTGATGTAGTGGTTAGAGTTGCAGGACTTTAATCTGGAGAGCCAGGTTTGATTCCCCACTCCTCCGCTTGAAGCCAGCTGGGTGATCTTGGGTCAGTCACAGCTCTTCCAGAGCTCTCTCAGCTCCGCATACCTCACAGGGTGATTGTCGTGCGGATAATAATAGCACACTTTGTAAACCGCTCTGAGTGCGTTAAGTTCTCCTGAACGGCGGTGTATAATTTGAATGTTGTTGTTGTTGTTGGTACATGTTCCAGATCTCCTGTCAATGTCCCCATCCACCCTATAAAACAGGAAGAGAGCCTTTGCTGTACTTGTTTGGCTCTTCTTTCTCTTTTGCTCCCACTATTCGTTCTGTTGGTAGATTGCATTGTTTCCATCGCAGAAAAACATCCTTTCTGCTCCCCTCTGCAAAACCACTGCTTTATGCTCTGCTCATTTTTTGTCTTGACCTTTGCCACCGCCTTCTCCTCTCTTGTCTTCTACTGTGCCCAGCACTCTGCTGCCATCATCCGATACCTCACCGTCCGGCCCTGTGGCAAGCTGCTTCCAGTCCTTACAGGGGCTTCCTGTCCTGGGCCCAGCACCCACTCCATGCCTTCCTAGTCCTCCATGGCTTGTGCTTCCTCCCCATACCTCTTTGCCCCTCCAGCTCCACCTCCGTCGGCCTCCTCCTGCTCCCACCGGGGACTCTGTCCTCTCTCCCATTCCGCTCTGCCTGATGCCTGGAAGGGCCTCCCGGAACACGTGCTTGAGGCCCCTCTCTCCTCACACCTCTCCTGCTTGTTGGCACAGCCCTGTAGAGCTCCTCTTCTCCAGAAAGGAAGCCCAAACCTGAGGAATGGAGCAGACAGGCTTGTTCCTACCGTGCAAGTCACGGCTTCCCTGTGCCCGCTGCTTCTTGGCTTGTTGGGTGATTGCGGGGAGGGGAGATGTGTGTAAGACCACTGCTGCTTCCCTGCAAGGGGCCTGCCTACAGAGGGAGAAGAAACACCAATCTCATAGCACCTTACGTACGAGCGCCATTTTATTTCCGCACAACCTTTCATGAAAGAAAGTGCTGGGATAAACTGTTTAGTCCTACACGACCGCCATCTGTTTTTGCTGCCACTACTAGTGCAAAACCACCAATGTGAGGAGGGCTCCTTCGGTACAAGAGGGACACACACACACACACACCGTCCAAGCAGGCCCTGTTATTAGCCACGGCTGAGCCGAGGCTAGCTAGGAGCGTTAAACCGCCTAGTTAATCGGCAGCCAGTTCATCATCTTAAATATCCAGCTGTCATATATTACCTTTCAAGTGAAAATGAATAACTCCCATTAAGGGTGAAATGGGTTTGAAGTCGATTCGAGACAGATTAAAGCACTGTTATGAATGTGTGTGCTGAGGGGGGCTGTGCATAATATGCTTGTCCTTGTAGTTTTTAAATAATAGATGCCCTGCAAATTTATGTGCTCCAAGGTACAGAGTTCAAAGGTCACAAGGTGGGCATTCTGGGAAGAGCGCCGACTTCCTGGAACATACTCTGTGGTTACTTCTGCCTCTCTGGTGTTTCTGTGGGTTTGACCTATCAATACCACTCTAGTTGTGTTTTGTGCAACAGGAGCTCATTCTGGGGTGGGGGAAGGTGAGGGGGTCTGGCCATGGCTGGGGCAGCAGGTGGGTTAATGGGACTTGATAGTTATGGACTGGAACAGGTGCTGTGCAAAGCTCTGAGGGCCCCTCACCCAGACACATGGAGAATGTGCCATGCATTTCCTTGTGTTGACCTGGCTGAAAAATAGTCTTACAGCTCCTGAGCAGTATGAGGTGATTTCAGCTGACCCAGAACAGCTTGATAGGGAAGGAGGTAGGTGGGCAGGATCTCTGCTGGTTGGGCCACGGATTCAGGAACAGATTCCACACCAACTAGCAATTCTATGGACTGATTTTTTTAGGGAATATGTCAGCAGCTTCTCCGTGCCCATTGTGATTGAAGTGCCTTGCAATATAAATCAGTAAAACAAGAAAATCGATTTATGTTTAAAGCAAAATCTGCAAGTACATACGCATGTGCTGTCAAGACGCAACCGACTTAGGGCCTCTCCAGCCTGGGCACTTCCGAGGCAAGTGAGACGCAGAGGTGGCTTGCTGTGGCCTTCTTCTGCAGAGCCTTCCTTGGTGGTCCCCCCCACCTAAGCAGAGCCCTGCTTAGCTTCCCAGATCTGATGAGATCAGGTGATGCCATGCCGCCTTCCCTCCAAAGCAGGCAAGTAAGAGCAGGTAAAAACAACAAAAAGGGAATAAAATGAACCGTGGGTAAAACAGGTTGTGCAAAGAGCAGGCATGATACCCTAACAAAAAGCCCAGGCAAATAAAAACCTTTTTACCTGGTGCCAGGCAGACTTCTGTGGAGCCACAACTGATAAGCCTGTGCCTCTGGTCTGACTACTGACATTAAAAAAAACGTAAGTCAGGACTCAAGATGCGAGATGATGGGGGAGAAGGCAGTCCGTCCGGTCTCCTGTTCTCAGTCTGTGTGGGCACCGGCCCTTGGAAGTAGGAGGCCTTCCTGGAGGGCCGCCCTGGGAGAGGGGCTTGGTCCAAGTGTGCTGAAATTAGACTGACTGTGCCTGGGGGGGGGCTCTGCTTCTGGGCCAGCTCCATGGCAACCTCTGCGGATTGCTTCCATCATTCCGTTCCATGACATTCCATGACACAATACCCCATGAATAGAAAATTCATCCATTGCACTGAACATTGACATGGTGTGTGAGCCTCAACCCCCAGTCCACGACTGCCCCTTCCTGAGAACCAAGGCCAAGGCCTGGGCTTGGAGCCCAGCCTGAGGAGGGATTCCTGGGTGCAGCCCTGGGTGAGCCTGCCGAGGAGCGCTGTGCTGTGACATCCTGGGAAACGTGTGCCTGCTGGGGCAGGATGGAATGGGACTGGGCAACATGAGGAGCCACTTGCTCCTGAGGAGACGGGGAGGAAGGCACGTGCAGGAGCAGCACAGAGGGAAGCCCCCTCCACCTCTAGCCTGCTTACGGTCTGCACCCCTCGGTGGTTCCTCAGCCTCCGGGGCTGGCTCCACGGCGCCCCTCTTTGTCGCCCTGGCCGTTGCTTTCTTCAGCCCCTCCCTCCCTCCCTTTCCGCTTCCTGCGGCCTGAGGGTGCCAGAGGGCCACTTAGATCTGGCTGCAAGACTTCAGTGCGGGCAAACAAAGCCCATTCAAAGGGCCAGGAGCAGTGATCCCATCACAGAGCCAGGATTGGGTTCCTTAGAACTGAAGGCACTTTTATCCTGAACGGTCTCCAGGAAGCTCAGGGTAGCATGCGTGATTCGTCTCCCCTCCATTTGCTGAGACAGGCTCAGCAAAGTGTCATGAATCACACCATTGCCTGACCTCCCTGGCCGATAATTTCCTTTTTCGAAAGGTGGAGGAAGCTACAAGGGGCTTGGCCATACTAGACTTGATATTAACCAACAGGGAAGAATTGGTAGCTGAGATGAAGGTGGTGGGGACCTTAGGGGGAAGTGACCGTGTCCTCCTTGAATTCCAGTTGCTGTGGGGGGCGAAGGAAGTTCGTAGCCAGACTTGTAGGTTAGATTTTCGTAGGGCCGACTTCAATGAATCCAGAGGCTTGATGAGAGTCATTCCGTGGGGGAGTTTGCTGGAAGGGAAAGGAGCGAGTGAAGGGTGGGCCCTTCTCAAACACGAGCTTTTGCAAGCTCAAGCCCTCACTATCCCAGCAAGACGGAAACATGGTAAGGGCTCCAAGAAACCGATGTGGATGTACAGAGAGCTCCAGAATAAGCTAAGGGAGAAAAAGGAAATGTTCAGGAAATGGAGAGAAGGACAGACCTCTAAAGAGGAGTATATGAGGGTTACTAGGTACTGCAGATCAGCCATCAGAGAGGCCAAAGCTCAGTACGAGCTGGGTCTGGCCAGGAGGGCTCGCTACAATAAGAAAAACTTCTACAGATATGTGAGAAGCAAATGCAAGGTAAAAGAGGCAATTGGACCGCTGTTGGGAGTAGATGGAGAAACTCTGATGCAGGACAGAGAAAAAGCAGACAGGCTTAATGACTTTTTTGCCTCTGTTTTCTCCCTGAAGAACTCAGGCACATCTAGAGATAGTAAAAAATGTGGCAGGACACCTGAGTGGCTAATTGACATTGAGAGAGAGGTTGTGGAGAGGCATCTGGCTGCACTGGATGAATACAAATCCCCTGGGCCGGATGGGGTGCACCCAAGAGTGCTGAAAGAACTTTCTAGAGAACTTGCAGAACCCCCCTGTCCATCATCTTCAAGGCCTCCTGGAGGACTGGGGATGTGCCACAAGATTGGAGAAGAGCGAATGTTATCCCAACCTTTAAGAAAGGGAAGAAGGATGACCCGGGAAACTACAGGCCGGTCAGTCTGACTTCTGTTGCTGGGAAGATATTAGAAAAGATTTTAAAGGGATCAATCTGTAAGCATCTGAAGGACCACTCAGTGATCCGGGGAAGTCAGCATGGTTTTGTTCCTAACAGAACTTGCCAGACCAACCTGGTTTCCTTCTTTGATCAAGTGACCAGCTTACTGGATTGGGGGAACTCTGTTGACGTGATTTATCTGGATTTCAGTAAAGCTTTTGATAAGGTCCTCCATGACATTCTGATGGGCAAACTGGAAGACTGTGGAGTAGACTATAGGACAGTTCGGTGGAGAGGGAACTGGTTGGAGGACCGCACTCAAAGAGTGGTGGTCAACGATATTTTATCAGATTGGAGGGAGGTGTCCAGTGGGGTGCCGCAGGGCTCGGTTTTGGGCCCGGTACTTTGCAATATTTTTATCAATGATCTGGATGAAGGAGTGGAAGGGCTGCTCATTAAATTTGCTGATGATACCAAATTGGGAGGAGTAGCAAACACCCAAGAACTAAAATTCAACAAGACCTGAATACTCTGGAGAAGTGGGCAGCTGTGAATAGGATGCAATTCAACAAAGACAAGTGCACAGTATTACATCTGGGCCACAAACATGGGAAGTACAAATACTGGATGGGGGATACACTTCTGGGCAGTAGTCTATGTGAAAGGGATCTTGGGGTAAGAGTGGACTGTAAACTGAATATGAGCAGTCAGTGTGATACGGTGGCAAAAAAGGCTAATTCAATCTTGGGTTGTATCAAAGGGGCCATAACGTCGAAATCGCAGGAGGTCATAGCCCCTCTCTATACTGCCTTGGTCAGGCCACACCTGGAGTATTGTGTGCAGTTCTGGAGGCCTCACTTCAAAAAGGATGTGGACAAAATCGAGAGGGTGCAGAGGAGAGCGACAAGAATGATCAGGGGTCTGGAGACTGAGCCCTACGAGGAAAGGCTGAGGGCCTTGGGAATGTTTTGTTTGGAGAAGAGGAGGTTGAGGGGGACATGATTGCTCTCTTTAAATATTTGAAAGGCTGTCATTTGGAGGAGGGCAAAGAGTTGTTCCAGTTGGCAGCAGAGGGTAGGACGCGAAGCAATGGGCTTAAATTACATGCACAAAGGTACCGGCTGGATATTAGGAAAAACTTTTTCACGGTCAGAGTAGTTCAAAGGTGAAACCAGCTGCCTAGGGAGGTGGTGAGCTCCTCTTCACTGGCAGTTTTCAAGAAGAGGCTGGATGAATACTGGTCAGGGATGCTTTAGGCTGATCCTGCACTGGGCAGGGGGTTGGACTAGATGGTCTGTGTGGCCCCTTTGTGATTCTAAGATTTTGTCCTCACAACAAACCTCTAAGATAGGCTAGGTGATTGGCCTAAAGTCACTCTGTGGCAAACCGGGGTGTGTGGGGGGGGGGAGTGGTGATCAGGTTCAGCGATGGGAAGCACAGGCGGTTTTTTGAAATGCTGAGCCGGTTGCCAGCTGCAGCTGCAGAAAGAGTGTGCTTTTGAGGTTTTTTCAGGGGTCTTTATACGCGAGAAGAATTCCCCACATTTCCTTCGCCCTTGGCCATTGCAACAGCTTTTGTTAAACAGGATGCAAATTTCCCCAGGTCTCTTTCACGCCCTGGTTTCTCTGCAAGCTCCCCTGTGTGTTGTAGGCACCCCTTTTTGTGCATGATTCCGTTTGCAGGGTTGGTTGTGTGGAGGGGAGGTCGTGGTTGCTTGCCCAGGAGCCCTCGGTGGGTTGACGGCCTCCTTGCTTCCCTGTTTTGCAGCACAAACTACACCGGCAGAGAAGGAGCTGGCCGAATCACCAGCATCCTGCAAACACATTTCGTTTCCCAGAGGTTCGGAATCCCCTGGCACCCAGTGGCCAAAGGCAGCGGAGGAGGCCAGGCTGGAGCAGGTGAGGCCTGAGACTGGCTGTGCTTCTTTGAACCCAGGTTGATTTCCAGAACAAACCCACCCCGGCCAGCTGGTTGAGCAGCCGTATTAAACTGGATACAGAAGGTAAAACTGACGGGGGCCCTGACTCTTGCGGTCTCACGGAGAGAAGACGGGATGCTGAATATCTTTGTGTACTATTTTTATTTATTTATTTATAGTCCACCTTTCTTGCTGGGACTCAAGGCAGATTACACAGGATATCATTCCAGGTTTCAACAAACATGTTTACAAAAACTGGAAATACAAGTAGAAAATAAATTTAATTTATTTAATTTAATTTCTTCCATTTATAGTCCACCCTCCCCACACAAGTGGGCTCAGGGCGGATCACAACAGACTTAAAATACACCACACAACTAAACACATCACCATTAAAAGCATAAATAATACATATCATTCAATTTAAAATACATACTACAGCTATATAAATACAAATATAAAAACAACATGGCAGCACGCAAGCATTTTACAGCAACTATGTGAAAGACAAGAGGCAACCTTGGGCAGGAGAGCATAAGATTTTAACCCCCCCCCCCACCAAGGGGGGGGCACCGCCTAGCATCATCCATACGCCTGGCGGAACAGCTCCGTCTTGCAGGCCCAGCGAAACGTCAACAGGTCCTGCCGGGCCCTGGTCTCGCGAGACAAGAGCGTTCCAGCAGGCTGGGGCCAGGGCCGAAAAAGCAACATTTGAAAACTTGAACTAATTTCTACATGTCTGATGGAAGAAAATGTGTCCCCCTGTGTCTGTAAAAAGGTCTGGAAAAAAACCCTTCTGAGCTCCTCAGCTACTGTGTTTTGTAACTCTGGGACCGCTACAGAGAAGGCCTTGCTTCCGGCAGCTGACCCTTTGACTTCCTTGCAGGTGGTAGGGCCCTGTTGGCCACTTCCATCCCTTAGGGGGTGTTATGGCAGCAGGTGGTCCTGGCAGTGCTCCGCCCTTAGATCACGTGGTGCTTTCAAGACAAAAGCCGCCCCTGTAAACAAACCAGTAAGGAAAGCAGATGCCTCGGAAGTGGTGCAGGAGGCTCCCGCCAGCCCACCCCCTTGCGTGTGCCCGCATTGGCATTCTCTGTCTCCAGCACTTTCTGAGCCATCTTCAAGGGGAGCTCCACACAGAGTGTATTGTAGTAGTCCAGTTGGGGGGGGGGGGGGACAGCATGGCCAGAACGACAGCAGCATTCAAGCCCCAGCAGCGTTGCCTCCTGAGAGTCCAGGGACCCTGTTGTGTCTAGGAGAGCCCCCGCTCTACGAAGCAGTCTCTTGAAGGAGCGTGGGACCCCTGCAGAGGCCAGCACTCCTTCAGCTGCTGGCCAGTCCACGGTGTCCCCCCTTCAAGGACTCTGCCTTGTCTGGACTGAGCTTCCTTTTATTCACCCTTGCCCAGTTGTGCCCCACCCCCGCCCTCAATTTCAGAAGGGTTGTAATGGGTTGCAGGAAGTGCCTCTCTTGAGTCTGGGCCAGTGGGAATGGTCGTGGCAAGCTCCCTGTTGCACAAAAATGTGTGGTCCTTCTCCCTCTCCCTCCCCAGATGTATCAGTGCCCCTACTGCAAATACAGCAACACAGACGTGAATCGGCTGAGGGTCCATGCCATGACCCAGCACTCCGTCCAGCCCATGCTCCGGTGCCCTCTCTGCCAAGACATGCTCAGCAACAAGATCCACCTTCAGCTCCACCTCACCCACCTGCACAGCGTGTCCCCCGACTGTGTGGAGAAGCTCATTTTAACGGTGAGTCCCTAAATGGTGCGTTCGCACGCGTACACGCTTCTTCCTTTGTGCTGACTTTCCTCTCCGCATACTGTCAAGGTTCAACACACCAGCCTCTTGCTCGGCAGAAGTAAGTAGCTCCCTGGAACGGAGGCTGTGCCGGCTGGGGGGCAGCTGTAGCTTCGGCCCTGGAGGGGCGAGGCCTTCCTGCAATGGGGGCATCTCTCAGCCCGCAGGCTGTGCCGGGCGGTGCCTGCCCCCCACCCAACCCCGGTGTGTTCGGGTTGGATGTCTGCGGGCAGCACCCCGGTGCGGTCAGTGTACAGCTAGCCAAGTGCAGCAAGGCGGCATCCTTTGGTTTTAACGCCTAATTTTAATGAGGCTTCAGTCCATTTAACTGCACGGGCTTCCCATCTCCGGTTGAACGCCGGATTGTAAGCTGTTCTGGGCAAGGACCTTTCCCCCCCGCTTTGGTGGCAACGTAGAACACCATGTACACGGGTGGTGCCTAGGACAGCTGCCACGGATGTTACCAAGGAAGGAGATGCCATCAGCCCTGGCATTCCTGGCGGATCCCCAAACACACAGGGGGTGCCTCTCTGCTTCAGCAGGAGGAGGAAGGAGGGTCCTTGGCTGGTGCAGCAGTTTGGGGTTGCTAGGAAGCCTCTGGGGCCTTGGCCTCTCTCCTCTGTGGAGTGCTTCTCTCTCACCTGCCGGCTCCAGGCCTGTGGCCTTGGGAAGCACAGCCCAGGTGGGCAAGGGCCTGCGGAGGCCCCCGAGCCACATCCCAGGGTTGCTGGCCCTGGGGTGGCTCCTGCTCATAACACCTTTACAGGCGCCGTTCAGGAACTGACATGTTGAAGATGCCTGTCGCCATGGTAATGGCTGCTTGCTGGTGCGCTCTGTGGCCCTGAGAGCCTGCACTGGTTCTCATGAGCCCAAACCCCGGGCTGCTGTGGATGGGTGGGTGTCAGGGGTGGGGGAGGACGCAGCACTCAGTGCTCAAGACCCTGCGGGCAGCGGACATGGCACGGCACGGCACGGCACGGCACGACCTGCACAGACTGGCCCAAGGGCTGCTTCCTTTCCCCAGGACTGCCTTGTTTTGGCAGAGCAATTGGCAAGGGTAGTGCAGTCGACAGGGACGGTGGGCTTGCTCCAGCCTGTCTTCCCAGATCTCAGGACACCTCCTCTGCCCCCACTGTCCCTCTTTGCCTGCTTTCCCCCCCCCCCCATCGTTCCCTCCCCCCTTCTCTGTCTCCTTTCTGCTGTCATTCAGCGTCTCCCTCGCCGCACCCACCCCCTCTCGTTCTCCATCTCAGATGAAGGTAATGAAAATCATCGGCCTTCATTAATTCTGAGCCCTGTGAGATGATAGCCCTTTGGAGCCATGTTTGCCAATTAGATGGTCTAAATTAGGAGTGACCTTGGTACGGTACCATCACTTTGCCTCTCTGGGCCTAATGAAGCTTTTCTCTCGGGCACTCTCTCTCCCCTGCCCGCTCTCTTCCTTTGTAATGGAAATTGCCTCCTTTGTCTGGCTCTGGAATCTTCTCCCTCCTCCCCCCGGCATGGACAGGGGAGATGTGAATGTGTCTCCTCAGACTCTCACTGAAGATTTCATTTTGGACCAATTAGATCTCACTATCTGGGGATGGGGGGATATGCAGGATGCGGAGCGGAGGGGATGCTGGGAACGGCCGGCCAGCAGCTGAGGGGGGCCTGGCGGAAGCACCTTGCTTTGACGAGTGGGTCTTGGGAGGGGCAGGTGAGGGCAATTGTTTGGCACCCTCAGAGGGCAGGCACCAGGCTGGCCCCCGTGAGGGAGGAGGGTGGGCAGGCCAGCTTGCTTCCTTGGCTCCCAAACCTGGTCCCGTAGTCGGGGCACTGAGTGACTGGGTTCTGGCTTGTTCGGGGGAGGCCTTTCTGATGCAGGGGGACCCCTTTTTGCAGCTGCTGCCCTCGAGGGAGCTGATATGACCCCTGGCTGGGGGTTGTGCCTCCCTGAGGGAAGCTCCTTGCTCTGGGGCTCTGGTTCGTGGGGCTTTCCGTTTGCCACTTGGCCCCATTTCATGTGCTTGCAGAAAGGGATGTGTTCAGTCCACCCCAGGAAGGAAGGACAGACCTGTTGCTGTGTAGCTGCAGATTGAGATGCAGAGAAGCACGTGAGGCTGGTGATTATATTTCAGGGAGAGTTAATTGACGGGAGGTGAAGGAAGACAAAGGCTTGCTGCTTTCTGCCTTCTTGAATCCCAATCAGGAATTATGATTAAAGACGCGGCAAGACAACAGACGCCTGATGAATTGGTCTCTCTCTCCCTCTCTTTCGCTCTCTCTCTGTCTCTCTCTCTCTCTCTTTTTGCCGTCATTCACACTTGATTGACTTCAACCTTTCAAGTGCAAAAACCCCTCTTTCCATTATTATTCGTAGCCATCTGAGTTTTTCTAATTAAAGTGTATGAAAAACAATTATGGAGCCATCGCTATGGGTCTGCAGGGGGAGGGCCACCTCCGTAGATTTCTGGGGAAAGATCACACATTGTTGTCCTAAGGTGCAACTTGGAGGTTAGGTGATGTTGTTCTTTTTTCTATGATCCTGTTGTTTCCTTTAAAAAAATCTTTCCCGTGGTTTATTTTCATCATTTCAGTCGAGACCGAGAGAACAGTTGTCCTGCTGATTGGTTCTGAGAGAGGCGCTTGCTTATTCCAGCTTTTCTGCTTCTGCTTCCCACCTCATTTATCTGGGAGACAATAAGGGAAGGAGACTAGAGGGGCAGGAGGGGCTGCTGGCCTGCGTCCTGAGGTTGGGCGTTCTTGTTCACGAGTGATCTCTGGCAAGTGGCGAGTCTCCCTCACAGGACCCTTCAGTGTGGAAGTCCCCAAGTGACACTGCCCGGTTCTTTTTCATATGTGCCCAGGGAGACCACCTTGCCTTGCCCTGGCTGTGGAGGGGCAGAGTTGCGTCCTCTTTTGAGCAGCAGCAAACTAGGTACCCCTGGAAACTCACAAGCGGCGCAGGGAGGTGATTGCCATTCTCCAACCTCTGGTCCTCGGAGCCAGCTATACTGCCTCCATTTAGTTCCATTTGGCTAATGCCCTTCTTGGGCTATGAGTTTGGAAATGCCATCTCAGCTGGTGGCCATCAGCACATCATGTGCCACTGAATTCATCTTCAGTGTGCATTGTGTTAAGAAGTGCTGCCTCATCAGTGCTGAGCCTGCGGTCATCATGCACCATGTGCTCTCTTGACACCATTCCTAGCTCCCTCTCTCACAAGTCCCTCTTCGTCGCCAGCACTAATGACCCCTAAAGGCCCCAACGCCGCAAACATTGAGTTTGCTCTTTTCTGTACCTTTCACGGCGTTCATGAAACGTCCTTTTGGAGATGAGGCAGCAAGATTTCCAGCGTGGCCTCTCCGTGCAGAGTAGAGGAGGGCCCTTGGATAATGATTCCAAACGGAGAATTTGCTTCGTATGCTGCTGCTGCGCGGCATCCTTTGGCGTTAGTGAGACTTCCACTCACAGCAAAACAGCTGCTTGCTTTGGTGTGTCTCTTCCCCTCACCGCAGCCCCAGGCCTGGCTTCCCTTGCTTCGCTTTGTTCATGAAATGAGGCAACGAGGTGGCCTGTTCAGACCCCCAGGCAGGCATCAGTTCTGCTGCAGTCTCTCTGCCTGCCTTGTGTGTGTTTGCCGTGCCCTCCTGTCCAAGAGCTCCGACTGGCATTCCTGGCTCCCCCTGGCTCACTCCTCCTCGCAGTGACCCTTACAGGGAGGGAGGGAGGGAGGGAGGGAGGGAGGGAGGTTACACCACAAGGGGTGGTTGGCAGCAGCAAGGTGGAAGGATTCCCCAGTCAAGGGGGACCGAGAAGAGCCCAGGTTCTGGCAAAAGTTTGACAGTAAGGCAAGCAAAAAGAGTATTTGACAAGCAGATTGCTAAAACCATTAAGACAAAAAATACGCATTTCTTCAAATGTACCAAGAGCAGGGAACTACTTAGGGAGGCAGTTGGGCCATGAGATGACAAAGGAATGAAATAACTGCTTAAGAAAGAAGAGGTGGTGGCGGAGGAATGGAATGGCTTCTTTGTGTTAGTTTTCATTGTAGAAAATGGGGGCGTTTGCCCGTGCTGGAGCTGCTGCTTTTTTGGAAGGGTGCCTGAAGAATTGGGTCTAATTGGGGTAAGGAGCAAGGAAGTTCTGGGACTGCTAGGCAAACGGAAAACTAGTAAGTCTTCAGGTCCAGATGACATACCCAGAGGCCTCTTCAGGAACTCAAATGGGAAATTCTTGATTTGTTAACAAGCAGATATAACTCGTGGGAGATAGTGGCCTTCGTGCCACTCCGTTTTGGACACCGTGCCTCAAAAAGGACATTGCAGAGCTGGAGAAAGAACAGAAGCAGCAACCAGGGTGGATAAGGGTTGGAGCTCCTTTCCTATGAGCAAAGGGCAAGAGAGTCAAAGACTCTAAAAGAAGATAATAATAATAACATTCGATTTATATACCGCCCTTCAAGACAACTTAATGTCCACTCAGAGTGGTTTACAAAGTATGTCATTATTATTCCTACAACAACAATCCCCCTATGAGGTGGGTGGGGCTGAGAGAGCTCTGAGAGAGCTGTGACTGCCCCAAGGTCACCCAGCTGGCTTCAAGTGGAGGGGTGAGGAATCAAACCCGGCTAACGATGGCTCAAGGGGTCATGAAAGAGGTTTATAAAATTCCACATGGAGTGGAGAAAATAGAGCCTTCCCCCACCCCCCTCCCCTCTCATAATACTAGAACTCAGGGCTCCCAGAGAAACTGATGGGCAATGGGTACAGGACAGACAAAAGGAAATACTTTCTTTATGCCCTGAATAATTACACTGTGAAATAAACTGGACGTAGCACAGATAGCTTTAAAGGGTGTGTGGATGGATTCATGGGGAGCAGGTGCCACAGTGGCTACCAGCCAGGATGGCTAAATGGAACCTCCACAAACAGAGGCAGTCAACCTCTGAATAACCCGTGCCAAGAGGCCGCAGCAGGGAGGGGCCGTGTGGCCTCTGTTCCCTGAGTCTTGACCCTCCTTTGTGGAACAGGATGCTGGACTGGGTAGGGCCCCCCCCCCGCACTGGTTTGATCCAGCAGGCATGTCCTAATGGGAAGAGAGGCAGAGTCTTGACCCAGGAGGAGGGGGCGTGCTTCCTTTCCCCTTGAAGCTTTGCAAGGAGGGCTCCGGCTTCCTTGCCCTTCCGAGTCCAGTTGTGGTCTGCTTCTCTCTCTCTCTCTCTCTCTCTCTCTCTCTCTCTCGGGGAATCCGGTCGCTTTGTAAGCAGTACCGCAACTATTCATGGTTCATGGCTACAGTTCCGTTTCCTAGAGGTGGTTAATGAAGGACTGCTTAAGCTGGGCCTTCGGCTTTCCTGCCTCATTGCAGAGAGGCAGAGGAACCTTCACAATATAACAAAATGTTGCCAGTGATCAAAGTCTGAACTGAGCATAGAGAAAAATATTACTAATGTGATCATTTGAGACTGGGCCACGGCTTGTGTCTGAGTTTGGACTGTGGCTAATAAACGCCGCTCTGCAGAGAGGCCTGAAGAGGGATTCCCGGGTGTTCTGCTGGTGCTGACCAATTTTCCTACTGACTAAACATTTTTAAAATGTTCCTGTGTGTCCCTTCTTCTCTCCTGGACATCCACAGGTGACGACGCCAGAGGTGATGATGCCCAGCAGTATGTTCCTCCCAGTGACCCCCCCAGACAGAGATGGAAATGCCAGCATGGATGAACCACCCAAACAGCCCGGTCAGTCCCCGGAGGGTTAAGTTGGAGCCTGATGTGCTTTGGGGGGGGGGGGTTTCCAGTGGCCCGGCAGGGGGTCTGGGCGTCTTTGCACTCCGCTGCTCGCTGCTTCAGCCGTGCCGCAGACGGTCGCCAGCCCGTGGGGCCGTCACCGTGGAGTGCGTGCCTCTGTGTGCTGCGGGGTCCACAGCAAGTGAGCAATCCACACCCTCCGGTCCTGACATAGCTGCTCTGCCTTTGCTCTAAACCTGGCTGGGGCCTGTGGGAAGGACTGTCTTGTCTGTTTCAAGCCCTCGCACTCTCTGGGTAGAGCCTCGACCAGTGATACTTGAGGGGCTGGGCAGAGTGTCAGCACGAGAGGTGGCCCCTTGGCAGGGGGCCTGCTAGCCTGGGACAGCAAGGGGCTGCATGCGCTTGGGGAATAAGCAAGGAAGCGGTCTGAGGCATCATCCCGTCTCCACTGCTGAGGAACGCTTCTTGTTCTCCCACAGGAGGGCTTGCTCCACAGCTGTACAGTCTGGGTTGCCCCCCTCCAACAATCTCTGTCTCCCCATGCTCATCATATAATCTGAATAGCAGTGTAGGTGATGCGCCACAGGATTCAATGCTGTGCTGGTGCTCGGAGTCCCACATAATTAAGGTGCATGTGACAAACCAAAAGAAGCTGTAGAGCTAGTTAGGAGAGCTGCTCCAGACTGGCATAGTGGTTAAGTCGTTGGGCTGTGAATCAGAACTCTGCTGGTTCGAATCCCACGACTGCCATGAGCTCAGCAGGTGGCCTTGGGTCAGCTGCTCCTATCAGCCAAGCTCCCCAGCTGTATTGGGATAATAATAACACTGACCTTGTTCACCACTCTGAGTGGGGCACTAATCTGTCCAGAAGAGCAGTATATAAGTACACTGTTGTTGTTGTTGTTGGTATTACCAGGAAGAGTGAAAGGGGATGAAGACTTGTAGTTTGGAAGGAGGGAGGAAGTCAAGGAAAGGGCGAGGGAGGTGGTAGATGGAAGAAGATCTGTTTCCTACTCTGGGGGGCGGGTGTGCAGGCAAAGAGCCTATCACTTGGCATGGCTCTTGCTCCGTCAGAGAGTATAGCTGGGTTAGGGTTACAGCAAGCCTTTAATTGACTGAGCAAAAGTGAGACTGAGTGCTGACTGGCCTCCTTGTTTTCCCCCTTTCCATCTCCACAGAGTCTTTGGAGGACCCTGGGAAAGGCTCACTGCCTTCTGACCACATGGAGCCAGGGGGAGAATCAAAGCCTGCCCTGACGGACACTGGGTTCCTCTGCTGGAAGAAAGGCTGCAGCCAAGGGTTCAAAAGCTCCACTGCTCTCCAGTCACATTTCAGTGAGGTGCACACCAAACGGCCACAGCTGCCTGTTTCTGACCGGCATGTGTACAAGTACCGCTGCAATCAGTGCAGCCTGGCCTTCAAAACCGTTGAGAAGCTCCAGCTGCACTCCCAGTACCATGTGATTCGGGCAGCCACCATGTGCTGCCTCTGCCAGCGCAGCTTCCGCACTTTTCAAGCCCTCAAGAAGCACCTGGAGACGAGTCACCTGGAACTGAGTGAGGCTGATATTCAGCAGCTGTACAGCGGACTCCTAGTCAACGGAGACCTCCTCGCCATGGGTGACCCCAGCCTGGCTGAAGACCAGACCATCATTGGAGAGGAAGACAGAGAGGAGGAGAGCGACCTGGAAGACAAGCAAAGCCCCACGGGGAGTGACTCTGGGTCTGTGCAAGAGGACTCTGGGTCTGAACCAAAGCGGGCTCTCCCATTCCGGAAAGGCCCTAATTTCACAATGGAGAAGTTCCTGGACCCATCCCGCCCATACAAATGCACAGTTTGCAAAGAGTCCTTCACTCAGAAAAACATTCTTTTGGTCCACTACAATTCAGTGTCTCATCTGCACAAGTTGAAACGAGCCCTCCAGGAGTCAACGACCGGCCAGCAAGAGCCGACGACCAGCAGCCCAGACAATAAGCCATTCAAGTGCAACACGTGCAATGTGGCTTACAGCCAGAGCTCCACGCTGGAGATTCACATGAGGTCTGTCTTGCACCAGACCAAGGCGCGAGCAGCCAAGCTGGAAGCTGCTAGTGGCGGCGGCAGCGGCGGCAGCAGCAATGGAGCAAGTGGGGGCGGGAGCACCTCCCTGGGGTCCTCCACGCCCAGCCCTGTCGGCACAACCAGTACCCCCGCCCCATTCACCGTGGCCAGCAGCAACACTGCCAGCATTGCTCCCGCCCCCAGCCTGCTCCACCAGGTCTCCTGTGAGAACGTTGGCATCCCTCCTCTTCACACCTCCGGCAGCACCACGGCAGCTGCTTTGAGCCCTTCTGAGCCCAAAGAGGTAAACCGTAAGAAACTGGCTGACATGATTGCCTGCCGGCAGCAGCAGCAGCAGCAGCAGCAGCAGCAAGCACACACCTTGGTGCAGGCTCAGGCCCAAGTGCAGGCCCAGCTGCAGCAGGAGCTGCAGCAACAGGCTGCCCTTCTGCAGTCCCAGCTCTTCAACCCGGCCCTCCTGCCCCACTTCCCCATGACCACAGAGACCCTCCTCCAGCTGCAGCAGCATCAGCAACACCTCCTCTTTCCCTTCTACATCCCCAGTGCTGAGTTCCAGCTGAACCCGGAGGTGAGCCTGCCTGTGACCAGCGGCACCCTGACACTGACGGGAAGTGGGCCCAGCCTGCTGGACGACCTGAAGGTGCAGCTCCCCCAGCCCAGCCACCCTCAGCTGCTGCAGCCGCCACCGCCGCAGCTGCCCCCTCCTCATTGTGTCCTCTTACAGCACAGCCAGCTGCCTGAGAAGAAGGCCAAGTCCACGGTCAGGGACAAGGAGAAGGAGGTCCCGAGGGAGCAGGAGAGCTCAGAGAAGGGGGATAGCTGCGTCCCGTCCCAGGAGCCCCCGCCTAACCCCCCAAAGCCCAAAGACAAGCTGGACTTGGGAGCAGCAACAGGCGCAGCAGAACCCCTGTTGCTTCCTCCCCGAATTGCATCAGATGCACGAGGTAATGCCACAAAAGCCTTGCTGGAGAACTTTGGCTTTGAGCTGGTCATTCAGTACAATGAGAACAAACAGAAGGTGCAGAAGAAGACGGGGAAAGCAGACCAGGGGGGGGACGGAGTACAGAAGCTGGAGTGCAGCACCTGCGGCAAGCTGTTTTCCAATGTCCTTATCCTGAAGAGCCACCAAGAGCATGTCCATCAGCATTACTTCCCCTTCCAGCAGCTGGAGAGGTTTGCCAAGCAGTACCGCGAGCAGTACGACAAGCTGTATCCCCTGCGGCCTCAGACCCCGGAGGCCCCCCCGCCTCCTCCTCCCCCACCCCCTCTGCCCACTGCGCCCCCTCAGCAGCAGCAGCAGCAGCCTCCAGCATCAGCCACCTCTGCCTCAGCTCCAGCCATCGCCTCTCCCACCGTTGCCCCAGCCCAGCCACCTCTGCCCCTCACACAGCTCTCCGTGCCCATGGAGCTGCCCATCTTCTCTCCCCTCATGATGCAGACCCTGCCTCTGCAGACCCTGCCTGCTCAACTGCCCCCCCAGCTGGGCCCCGTGGACCCCTTGCCAGCAGACCTGGCTCAGCTGTACCAGCACCAGCTGAATCCTGGCCTCCTGCAGCAGCAGCAGCAGCAGCAGCAGCAAAACAAGCGGCCCCGCACACGCATCACGGACGACCAGCTCCGTGTCCTGCGGCAGTATTTTGACATCAACAATTCCCCAAGTGAGGAGCAGATCAAGGAGATGGCAGACAAGTCGGGCCTGCCCCAGAAGGTGATCAAGCACTGGTTTCGGAACACGCTGTTCAAGGAGCGCCAGCGCAACAAGGACTCGCCCTACAACTTCAGCAACCCTCCCATCACCAGCCTGGAGGACCTGAAGGTCGACTCTCGGCCTCCTTCTCCAGAGCCTCCGAAGCACGAATACTGGGGGGGCAAGAGGTCCTCCCGAACACGGTTTACTGACTACCAGCTCCGCGTCCTGCAGGACTTCTTTGACGCCAACGCCTACCCAAAGGACGATGAGTTTGAACAGCTCTCCAACCTGCTGAACCTCCCGACCCGTGTGATAGTGGTGTGGTTCCAGAACGCCCGCCAGAAGGCCAGGAAAAACTACGAGAACCAGGGAGAAGGCAAGGACGGGGAGAGACGAGAGCTCACCAATGACCGGTACACCAGGACCAGCAACCTCAGCTATCAGTGCAAGAAGTGCAGCCTGGTCTTCCAGCGCATCTTCGACCTCATCAAGCATCAGAAAAAGCTGTGCTACAAAGACGAGGATGAAGAAGGGCAGGACGACAGCCAGAACGAGGACTCCATGGATGCGGCGGAGCTCCTGACGCCGACCAGCTCTTCCTGCAGCACCCCGATGCCTTCTCAGGCCTACGGCACCCCCACATCTTCCGCAAATGCAGCCTCTTCTTCCTCGGCTTTCCTGCCACAGATTGCCGCTGAGGCAGAGGACCTTTCCTCCATCTACCCTTTGAAATCCGAAGCTACAGAAGAGAAACCAAAGCAACACGAACCTCCAAGTACGCAGCAAAACCAAACTCCCGAGAAGCAAACGCAACCAAAGCAGGAGATGCAGCAGCTGCTGGAAGAGCACGGGCAGCAGCAGAGGGCCGGCTCAGCACACCCCAAGCCATCCCCTCCCGGCCTGCAGCAGCCAGTCCAGCCTCCCCCCTGTGTCCTGCCACAGTCGAGCCCGAGCCCCTCCCAGCTCTCTCACCTGCCCCTCAAGCCCCTTCACACTTCCACTCCCCAGCAGCTGGCTAACTTGCCTCCTCAGCTCCTGCCCTACCAGTGCGACCAGTGCAAGCTGGCCTTCCCCTCCTTCGAGCACTGGCAAGAGCATCAGCAGCTGCACTTCCTGAGTGCCCAGAACCAGTTCATCCACCCCCAGTTCCTGGACAGGGCGCTAGATGTGCCCTTCATGCTCTTCGATCCCAGCAACCCCCTGCTGGCCAGCCAGCTGCTGCCTGGGACGCTTCCCCAGCTGCCCCTGAGCTCAGCCACTTCGCCCTCCACGCCGACCTCCACCATGAGCACCCTGAAGAGGAAGCTGGAGGAGAAGGCCAGTGCCAGCCCTGGGGAGAATGACAGCAGCACAGGCGGGGAAGAGCCCCAGAGGGACAAGCGCCTGCGCACAACCATCACGCCCGAGCAGCTGGAAGTTCTGTACCAGAAGTACCTGCTGGACTCCAATCCCACCCGGAAGATGCTGGATCATATTGCACATGAGGTGGGCTTGAAGAAGCGCGTGGTGCAGGTCTGGTTCCAGAACACTCGGGCGCGGGAGCGGAAGGGGCAGTTCAGGGCTGTGGGACCTGCCCAGGCTCACCGGCGATGCCCTTTCTGCCGAGCCCTCTTCAAAGCCAAAACCGCCCTCGAAGCACATATCCGGTCCCGCCACTGGCACGAAGCGAAGCGGGCGGGATACAACCTGACCTTGTCGGCAATGCTTCTAGACTGCGATGGAGGACTCCAGATGAAGGGAGACATCTTTGATGGAGCAGGCTTTCCACACCTGCCCCCCACCGCTAGTGACAGCCAGGCCCTCTCGCCAGTGAGCAAGTCTCTGGAGCTCTCCCCTCACACGCTCCTGAGTCCATCTTCCATCAAAGTGGAAGGGATGGAGGACTTTGAGAGCCCGTCCATGTCCTCCGTCAACCTCAGCTTTGACCAAACCAAGCTGGACAATGACGACTGCTCCTCTGTCAACACAGCCATCACAGACACCACGACAGGCGACGAGGGCAACGCAGACAACGACAGTGCCACGGGGCTAGCAGCTGATGCCAAATGCCTGTCGGGGCCAAGTGAGGGTCTGACCAAGGCCGCCATGATAGCCATCTCTGAGTATGAAGACCGGCTGTCTTCTGGCCTGGTCAGCCCAGCCCCCAGCTTCTACAGCAGAGACTATGACAACGAGGGCACCGTGGACTACAGCGAGACCTCCAGCCTTGCGGACCCTTGCTCGCCCAGCCCTGGCACCAGTGGCTCTGCCGGCAAGGCTGCCGAGGGTGGGGATCGGCCGGGACAGAAGCGTTTTCGCACTCAGATGACCAACCTCCAGCTCAAAGTCCTGAAGTCGTGCTTTAATGACTACAGGACGCCCACCATGCTGGAGTGTGAGGTTTTGGGCAATGATATCGGGCTGCCAAAGAGAGTCGTTCAGGTCTGGTTCCAGAATGCTCGGGCCAAGGAAAAGAAGTCCAAGCTCAGCATGGCCAAGCATTTTGGCATTAACCAAACTAGCTACGAGGGACCCAAAACCGAGTGCACTTTGTGTGGCATCAAGTACAGCGCTCGCCTGTCTGTACGTGACCATATCTTCTCTCAGCAGCACATCTCCAAAGTGAAGGACACGATCGGAAGCCAGCTGGACAAGGAGAAAGAGTACTTTGACCCAGCGACTGTCCGCCAGCTCATGGCTCAGCAGGAGCTGGACCGGATCAAGAAGGCCAACGAGGTTCTCGGCCTGGCAGCTCAGCAGCAAGGCGTGTTTGACAGCCCCCCTCTTCAAGCTCTCAACCTCCCTGCTGCCTACCCTGCCCTCCAGGGCATCCCTCCGGTCCTCTTGCCAGGCCTCAACAGCCCCTCCTTGCCTGGCTTCACCCCTTCTAACACAGGTGAGTTGCAGAGGGCTGCCTGGCGTACGTGGCAGTGGACAGGAGCAGCCAGTTTGGCAGGAAAAGAAACGTCTTGGCCGTAAGCCCCGAAGGGTGGGGATGGGAAACGAGAGGAGCAGGCACAGTCCTGCCCCTGCTGCAGGGGGAGAGGAGGCCTGCTGGGCTCTGCAGCTGCTGCTTTGCCTGTCTCTTGCATCAGAGGCCACCTCCGGTCAGTTGGCGGGGAGGCTGAGGCCAGGGGCTCCAGGGGGGGTTGACTGCTGCTTTTGCCGAGGAGAGACCAGCCCATGGCCCTCCGGCAGTGTAGGGCGCAGGGGGTCGGACTCGTTTGCTAGTGTCTCTGCAGTCCTGCAGCTTCCAAAGGTCCGTGGGCTTCAGGGGCCGGTGAAACACACCAGCCAGCTGCAGCCGCCTCGCTGCAAAGTGATCTGGCAGCCAGACGTCCTCCGCTGCCAAGCTTCTGCAGCCATCTTGGGTCTGTCCCTGCAGCACTGGTGGCAAGCGCCGCATTGGCCCGCTGGCAACTTCCGAGACTCCCAACAAGGACTGTACCACAGTGGCCAGCGGCGCTTGCCCCTGGCCCCTGTGGTGGGCCCGCAGCAGACCTGCCACAGCACTTCCCTTGCTCCTAGTGTCAGGCGACAGGCATGGAGCTGGACCATGGGGTGTATTTGTGCCAGCATCCAGCTAGAGAAGACCGTTTGGTCATGCTCCTTTGAAGCGGCCTTACAGGGGGAGGCCAAAGGTGAGGCCAGCTTCAAAGGAGCCACCTGCCCCTGGACCTTCTGAGGGTGTGATCAGTGGGCCTGCCAAGGATTTACGCTGCAGGTTCTGGGGTAAAGCAGGTGAGTGGGCTCCCCTACCTCCTGCAGGCTTGCCCAGAGGAGACGGTCTGGCCTGCCCCCCCCTTCCCATCTCCTGCCGCCTTCCAGTGGCTCAACCCCCTACCCAGCTGGTGCCCAGGGGAGGGTTCCAGTCTTCCTGCTGCCGTCCCACCCCAGCTTTCTAGGACTTTGCAGGTGTGGGGAGCACTCCAGCCGCCGGAGTGAACAGGAGAAACTCGTCCCCCTTCCTTACTGGGGCAGGCAAACGCAGCAAATTCCCACCCGTCCCTTTCTTGCCCTGCGAGTGGCCAGTGAGGTCGCTACTCTGTCCAGGATGGGCTCCCTGAGTAGGGAAGTGGGGAAAGGCTCTGATCGTGTGGGGCTTCTGCACAGAGCAGCATGTCAGCAGCCGGGTAGCCTCGCCCCTGTTTCTGGCTGGAGCTTGACTCCAAGGAGGAAGGGGCGGGCCTCACTTCTTCTCGCTTGAAAGCCCACAGGTTGTCCCGTTGGAATCAAGTGTCCAGCAGAAGCTCAGGCTCTGATGGCCTCATTTTAACTCTGTCTTCCTCTTGCTTTCTAGCTTTAACTTCTCCCAAGCCCAACCTGATGGGTCTGCCCAGCACAAGCGTCCCCTCGCCCGGCCTTCCCACCTCTGGATTACCAAATAAACAGCCCTCTGCCTCTCTGAGCTCCCCCACCCCAGCACAAGCTACTGCAGCGTCGGTCCCACAACAGCCACCCCAGCCTCTGCCGCGGAAGGACAAGGAGAGTGAGAAGACGAAAGAGAAGGACAAGGCCCCGAAGGGGAAAGGAGAGTCTCTGCTGGCTGCCAGGAAGGACAAAGCTGATGCCTCTGGCCCCACCCTCTCTGCGGCCCTGCCTGCCCTGGAGTACTCCGTGGAACCGGCCCAGCTCCAGGCCCTGCAGGCCGCTCTGAATTCAGACCCCACCGCGTTGCTGACTAGCCAGTTCCTCCCCTACTTTGTCCCCGGTTTCTCTCCCTATTACGCCCCTCAGATCCCCGGAGCCTTGCAGAGCGGGTACCTGCAGCCCCTGTATGGCATGGAAGGGCTGTTCCCCTACAGCCCTGCTCTGTCGCAGGCCTTGCTGGGCTTGTCCTCTGGCTCCCTGCTGCAGCAGTACCAGCAGTACCAGCAGAGCCTGCAGGAAGCCGTGCAGGTGCAACAGCGGCAGAGGCCAGGGCAGCAGCAGCAGCAGCCGCCGCCGCCTCCTCCCAAAGGAAGCCAAACCCCTGTCCCCTCGGGGACGGCGACTCCGGAAAAAGATCCTGCCAAAGAACCCCCCCAGCAAGAAGAGCAGAAGAATGCACCCCACGAGGTGTCCCCCCACCTGCCCAAACCCCCAGAAGAGCCCGAAGCAGAAAGCAACAGTGCAGTGCACGCCCTTTGCGACCCCTTCATCGTCCCGAAGGTGCAGTACAAGCTGGTCTGCCGTAAGTGCCAGGCAGGCTTCAGCACCCAGGAGGCGGCCAGCGACCACCTGAAGTCCGTCTGCTGCTTCGGCCAGTCCGTGGTGAACCTGCAGGAGATGGTGCGTCATGTGCCCGCTGGCAGCAGCGGCAAGGGCAGCGGCTCGTACCAGTGTGTGGCGTGTGAGAGCACGGTGTACGGGGACGAAGCCCTCCGACAGCATCTTGAGTCTGCCCCACACAAACATCGAACAATCCCAAGAGCAGCAAGAAACGCCAAAGAGCACCCCAGTCTATTACCTCACTCCGCCTGCCTCCCCGATCCTAGCACCGCATCTACCTCGCAGTCTGCCGCTCACTCAAAGGACAGCCCCTCCCCCCCACCCTCCGCTTCCCCCCACGCCTCCAGGAAGTCTTGGCCTCAAGGGGTCTCCCAGCCTCCCCAGCGGAAGCCGCCGCCGCCGCCGCCGCCTCTCTCCTCATCGTCAACGGTTACCTCAAGTTCATGCAGCACCTCAGGGGTTCAGCCCTCGATGCCAACAGATGACTGTTTGGAGGAGTCCGACTCGGATCTTAGCCAAAAGTCCGATGGACCGGCTAGCCTGGCAGAGAGGCCTGAGGAGCCGAGCTGCCCCAAGGACCGTGGTCTCGCTAGCATAGAAATGGACACTTTTAGATTGTAAGCTTTGAAGATGAACAATTTAAAAAATGAATTTAAAAAAAGTTAACAAACCAATTTCAAAAATAGACTAACTGCAATTCCAAAGCTTCTAACCAAAAAAGAAAAAGAAAAAAAAAAGAAATGAAAAGTGTGGGGTGTTTTCCCATATAATGATGCCGGCAGGTTTTCCATTGCTTTCTTTTGAATGAAGCCCATTGTAATTTGGCTCCACTTGATTGGTCTCGAAGGCACGAGATTGAGAGAGAGAGAAAAGAGAAGAAGAAGGAGAGAGGAAGGAAGGCGGGCAGGCCCTCTGCCCAGGCCGTGCTTGTGGCCCTCCAGCCCCCTTCCAGGAGAGCACAGCTGAGGCCGGCATACCTGTATGGGAAAGCAGACCACCTGGTTCCAGTTTTAAATGTCTCGCTATCTTAGCGTTCCGATACCAATGGCTTGCTAAAAGAAAAAGAGAGAAATGTAACGTCTTTTGATTCTCAGGTCAATCGCTCACACTTTGTTCGGTTTTCAGAATCATTGTTTTATATAAATATATATATAATTTCTTTTTTGTTTTGATTTTTTCCAAGAAAAGGTTTTTTTTTGTTAATTTAAAAAATGGGCAGAAAGTATTCAAGAGACAAACAATGTGAACTGAGTTAGCTTTCTGGGGATTTTAATGGTAGCTTTTCTGCTGAAGCCAATTTCAAGGGGAAAAGTTCAGCACTCCCACTTTTCAGAAAAAAAAAGAAACGCAACAACACACAAAGAGTGTTAAGGACTTGGAGCTAAAAAATAAGTTTTAAAACAACTGACTTTCTGTATTTATGATAGATATGACCATTTTTGGTGTTGAGTAGATTGTTGCATTGGAAATGAACTGAAGCAGTATGGTAGATTTAAAAGGAGAACCCTTTTGTGTACATTTAGCTTTTGTATGGTCCAGCTGACGGCTTCTCATTTGATGTTGTCTTGTTCATTCCTAGCCAGATAGATCCATCAGTTCGCCGAAGCTTTTCCCCCTTTGTACCTTGACTCCCTTCCCCATCCTGTACTCTTCCACTTGCGGTCACTGCCTTCATTTCTTAGAGGGTGGTTGCTTAATTATTTTATAAAAACTAAGGGAAAAATTCAAAGGGTTTGGGGGTCAGTAGGATCCCTTTCAGAATATTTTTGTTGGGGGTTCAAATCTTTTTAAGGTGTATACATGTCCGTTACCCTTGTGCACTTAACTCTGTCTTCTTCTTTTTTTCCTTTGACTTCTTTCCTCATTTTGTAAACGTGTCGAAGGCTCTGTTCGGAACTGTCCGCCTTTGTGTCTCTTGGTGTGCCGAGGGGGCACTTGTTCCTGTTCCAATGACTTTTGGTTTTTGTATGTGTGTGTGATTTTGTTTTTGATTTTCTGTTTTTTGGGGGGGTTTTTTTGTTTTCTCTAAAAGAAATTCATGCTTTAAATAAAATCCAAAGACAAACCCTTTTCACCACGGTGCAGAATGAGCAAAAAGGCTTCTTTTGACTTGAAGATTTGTTTCTGATTTCAGCCACAAGACTCCGTTTAAATAAAGAAACTCAAAAAAGAACCGGCCTGTAGGTTGTTCTCTGTGCTTCTGCTGCAAGCAGAGGAGCAAGTGTTCTCGCAAGGTCAGCGGCCCAAAGATACACCCCGGTGCTAGAAGCTCCCCACATCCCACCCGAGGTGCAGCTGGCAAAAAGGGGGGGGGGCCCTGTGTGAATCTCTCTGCTTTGTGGTCTCCTCTCAGGTCTGAACATTGAAAGGAAAACTTTCTGCTGCTACAGTGTAGAGTTTGGAGACGAGCAGGAGTTGCTGCACCACATCCTGGCCAACAGTCAGCAATCCCGCCCCCCCCAACTCTTCCTCACCACTATCCTGTTTCAAAAAGGGAAGGAAAATGGAGGGGGTCTTCTCTGGCCTCGTCCCACCCCCCCAAAGCAGGAGGTGCCTTCCTAGAGAGGAGGAGCAGACCAAGGGAGGGAGGAGCGGCCTTTGCTCTCCCCACCCCCAAGCTTTGTTTGGTATGCCTTTTTGTCTGCACTTGAATGGAAGAGCCCACCTTGGACCACTGTGCATCTTTCTAACAAAGCAGGTGCACAGTGCAAACTTCTTTTCATTTTTAGAGTGATCAGTAGTAGGCAAAAGCGCCACTGAGTATTCCTGCCTGTCACCAGGTGTGGCATGAGGAGGCACCCGTGAGCTTGCAAAACGTTGCCCTCTCCCTTGAATGCAAATCCTTGTATTTCTCCCTGTGCGTGAGATGAACATTTTTTATATTTTAAAGTTGTACAGTTTTGGGTTTTTTTCACTATTTTATCTGTTCCATTTACATACACACTTATAAATACACAGACATACATATATACATACATACACGTATGTATGTACGTACGCGTATTCCATGCAGTGGTTGTATGTTACTTTGTATCATATAGAAGGGGGGGGTTGCTTTGTTTTTGGTTCTCTGTGTGGTATAAATCAATCCGTTTTGACACGAGCGTTTCCTGTCCCTTTGGCTTTGTACTCCTCCAGCTCCTGCCCCCTCCCCTCCCGCTGCGCTGCTTGATTACAGGGGCGGATTCCGGCTTCTCTTCCTTCTTGTCTCACGTACTTCCCAGTCAGTCGCATTTCCGTGCCTCTGTCTGAAATTTGCCTCTCCCAGAAGCGCAGGGCCTGTCTCCCTCCCCATTCTTCCCTGTTCATGGAGTTTGTGAGAATTGGCTTCCTTAGCCAAACAGGGCTTTCAAACAAGACTCCATCCCATCTCCTACCTTGGGCCTCCCATCTCAGAAGATGGGTCTGGAGAAGCTCTCTGTGGCTGGGTAAAGTCACGCTCAAGCACCTGCACTCAGTGCCTGGATCCCGCAATCTTCCTGTTTATTTAAAGTTCTCCCTCGATGCCGGAATCCAAGCCAAACGAGGCTGCAGAAGAGATTCAAATGGCGTGAATGAGCGGAGTTGCCAGTACAACTGGGAGCGCAATGACCAGCCAAGGCAGCCCCGGGCAGGGGTGGGGGGTGAGGGGTAGCAATCCCCCTGGCACAGGAACACCCACAACCCTGCTCTGAAGCCCGGTTCAGGAGAAGCTAAACCAGGAATGTTTAGTTGATTTGATGGCACTGAGAGTCCTGCCCACTGTGAAACACAAAGTTTTGACTATTTTTGTTTGCTTTGATTCGGGAGGGGGCGTGATATGGGCAGGACAAGTTTGAGTGTAACAGAAAGCATAAATGAGGTGAAGAGGATTCTGAACAGCCTTTGCAATGTACAAAATAGAGCGAGTGAAACCAAAAATGATGTTCTTGGTGTTTTTCTATGATGTCGTCTTGTTAGCTTTTTTTGTTACTGTAACAATGCTGATCTGGAACTGTACCACCACGCTTGGCGACCGATTGAGAGAAACCACGTGGAACTTTAAAGGAACCAGATTTGTCACCAAACACTTTGTTGTCATAGTTAAGTTGATTGTAGATGGCAATTGAATATACTCCTTTGAAAACATTTTCTCAAGTATGTTTCCTGCTCATTGTGGTACATTAAAAAAGCGCGTGAGCTCGTGTCTCTGCTGTCCCCAGGTGTGCATGTGGGAGCCCAGGACACTTTGGTGTGGCTGCGGTCGGGGGGGGGGGGTACGTGTCTGTCTCAGCAAGCCCACTGATGGTTGGAGGAGTGCGTGAGGGTAGGGGTGTGTGTGTGTGTGTGTGTGCGCGCGCACTTGCATGCACACAGTCCCGAGCCCTTGCGTGCTTGAGTGAGGCATTGTCTTGCATGGGCCAAGGGCTGAGACTCTCCTGAATGAATGGGGGGGCGGGGGCTTGAACTGAGCTTGTGTGGCTTTGAGGTGGGACCTTTCCAACCCAGAGTTTGCCAAACATCTGTGCGAGGAGGAGGAGGAGGCCTCCAGTTCACACACATCTTTCTTAGACATGATGGATTGAAGAGTGTGTGCGTGTGCTTGTGTGATGCTTTTTTCTTCTGAAACACAGAGGTCAGTGGCTGGGCTGCCTTGGTTCTTAGGAGCTTTCAGAGTGACGACGCCAGGCAACTCGCAGGGAGAGCGTGAGAGCGGGGCAGTGCGGTTGAGGGCAGAATGTCTGTTGCTCTCATAGGATGGGGAGTGCCCTGGGATTTGTCTCCCACCCCTAAACCCTGGAATTGTCTTGCTGCCACTGTAGGGCAGTCCTGTAGTGTTTTCTCTTGCAGCCATCCAGGTAGGAGGACAGGCCTGACAGGAGTTGAATGCAATAAGGGCAAAGGGAGGCCAGGAAACCGAGGAAGCCCCAGGGTTTCTCAGGCTGAAGAAGGCCCTGGCTTTGGATACGTTAACTGAAGCAGCCTTTTTGAATTCGGCACTCATCTAGAGGGGCTCCCCACGCACAAGCACACTCCTGCTTTACTGAGCCAAGAATCCGGGCTGGGCAGAAGTCTTCCATCCATCCATCCATCCATCCATCCATGGAAAAGAGAAGCCTCACCTTTGCAGTCCCTTCTGAGTGGTCTTGGGCCTATGGGGAGGCCAGATGATGATGGCGTGGATGCTTTTGCAGGGAGGACAGTTGGCAGCGGGTATTTGTTGGTGCGTTTTTTGCACAGAGGGGATCTTGGGCATTCCCGCTGCGTAAGGGGCAGGTGGTGGCCTGATGGAGGCGGGGGTCTTGCTGAATGTAGAGAGTGGCTGGATGAACGCGCGGCAGGACTGGTCAAGGGAGGGAGGGGTGCTGGGCCTGGAGCAATCTGGATTGAGATTGAGTGGCAGATTGCAGTGGTCACGGCTTCCCTGCCCTCTGCTGGCCCATAATCTGGCTCCCGTGGATTGTTTGAGACTTGCATAGCATCCTCCCCAGCCACGTTGTGGTGATCTCTTAGAGTTTCTCGCCACCTTTCTCCAGGGAGGTCCTCTCCTCTGTTTTGCCCACCCGACAGGCCTGCAAGGGGGGGTGAGGCTGAGAATGGGCGACTGAGTCAGGGTCAACTCGTGAGCTTCGTAGCTGAGTGTTTGAGCCTGGACTTCCTGTGCCTGAATCCCACTCTCTTGGTGGCTTTCATTCGGAAAGGAGAAGTTACTCTGACCCTCTCTGGAGAGCCGTGCTTTTTCGGCAGATGTTCCTTTAAGGTGTTTGAAAACCTCCTCTGTCTGCTGCCTTTCTGCTAGATCCAGGAGGGGAAAGAATTGATAGGCCTAAACTATAACTGGGAAGACTTGAAAAGAATTCTCCCATGTGTGTGTGTCTACACAGAAGAACCCGATGGGCAATAGTTACAGGTGTGTGTACAACCCCTGTGTTATGGTTGCAGAGCACAGGCAATGCCAACACTGACCATGGTAAACCCTGTTCAGCCACTCCCCAAAACCAGAAGTTGAAGAGGTCCAAATAACCGCAACTAAAAGGCACTACACCCTTGGACATACGTAACACCTCTCTCCCTTAGCCAGCATAATGCTTCACTGAACAAGGTCATATTCTTTCACAGTTAGGTCTCCCACCAGGTATAGGATCTCGAGGTGATTCTATTTTGATCATGTCCACAAGCAAGAGACATCAACAGTTCCATCTTGTTTATAGTTTTAATGCAAATTTTATTGTAAATTTTAATACTGATGTTACCCGCTCAGAGCCTGTTCCCTGGGAGAGTGGATTATAAATTTAACTAATCAGTCAACTTCTGATCACTCTAGTGCCTGAATGGACACTGTGAATGTTGCTTGTGCTGCTCTAGTTAAACCGTGACGTTTTCAGTTAAACCGTGACGTTTTCACCCAATGCTGAGTCGCGTGTCCCTGGTGATGGGGTGATGTCGCTTCCACCGGCTTCACAATGAAGTCACGCCGAGCTGCTTCCAACTGCTCTGCCCCTCACACACATTCCCCCATTTCCCAGCTGAGCAGAGGCAGGAGGGGCTGGCAGGAGGTGGAAGGTTTTCCACCAAAGAGGAAGACCTGGGAACCACACCCCAGCATGCACTACAGTCAGTGCCTCCTGGCCCACTCTGGTCCAGATCCAAAGTTCCTTGCATAAATGGGCTCCTGGGGTGCAAGGGAAAGAAAAGATGGTGCCAACAGGGCACTATCCAGCGTTCATTGCTTTTTTGTTAAAGGTACTCGTGGATGGAGACAAGCTTTGAGACGTCCCCCTTCAAGTAAGGCAGCAGGACCTGAGTCCTGTCATTGAACAGGGAGCAAACATGTCAAGCAGTGAGGCCTCTGGCAAGACGTGGCCCAATTGCCTCCCATAATCTGCTTCAAAGCATTCTTTGTGGTCTCTACTATCTGTTCAGCCAGGCTGTCCCCTTGGGGTGGCCTGTGGCAATGGTGGCAGCTCTAATCAGGCTTCTGTCTGCCAATTCCCAGACCTCAGCAGGTGTAAATGCAGACCCGTTACCCAAAACGGTTGTGTCAGGCGATCCATGGGCTGTATGTTCTACAGTGCTGAGATTGTTGTGATGGCACTAAGACCTCTTGGAGGCATTTGCAATAGGAATCTAGAATTTCTTTCCCTGGGATGGGCCTGCAGAATCAAAACGGACTCCTCTTGGTCACTTCCCAGGACCAGAGTTATGCCTAGCAGCCCGACAAAGTGGGTTCCAGGCCAACAGGCATAGCTTCTTGCTTGTGGTTTCATGTGAACCATTCCTGGGTGTGCAGTGCACAGTGTGGACAAGTGGTCTGGCAACTCCACCCTGGGAGGAGAAGGTGGTTTCCTGTAGCGAGCATCCTGTCTGTGCCGCCGGCCTTGGCTTCTCTGGCCATTCCTCAGTTGGCCACTCCCTCCACACCCAGCTTAAGACACGGGCAAAGACTCCCTTCAGCAGGGAAGCAGCAGTGGAGGTCCTGCTGGAACTGGGTGTGGGTGCTGTTTATTTACCGCGCACTTCTAATCTCCCATTTCTTGCCTTTCTCTTGGGCTTTAATAAAACCATGGCTGGTGTGGCTCACTGAGCCCGTGAGACTGGGTCAAGGACTCCGCATTCAAGAAGAGGGTCGTGCCCGTCTTCCATTTTCTTACGAAGCACAAAAGGCGCATTTCCAGCTTTCGTGTCAGTTGGTTTGACTGCTAGATCCAGACGGGAATGACCATGGCTTCCGCTAAAAGCACCCAAACCTCAGGAGTCACCTTGGAACTTACTGGAAGCTGGCCTGTGCGGATTCTTTGGATGCTGATGCCGAGAGACCAGAGAACCAGTTCCTTCCCGAAAGGCCGACGCTATGCTTTTTTGCAACAACAGGAGGGGAAGCTCTCCTTGGAGGGAGCCATACTGGATGTCCACCTTGTGGCTCCAGTGCTCATTGTCATCTCTGAGACGAATGTGGGATGGACTCGTCAGCATTGGGGTAAACTCCTGCGCAAAGAGGTGATGAAATGTTTGTTTCCTTGCCTGAGCCAGAGTCAGTCTCCACCTTATGTTCGTGATCACTGGTAAGTGCTGTTGTAAACATGGCAGTGTCTAGAGGTTCCTTGCCACTGGCCATATGAATGTGGTATAGCTCCCGGGGTCTGTTGGACTTCGAAGAGTAGAGATCATGTCATACCAGGTGACGTGATGGTTTATGATGGCTCTTTGACTTTGAACAGGCCGTTTGGAATGGCATGCTTGCTCACGGGGGCCTGTCATGCTGCGTGATCTACCCTCTGCCTTGTGGAATCTGCAAACAAAGTGATGCTGCAGCCCTCGGCAACCTGAGCAGGAACTGGGTCGCTTGGATTTTTCTACAGATGTTACGGAAGGAGCTCTCCCTGCGTTTTGCTGATTCTGCTGCCAAGAATTCTCTGCCCAAGCTACAGATGGCTCTCACATTAGATAGTTTCAGGCGGGTAGCTGTGTGGGTCTGTCATAGAAGAGCAGAATTTGGGTCCAGGAACATCCTAAAGGTGAACAGAGAGTAAGAGCTTTCAGGCGGAAAAGTTCCTACTGTGGAAGCCTGTCTGGTCTTTAATGTGCTACTGGGCCCAAATCTTGCTCTCCCGTAAGAGGCTTCCCCTTAACTTGTGTTGCATGAAATAGTCTTTCTAGCCAATGCCTTTTTTTTTTTTTTAGCCATTGCAAAAGTCAGTTTTGGCTCAGACGGGACGTAGGTGTTGGAGGGCTTCATCAAAACCCCCACAAACCAGGAGAATGTCTTGTCTAAGAGATCCCTGAAGTTGTGGTGTGGAGAGATGGCACAGCTTTGCAATGTACACAGCAATGTCCTTAGCTGATTGTTGGTCTCTTTTGTGATATTTAAATCTCTACACAATTAGGTTGGTGAGAAACAAGCCTTCAGTAACCCCACAAATTCCTCACATGACTTATTTGTGGGAGAAGCAAGTACAGTGAGTGATCTTATGGCAAATGTCTGTACCCCACAGCTCGCTTCTGTTCAGGATTGTGTTGTCTTGTATGCTTCAAGGAAAGGCTCTCTGCATATGGATCCCAAGAGTAGACTAAAGAGAATATGAGGACTTCCTATCACTGCTGGAATTACAATTTGTACATGTGCTATAACATAAGTAGCCTTCTATCCAAGTCCACATAAGGTGCTATTGCTAAGGTGCTGTAGTAAACTTACATATTATTGCACATTCTTAAAAAGTGAAAGTGCATAATATAGCAGCAACCAAGCAAATATATATCAGTATACATGAGCCATTATATACAGAGGTCATAAGCACTAAGTATCCAGGTGGCAAGGAAAAGTCCAAAAAGCTCTCTCAGGTGGAGGCAGATACAAGTGGCTGTGACTTTTGTGAAGAAACACTCAAGCTTGCTGAAAAAATGTTATAAATGGATTTTTGTCTATGTACTCTTTGAAAAAGATGGAATTTTGAAACGGGATTAATCCAAGGATCTAGACAACCCGTCAGAGGACCTGAAAGAATACATCTCTTCATATAAGACTTTTCACAGCCACTTGTATCTGCCTCCACCTGAGAAAGCTTTTTGGACTTTTCCTTGCCACCTGGATACTTAGTGCTTATGACCTCTGTATATAATGGCTCATGTATATTGATATATATTTGCTTGGTTGCTGCTATATTACGCACTTGCACTTTTAAAGAATGTGCAATAATATGTAAGTTTACTACAGCACTTTAGCAATAGCACTTTCTCTTCTAGATCTTTCTACCTTTGGAAGGTGGGATGATGGCAATGTGCATATTTGATCCTTAACAGACCTCTAAATTGTGGAGTAAATCAACAGGATAAAAGAGGTTCTGGCCAGTTCCAAAGGATTCAGTAGAGCAGCCCATTCCTTGTCTTCCCTGCCCTGCAGCCCACCCCACTTCTCCCTATAAAGGCACACTGGACAGGACTGGGGCTTGTGAAGAGGAGCTGAGGGATATAGAATCATAGGGTTGGAAGGGACCTCCAGGGTCATCTAGCCCACCCCCTGCACAATGCAGGAAATTCACAAATACCTCCCCCCCCCACACACATCCAGTGACCCTTACTCCATGCCCAGAAGATGGCAAAACACCATCAGGATCCCTAGCCAAACTGGGTTGGGAAAAACTGCTACCTGACCCCAAGGTGGTGATCTGCCTTACCCTGGGCATGTAAGAAGGGGCCACCACGAGAACTAAGCACTGATGTAACCCTTCCTGCCCTCCCTCTCATGATCTGCCTAGGCTCACAAATTCAGCATTGCTGTCAGATGGCCATCCAGCCTCTACTTAAAAACCTCCAAAGGAGGAGAGCTTACCACCTCCTGAGGAGGCATGTTCCACTGAGGGTATGCTCTAGCTGTCAGGAAGTTCTTTCTAATGTTTAGCCGAAAACTCTAGATTTAATTTCAACCCATTGTTTCTGGTCCAACCTCCTGGGGCAGAGGAAAACAACTCCACACCATCCTGTATATGACGGCCCTTCAAGTACTTGAAGTTGCTTATCAGATCACCTCTCAGTTGTCTCCTCTCCAGGCTGAACATACCAAGATTCTTCAATCTTTCCTCATAAGACTTGTTCTCCAGACCCCTCACCATCCTCATTGCCTTCCTCTGGACATCCTTCTTAAATTGTGGTGCCCCAAACTGAACACAATACTCTAGGTGAGGTCTAACCAAAGCAGAGTAGAGCTATACCATCACTCGATCTGGACATTATGCTTCTGTTGATACAGCCCAAAATCACATTTGCTTTTTTACCTACCACATCACACTGCTAACTCGTGTTCAGTTTATGTTCTACTACGACCTCTAGATCCTTTTCGCCCATACTACTGCCAAGACAAATCTCCCCCATCCTATAATTATGCATTTGATTTTTCCTACCTAAATGCAGAACTTTGCATTTATCTCTGTTGAATTTCATTTTATTTGTTTTAGCCCAGTTTTCCAGCCTGTCCAGATCATCCTGTATCCTTACTCTGTCTTCTATTGTATTTGCTATCCCTCCCAATTTAACATCGTCTGCAAATTTAATAAGCTTTCCCTTTATTCCTTCATCCAAATCCAATTATATAAAAGGTAAACCATGTTGCCGATGACTCACTTTTTATCCTGGTGCACCTGCACAGGAGCACCAGAATTAAAACTGAATAATTGACAACGTGGCCTCCGGAGGCTGCTGCTGCCACGGAAAGGGAAAACAAAGGAGAGAAAATGCTGCGGAAAGGCCAGGTGAGGTGGCCTGTCCCTCCAGGTCTAAATGAGCCCAATTCAGTCTCAATCAGGCTGCTGCAGAGCGCAGGAGCGCTGCTAGAGCAGCGTGGCAAGCCCTGGAGTGCTCCTGCACTCTGCAGTGGACCAAATCAGGCCCATTTGGGGCTGAAATTTGCCCACTGTGGAGCTCAGGAGCACTCCAGGGCCTGATGCACCACCCCGGCAGCGTTCCTGCGCTCTTATTTTCTCATTTATAAAAACATTGAACAAAACAGGTCCTAGGACTGATCTCTGAGGCGCTCCACTTGTGTCACTCTTATCGAAGAGGATGAGGAACCATTAACAAGCACTCTTTGGATGCAATCTGTTAATGCACCCACCAGTAACAGGATCCAAACCACATTTTACCAACTTGTCAATATGGATATTATGTGGAACCTTATCAAAAGCCTCCCTGAAATCGAGATAAACTGTGTCTACAGCATTCGCCTGATCCAGCAAGGTCAGGGGAATATAAGAGGTGGGTGTTTGTGAGAAAGTGTGTGTGTTTGTACTGTACTCTGGGGACTCAGGTTTCCCAGGGGCAGAGGAGCCGGGCAAGATGCTGCTGGAGGGGGAGCCATGCATTGCTGAGGGAGGGGCTCACCTGCCTCTCTCAGTGCCACCCACCTGCAAGTGAGAAGAGCTGTGTGTGTACTTCTGAAAGTGAAGGGGAACCCGGATATGGCATGAGGGAGGTCCAGAAGAAATCTGCCTGAGGCCGTGCCCAGCGTGGCCTTGCCAGTGCAGCGTATTGCCAAGTAGCCTTGTTTGAGAGAGGCAGCAGATTTTGTTTGGGGTGGAGGGTCTGAAGAAAGGGGGCTGGCTAAACTTCCAGCACTCCCCCTCCCCCAAGCAAAAAAGAGAGCATTCATTAGGAGGCTCCCACAGAGGGGTCATCTTAATGGGATGCCCACTCAGCATGGGGTGCGGGTAAGGACCTCTGAGGCAGTTGAGGAACCAGTGGGTAGTCGTGGCCATCCCTCAGTGGTCACTTGGAGTGGGAATTCCTTTGATAATCAGACCACACGGCAGCCCAGTAGCCTCTTGCGTGCGGCGTGTGCCTTTGCCCTTTCTTGCAGGGGTCCAAAGGAGTGGACTGTGGGCCTCATAGATTAGACCTGCCAAGGCTATTTGGAGAGGGTTACAGCTGAGCCAGACTTGGTCCACCCTACCAGAGCTGGGTGATGACTGTGAGCAGCTCTTGTCTTATTCAGCTTCTGGGGCAGCTTCTGTGCAGGTGAGAGCCACAAGGCTGCCTCCCAGCTGAGCCTGGAGGACGGAGCCACTCAGAATGCCAGTTCTGGAAGGAAGGGTCTCACCCAAGGGGAAATGCCGTGGGCTCTGGTGATGCCAGACACTCTGGTTTTCAAACTGTTCTGTGACCCTGTGCATGGGTCCCCAGTCCCCAGATGGCTTGTGTTTCTTCCCCTGCTAAGCAGCTAACTGAGATGCTGTGTGTAAGAAATGGAAAGTGACAGGATATGACCAAGCCATTGGAAATCAATCCAAACTAAATGTGCTTCTTAACTATAAGTGAACAGTTGAAAACAATCCTTTTTTAGCCATGGAGATAAATACTCTGTTTTTATTAGGAAAAAATGGCTTTGGACTGAATAAAGTCCTTTGATTAACTAGTCAAAGCGGATGGTTTATTGACGTTTCAGAAAAGAGTTTACAAGGTCTACAGAAAAAAAGAGACCCAGCTCTGAATTAACAAACGGCCCTGCTGAAGAGGACGTTGACAGTTCGCAGGAATAGATTTATGGGCGACAACTTGATGTTTCATCCACATCTGGCTTATTATGATAAAATGTTGGGACTTGGCTAACCTCGACCCTTCTTAGCAATCTGCTATATCGACCCTTGAACTCTGTGACTTGGCAAGCAACCCGGAGTGTGAGAGCCTGCATTTGTCTTAATCTTGCAGGATGTTGGTGTGTAGTGGTTTATTTTGGAGTCTGTGACTGTGCGTGTCTGTGTGGTGGCGTACAGGGACAGTGGAGGGGTGGGTGCCATGTGCTTGTGTCCCTGGTGTTTCAGTTGCATGGCAGTGGATTGAAGAAGGGGCAGGAGATGAGCTCTGAGGAGGCCACATACGCTCCAGGTTCCAGTGGTGCCTCTGGCCGCCTTGTTTATGGATCTGTTCCAGAGCGCCAGTGTCCTCCTCACAGCCATGCCCTGCTGGAGTGGACTTCAGAGGCTCTGCGCCGGAGAAAGGAACTGCTCTTCTCTCTTGTCACTTTCAGCCCCTTCAACAGGGCTGAGGAGCCACCTTACAAATAAATCCAGGAACGGAGCAAATGCCCCTAGAAATGGCTTCATGCAAGCACCGCCCAAAGGGATTGGGAAATGTACAATGCTGTTCACATATGTATTTGTATATTAAAAATTAGGGTGCTTTTCATGCATTTCAAAACAGCATACGTAAGAATTATTTTAAAATATAATTAAGAATAATAAAAACAATACTTGTGCAGCAGCAATAAAACAGCTACATCCAGGAAATGATCCTTGAGGAGGGTAGCCTGAACAAATAAAGGTGCTGGACTCCTCCAAAATGTCTCTAAGGATAAACCACAGGGGAGACCACGGGGAGCAGGTCATTTCAGGCTGTGGGGGCAGTGCTGGGAAGGCCCTCGATGCAAGGTGGTCAGTTTGGCCTCCCAGTAAGATGGGCATTGGAGCAGGGCCTTTGCTACTCACGGCTTGGCTGAGTTTTTATAGGGCTAAATGTTCTGCTATCTAGACATGACTCAAATTGATGAGGGCTTCAGGGATGCGGCCAGCACCTTGAACTTAGCCTGCACACACAGTTGTAGCCAAGGCAGTTGTCCTACCTGCCAGTGCTGGACAAAGCTCAGCAAAGGCAGTCCACAGAGTGGATGCATTCTAGTAGGTCTCCTGCCCTGGTCGACAACAGCAAGGTCTCAGCAGAGTGGGTGGCCTGTGGATAGGGTTGCCAGGTGTCTCGGTTTCACCTGGCCAGTTCAGTATTTCTGTGAACTGTCTGGGGGAAAACGTAGTTAAAATATTGGTCATAGAAATGTCTGTAATTTTTGTGTTGGGGAGGAGTGGATGGCCTCTGGCGTGCATGAGCTGGCAGCAGTGCCAGCAGGCCTTCGTGAGCTGCCCCTGCCTCCTCCCTCTCCTCACCCGCCCAGCCTGGCCGCCCAGCCTCCTGTGTGGCAGGGAGTGGCCAGCCACCCGGCATCCTGTATGGCATTACCCAAGAGTGGCTGCCAGGCCGGCCGGCCAGCCTCCTTTGTGGTGCTGCCCTGGAGAGGTCGGCCAGCCAACCCGCCCAGAAGTGCGTGTGTGTGTGCAATGACATCACTTCCGGCAGTGACATCTAGGTAGGAGTGCCCGCATGCTCGCAGATTGTTTTTCAGGCAGGTGTATTATCACAGCCCTGCAAACGTGAATGTGCCGTTTCAGACTGGCATGAAGAATTAGCTGACTTGTTTGTGCAGGGGGTGGGAACGGGGATCTCTACCTACTGAGGTGGCTGTGAGGAGAGTGATTCCGACGGAAAAGGACAAGATAAACAGAGTTTAAAGGTTTAAAAAGGAACATGGTGTTTATTGGGGGATTGGGTACAATGGGAGGAAGGAGGGAGACCTGACCTTTCTAACTAGCAGAGAGACGCAGAATGCCAGCTCTCTGTGCAGCGCAGTGTGAATTGGAAAATAAGGGGGCATAGGTGAAACGGGGGGAGCAAAGATATGCCTGTCCTAGTCTGTGTTGAGATCAGGAGGGAGAAGGGAGGATCCAGCGTGCCACGAGTCTGGTGCAATCCTTGGAAGGCCCCAAGGAGAATAAGTGATTTCGGAAAGGACAAGCCGAGGATCCAGAACCAGCGGCGCCGCTTTGGGGGGGGGGGGGGGGCTTTGAGGCACGGAGGGAAAGGCCCTTTTCCGGCTTCTAGGCAGAGATGCTGCTGCGCGTTCCGAGCCGCTCTTGGGCCTCCTCCTGTACCGGCTGCCCTTCTTCGCACACCGGTTCCTCGCCCAGCCTGCAAAAGCTCTCCAGCCGCCGCCGACGCACTCCCTGGCGCACGAGAACAGCCCCCGGGCGCCCCAGCGGAGGGAGGGAGGGAGGGGGCTGCCGAGCAGCGCGGCCCCCACGAACGGCGCGTTGGGGGGGGAGGGGGGGCGGGCAGCAAGGCAGGGACCCCTCCGGCTTCCACCCGCCGATTCGGCCCCTCCCGCTGCCGCCCGGGGTCGCGGGGCTCCGCCGGTGCCCCGAGGTCTCCACTCAGCGTGGGCGACGGGGCAGCAGAGGCTCGCCAGGGCCCGCTCGGAGCCCTTCGCCCGGCCTGCGCCCTCGGGGCGGGCGGGGCGGCGCCTCCCTCTGGCCCGGCTCGGGGCTCCCGCCCGCCAGGCTGCCCGTTCCGGGGCCGGAAGGGCAGCGGGGCGTCGAGGCGGCGGCGGTCGCCATGGCGACGGGAGGCCGCGCTGGGGCCCGCCTGTCCCGGGGGCGGCGATAGGCCGGAAGGGCCGCCAGTCGGGCACGGGGGCGGGCGCCGCTTGCGGATTGGCGAGCGGGCGACGCTGCCCCCTCGGGGGCCGGAAGGGCAGAAAAGCGCCGAGGCGGCAGGGGTCGCCATGGCGACGGGAGCCCGCGCTGGGGCCCGCCTTTTCGCGGGCGACGATAGGCCCGGCGGACCGCCAGTCGGGCGCGGGGGCGGGCGCTGCTGCCTGATTGGCGGGCGGCGGCGGCGGCGGCCTGTTTGAATGCGCGGCTGGGCCGGCAGAGCAAGATGGTGGTGGCGCCTCAGCCCCGGAGGCCGCAGGTAGGCCGGGCGGGGCTGCGGGCCTCGCGTGGCGGGAGAGCCGTGAGGGGCTGTGGACGGGGCTGGGCGGGCAGGGGCTGACCCTGGTGCGCCCCACGCGGCCTCGCAGCGCCTCGCCCCTCCGCTTGGCGCGGCCGGGATTCGCTTCTGGCGGCGAGCGACGGGTTGCCAACTCCAGGCTGAGGGGTTGCTGGCGCTTTGGGGGTGGCGCCCGGGGGCGGGGCCATGGCGCCCCTCCCTCCCCCGAGAAGCCGACCTCCGTGGCCTGGAGGCCGTTCCGGGAGATCTCCCGCCCCGGCCTGGAGGCTGGCAACCCTGCCCACGGGGGCGCTTCTGGCGGCAGGTTCTTCTGCGGGGCGCGCTCGACTCGGCTCGGCCCTCCCGGCAGAGGCGGCGGGGGAGAAGCGCCCCTTCTCTTCCCGCGGGGAACGGAGGGGCTGCCGCCGGCCGGAGTAAACGCAGCCTCGGATGCGGCTGAAAGGCCTCTGCGGAGTCGGGGCCCTTCCTTAGGCGTCCTTCGGAGCGAAGAGCCGCGGCGGCCGGGGAAGGGGCGGCAGAGGCGGGGGTGGAGGAAGCGCGAGCCGCGGAGGGGGCGGAGGGGCCCCCCAGCCAGCCAGCCAGCCAGAGCCGCGGCGCCCCCATTCCTGGGGCTTGCCCGGCCGGGTGATGCTGGGGGGCCGGTGCGCGGCTCCTGGGGAGAGCTTTGCTTGGCCGGCCTGCAGCTTTTCCCGGAAGCTGCTTGTTGTACGGAGGTGTATAACCCTAATGGCTTGTTGTATGCCATTAAAAGGTATTGTACGCTCATAAAAGAGTGACATTTTGATCAATGCTGTTAGAGGAGTTACTGTCTTGACACAGAAAAGCTTTCTTGCTGCAAGTTTAAAAATATGCCTTTAAAAGCTTTTTATTGAATCCCCTTGCATCTCCGAGAAGCAGGCAGTTTGGGTGGGAGCCTGCTCAGAAGCGCTCCTGGATGCTGCACTGCTCCTCTTGACAACTGGAAAGAAGGCAGGTCTGCTTAATTGCTCTCCGGGAGGCCGACCGAAAACACCTCAAGCCTAAAAATATGTTTTTGAGTGCTAGAAAACTCCACACGGACTGCACACTCTTTCTTCTGAAATTGTAGTTTCAAGTATATTGGTCTATAGCAGAACAGCCAGATTTGAGTCCGGTGGCACTTCAGAGACCATCAAGGTTTTCAGTGTGTAAGCTTTTGAGAATCAAAGTTTCCTTTAGCAGATGACCTTTGACTCTCAACAGCTTATACCCTGAAGATCTTGGTGGTCTTTAAGGTGCCACTGGACTCAAATCTTACACTTTTTTAAGATTTGACATTGACTCTCCCCATTCACCTTTGTTTCTTTGAGGCGCCTGCTGCTTCTCAAGGGCTGTTTATAATTTACGGTCCGCCTCTCTCATTGAGACTCAAAGCAGATTACCTAATGTAGGTCAGTGTAATCAGCAGGCCGAGCTTCTCGAGCTTCTCCCCGGTGGCCCTAGACCCCCAGGGTGGGCGTCCTCTGCGCGGCGGCTCTTCCGCTTAGTCCTTCAGACGGGTTCTGCTCCGTGTGCAGGTCTGGCTTTCTCCAGCCTCTTGGTCTTCTCTCGGACTCTTTTGTTCAACAAGTTCCCTTCAGAAGTCGGGAGCTCAGCAGAAGAGGATGTTGCGTTCCCCGTTAGGGTCTCCTCCGCAGTCCAAAGGTTGACTGCAGCTTTGATGAGAGCATCCCCCACACCTGAGTGCAAATCCTCTGGAGCTGCTAGAAAACCTGTTGAGATCAGCAGGCTGCCAGAGGCATTTCCCTGGGTTCCTCTCACCTCCCGTCACAGATGACCCCTGTTCAGGATGCGGAATCATCTGCCATTGAAGTCAGCGGCCAGGAGCAGAAGCTGTGCTGCAGGGCTCGGGGGCAAGCGACTGTTAGTTGGATCTTGCTAAGCCACCGCACCAGAACAAGATAATAAAAAGCTGGCAGGGACTCACTGACATTCTTGGCTTTGACTGAAGAGTTGGCCATTGTGCCAGTCCTGCTCATGAAACAATTTGTAAATGTGCTTTCTTGAGGCAAGTCTTGGCATGACCTCCTTTTGTTTTCCTGGTCCACAACTCTGCATCTTTAAAAAGGGGATTTGGCAAACATAAAAACAAGGCTGAATTACAAATAGCTATCCTGGCATAGGATGGGGTTGGTTGCTCACCTTCCCTTCCCATGATATACACAGGTCTCTAACAGGATAAGGGAAGCTTTCTTCCCACTTTCTCAAATCTTTTCATTTTCTTCAAGGATTTGTGCCATTTGTTTTTGTCAGTACCTCTGAAACAAACCTTCCACCTCAGCAGTTGAAATGTTGAAGAACATTCTATGATATTGCTGTAGATCAGCCAGTGACTAAATTAGCCATCGGACATGCTAAGCTTATTTCTGTTCCATGCGGCAAGGATTTTTTAAAGTTACTTTGTCTTGACTTACACATGGCCTATGCCCTCCTCACTGTCTGCTTGTCTGTGCTTTGAGTTCCAAGAGGACTCCTGCCTTATTTTGTTTTTATTCAATATTTCAAGCCCACCTTGTCATGTTGGCCCTACTGACAGTTATAGTCTTTGTGAGAGCTGCCCTGTAGAAACTTTACTTGCTGGCTGTTTTGTTAAAGACCTCCCCCATTTGGCCTGCTAGGGGTATTGGTGAATTCACTTTCTATGGAAACCAGAGTATTGGAGTACAGCAAGAATCTATCTGGTGGCTGCCTGATGCTGTCAGGCTTCTAAAAAGCCGAGTCCCAAGGCAGCTTCATTTGGCCGTGCAGGCAGCATGTTAGCGAGGAAGGTTTGGACCAGATGCCACGCCTCTTGTCCAAGGTGTGAGCTTCCTGTGATTTCCAGGAATCTCCTTCTTCCCCAAACTCACCCCCCTTCCTACACCAAATCCAGCTGCTGTTGAACAGGTGGGTGGGTTGCCTGTGAAATGTCGTTCTCATGGTGTGTTGGATAACACAGAGCATGGTGGGTTTCCAATTGATCGAAGGTACAGGGGTATGTGACTACTTCATCTCTACTGAACTTTGCAAACCTGACCTGGTTTTGTGCTTATAGCATAGCTCATCAGGATATTACACAAAGATTAGGTTGACTTTGATGTGATATAAAATTAGTCTAGCTCAAACGTTCGGCTCTGGTTCTCCAAGCTGTGTTTGCCCCTGAAAGGCACTGGGTCATGTTGGCTTCCACATCCTACCCTGCAAGGGGGGGGGGAGGTCTTGACCATGGAGAATGGTCTTCTGGCGGAGAGCACGTGGGTTGCACCGTAGCACTTCTGCTGGGGCCTGGCAGGTACCTCTGGCTGTGCTTTTAGCTTAACTTGTTAGCAATGGACTGCAGGGGCTGAGACTTCCACAGCTGCCTCCCTTGCAAGGCCTCTTTGCTGATGGTTTCCTTGTTTCCTGCATGATAAGCTTGGAGATCAGCTAGCCATGCACTCAGCAGACCCCTCCTTGGAGAGGGGAAAGCAGGAGGCAGAATGCACAGCAGGTCTGGGCTCCTGCAGGCAAAGCCTGAACGTGGAGAGCAAGAGGCCTTTCCCTTTCCCTTCTTTGGCACTGGTCTCTGGGTCTAGGGCAGGACGTTGATGCCCTTGCATAGCAGTTGTGGAGGAGAGTGTCTGTCGTTTGTTTGTCTGTCTGTCTAGTAGACTTCCTCCAAGAAGCACAGGGAAGCATGCATTGTAAAACTAGTTAGGCTGGGAGAGAGTGACTAGCCCAAGGTTACCCAGTGATGCTCATGGCCAAGAGTGGAGATCTGAACCAGAATCTCCCAGATCCTAGTCCAGCACTTCAGCCACAGCAGTGGAGCTGCACTCAGGGCTGTGCGGTTGGACTCAGGTGTTGGTAGTGATCTTGTGTCTTTGGTGCTTTTCCTTTCCTGAACAGTGATAGTGGTCGGCATTCTCTCCCCTATGCCTCTGTCTGTTTTCTAGCAGGTAGGCTCTCTGAGATGGATGCTGAGGAAAGGAGACACTGATGCGTGCGCCATCTTGAATGAACAACTTGGACTGGCCATGCTTGCTGAAGCAGAGTGCCAGGGAGCGGGCTGCTTCCTTACATGGGAGCAGGTTCAGTTCAGGCCTGAAAACCTCTGGTGCAAGTGGAGCCCTTTAGATTTTTATTCTATTTTTATCTGGTTCTTTATACTCTATCTTTACATTGAGACTCAAGGTGCATTACATAGCATAAGTAAAATACAATTACCAGGATGGGGCATCCAATGAACAGTGCAATAGGATTTGGATTTTTGAACTCGGGGGCCAACCGGAAATCTGAAACAAAAGCTGCAGCAGACTTGCTATCATCGGAGCATAAACATTTACAAAGGGCAGAAATGATATATATAATAGGAGCATACTTGGAAAACAGATCTCAGGAGTACAGCTGCCCGTTCCTATCCTTTTCCCAGTGCAACTTTCTGAACCATTTCATGCTCCCCCCCCCGAAAGCCCCCGCTGTGCCAGTGAAATAGTAAAACTGAGCAGCAGCAGCAGCAGCAGAAAAGTTGGGAGGAGCTTATCCATGAACGGTTGCTGGCGTTCCTTTCTGCCCTTCGACCTGCCGAGAGAGCCAAGTGAAGAGACTTGAGCTGTGTCACGGTGGCCCCTGCCATACTTCGAGGAACTGGGGGTTCGCTGCTCACTGGTCTCTGGCGCCATGCTTTGAGAGTGTTTTTGGAGCCTGTGTATCAAACCTGCCTGAGAAACATTACATGTTGCTGGGGGAAGCTGTGAGAAGGAATGCAGTTATCAGCATTGCTACAGAGATGCTGCCAGTTGGTCGGAGAAAGACGCAACAACTCTAGTTTACTTTTACTTTTCCTGCTTTCACTGCGTAGATGGGAAATTAGAGCTTAGATACGGGTGGGGGGGGAGGGAAGTAGGGTGGGTTGTGCTTGAAGGGTTTAATGCTTAGCAGGGGGAGGGGGCAGGCATGCCAGTCAAGATATGTCTTCTGTACTGTACTCTTAGGTTATCATTAAAACTTTTAACTCATGCATCTGTGCACTTGTGCAGTGAAGTTCTTTGAGATCTAAGTTGACAGTCTCAGTTTGACTGGAATCCTTTTTCACCTGAGAGCTGGACCTGAGTAACCGTTGACTCCCATCACCTGGGCCATGGCTACAGGTGTAGAGGGTACCAGTACTACAATGCCAACAGGGGAAAACCTGGAAGACCCCGCTAATGGGCATGGGCCCAACACAGACGTGTTGGATGGAGGAACTGCAGAAGACCCCGCTGACGGGCGTGGACCCAACACAGGTGTGTTGGATGGAAGAACTGTGGAGGTCCCTGCAGACGTGTGTGGGCCCAATGCGGAGGCATTGGCTGCAGGAGGGGCACTACCAGAAGAAGCCTCAGTGGCCTGGGGTTATTGGGAAATACCCCACGGGGATGAACTCTTTGCGTGGCATCAACTAGGAGGAGGATGGAACAACAGGACCGTTGGCGGGGCTGACTGTTTGTACAGACCTTTGATCTGGGGAAGGATATTCTCGAGGACACCAAGGACCTGATAGAGGAGGAATTAGAGCTGGGGGATTTGCTGGGAGAAAGCCCTGAGCGAACAGTGCAAGACCTTCGGGCAGAAGTGGGGGAGCTGAGATGCAGCATGGGGGGTCCAGAACTTCCTGCGGGAGACCATCCAGCTGGGTCAACCAGGCAATCGAGGCGGCAGACCAGATCAAGGGAGCCCCGGCATTGCCAGATGGGCAAGGAGCCCCAGCACTACTGGACGGGCAGGGAGCCCCAATACTTCCTAACGGCCAAGGAGGGCCCACAATTCCAGTTGGGTCAGGAGGCCGAGGGCCAACACAGCCACTACTACTGCCTTTTGGGCACGGCAGAGGGCCACCTGGAGAGATCTTGGTACAGCCACCAGGAGGAATTCCGCAGCCGTTGCTGCCGCCTGTTATTCCTAGTGGAGGGCCGCTGGGAGGGGTCCCAGTACAGCCAGCCAGAGAGCTGTTGGGGCTGCCATTCCAACAGCCGTTGGGGCTACGCAAGCTGGAAACCCGCTTTGGAGGGGACCCCAAAGAGCTAGGGTCTTTCCTAGTGCAAGTGGGAATGAGGCCACACCTTTCTAGATGAAACCAGCCACGCAAGTTACACAGGAAAAGTGTTTTTGTCATATATCAAAGGAATCACTGATCAGATAGGAAAGCTTAGGAAAAATTACAGCTTACAAACAGTATTCAGACCCACCAGAAAAATACAACAGATGCTATGTTCAGCAAAAGATAGTAGAGACCCCCTCACCTCTGCAGGTGTATACTGTATACCTTGCAGCTGTGGACAAGTTTACATCGAGACCACAAAGCGTAGCATCCAGACAAGAATAAAAGAACATGAAAGACACTGCAGACTTGGCCATCCTGAAAAATCAGCAGTGGCTGAGCATAGCCTAACTCAAACAGGACACAGTATCCTATTCCAGGACACTAAAATACTTGACCACACTTCCAACTACTTTGTCAGACTGCACAGGGAAGCCATTGAAATTCATAAGCATAAGCACAATTTCAACAGGAAAGAAGAGACTTTAAGAATGAATAGAGCATGGTTTCCAGTCCTGAAAAACACCAGGCTAACAAAACACTCTATACCTGACAATAGCCCTGCAGAGAAGATTAGCACATCAAGCACCAATCCATATGCAAAAGAACCTCCTCAGGATACAGTGAAGCCTCCCTCCACTGGCATTCCACACCCTGGGAAACTCTTACAGGACGACTCAGCTGAACCCCACCCCTCCTGAGTAGATATAAATGACCTGCCAACATCTTTTCCACACTGTGACACTGAGAGATCTCTGTCTTTTGGTGCTCCACCTCTGAAGATGCCAGCCACAGCTGCTGGTGAAACGTCAGGAACTACAATGCCAAGACCATGGCTATACAGCCCGGAAAATCCACAACAACCATTGTTCTCCGGCCGTGAAAGCCTTCGACAATATAAGTTACCTGAGTTCCCGACTGAGGGGACCTGCAGTGAAGTGGTACGTTACTCTCTACGCGGCCCGAGCCCTGAAGCTATAGAGTGTGAGAGACTTTTTGCTAGCGGTTAAGGCGCAGTATGAAGATCCTCTCAAGGGTGAGAAGACGAGGACTAAGTTGAAACACAGGCAGCAAGGGAACCGGCCAGTGCAGGAGTTTGCTGTGGAGTTCTGTGAGCATGCTGCCAAAGTGCGAGATTGGAACGAGGAGGTGAAGGTGGAGTTTTTTCGGGCTGGGTTGAATCCCAATTTAGTGGCTAAGACAATGATCTAAGATAACTCATGAACCCTGTTAGGGTGTATTCAGGTAGCCTGTGAGATTGAAAAACGGAAGCAAGTGGTGAAACTGCTCCGACTCCAGCATCAAGCAGGGCAAGTGAGGCGAGAAATGGGAGAGTACCGGCAGACAGAGGAGCTGCAGCCCCAAGAGCCTGTTACTCTGACTGAGAGGGAGAGGAGAATAAGGCGAGGATTGTGTCTAAAATGCGGGGCTGCTGGCTACTTTGCAGCAGATTGCCCTGGGGAGAAACCAACTATTCCTCAGAAGGAACAGAAAACCAAAGGCAGCTCGGGGAGGCGCCGCGTCCCATCTCAACGAGAAGGCAGCTGTGGCTGGAAAGGAAGAAGACCTTGTATGGCCTAAAAATGGCACCTCCACCAGCAGCGAGGGAGAAAAAGCCCAGCCAGCAGGAAATGAAGAAGACCTGCTATGAAGGGTGCCGAGCCGTAGGTCCGAAAGGAGAGGGCACTGCCGATGGTGAGACCACAGGGGACTTTGTTTTTCATCCCTATTACGTTAGCGAACCCAAAGAGAGGGACTCATATTAGGGTCCGAGCCTTAATTGACTCAGGGTGCAGTTGAGAATTAATAGCCTCTCCGTTAGTGACAGGATTGGGGCTTGAGTTGGTGCCGCTACCGGAACCGATCTGGTTTGAACTGATGGATGGAACCCTCATGAAGGGGCCCCCTCCCACTTACGAGACTAAATTAACCCCGCTGGGGGTGGGAAGTCATTGGGAGGAAAGAGACTTTATAGTGAGTCCAACCGCTAAGTTCCCAGCGGTGTTAGGAGTGCGTTGGCTCCAAGCTCATGAACCGTACATCCAGTGAAAAGTGGGGTGAATGTGTTTCCCGGTGGGAGATTGTAAACAGCATGTGGGGGATCCTGCATCTGTGGCAACTTACCAGGCCTCCCTCGAAGGACCCCCTTGCTCTCCTCACAAGTGCCCAGTGGACCACCTGACGCACACCACGGGTTCCATCCATAGGGAAGCCCGTTGCTTATATATGCAACAGGCTTGCAGACTTCTTGTCCTTTTTTGGCCTCTCCAAGCGGCTCTGGCAAACAGTCTCCCCAAACCCCCCTCCCTTGCCAACCCCAGGCTGCCCAGCAGCAAGAAGGAGAAAAAAGAAGGAAATGAGAAGATGGGCCCAGGAAAGCGGCCCGGACAGCTCAGCACTTCTCAGGCTTTCCCTGTCTGTTAAGAGCAGTTCTTGCCTCTCCAAGGCACTGCTTTAGATTCCAGGGCTTCCTGCTGCTCTGCCTATGCAGCTCTCTTGTCTTTGAGGGAAAGAGGAGAGGGGAAGACGACGCATCGGGACAGCTGGGGGCATCGGGGGGACTGATCGGGGGCTCTCTGGCCACCTTGTTTGCCATGAGTGGCTCACACACAGTGAAGGTGCTCCAGCAGGCTGAACCAGTGGAGCCAAGCCTGCCAGAGCAGATCCGGTGGGAGGACAGTTGAGTTGATGGCCAAGTCCTTCCCTTCTGAGCACGGCCAGCTCGCGGGCCCTGAGTGGGACACGGCACCTACGGCTCACAAAGGGCTTTTCTTTTTTTGCAGTCTGAAGCATGCTTGACTGTCGGGGAATTGGTTTGTCGAAAGCCTGCGTGTGTCTGTGGGGCCCCAGGGTGGGACAAGGGCAGCACAGCTTTGCTTGCTAGCCTGAGCCTGCATGCCAGGGGCTTCCTCACTCCTGAGGCAGCTGCCTGGCCCTGGGTCCAGTTCTGGGTGGGAGTCCTCAGGTGAGAGGCAGCTGCCCCCTGGGCCTTCTCCGGTGCCTGGACGGAGTGCCCTCTGTGATGGTCAGTGGCAGAGCAAAGCACATTCATTGTGTTGCCTTTTCCATAAGCCGGTGTAAGCGCATGCATGTTTGAAGAGCCAGTGGCTCAATAGCAGGAGAGCAGAGGCACGGAGGCAGCAGGCGTGGAGTCCTGACTCAGGCGTCAAAGGCCCAAGTGCTGCCTGGGGTGGGAGCTGTGAAGCAGACAAGGGGCCTGGGGCTCAGCAGCCAATGGCAAAGCCTCAGGCTCTCGGACTATGAAAACTGGGGTTGGAGGCCAGAGTCTGATTGTGTGTCGTGCTTTGGGGAGGGGGCTTTCCTAAGTGGCGTCTCTTGCTGTCTTTCCCTCCCTCCATTCAACACCACAGTGCCTTGTGCCTCTTCTCGTCTGTGCATGGAGCCTTGACCCGGGCGAGAGACCTGAAGAGCCTGAAGTTGACATGCCAGGCTTTGTGCCTCTGAACGAGTCCAGGGCCTCTTCTGGGGCTTGTTCTCCGTGTTGGAGCTTCAGTGCCAGGCGGTAAAGCTGCTCTCTGCTGATGCCAAGAGTTGGGTTGTGTTGTACAAGCCTAAGCGTGTAATAGAGCAGCCCCTACCTTGGGTGGTGGTAGTAAATCTGTTGTGACTTCTGGCCTGCTTTTTTACCATAGTTGGGAATGTCTCATGAACCGCGGGCTTTCTCCCACGATGTTTAAATACCAGCACAGGACCTGCCCCTCCCAAGCAGGGTGGTTGGGGGAGAAGAGGGAGTCCCTGGGTTCTGTTTCTAAAGCTAGAGCCTTTTCCTCTGGCACTGAAATGAGAAGCTGCCGTTTGTAATCATTTAATGATGTGGGAAGGGCAGGAGCCTGGCTGCACCAGGCCTGCCACAGGGACTCTGCATACATTGCCAGGCAGCGTGCAGAATGCAGACTCCGTGTTTGGGTTGCTTTGTACATTCCGTTCGTGCCTCTTGCATGTAGGAAAGGCCCTTCGTTCTGTGGCCGGTGACAGAAGCTGCAATTAAAGTTTGGTAGCAGATGCAGAGAAGAGCATGAGGCGTGCGAGTGTTGCGTTTGCTTCTCTGGGGTGCCTTCCTGGCACACTTCAGACTGATTTTCTCGTGCCCTGAAGGGGGTGTTGCGTGCTCCCAGGACTAACGGCGTCGTTTTCCTGAATAGCTAGAACTGGGATTTTTTTCAGTGTCCTAAATTAATTGAGATCAGATTTAAAATGAAACTAAAGTATGCTGTGCTAATTTTACATGCTGAAGCTATATCTCGAGTGTTTTCCAAGTAGCTGAGGGCAGCTGAATGACAGTGTTCAATTAAGCACTTTTCACGGGTGTGTGTGTGTGCGAATGTGTGTGAGGGAGTGAGAGACAAACCCCCCCCCCCGTTTCTCTTCCTGTACCTGGTTTGTCTGTATACTCGTGAGCATCTGACAGACTTGGCCCCCGCCCCCCCTGCCCCCCGGCTTCTGCTAGGATAAAAGTCCTTCGGTTCTTCAAGTGCCATGAGGGTCCTGCTTGGGTTGCGGCAAGCAGGCTGGCTCTGACACTCCTCCCTTGCAGAGAAGCTCCGCAGTTCCAGTGGAGGAGAGCAGAGCCAGGCACACAGCCCTGCGCTCCGGAGAGGGAAGTCGTGCAGAAAACATCCAAAAGAAATAATGTGTGTCCTGCAGTGGGCGGGACAGGCAGCTGAACTGTTGTTCGCCCCTGTCGAGGTGACAAATGGTGTCTTGTATGTGGTGAAGGAGGAACAACGCGGCAGCATGGCAGAACTAGGGCACTTTTTGAGCAGGGCAGGCCTCGGATTCCACCAACTGCTCGGAGGCTGTCTGTTGGTGCTTGGTAGGTTGTCAGCGGCCACCTTTCTGTGGCCACTCCCTTGACTAGCTTTCGAGGCGGGTTGAGTAGACACGTTATTGGGGCCTTCCAGGACATCCTCCTCTCGTGAAGCTGCCGAGAGTGGTCTCCATGGTTCTTCCCGCTACCTCTGGCAGCAAAGTCGCTGCTTTCCCAGCAATGGGCTAGAGCAGCATCCGCCCCTCTCCTTTGGCTTGTGATTAGACCAGCTTCGTGACCCGCTAAATTACTGGGGAGAGTTCCAACGCAAATGCTGCCAGGGCTCACACCACCAGAGGGTGCTCAGCAGAAGGGCGTTGCCTGTAGCACAGGTTCAGAATTCTTGCCAAGGACCAACTCTGCAGGGAGGGTCTTGCCTGGCTGGGCCCCAGAAATTAAGAAACTGGTAAGAGAAAAGTCTTGGCTAGAGTTCAGACACAGTCACAGTGTATCCTTTGAGAATCGGGACCTGGTTTGTGCTGCGATGTGGAAGTATAAGGACTGGGACAGGGGGCTGAAAGGATAGGCGGGTCTAGAGCAAGCCAGGCAAATGCGTTCCGCCCAAAGCCCAGTGTGACTGGAGGCGGGCAAACAGTGGCCTCCGGGCAGAGGCCGGGTTGGGGCTCAGGCTTTGCACTGTACACCAAAGGAGACATCAAGGGTGGCTGTGTAGCACAGCAGAGGACTTTCTGGAGGGCAGCGAGGGACTATTCCTGCCAGAGGATAGGCATGCTGAGAATTTCATGGTGAACACCGCTTACTTGGACTCGCTCGCTTACACCCAAGGTGAGCTGCGGACAGGATTGCCTCGATGCTCCCTGGCTAAGTTCGTCATGAGTACAGCACCGACCCAGGGGGCAGCTTTATTCCTATGCAGCAGCTGCTTGAGAGTTGCACCAGGCATGGGCTTGGTGAGAAGCCAGCTTGCCATTTCCAAGGATGCCTCTCTGGGCATCCAACAAGGAAGCCATGGCTCTGTGCGTGCTACAGTTTGACCCAAGTCCCGCAAGAGTGTCTCGGGTGGGGGGACCGCTGTGTGCAGTTCTGTTGGGCAGGATCGGGAGGAGTGTGGCTGTGAGGTAGTGGCCAGAAAGAAGCGGTTTTCTGATAGCCCCTTTGCTCAGAAAGGTTTGCCGTCTGACCAGATGATTCCAGCATGTTTTCCATGGCTGTGTCTTGAGACCATTTGCCAAGGCAGAAAGTAGCTGCCTGCTCATAGCCTGCTCCCAGAGGGTTGATGGGATTTCTCTCCAAACCGCTTTAGGAGGGCTGCTCCAGACCCACGGCCGACGCTCTTCTCCTTTCGCCTGGAGCAGGGGATGGGCAACACGTGGCTGGCGGGCACTCCGGCAGTGCCTCCGGTGGCAGCTGAGGAGAGCCGGGAGAACCAAGCAACAAGGGGCACGCTGGCAAAGGGGGTTCTCCCTGCTGTAATTAAAATATTTCAACCTAGACACACAACGATATATATATATATAAAGTGCTACCAGCAAAGGGCTCCCAGTAAATACATTCAGTGTAGTAAATATAACAATACCAGCATCCTCCTGGGAGGGCTGAGAAGTTGACCTTGAGTGCCCAGGTTCTCGCAGGCCGTATGTCCAACCCCCAGAAAGGGCGGGGGGGGGCAGTACTTTGAACGACATGTACTACCGTTTGTTGATAATGTGTCATTCCTAACACAGTCTTCGTTATACCTCGAACTGGGTTTTTATAATAAATCTTCGTTAAACCAACCAGTGGAGTTTCTTGTAGAATATCTTGGCAGGGCCCTTACAGGAGCCTTCCCTGGCTATCAGCCAGCTGTTCAGAGGACAAAGGGCTGTTTGTTCACGTCCCTCGGTGATGTGGCTCGGTGTAAAAGAGCTGTGCTGCTTCTGAAGAGGGGTTTCTAACGTCCAATGTCAGGCTAGGAGCCAAGCTGGTCTTAGACCAGTTCGAGAGGCTTCGGTAGCTGGTCCTTGTCTCAGGAGCCTGGTATATCACTCTGTTCGTTTCATGTTGAAATTTCACCAAGAGCTCTGTGTTTCTTTTAAGTCTTGGGACCTCTTATTCAGCTTATGACTGATACTGTCCCAAGCCCTCCTGGTGTTGACTGAGTGACTCATTTTTTCCATCAGGGCTGTTGGCCAAGGATACCACTGAGACTTCTATAGGCTTGTTGGCCGGTGGGTCGGATGATGAGTCTGTGACTGAACACGTCCTGTCTGTGTGTTTTGTTATAACAGGGAACAGTTGCTGCTACCTCTAAGAGAATCCAGGGCTGACATGTATGTCCCATGCAAGAGCCCCGGGTGCCAGCTGGTGACCTCTCTCAAGAGAGGGAAGGGAGAGAGGGGTGGTGCTACTGCAGCACTGGGGCCTGCAGTTCCCGGGAACATGCGGCCTTGCTGTGGCCCCTGTGTAGGAAGGAAATTTGCCAACTTCTTCTGGCCGCCAGGTACGTGGGAGGACAAGCGCCCTCTTCCATATGAGAGTCTGGCTTCACGGTTGTCGTTCTGCCTCTGGAAATTAAGGCAGGCAGCACTGTGGCAGCAGGGGCTAGGCTTTAGGGCAGCTGACCATCAATGTCGGGTTTTGGGGGGGGGGATTCTAATTCAAATTTAAATAAATAATTTAAACAACGTTAGCAGAAAAAGGCAAATGCAGCATGTACACACCTGAACCCTTTGCAAGCACTGGGGGTTGGTTGTCCAGGCTTCAGATCCCATCTTTAGCCCACCGGATAGGATTGACTTGCAGCAAAGCAGCCCTGGCGGCGACAGAGAAACAGCCGGTCTCTACGTATGCGGGGCAAAAATTTTTTCCCACCCCGTCATCACTGTAGGCGACTCATGGGCTGCCACCAACAGCTCTGAAAGGGGGGGGGTCTTAGAGACGTATCTGTTGCTTGTGGGTGGGTGTGATGTGCCGCCAAGTCACCTCCGACCCGTGGCGACCCTATGAAGGAAAGACCTCCAGAATCTCCTCTCATTAACAGACTTGCTCAGATGCTGCAAACGGGAGGGCGTGGCTTCTTCGACGGAGTCCAGCCGTCTCGTTTTAGGCCTTCCTCTTTTCCTGCTGCTTTCCACGTTTCTCAGCATTATTGACTTTCCCGGGCAGTCTTGTCTTCTCATGATGTGACCAAAGTATGATAGCCATCTATTGCTTAGAGATGTAAAATGTCTGGAAATTTTGAAGCTACAGTTAAAGAAAAAAGTTTTGGGGGGGGGGGAATTAACAACATAAAATACATCATTTTTAATTCAGTAAGAGTATACAATTATACTATTTGACATATTTATGAAATACAACATTATCAATAGCTTCATTTTCTTTAAGGAAATCTTCAAGTATGTCCAGTACTTGAGAGAGAGTTGCCAGTTGCTGTGCCCTTATGACACCACACAGCACGTATTTCTCTAATTTTTGCTAAAAGTTGAAGGTAGAAAACAAAAGAAAATGCATTATTTGAACAGAAACTCTTGAGTCACAATAGGTTGGACTGCCAGCATGTTTGGATATTATGCTAAACTCTATGGCATTGAAAACATTGAACTGTTTGATAATGTAAAATCAAAAAGAGTCCAGTAGCACTTTAAGACTAACCAATTTTATTTTAGCATAAGCTTTCGAGGATCACAGTTCTCTTCGTCAGATGCATCTGACGAAGAGAACTGTGGCTCTCGAAAGCTTATGCTAAAATAAAATTGGTTAGTCTTAAAGGTGCTACTGGACTCTTTTTGATTTTGCTACCACAGACTAACACGGCCAACTTCTCTGCATGTTTGATAATGTGTTATCATTAAACACGTTATGGCATATTGTTTTCCCCCCAAATTATTTACATTTATATAAAAATATTCTTGAAAACGTGGTATGCCTCTACGGAATAAGAGGGTTTTTTCAGTGCTCCTCAAAAGTTTCCAGTTTTTCCATTTCCATTCCATTTCCATTAGACTTTTTTCATGCAATACATGTGAAAAGCTTTCCATAAAAAGCATTTTACTAGTTCTAAAAGAGAAAATATTTCATAGGAGGCTTTTTCAGCACTCCCTGATTTTTCCTTTGGATTTTTTCTTCTTTTTTGCTTTGGAAACACGGGAGGAAAGTCTTTGAGGAAAAATATTTTCTGTCCTGGGCCTTCACGTGTTAAAGAAGACTTAACCCTTGCAGAAGAGAAGCAGCAGGGCATGAGGGGAGGGGGCTCCCCTGGCATGGGCAAGCCATCCAGTCTGGTAAAATGCCCTCTCAGCATAGGGCGGGGGGGAGTGAGGATGGCCCAGGCGGAGAACTCAGCCGGGTTCAGGATCCTGGAGAGGTTAATCCTGCCTGGCTTGGGAGCAAAGTTTAATCGATCCTCCAGTGCCAGGTGCAAAGTATGTGATGAGAAGCCGAAGGCCTTCTGCACAGCCTTTACCTTGATGGCTTGGATCAGATGCCCTTCCAGGCAAATCTCAGCTGTGCATTAGCATTGCTTAGGAATATTTTTGTATCTTCTGTCTAAAAATACCTACCTGTTAGGATTCATGTTCCATGAAGACTAATTGAAAACAATTTTTTTTTTCAAGTTCTGGCAAGTGAAAAGTGCATCTTAAGCGTTAGTATCTACAAACTGAATTGTTAATGAGTTTAGGCTGTAACGAATGAAAAATGAGAAAATTATCAGTATCTAGAAGAAACATTTCTGTCTCTGTACTGTATTAAAACCCAAGCTTTGCCACTCAGTTAGCATGCCATTTTATTTGAACTCCCCGCCCCACTATGCAGCTTTAGCTCTGTTGACTGAAAACAGGCTTCTGTGCCCCCCTCCCCTGCAATGATCTGGAGAGGTGGGGGTCTTCTTTGGGGAGGAGGAGGAGGCCGTTTGGGAGCGCCATCCTGCCTTGGGCTGCATTTGTAGGCACCCTTCTTCACAAACAGAGGCTTCCTTGTGAACTTGGAAATGCATGGAAGGAGCAGCATACGGTATTTACTCCAAAGGAAAACTATTTTTCCTCCCACCTAGGAGTGCTGTCAAGAACAAGAGGGTCATCTGACATAAACTTGGAAGTTACAAGTGTGTATAGTAGTAGATTTTTTTGTGTGTTATGTTAATTTGCCTTGAGACTAGGAGTCACGCTTGTTTTTCAGCCTTCAGGATATTGTATTTTAATAACCTTGTTTTCTAGGTATCTCTACAGAAGTAAAATTTCCAGAAATTTTTAAGCCACGGTGGTAACATGTTTATTTTTTAAAAAAGAAAGAAAAGAAACAGGGGGAGGGGACTGAAATATATGCAGTGCTTATTTTCCTATAAAACCTAAACTATTTTAACACCATAAAGGTGTAAGTTATAACTTAGAAAATAAAATTGTACAATTTGGCATATTTATGGAATTTAAAAAATACAAATACTTTGGTTTTTTTACAAGGAAAATTGCAAACACACACACACACACTGCTTGAAGAGCTGCAGACTGCTGTACCCCATGTTGCCTGAGCGCACGCCCCTTAATTTTGCTGTCCATAGGCCCCGCGTTATGGTCTTAATGTCTGTGCTGGAATACACTGCGTTGCGTTTACTTCAGAATTAGTGTTCTACTTTTAACTTTTTTTCTGCCTCTAGCATTAATAGCTTAATGATTATTTTGTTTTATTTTCTTCTATATACTACTTCATGTCTGAAAATTGGCTTAGAAATTTCATAAATAAAATCTATTGAAAACAATGTCACACAAACAGAACAGCTTTTGTGATCCACAACCCCAAAATATTCTTTCGAGTCTGAACGCTGAACTATTCAGTAGTGTGTTGTCAGCACATACATCATAGCATTTTAATTATGTACAAAATTAGTCACCTAAAAGTATCAGCACCTCAAGTCTCTAATCAGAACCAGAGTCTGATACCGAGCCTTCGTTTTAGTCCTCAGGCGGCTCTTTGAGGTTTGCGCGAACTGAACCAGGCCTGTCGATTCATTCACACCTTCTAGGTGCTGAAAGCATCTTATATGGCTACAGCAGGCCCATCTTGTCTTTAAAAGCATTCCACTTATTCTAAAAGAGAAAATATTTCATAGGAGGTTTCTTCAGGTCTCCCCAACGTTTCTAATTTTTCCAATTTTCTGCAGGTGAGGGATTGGAAAAAAAGACTGGGGGGAAATGTTTTTCCTCTGTATATTTCTATTGTTCCATTAGTAGGGTAGTGAAAACCAAGGTGGGTTGAGAAGAATTCGAAAAAGATGATAGGAAGTTGGCAACAAAATGGCAAATGAGGTTCAGTTTAAGTGGGCGTAAAGAGATTCACTTTGGGGCAGAAATCCGAACTGCGTATGTTCTGATAGGACTTGAACTGGCATTGGCCGACAAGGGCGTCATTGCGGAGATTAGAAAAAACATTGACACAATGCGGAAACTGCTGCGAAAAAGGCAAATTCCATGCCAGGGATTACTGGGAAGGGGATTGGAAAGAAAGCTTACGACGACTGTGTGGTGTGACTGAGTTTGACGTAGCGTGTACGATTCTGATTGTCCTGTCTCAGAGAGGATATCGGAGATCTGAGAAATGGGCCTGAAATGATCCGAGGTCATAAGAAAACCCTTGAAAAACATGGGCCTTCTTAAGTTAGAAGAAAGATTGGGCGGGGGGGGGTGTCCCCTGGCACTGAGCGGGAAAGGGCTCCCCCTCCCTGCCTCACAATACCAGCCCTTGGGGGCTGCCAATGAAGGAAAGTGCTTCAGTCAGCACTCGCTGGCAAACTCGCGGGTGTAGCCCATGGGGATGGCTGGGAGCAGAGATGGCTTTCAAAGGGTACGAACAAAATGTTTGAAGGACCAATCTCTCCACAGCTACTAGTCAAGATGATTAACTAGTACCTCCATGGCAGCAGACTTCCCAGGAGTGGAGGCCAGCAGTAGGTTGGGGATTCCCAGAAGTGCCTGGCTTGTTCTAGTGGGAAGTGGGGTGCTAGATGGAGGGGCTTTTGTTCTGGCTGAGCAGAGCTCCCCTCTTCACACCCCATTTGTTTTTCTGCAGTGGAGGGCTGGGGGCATCTCTCAACATGTGCCCTTCTCCTGCAGCAGTTGCTAGGCAAATCTTGGCACACTCCAGAAAGGGCCGCTTCTGGAATGGCGTCCACGTGATTCTCCACTTTGGCGAGGAGCAAACAGGCTGGCATTTGCTGGTGGTGCCACTTTAAGTCGGTTTTCTTGCAGTCGGTTTTCTTGCAGTCGGTTTTCTTGCAGTGTGCTTTTTAATTTGGCCTGAAGCAGAGGAATTCCCACTGCAACTCCCAGCTGCGGCAGCGGTTTGGAGTTAATGTGGACGCTTGCTGAACTGCGTGGCTGCCTTTTACGATCCTCTGCCACCTTCCCTTCCACAATGAGATGCTCCCAAGTCTGGCATCAGAGTGTTTCTGTCCTCCTCTCACCTGCTGGAATTTGCCCTCTGGCTGCCCAGAGTCTTCGCTGGTCCCATTTGCTGGGCCTGGCGCAGATGGTCCAGGTGGCCTGTCTTTGTCCTGGATTGCTGGAGCTGGTGGGGCTGTGGAGACCTCTGCTGGGAGATGTTGGGAGTGACCCGGGGGGGGGGGCGGCAGGGCGGGTGATGCTGCCTCCAGGCGGATGAAGCGGCCCTCTGTGCAGCTGCCCATGTGCACTCCGAGCTCCCTGTTCACTGTGGGAATGGACTGTGTTTATGGCCCTGCATTGCTTCGCTTTGGTGAGGCCCCTGGCCAAAGGCGTGGTGCAAGACTGTAGCTGAGCAAGGCTGCTAAAACGAGAACTTCCAACTTGAGAGCAGTGTGGAAGACCAGCACCAAGGGATGTCTTGCCCGTGAGCTTCTCTGGCTACTCCCAAGGCAGAGTGCTGGGCTGGAATAGCCTTTGGGTCCAGTCCAGGAGCTCCACTCCTTGAGTCTGGAAAAGCTGGGGATCTCGGCGAGGAGCGAGAAATGCAGGGGAGCTGTTGTGCCTCAGGGTCGGGGGGTGGGTGGGTCCCACGCGGCCCTGCTGGGTCTTTTCCAGTGCCAGCACCTTTGCTGGGCTGGCTTGCAAGGCACAAAAGGGTTAGCAGCAAGAGGGTCTCCGGTGGAGTCGGCTGGGGATTGGAATGGGGGCAGGGCGAGGGGAGGAGGGGGCAAAAACACAGTTTGGCCTAAAATGGAATTCCTCTGATAAGGAATTCAGAAGCAGCAAGCAAATAATCATATGCGCTTTAATAATCTTTATTTTACAGGAGCATGTTGCCGGGGCAACCAGATGTAAGTAGCAGAACGGCACCGTGCTGATCTCAGAAGCAAATCTGCAGACAGAAATTCTCTGCCTGCCTTTCACTCTCTGGCAGGGTAATGACAGTCCTTATTTTTCATGCACCGATTTCATAATTACTTCAAAGGATCCTTTCCGCATTGCCTAGTGCTCAAGTGAGCTGTTGTGCTGGGGAAGGGGGGGGGGATCCTTAAACGGTCAGTTCTGCAGTGGCTCTCTTGGCCTTCTCGAGATCACCTGCTGGCACTGCTCATTTCCTACTTGGCCCAACAAGGTAGCTGTTGGGGTCAGGCAGAAGTCAGGAACTGATTGCGTTAATTGGAAAGTATTGGCAAGGTGCATATTTGGTGTGTTGGGGGCGGGGGAGAGAAGGTTAGCATTTTTAAAACAGAGCAAATTGAATTTTCCTCAGGAGAATAATGAGGCCCCCAGGCCATGAGCTGTGAAAGAACCATCTCCTTCAATAGCCTTTCTTATAATGGATTTTGCTCTCTTGCTGGAAAGGTGATGTTTGCCCTTACGGACACCCCTTGGACTCGATTAGCTGATCTGGGAAACTGGCTGGTCTGAAAGCATTAAAAATACAGAGATTCCTGGAGCTGCAGAAGCCGCCCCCCCCCTCCCCAGCTGACAGCAGGGTTGCTGCGGCTGATCTCCTGGAGGGCCCTGTTGCCTGCCCGTCCCCTGGGATCAGGGGCCAGGGGCTGGTGGGGAGCTTGCAGGGCGGGGTACCAGGATTCCCTGCTGGCCCCAACGTCCACTAAGCGGAAAGCTGAGGCCAGCTAGCACGGAACACTCCTTGCATGTCCCCTCCTGTGGAAGGTGCGTCTGGGTGAAGCTGCCTTGGCACTGAGGCTGTGAAGGGGAGGTTCATTTTACTGTAAGGCTTTGCTTATAACCCCCCCCCCGCCCCCCCCCCCCCGATGCATGGTGCCCAGGGAGCAGGTGTTGTGTTGCAGTTCTTTGTGAGCTGGGGTCTGCAGACTGGTGGAGCAATGTTCTGGGAAGGCTGAGGGAGTAAATCCAGCTGTGGAATAAGGTGGGAGCCGAGCAGCCATTAGGTCGCAGAATGCAAGACCGCCTCTGGGGGCAAGAATGCCATGGGTCTCTTTCTACAGATTCACGAGGGAGAGGGCTGCTAGCCTTACTGACTAAGGGGACTCTCCATCTTCAGAGGCACACACTGCTGAAACCTGATGCTGTGAGGCAGCACGAGGGGAGGCCTCCGCCTCTGTCCCTTGTTTGCTGGCCTGCTGGGGCAACTGCCTGGCCACTGGGTGAGGCAGAATGCTGGACCGGATGGACGCCTGGTCTGATCCCGCTGGTCTCTGCTGATGTCGTAGGGCAGACCTCAAGAAGAGACAGAGTAGCCTTGGGCAGCTACAAGAGACTTTTCTTTGTGGCCTCTATTCTTGTCCTCCAGTGGCTCAGGTGAGATGGGCAAAATAGAGTGGAGACAAAAGTAAAAGTTGCCATCTCCTTTCTTTCAGCATCTGATATCACTCCACTCTCCAAGATACGAGGAAGATGGACTCACATTCTAGCTGTATCTGAAGAAGTGAGCTGTAGCTCACGAAAGCTCATGCCCTGCCACAAATTTTGTTAGTCATGGGTGCTACGGGACTCTTGCTCTTTTCTACTGTCTCCTTTCTGTGCAGGCGTGCATCTTCTTTTTAAGAAGCTTAAATGCAGGGGGAAGCAAAGGGGTGAACATAGTATTTTCGAACTATCCACATATGGCGTAGCCTTATACTCAGCCACACTCCTGGCAGGGAGAGTTTTTTCCCGGCACCTGCTACTTGAAATCACAGCTTGAGAGGCCAGGGACTGAGCATGCAGTCTTCTGTGTGTAAAGCAGGGGTCCTGCTACTGAGGCAGAGCCTCTGCCTCTTTTGGAAGTAGAGCAAGTGAACAAAACCTCACTGAAAAAACAGCGTCCTGTAAAAGCCAGGGTTCACGTGGGCGTGCGTTGGACCATTGCAGGTGAGATGTGTGAAGCCTGGCTGGAGTAACCAGACTTGGTGTCAGCAACACAGCAAAAGGGTAAGAAGAGGGTGAAGGGATGCTAAAAGGGTCGCCTGCATCCTGGCTGAAACCAGAGCCTCAGAACTTGGCAGCGCACTGGGCTGAGTGGCCGAGTCCCGTACTGTGCAGTGTGTGGTCAGATGCAGCAATCGGGGCAGGCGGTGGCGGTGGAATTCCCACACGTAGAAGGCAGGGGATGCACCGCGTCTGGAGGGGGACATCTCATTTCCCTGACCCACTACTTCCTCTTTCCCTTTCCTGGCACCCCCCTTAGCCTCTCCCCGTTGCCTGCTTCTTTCTTTCCTTCCCACCCGCCAGCCAATCTACCTCTATTGGCCCCTATCTTTAACTATTTTATTATTATTTATTTATTTACGCAGTGTGAGATTAGTACAGTCGATATGAAGGACATTTCCATAAACAATGCCATAGGGTAAATAAACGCAAGTTTACAAAGACATAGCATTAGCAAGAATCCAATACAGAGTTGGAGAAATGCTGAGACAGAACAGAAGCAATTCTGGGGCTGACATTGGACCACGTGAAGCACAGGCAGCTCATAGGAGCACCTATTCAAGCCAACAGGGAGTACGTAAGGCAACATGGTGAAGCCTGTGGTCTATGGTCTCTAGTCCCTAACTCATTCGCGAAGCGTCTGAGACCCCTCCCTGCAATACAAAAGCCTTTTTGAATAATTTGGTTCTGCATCATTTGCAGAAATCTAGGCGGGGGGCAGGGGGCTCTCCTGACCTCCTCAGGCCTCACAGCGGATTGTCTGTTCTTGGGACTAATAGCCAAGTAGCCCTGATCTATGGATACTTATATCAGGAGACTGGAGCCATGAATGGACAAGATATATTTTCATACATGCCTGAAAAATGCCCCAGATTTGCAGAAAAGTCTGAAATCCCAAAAAAGTACATTGGGAGTTAGAAAATTTAAAATTATAAAAGGAGCATCTGTAGCTTTAACCAGATGCCCTCAGTGGCTGTTGCTAGGCAACCATAACAGTTTGGGTAGTGTTCTAGGCTTAGTTGCCATCCATTCTGTCTAATCTAGACCAGTGTTTCTCAACCTTTTTCCGAACGTGGCCCCCTTCCGACCTTGTTTCCTTCCTGTGGCCCCCCCTGTACTACCGATATAAAGGTAGCTATTTTATATGCCAATAAAGGTGTTGTACTTGAAGGAAGCTATTTCAGTGTCTTGTTTGTAAATAGCCAAGGGTTACACTTGCATGAAGAAACAGCACCCCACACACTGTCTTTTCTGTTTTCTTTTCTCGGTCACTTCTCTGTTTTCTTCACTTCTCACTTCCTTCTGTGGCCCCCTAATCTCGTGCCATGGCCCCCCATTTATGCAATTTTTACCTGTGGCCCCCTTGGAATATCCTGGGGCCCCCTGGGGGGCCATATGGCCCCAGGTTGAGAACCATTGATCTAAACAGCATTCCGCCTTCCATTTTGCTGCGTATACTACTCTTGCTGCTGTCACCATATATTTAAACAATTCACTATGTATTTTATATTACTTCGTAAGATATTTAATAACATTTTTAGACTTCAACAACAAAGTCAAACTTTAGTATCTTTTGCATTTCTTCATGTAGTTCTATCCAATATTTCTTTGCTTAGATGCATGTCCACCACCTGTGATAAAATGATGCATCTGTATTTTAATATTGCCAACATTTTCCATTGTAATCCTTTTGCAGTGTCCTTAGGGGTAATATACCATCTGAAGAACATTTTATACCAATTCTCCCTTAATATTTGACATTCTGTAAATTTTATTTCTTTAATCCATAAATTTTCCGACTGGCTCATACATATATTTTCTCTGAAGTTTTGCATCCTTTTTATCATACAATTTTTACTTGTTCTGATTCTGTGGCATACTGCAATAAGATTTTATATACTTTTCCTAATAGGTGTTTTGAATCTAGTTGTTCAAACACTGTTTTCTCTCTTAACTGGCCACCTTTTTTAGATAGTTAATCTTTAAGCTTAGACCCCATTTGATAATATAACAGCCATGAAATGTTTTTTTCCTTAAGCTTGAATTCCTTGCCACATTTTTATTTTTCTCTTGTTTTTCATGTATTCATTATTTATATAATCAGTTTTATTTCTTATAATAATATCATAAAAAGGCATCAGTTGGGGACGTCAGTGGCAAACTTAATCTATTGCTGCATTGAAACCATGTTCTTAGTAGTCCGTCCCTCAAAATATGCGTGCCATCTTGGTTTTGAATAGTTTTTAATGAGTTCTTGATCCATAAACGATTATGAATTCTTCTTTGGTATCAAGTATCTCCAGTTTTATATTTCTTCTGTTTGGATTTATAATCCAATCAGATCTCCATACTAGTGCAACTGCTTGATGATACAGTTTAATATTTGGTACTGCTTCCACTCCGGCTTTTTTCATCTTGGAATATTTTAAATCATGCCATACAACATCATTTATCCTTTTCTGCCATTTTTAAAGATCTTCTCATCTATATGAATTGGTAACATTTGGAACCGAAAGTTCAGTTTTGGTAATATATTCATTTTAACAGCAGAGATTCTTCCTAGCTATGAAATAATCACTTTTTCCCATGTTTGCAGATCTTCCCAAATATTTGACTGGTTTGCTGGTGACAGCACAATCTGTTATTTTTTCGGTTTCTCCTTGGTCTGTTCTGGTTGCCGCTAGTAACACTATCTTAGTCTTCTTTTTGTTCAGTTTATATCTAGAATACAATCCAAATGTAAATATGTGTTTTGTCACTGATACAACAACATCCGCGTAACTTTTCATTTTGTATGCTTTTCTGCCTTCTTTTATTCTGAAAATCTTAGTGTCTTGCCTAATTTTCACAGCCAATATTTCTGATATTGGTAGTGTTTAGAGTTTCAAAGTAGGATGTGGGAGACTCAGGTTCGAATCACCACTCTGCTGTAAGAGCTCACTGGGTGACTTTGATCCAGTCACACGCACCCAGCCTAGCCTACCTGTCAGGGGTCTTGTGGGGATGATATGGAGACAAGGAGAATTATGTAAGTTGCTGTGGAGCAAGGCAGTACATAAATGAAGTAAATTAATAAACATGAATGAAAATGAGAGGCAGATGAAAGGTGTTTAATGGGTTTGAAGGAGGGAAGGATGTAGGGAACGGTGAGCATTCGGAACCTGCCAGGAGGAGGGAAAGCGGAAGGCGTGTGAGGAAGGGGGCAGAGGGGAAAGGGCAGTGCCTCCAGCTACTGGGCCAAAGGGGAAAGGCTGCCAGTGGAAGGAAGGGAGAACGGTGAGGGCGGGGCTGGCACAGGTGAGTGGGAAGAAGAAAAAGGAAGCAGGAAAACGGGGGGGGGGTGGCTGGGGAAGGGAAAGAGGACACAGTGGGGGAGGGGGAAATGAGATGCCCCCTCCAGTCCTTGCAGGTCACCCACTTGTCTTTATTCTTTATTTACTTTGCCCTCCAGCGCCCACCATTCCCCATTTTATCTTCGGAACACCCTGTGAAAGAGGTGAGGCCGAGGGGTGGGTGGGCTGCTGCCCTAAGATCACCCAGTGAGCTTTCCTGCCAGGGCAGGGCTTTGATCCTGGTCTGCGACCCCCGACACCAGGCTGGCTTTTGTAGGGTGGCTGCTATTGGACAGCAGTGAGTAGCCAGGCTTGGGGAAGGCATGCAAGTCACAAGGTAGCATGTCACTGCCGGGTGGTTGCTGGCCACCCTGTCCTCCGTGGATCCTCCCTCAGAGGGCAAAACAGCCCATGAAAGGTCCTGCCCCTCCCCTGCCTTTTACTGCCTGGAACCGAGACTGGGTGGCTGGCAGTGATATTGGGATTGCCCAGCAACAGCCACTGAGGGCATCCATTTCTTAAAGCTGTAGATACCCTGCCTTCTGTTGTTTTGGGGTGGTTAACCCCCCCCCCCCTTTCCGGTTTTTTTTTTTAAGGGATTCAGATTTTTCTGCAAGCCTGGGGCTTTTTCCCTTGTCTGTCACAGACCTACCCTCCAGATTTCAGTATCCACACATATGGCCATGTTGAAAATCAGATACACTGATGGAACTGAGTGCAGGGAGAGGTCCAGTGTCTGGATGCCAGTGGAGAGGAAATGGCAGCTACATGGTGGGACCCCGGGGGAGTGAACCACCCCCTGGCTTCATAAGAACTTCAGAGTGGTCCATCCAGCCCAGCTACCCATTTCCCACTGCAGCCAACCAGTTGCCCTTGAGGACCAGCAACCAGGCACAGAGGCCAAGGCCGCCTACGGACCCTGCCTCCTCTGCCTCTAAATGCGGAGGCTCCTTTTAGTCACGATGGCCAGTAGCCACCTGCGCTCATGGCCGTCACTGGCCCTGCTGGCACTGAATTCCAGTTTAATTATTCAGTGCCTAAAGTATTTCCTTCTGTCTCTCCTGAACCTTTTGGCTATCAACTTGATTTACTTACTTTCATTTATAGCCTCCCTTTTTTCATTGAGACCTATCTGCACTTCAAGCAGATAACACAAGGCATCCAGTAACAATGCAACAGGACTAGGTTGTGTGTGGTGTGCCGTCAAGTCGCCTCCATCCTATGGCGACCCTCTGAAGGAAAGACCTCCAAAACGTCCTCTCATTAGCAGACTTGCTCAGATCCTGCAAACGGGAGGGCGTGGCTTCTTTGACTGAGTCCAGCCATCTCGTTTTAGGTCTTCTTCTTTTCCTACGGCCTTTCACTTTTCCTAGCATTGTTGACTTTTCCAGAGAGTCTTGTCCTCTCATGATGTGACCAAAGTACGATAGCCTCAGTCTTGTTATTTTAGCTTCTAGGGAGAATTCACGCTTGATTTGATCTAGTACCCACTTCCTTGTCTTTTTGGCTGTCCAAGGTATCCGCAAAACTCTCCTCCAGCACCACATTTCAAAGGAATCCATTTCCTGTCAGTGTTCTTCACTGTCCAACTTTCACATCCATACATGGTAATGGGGAATGCCATCGTTTGGATTATCTTGATCTTGGTTCCCAGAGAGAGATCTTTATCTTTAAGGATCTTCTCTAGGTCCCTCACAGTGGCTCTTCCAAGTCTCAATCATCTTCTGATTTCTTCATTGCAGTCTCCCTTTTGGTTGATGATTGAGTCAAGGAATAGAAAATCTTGTACAATTTCAATTTTCTCATTGTCAACTTAAAAATTGTGTAATTCCTCAGTAGTCATTACTTTTGTCTTCTTGATGTTCATCTGTAATCCTGCTTTGGCGCTTTCTCCTTTAACCTTCATCAGTAGCTGTTTCAAGTCTTCACTATTTTCTGCCAGTAATGTGGTGTCGTCTGCATATCTCAAATTGTTAATGTTCTGGAGCTGCATCTCATGACTAGCTTGGAAGTGTAAAAGGCAGAAAAACATGGGATGCGAAATGGAAATGAACGCGCAGTAAAGACCGAGTGCGAAAGACTTCATAGACTGAGTGTTTCCAGTCGGTGGGCCGTTGTTTTGTTTTCCATATTTGTTGACAGATTCTTGTTAAGATTCTGATTGACTCCGTTTCTGTAGCTTGAAATATCTCTGTTGGTATTCCATCTACTTCGCTTTGTTTCTCCCAGTTTCTTTGAGTACAGCTTTTACTTCACTTTCTAAGATTTCTGGTTCACACATAGGACTAGGATTATAGAAATTAGAAAACTCTTAAGGCATAAAGGATGTGGACATTCAATAAACAATACAGAAACAATTGCAGAAATTTGATCAAGTAGTATAAATTCAAATACAAGGATACAGAGATGAAACAAAGTTGAACAAAACATAAGTAATTTGATGTGGCATTTGAAACAAGGTGGAAACTACACAGTGGGAGCAGTACCCAGTAATATAGTCTACAGTCCCTGCCCCTTTACCAAAGCATTTCTCTGAACCATTGTTGCCTGAGCAGAAGGCCCTGAGTAATTCAGTCTTGTACAGTTTGCAGAAAGCCGAGATGGGGGGGGGGGTGCTTTCCTGACCAATTCAGGCAGTGGGGGGGGGCACCACAGAGAATGCCCGTGTGTGCGCGCGCAGCTGTTGATTTTGCCCAGTTGCAGGATGGTACCTGCAGAAGGTCCTGTTCAGAAGAGTCATGCTGCTGTGGCCGGCCATAGGGGGAGATGACTTTCAAGATGCTTATTTTTGTATTTCAACAAAGCAAGATGGCAGAGAGTCCCTGTGTTTCCAGTGGACACTTTTGTTCACCCACATGCTGTTGCCCCTGCTCAGGCTCCTTGCTGCCCCAAGGGTGCTTACGAAGGCACTCGCAGTAGTTGTTGCACACCTGAGGGAAGAGGATAGAAGCATCATGATATCACCCAGAGAAACTGTCTTCCCACTCCTCACTGAGCCTAGCCATGGCCAGGGATCTAGACCTAGAGGGGAACCAAGGAAAGTCTGTTTTTTTCTCTACCCAGTTCATAATTTTCTTTAGAGCAGTCTTGGATTCTGTCCTGGTTCACAAGTTCGCACTAGAAGACAGAATCCGTAGCATCTTTGCAGTAGTGGTCAATAATAATAATAACAACATTCGATTTATATACCGCCCTTCAGGACAACTTAATGCCCACTCAGAGCGGTTTAAGTATGTCATTATTATCCAGGCGACAAACACCTTGTGAGGTGGGTGGGGTGGGATTAGAATCCCACACTCTTAACCGCTACACCAAACTTTCAAAGTGTTGCAGATACACAACTGTTAGGTTTCGTGGCCTAAAGAACATCTGTAGCCCCCTTCAGCAGACTCAGGCGATTACGAAATTGGTTTGCCAGGGTTTTCAACCTCCACTGCGCAGCCAGAAGAAAGAATCCAGCATCTCCAGGTGCATTCTCAGAACCCTTGTCTGATGCTCCATCAGAGACAGACTCCTGTCATGCATCTCTTCCCTGGTCACCAACACTTTCCTCAGAATCTGTGGACTCCGGGAGGTGGTGGGAAATCCATTGAGTGGAATACAGTCTCCATAGGAGACCTTCCTGCACATCTGTGTTCTCAAACTCAAGACTGCAAGGATGCACTCGCAGTATGTCCAACTTTGTTCCAAGGACAGGGCTGGGAGATGGGACAATGATTGACTAACTTATACTTTGCCAGGTGGTTTTGCTTCAAGGGACAGTGAGGGAAATGGTCAAATGGATGGATTTTCTTCCTCTTTGTGGTGGAAAGGTCTGACCCACCCCCATGGGGGGCTGGAGAAATGGACTCTCCAAAGAGGGGTACAGGGGGAAAGCTCTTATCTTATACTTCGTGACCATGGGGAAGCCATAGAGGATTAAGTCTTTACTTAGGGACTCCATCTTGTCCACATGGCAAGAGACAATGGGGAGAAGTCCCAGCCACAAGAACTAAGGTAATTATGAACTTTAAACTATTGCAACTTCAAGACTAGCCTGTCCTAGTTAAATATCCTTATAATAAGTACCGAGTGTGCAGGAAGGGGTTGCATGTTTTCACCTTTTCTTTGCACCCTTGCTCAGCCTGAATGCTTAAACAGACCATGTGCATTCTTTTTATTCATTTATGAAACTTTCTTATATTTTGAATGCTCTAAGCCTGGTCTCTGGAAATAGACGACCTCTGTTCAGTCTTAATATATGAAGTGCAGTAATGGGGAGGAGCAGTGGGTAAACCTGCCATTCTGCAGGATGATAGTTCTAAATTGCAAAGTTGCAATAGATTGCACCCACGCTAGTTTGTAGGAGGAAGTGGGTTAGGTAGATGCCCTAAACAGCGACACAGGTCCCAGGTGCTAGATATGTGACTCCTTTTATCAGGAGATACTCTCAAGGTTTGCTGGTAGCAATGGTTACTATGCAGTTTATTTTTGGTACCTCCCTGGATGAAGGGAAAGCCAAGACTTAGCACGGCTGTGGGGTACTGGAGCAAAACTGGCACTGAAGGAGCTTTGGAATGTCTGCAGTTAGCTTGCCCCACTCAGTTCCCACGTGTCCCACAGTGCAAAGAAAAACACTCTGTAAACATCAGCTACAGGTAAGAGCAACCATGTTTTTCTTCTGCTTGGAAATGGAGTATGGAATTAAGTTTACTAACAAATGGATTAGCCAAGGTGATTCCCTTTTGCTACTTCTAGAAGGGGTAGCATTCAGAACAATCCTCTGTCAGAATGGGAACCCACCCACCCCCCTCAACCTAATTCATGCTTTATGGATGAGATTCTTGGGACAGTACAAGCTGTAGGATCAAACGAAGCTGCTTCCGCAAGCCAGGGGAGCTGCGTATGTGGAGGCCCTCCTCACTGGGCGGTGCTTAATCCCAGCTAGCTAATTGCAGCCCATGGTGTCTGACACAAACTTCCAGTCGGGGAGGATTGAGCGGTTCTCATCAGCAACCGTGTTTGATTACCAGGATCAATACTCCTCAGGACGTTTCAGATTCTGGAACTGCAGGAAACAGCAAGGCAGTGCCAGGGAGCCCACTGAACACTACAACACGCAAGACTTGTGCACTTGCGCTTTTCCGCGGCCCCTTTTTATTCCAGCCTCCATCGTAGTGAATGAACCCGTATGGTAAGGAAGATTTCCATGCTTCTTCATTCATACCCTCTAGGCTGGAGTGGGGTGGCAAAGGTGGGCAGGAGTCAACCCGTCTCTCGCTAGCCATGTGCCTGGACTCCTGGAAGGAAACCTCCTTTGGACTTTTAGCAGACTGCCTGTGACGAGGGGGAAGAGGCTGCTCCCTTCACAAGCTCAGCGGCTTGTATGAAAAAGCTGTCAGTGATCCCACCAGAGAGGGCATTTGCTCTAGAACAGGGGTGGCCAAACTGCGGCTCGGGAGCCACAAGTGGCTCTTCTAGACATACTGTGTGGCTCCCGGTGATCTCTGAGTATCGTCATAGCCATACATTTTATTTTTTTTATTTCCCTCCCTCCCTTTCTTTTCATGCCTTCCCCTCCTCCCTTTCTTTCCTTCTATGTCTTTCCCTCCCGTTTCCTTTTTTCCTTCTTTCCATGTCTTTCATATTTTCAATAAAAATTTTGGGGTTGCCAGGTCTGACTCAGAAAATACCTGGGGACTTTGGGGGTAAGCCTAGCAAGGATGTGACATCACTTTTGTGATATCACTTCCAAGTCAAAGGTCAGGTGATGGCTCTTCCCAAGCTCCATCCCTTCTGATGATGTCACTTCCAGTATACTGCTCCAAAACCCCACCCCTTCCTGTGATGTCACTTTAAGGACATTCCCCCAAACTCACTTCTTCGTCTGAAGTCACTTCAGTGCGTCATGTCTTGTGGCTGTCAAACATCTGACATTTATTCTATGCAGCCCTTAAATTAAGCAAGTTTGGCCACCCCTGCTCTAGAGGCATCAGCCAGAAACTCCCAAGCTCTGGGCTGGATCCAGTCTAAGCTTTCCACTAATGGACAGGGAGGGGCTATTTTTTTAATCCCCCCTTCTTGCTGCAACCCTCCCCCCCCCCCCGCATTTGTCACTAAGGAGCAGCATGTGGTAAAGATCAGTGGGCTGCAGAGAGGTGGGGGAGGCAGGAAAGTTGCATTCTCAGCCTTGTGCTCCAATGGCTCTCCAATGCCTCCTTCCACCCGCCCTTGATTAGGAGGGAGCCTTTCCTCCTCTTCCCATCTGCGCACAGGAGTGGGCTGGTGGGCCAGGCATATCTGCCCTCAGCCCCTGTGCCTCTCAGAGAGAGGGGTGGGGGGAGACAGTCGGTCAGTTGGCTTGCTCCTGAGGTTTTCCGTGGAAAATGGCCTAAACACTAGATTGAAGAAAACAATTATATGCCTTTTGACAGTTTCCTGGTGAAGCCTCCAAAGGTGGACTAGTCCAGCTTCTAACATTTTAGCGTGCTAAAAATATTAGTACTTGCAATGGCTGTACTTGGGTATTATTTATGGGTTTTCATTTAGGAAAGAAGAAAAATACAAAACGAGTCCCACCCCCTTTCTCTTGCTCTTTTTTCCTCCCCCCCCCCCTTTCATTTTCTGTCCCCGTAGAGGAGTTTAATTTTAAATGATAAATGTGGAAATTAGAGACTATCAAGAAAATCCAATTTGGTGAGGAGTTTTAAAAATCCCATAATAAATGCCGAGTGAAATGTATGATTTAATGCGGGGCACCAGTGGCTGCTATTATGTGCCATTAGCAGAGCGGGGCTGAGAGTGACTCTTTATCACCGGCTGATGCAGGCGGCTCTTGCCGTTCCTCCTGCTATTGATTTGTAGCCGCTTGTCATAATGACATCGGGAAGCAATGAATGGGAGATGTGCTTTTGATAGGATGGAGGGGGGCACGAGGAAGGGGGAGCGAAAATTCAGCAAGTTTTCTATCTCTGCTGCCTGATTAGATTTTTTTCCCCTTCTTTTAAGAGCTTTCACATTCCAATAAAAATGCTAAACCAGCTCAGAAGCAGAATTGTTAGGGAGTAAATAGCTCATTGCTTTTAAAGGGGAGGGGTGGCGACTCCACAGCTCTGCCGACCTTACGGCGTTTGAATCTGGCGAAGGCTTCTCAGGTTGTGAAATGAGGCTGGCTGGCTCAAGGCGTCTTCACTGATGGCTTGTGGTTGGATTTCGTAAACATGGTTAATGGGCAGTTGCTCCGTGCTGGGATGTGCAGGAAGTGTGGCGCTCTGAGGCTGACAGGGGGCTTCCCTTGGAAGAGGAGGGGCATGCCACGCTAGCCCAGATCAGACGTTGTGCAGAACCTCTCCCCCCCCCCCCCGCCAACCCCGCCAGCACAGACAGACAGAATGAAACCCCCAACAACTCTTCATGTCACCAGTGTGCCTGCAAGGTGCGGCAGGAGTCTCTTTGAGGACCTTCAGTGATGCCCTCACACAGCGGCAGCGGCAGCGGCCATTTCCATGTGCTACGGCTCCAAGTGAACTACTTGTGGGCAAGAGGCAGCTCACCTTTTCTGCATTCTGGGTACGCTTGCCATGCCATGCCAGCTTCGCATTGTAGATGCTTTCGTGCAGCATGAAAAAGAGACCAGCGTTCCCCTACATGCTCCTTGGCCAGCCCTCGGAAAGTGCGTGTGTGCCTCATGCACTTGTATATTAACTGCCTGAATTCTCTTGGGGAGCCACTTGTTTCCAGTTTTGGGAACCTCCATTGCCTTTGCCATCTAGAGGTGCCTCTTACCACCGGAGCCCAGGCCAGTGGCAGCCAGACATTCCTGCCTAGATGGCAGCCTGATAAGATTGCCTCCACCAAGCCCTCTAAGAGCCGGAGGCTGTCAGTTGCTCTGCAGCACTGGTGAACAGGGAGGCTGTGGACTTTGCAGCAAGCATGCAGTGTTCGACAGCTGCAACCACCTGTGAGCAAACCTCAAAGGGCCATCCAACAGCTTCGAGGCTGTGCAGTAACTCTGCCAGTGGTGCTTCCTTGCCTGGCTCTGTGAGCACTTCTGCATCTACGCAGTGAGATGGTTCCACCCAGGGTTATGGCTGGTCAGATATGTAATTGCTGTGAGGGGGGAGCTTTGCTTGTCATGTGGCTGTAGGGAAAGGCAGAGGGCAGTACAATGCTAACCACATGGACTTAAGCATCAAGCAGTAAGATTGAAAAAAGAAAACCAGCAGTTCTGGCTCCAGCTGCCAGCCTTGCTTAGTGTTTGTGTTTATGATTAGCTGCTGGTGTGTCTGTGGAGGAGGGGGAAAGGGGGGCTCCCACTGGAGAACGCACGCGCTTGAAACGTTGCTGATTGTGTGGTGCTGTTTACATATGTGAGGAGTAAACTGACAAACAGGCTTGCCCTGGTGCAGCCAGCCCCCTGCGACTCATATGGGTCTCGTGGAGGCTTCTGGTTCCACTCACGGGAGGTGTGATGCCCTCTGCTGCCTTTATTTACTGGGCAAACGTGTGAGCCTGGCTCACAGGGTCCCCACCTTCTCTGGGGATGGAATGGCAGATAAGAAATCAGTGCCCGAGGTCCACGTGCCTTCTCCATCCCTCAGGGACAAGAAGCGCAGCATTTCCACTCCTGGCCCAGCTCTCATTGAAATCAACCCCTTTTAAATTAAAACACCCTGAGTTGAAGGCTGGGGGGGGGGGTCAGCAGGCAAGACAACAATGCCAGAGGTATCCTGTGGCAGTGAGCAAGCTACGTAATAACATTAGATGTATACACCGCCCTTCTTAACGCCCACTCAGAGTGGTTTCCAAAGTATGTCATTATTATCCCCACAACAAAACACCCTGTGAGGTGGGTGGGGCTGAGAGAGCTCTGAGCAGCTGTGACTGGCCCAAGGTCACCCCGCTGGCTTCAAGCGGAGGGGGGGGATTAAACCCGGCTCTCCAGATCAGAGTCCCGTGCTCTTAACCACCACACTAACCATGGCAAGGGTGTAGGAGCAGCCCCCAAAGCGAGTGGCTGGGATCTGGCCCAGCTCTGGGAATGAGGGGGCCCTGCCCCCACGAATGCCCTTTGCAGCCTTGGAGGCCCTGCAGTGGCACGTGGGGGCTGAGCCCGCGTCAGGCTTGGAAATGTGGGGAGAGAGGGAGTTGGGGGGCACCTTGTGGAAAGCTAGAGGAAATAATAATAATAATAATAATAATTTGATTTATATACCGCCCTTCAGGACCACTTAATGCCCACTCAGAGCAGTTCACAACAAACACCCTGTGAGGGTGGGAGGGGCTGAGAGAGCTCCGAGGTCACCCAGCTGACATCAAGTGGAGGAGTGGGGAATCAAACCCAGCTCCTCAGAGGAGGTGACTTGAGAAATGGCAAGAGCAGACATGTTGGCAGTGTTGCACGAAAGAGAAGAGCAGCATGGTTCGGGACGTGTGACCCTGGAACTGGCAGGCCACAGACGTGGGCAAGAAGGGTGGTGGGAAGCTGACCGAGAAGAAACTGAACACGCTGCACCCGCTTGAACTGGGGGGGGGTGCAGGGCTGGTGGCCTCCTCCCCCTCCTCCTCCTCCCCCTGTGCTGGTCTCAGCAGTTCAGAATCCACTTTCATCGCTGGTGTGCTGGATTGAATGGGAGGGGGTGCTGCAGCTGTGACCGAGCTGAGCTGGGGACAGAGCTATGAAGGGATTTGCGGAAAGGAAGTGGGGCCTGAGGCTGCCTCAGTTCCCTTCTAGAGGTGTTTGGAGGTCCCCCATGTTCGCACCCTGGAAGGGGTTGATAGCTGTTGTGTCAGTGCCGGGGGGCTCCCTCTTGCTGCCCGAGGGCCTGCTTGATAAAGCTGTGTATCTGGCCAGGCGGAGTAGGATCCTCTCTAGGTGTGTCCCCAGTTCCTGCCACTTTGCAGGGAGGTGGATGGCTTACGCTGCAGGGTGGGCACAGCCCCTGGAGGGCAGCTCTGCCGGTACTCAGCAGCCTGGGCTCTTCTGCGTGTCCCCCCACCCTGCCCATTGCCCCTGCAGCACAGAGGGTTCAGGTGACCAACCAGCCAGCTGTGGGGCTCCCTCTACTTGATCCATCCCTGCTGGGCTCGTGGTTTGTAATGCCCCTTTCAGCAAGTGGTTTGCAGCCCATTCCCTGCTTTCTGCTTTATGGTCTATAAATATTTAATTCTTTAATCAACTGCTTAAGTGTGGTGCCAACTGTCAGGTGCACTTCTTCCCTCTTTTCCAGAGTGCATCTCTTTGCAAAACAATTTTTGCTGTCTTTTGGCAGGGCAATGATCTTTCCTAACTGCTTGGAGCTTTCTTGAAGCAGCCATCCCTCTGGGGCACTGGGGGCCTGGAGAGTGCTGCCGAAGGGGATTGTCGGACTTCTGATGGCAGAGCTGGGCACGCCCTTCGAGAAGAGGGTCCCTGCTGGTGAGTTCATAGAATCATAGCGTTGGAAGGGGTCCACACAGAGACCATCTAGTCCAACCCCCTGCCCAGTGCAGGATCAGCCTAAAGCATCCCTGACCAGTATTCATCCAGCCTCTTCTTGAAAACTGCCAGTGAGGGGGAGCTCACCACCTCCCTAGGCAGCTGATTCCACCTTTGAACTACTCTGACCGTGAAAAAGTTTTTCCTAATATCCAGCCGGTACCTTTCTGCATGTAATTTAAGCCCATTGCTTCCGGTCCCATCCTCTACTGCCCACTGGAACAGCTCCTTGCCTTCTTCCAAATGACAGCCTTTCAAATATTTAAAGAGAGCAATCATGTCCCCCCTCAACCTCCTCTTCTCCAAACTAAACATTCCCAAGGCCCTCAGCCTTTCCTCGTAGGGCTCAGTCTCCAGACCCCTGATCATCTTCTCTTTTGTAGTGACTGGCACTGAAATCCTTATCATTCGTTTCCATATTTTTTGTTATCCTGACGACAAGCTTGTGGGCTAGGTTAGGCTGAGCGATGGCAATGACTGCTTCAAGGGCACCCAGTGAACTTTGTTGACAAGCAAGGATTTGAACCCAGGGCCAGCACTGCCCACTCCACACACTGGTCTGTCCCTGGCTGGCTCTTCAGATTCCTCCTTGGCTTCTTGTGTGGCTTTAGTTTTGGCTTTTCCGTTCCCCTTGGAAACTGCCCACTGCTATGTGGGTGTAGACTGAACACCTCTGGTCTGGTGGGCTTTAAAAAGCTGCCTGCCATTTTTGTTTTCCACCTCGGTGGTTCTCCTTGGTAAAACGGGTGCCGTGACCTGCTTGCTGGGGACGCTTTTATGTAGCGCACGTGAGGAAGAGGCAGCCTGCTTCTGAGCAACGTTCCCTTGCCCATCTTGGCAGCGTCTCCTGCGTATCTCCCTGCACTGGACTTGGTTGCCTTTCCTCTGGTGCCCCTAATGAATCGCTCCAACCTGCCGTTGCTCGACGTGAGCCGACCTTCTCCCCGACTCTGCCTCCCTGGTTTTGCGTTTCCAGGTCAGAGTCAGAGTTTGAGTTGGGCCATGGACAGGATCTGGGGGACTCAGCCTGAAGCAGCCTTGGCTTGGGTGGCTTCCTGTGGGGCCGCAGCTCCCTGACTGGTGTCTGCATGGGGCCCCCTGGCCAGCAGGTGCTGCAGCCCAGTCACAGGTGGTTCTTCTAGCCCATCTTTTATTCGGACCTGGCGGGGGGGGGTGCGTCTTCTAGCAGTGCCTGGGAGCGACCGCCTGCCTTGCCGTGGGGCTGGGCCTTTGGGGCTTGGCTCTGTGCAGTGTTTGCTCCTGCCTGTGACTCTCCAGTCTCCCTGGGATGGAACTCGGGCTTGACATCCTCTGCAGCAGGGCAGGGGTCTACATCCACTCTGGCTGCTGGCCTCTTGGTGGACGGTGAGGGCTGCAGTCATGGCACCCAAGCTGTGGGGCCCTGGCCCTGCTCTGCTCCAAGGCCTGCCTAGGCTTAAGGCACTCACCAGGCCAGAGCCTTTCTGCATACGGATGTTTGGCCCGTATGCTGTGTGCCTTCAGGCTGGCTCCCTATTCTATCTCCTTTGAATAAAAATAATTTCTGAGGGCATTCCTTCCATCAGGGTGCCCGCCATCGTTCCTTCCCCTCCCTCCTTCCCAAGACCCTTAGTTCCCTGATGCTTTGCGCCCCAATGGGGTTGTTACGCTTTTGCATGTCATCAAGGTTTTTAAAAGAACAACAGCGACATCTGCATGTGCTGCAGTGCTATGGACAGGAGAAAAATACAGCCACCAATCTCCAAAGAAGGAGGGCAGGCAGCTCACTGGTTCTGTTGCCGTCGGCTTCCAGTGGCCGCTGCCACCATATGAGGTTTTGGACGCGGTAATCACTTTCCTGCTCTTCTGAATATTCATCGTCTCCCAGGATTAACAGCTGAAAGTCAGGGAAGGGAAAGAAGGTCCCTGCTGCCTAAAATGCGCCCCCACCTCCCCGAAGATGTGCTTTGAGTTAAGACCACTAGAAATATTTCGGCTGCTTTGGCATGAATCACCCCGTTTCAGTGGGAAAGCCCAGTCAAAGGGAGCCATGAGAAGCCAGCTGCCTTTTAGCAGAACTGGAAACAGTCTATTATTTGCCAGGGAGTGTGGAGAAGTCCCAGTGAAGATGCTGGGCTTATGTCTCAGAGCCACAAAGAGCCCTCTGTGTTCAGCATTCCCGGCAGCCCCCCTCCCCACCTCTGCTGGCCAGTGCCAGGGAAGGAGCCATGTCTGCCAGCAAATACTGGCAGAATCCCTTGAGAGACGACCCCCAGAAGACAAGCAGGGTGTGGGGAGAGACAACTGTTGGCTAATGAGGGTGGAGAGGTGCAAGGGTGGGAGTTCATTCCTACTTGAATTTCCTCACTGCTGTCTTTTGTTTTGCCTTGGTGTGATCTTCCATTATTAACGTGAACCCCGAAGGGCACTACCTGGGAAGACCAGGGCTGCTTTGCCAGGGAGCTGCTCTTTCCATTCCACTGGAGCGGATATTCCTCCTCACCTCTGGCTTGGCCCCAGCCTTCCCCTCCACCCTTTTTATTCATGCACTGCTGCTGCAATTAGAGGGAGCCAAGGTTATACCCAGTTTCAAAGCTTTCTCATTCCTAATGACTGGGGCGCCAGCAGAAGCCCAGTGGAGGTCTGACTCTTGGATCCTGCAGATCAGCTAGGCAAGCATCTTATTATCTCAATCCCCCCAGCCCCCACACACACACACATGCGCGCGTGCCGCTTTCTGTCCCACAGTAGCATGGTTTAATAATACGCAGATGAAATATGCGCAAAACCATTCTCCTGTATGATGATTGAATACTGGAGACGTTAAGAGCCACAACTTGCTGTTTGATGGTGGTGATCTTCCCTGAACATCCACCTTGTCAGCAGAGTGTGGGGAAACCCTTGGCAGCTGGTAGAGGAGAATGCCGAGAAAGGAGATGCAGCACAGGAGAGGCAGCACCCATCGCAGCAGCCATTTCTCTCCTTTGTCCTGCTGTCTTTTGTAATCCATCTACAAAGTGGCACCCGGGTGATTAACAGAAAACCCTTCTTTCTTCTTAATGTTTCAAAGCTCATTAGCTAAATAATTATTCCTCATTAAGTGCAAAAACTGGTTCATTAGGAAAAATATGCCCCAAAGATGCCAGTGCTGTTAATCCTGAGCTTTGCTGCTTGGCAGTAAATCCCATGCCAGTATTTTCTGTGTGAAAGAAAAGTGCGCCAATCCATGTTTTACCTTCTTTGGAGTTTCTAGGAAGAAGAGGGGAAGCCAGCCCCCAGTTGCCTGCTTTTGTAGGTTCCTGGTGAGTGAGGAGCTATGGCATGAATTTAGTTTTGTGTCTTCCTTTTGTCTCCAGAGCCCGTCCCTGGCTCAGCGCCCGATGCCAGCTGAATGCCTTTCCGGAGCCGCCGCCACAGCACCATCAGTGCCCTAAGAGGAGCCCTAGAAACCCTCCAGCCCTGCTGACGAGGCCTCTAGCGCTGCCCTTCCCAGCCTCTCTGGTCTGCCACCTGGACGCTGTCACAGGGAGCTTCTTCCAACTTGCTGTGCCTTTAAGTTGGTGTGGAGTGGCATTTCTCCCCTGCGCGCATGCACACACTGCAGTCCATAGTGGATCTTCCAAAGAGCGTCCCATCAGCCCCATTCATCTCCCTGGTGATAGCAACGCATGGAGAGAAATCTGATGCTGCTGGAGTTGGCTTTTTAATGTTTGCCTCTTGTGCACAACTGGGTCCAAAGTGGCAGGTACGTGCACAGGCACTCTCTTTCCTCTCTCTTTCACTCATGTGTGCACACTCCTGTCTCAGTGTGCAGGTGCAAGCATGCATATGGTATGAAGTCTGAATGCTTGCACACCCAAGTGAGCATACAGGCACACATGTTTCATCTCGTACGTACCTATAGCTGTCAGGGCCAGTGCCTGGAGCCCTGCGCACCGTCACGTGTGTGTTGGCACAGAGCTGCCTGGCACAAGTCCATAGAGAGTCCGCACAAAACGTTCTCTCTGGCTGCCTCTCCAGCAGCTTTTCGGGATCTGCCGTCAGCATTTCCGTGCCCCCCCCCCCCCGCCCCAGGCTGCCTTTGGTCTTCTGATCTGCAGTTTTCCGGACGCTTCCTGTGGCATTTCTGTTGGCTATTCCCTTTTGTTTGTTGTGGACTATGTTGAATTTTTCTGTTTTCATCTTGGCTTCCTCTTTTTGCCGCTGGTTATAAGTGAATCCAAATGGCAAACAAACCAGTGCCCTCAGGGGCGCAGTCCGTCCCCATCTCTCCTGCAGCGACAGATGCCCGCATGCCCCAGCGTGGAGTAGCAGAGGATTCGTGGCCCGTTTTTGTCTCCTCCTCTCGTTCTTGATGTGATGCCAGGCTGGGCTTGGGAGCGGCATCATGGCGGCCTTTGTCTTCCGTAGCGTTGGCTCGGCTGCAGCAGTCTGAGACAAGAGGTCCAGTGGGCGCCTCGCCTGTGGGAAGCCCCAGGATCGCTGGGCGGCTGAGGGAGGGCTAGCCTGTGTCGTCTTGGCACCCGTGCCCCTGGCTGCCGCGTGCCGTCTGCTCCTGCAGTCTAATCTCCTTTCTCTTCTCCGCACTGTCTGGCCCACGCACAGGGCCCCCGGAACATATACCCGCTGCTGTTATCACATGAAATTGTGGCGTTGCCACTGAATGGATGGCAGGGTGCCAACTAGTCTGCCATCCGCCCTTGCAGCTTTTTTTTCTTTCTTCCCTCCCTCCCTTCCCCCCACCCTCTCGCTTGCTCTCCCCTCCTCCTTCCATCGAGTTGACGTTAATTAACACACGGATTAATTGATTTTAAAAGCTGAAGAATTACAGTCAACTTTCCCACAGGGTACAGACGCCAGCCGCTTGGCACAATTCTGCCTTTCACAGGGGAGCAGTGAGGCGCCTGCAACGTCTTAGCAAAGCCAAGGCAAACCCTGCAGGGGAAATGCGCTTGCTGCTGATGGCGGGCGACACCCCGCTGGCTCATCCTGGGCAAGATGCTGCCAGTCGGTTTGGTTATAGATAATCAACATCGCCCCCCCCCAACCAAGCTGGAAAGGAAAGCTTTTTTTAGCATGGAGGGGGAAGAAAGGGTTTGTTTCCCTTTCCATCTCAGTTTATTATAACCCAAAAAAGAGATTCGTCTCTGCTGTATTTAATTCGACAGGAAGGGAAGAATTTCCCACTCCGAGGCATGCTAGAAAGTACGGGGAACAGGAGCCCAAATCTTCCTCCCTTTTTCTGGCTCCATAATTGGCTCTCATGTGTTGCTTATGATAAAGAATTGCAACGCAGTCCAAGCTGGATGGCTGTAATTAACAACAAAATGTACGGGGGGGGGGGGAGGTTCCTCTGTGAAGCACATGAAAGGGGGAGTGGCTAGGTAGAAACGGCCCCCCCTTCTCCTGCTTTTATTTTATTTCATTAAAAAAAAACACGAAGCAACTGAAGCGAGGAGTGGAATCCATTATGCAGATTGGGGGGTATTTGCATAATGCTTCATGACTGGGATATGCAAAGGAGCAGTATAATGTATTCCTCCAGTGTCTGCCTGCAAACTTGTCCTGTATTAAGGTTCGCTCAACAAACAGCAGTCAAAGTCGGACAAGCTGCCCTCCCCTCCCTCGCAGCGCGGCTGCCCTTCTGCCTTCCCAGCCCCAAGGGGCTGTGCTCCTCAGAACCGGAGCGGGGGGGGGGAGGCCTGGCAGCAGTGTAGTACCAGTGGATGAGAGAGGAGTGGGCCTGCCTGGCATGGGAAGGCTCCCTGGAGGATCACAGAATCACAGAAGAGTTGGAAGGGGCCACACAGACCTTCTAGTCCAACCCCCTGCCCAGTGCAGGATCAGCCTAAAGCATCTCTGACAAGTATTCATCCAGCCTTTTCTTGAAAACTGCCAGTGAGGGGGAGCTCACCACCTCCCTAGGCAGCTGATTCCACTTTTGAACTACTCTGACCGTGAAAAAGTTTTTCCTAATATCCAGCAGGCACCTTTGTGCATGTAATTTAAGCCCATTGTTTCGGGTCCTACCCTCTGCTGCCAACTGGAACAGCTCCCTGCTGTCCTCCAAATGACAGCCTGTCCCCCCTCAATCAGGGAGGGCTCCCCCCTTCACAGGGACTGGCAATGCAGGCCGAGGGGGTCTCTCGGTGTCCTGAACCCTAACCCTTCCAGTAACCGGAAGCTTTCTGAGAAGTGTTGCGTGTAGAAACGGCACCCGCTCTCCCTCCTGAACCGGAAGGGTGGCTCGGTGCCACTTGGGGGCCTTCTGGCTCTGCAGGTTGGCCAAAGCTCCACTGGGGGCACCCTCCCAGCCTCTGCTTGGGTTGGCTGTGCGCCAAAACCGTACGGTGGCTTGTGACTGCAAGTCCTTCTCGACATCACAGACATTCTTTCCAGGTTGGTTTCCGGCCTTTGGCTGGGGACTGCAGTTCCAGCAAAAACATCCCCTAATCTGTGGGACTGACATGTCTTCTGGGTCTTCTGGGGATGTTCTAGGTTCAGCCTTCTGCCCCGAGACTTGGGGACCCTTGGGGCGAGATGGGGCTCAACACGCTTGTTGCCGTCTACAGCCACTGCCCGGCCCGATGGCCCTTCCCCAGGGAGTTTCGCATGCTGGGTGGCGTGAAGTGTCTCGAGTGTCAGACTCGGACCTGAGGGGCTCGGGGGAGGGGCCTGGGGCGAAGTGTGCGAGGGTCCGCTTGGCGTGCAGATGCTCTCAGGGAGAAGATCAGGTAATAGATTACCTGAAAGACTTCTGCCTGGGACTGGAGATCCACTGCTAGGATCAGAATCAGCCCGAAGCGGCTTCCTGTGCTCACCCAGGTTGGAATCCCCACTCTGCCGTGGAAGCACCCCCTCAGCCTGACCTACCTCACAGGGTGGTTGTTGCAAGGATAAACTAGAGGGAAGGAGGAGGATGTGAGCCACGTTGGGTCTCCCCAAGGGACAAAGGAAGTAAATGCCTGCATGTTGGGCAGCTCTTTGCTCCCGCCAGCATCAAGGGCAGGCTGGCTTCAGAGTGCCCTCCCTCCCTGTGGACCCCCACACCCCGTCAAGGTTATTCGGCTTCAGAGGGCCTTTGTGTGTGTGTGTGTGTGTGAGAGAGAGAGAGAGAGAGAGAGAGAGAGAGCACACCCACCTACCCACCCACTCTGCCTTCATGCATTCATTTTGTGGTTGTATCCACTGTGATTGATGGTGTTTTTTTATATAGCAAAGTTTGGGGCGTTTTAGCCTTTTCTGCTGGTTTAGTTCTTACGAATATGGTCACTTTTGTTACTGCTGGTTAAATTTTTAATGGAGGTATTGTGAGCTGCCCAGAGTGCTTTTTGCTGGAGGCTGGCTGGGATGCAAACCTCATAAACAGAGACTAGAGACATTCTTAATGCATTTGTCTTTCATTAAGAAAACAAACCTCCAAGAAAAAAATACTGAGAATAAATTATACGTAATTTATGCATAACATGTATAAACTGGCTTATTTTGCATAAATGTTCATTTTCATGCTTGTTTCTGGACTGACTATTAGATTTGTTGTAAATTTAAAAGCTTTATTTGTTTTTAGTTGTATGCTCTGAGAGGACAGAGGAAGGGTGGAGGCTGTTTCAAAGAGTAGGCAGGGGGGCTGCAGTTCAGAGCAAGGCACAAAAAGCTGCCATTGAACAAGGAAGGATCTTTTGCAGCCAGGAGAACTGAAAACCTGGTAGATTGTCAGAAGGCAGCTGTCGCGCTGGAGCCTATATGCGCGAAGGGCAATAGGCTGCCCATCCATCTTCTTTCTGTGCTGGGCTGCTCTCCAGCACCAACCCTGCCAGATTCCCCATCTTTCACTTCCTTTGTAATCACTCCACTTGGAAATGTCAGCCTTTCCTCTGAAGGGTGTGCAGTTGCTCTTCAAGTAGAAGTGGCCTAAATCTGGATCTTGTAAAAGCTTTCTCCAGTCTGCAATATAGGAGAACGGTCCTCTCGAGGCCCTGTTTCTGTCCGCAGGAAGCTGTCCTGAGCGCCCACCACCTGGCAATGCCCTTTACTCCCCCGTAGCCCTTACTTGCTTGGTATTTATGCCATCACGGCCCAACTGGAAGAGACTCTCCCTTGCTGGCCGATTGGGACTACAGCGAGGATCACCCGGCCCCCCTCCCCCCCACTTGTCCTCTACCACCTCCCCCCCGCCCCCGCAATCGCCATCAACCAAAAGAGCCACAGGACTCCTGTACATTCTTTGTGCCACTCAACACTGCACACATAATAGCATAAGATCCAACTATTAATATTAAATATATAACGATAACCTTTCTAATTGCCCAAGTATCTCTGTGCATGTGGGGTTGGTGGATCAGGGAAATGCTGTAGACATTCTTCAAGACGGGGACAACATTTGCCCGCCTCCAGTCTTCTGGCATCTCACCCGTTCTCCAAGAAGTCTCCAAGATGTTAGACAGAGACTCCGCAGTTCTCTCAGCAAGTCCCTTTAGTACCCTAGGATGCAATCCACCTGGCCCTGAGGACTTCACTGCATTGAAAGAAGCTAGGTGTTTACTTACCACCCGTATGTCTGTCCTAGGCTGCAATTCCCTTCCTTCCTCATGCGTTCTCTTTTTGCCAGGCTGAGCACAGCTCCCCTTGCAAGAGAAGACTGAGGCCAAGTAGGAATTGAGCAGTTCTGCCCTCCCTTTATTAGCTGTTAAAATTTCTCTTCCCTTTCCCCGCAGTGGGCCTGTCCCTTATTCTTTTACGTAGCCCAAGCACCCTTTTTTGCTGTGTTTAGCATCTCTCGCTAGCCTAAGCTCTTACTCAGCTTTAGGCTTTTTAAAATTCTCCCTACAAGCGCTGGCCATTTGTTTATGTTCATCCTTATACAGCCCTCCTTCCTTCTTAACTGTGTCTTTTTCAATGTTCAGATCTTTAGAAAGCTGCTTATGGAGCCACCCTGGCTCCACAGTGGGGACGATGAAGCAGAGGAGACGGGTCCTATGCACCCACATTGCCCATCAGCGCCAATAAAGCTAAGAGGCACACAGCACCCAAAGAAGCCAGAAGCCAGAAGCACATTGCACAGGCTCAAAGAGAGGGAGAGGGAGAGGAGGCTGCTGTGGCCCATTCGCTTTCCAGGACTGCCACCCTCTGGCCGTTGTGGAGGTGGTAGCAGCGGCATTCTGGCACATGGGCAGGCCTGCCCTGCAAGGATGCTGTGCTGCCCATTCCCTCTGTCCTGACCAGGCAAATGGTCTGCAAATGGCCACTTGAATTGGTTGGGCAGCTTCACTTGCCTTCTTCGGGTGACTGCAGCATAGTGTTAAATGCTGAGCTCTGCTCATCCTCCTCCCCAAACACAGCGTTTCCTGGCTCCACGCATTGCCTAGGGGTGCAATAAGTAGGTTAAGACTTGCTTTAGGGTTAGCCTGAGGGTGAGAGTTCCCAGTGGGCAGGGCAGTGTTCCGCCAGGAGAGAGAGAGGGTGTGCGCACGCACTGTGGAAACGAGGGGAGAGAGAGGCGGCCAGCCAGCCAGCCAGCCAGCCAGCGAACTCTTCAGCATCTTCCAAGGAGACCATTCCCTTTGGTGCTCAGGCCTTTCCTATGCCTTCAGCAGCAGCAGCAGCCCAATGTCTTGTTCAGGGGCATTTGGCATCCTGCCCATCTATATATGGGTGTCACATTTTGAGAGCGTGTTCTGTCCTCGTGCAGGAGGTGTGCGGGTGGCTTCTGGTGTGCGCGTTCTCTAAACTGGCAGTCTCGTGTGGTCCAAGGCTAATGACTGGGCTGTGCAGAGCAGCTGTCTCCTTCCCCGTTGCCTTCCTTCGTAGCAGAGGTGCAGAATCCCTTCTGAGAGCTCCTGCCAGTCCGAGGAGGCGTTGCCGGTCCAGACAGGCCTTGCTTGCCCCACAGTGTTGTTGTGAGGATAAAATGGGGCCACTTTGGATCTTCACTGGGGGGAAAAGGTGGGGGTATAAAGGAAGTACCTTAAATTAAATTGCCTCCATCTCCACAGGGTGTGTGCGTGTGTTTTCTACACAGGCAGGAAAACTTGGGCCAGAGCATGAAACAGCTAGTTTCTGGGGTCTGCTCTGGAGGCCCCACTGCTGACCCCAGCAAGCTGCCTCTCACCCCCAAACTCTTGCTGCCAGGCAGTGGCGAGCACCTGGGACTAGCACTCCCCTTCCTGCCCCAGCTGCCACCAGCTGGGGGGGCAGAGTCGAAAAGAGGACCTTTCGCCATCTGAGCCAGGTGTGGTGGTGGAGGTGAGCAGTGGGTTCCTCAGCTGGAAATGGACTGGATAAGGGCTAGTTAACTGAAATTTGTCCGGACAAGGCCACCATACTGTTCGGGGTTTAAAGCACCAGGGAGGTCTGATCAAACCTATTGCAGCGAGAGTTACATTTTTCCTTCAGGATCAGATCCACAGATGCGTGGGTAGATTTGGGCCTGGCCTTGACTCTGCCTGGTCTGGGAGCATCCGTGGGAGACAAACGCTCCTGCTTGCCACAGTTATCTGTGCTGTCTGGTTTGCCCTTCCTCCGTTTTAGGTGTGACAGAGCATGTCCCTGGCCCAAAGCCACCATGTGAGCCTCACGGCAGACAGGGGAAGAGGGGTCCCATTCTGGTAAGGTTCAGGTGCCTCTTGTATGGCCAGACCGCTGAGAAGCATCAGGGGGTGGGAGTTGACTCAGACCTGCCTGCCTGGTGGGTCCTCCAAGGTGGCACCGCTGGCTGCCAGGCGCCATTCACGGCACTGGGCCTTATAAGACTCGAGACCCACCGTCGCCCCCAGTGGTGGAGCTGCATTAGTCTCAGTTGTAGCCCAAACAAAAGGAAGAGTCTCCAGCACCTTGAAAACCAGCCCATTTAGCTTGTGGAGGGCAACTGAATTGGGGCATCCAAAGGCGACCCTGTTGGACAAATCAGCTCAGTGGGACTGCTGCAGGCAGCCTCCTGTTTCTGGCACTCTTTTGTTCTTGCCCCGCTCTTTCTTGACTGCGTGTATTCCGAAGTGCTCCAGAGCTGTGAGGTGGGTGGCGTGGCAGGGATGTGTGTGTGTCTCGGCCTCCCTGTTTGCAGCCTCTTGGGCCGCTGGCCCACCTTTTCTGCCTTTTTTCCCTTCCCTCCCTCCCTCCCTCCCTCCTATGGCATGTGACTGTGGAAGGGCGAGGGGCTCCCATAGCGCTGGTGCAGCACTTTTGCTCTGCCCTCCGCATTCAGCAGAGAGGGGCTGGCCACTGCCAGGAGAAGAGGAAGGCCCAGGCGGCTCCTGCCTCCTCAGGAACCGTGCATGTTTGTGCACAGCAAGTGGCGCTCGAGAACCGAGCTGGCCAGGATCCTGAGCCCCATGAAGCTGAGAGCAGCAGCAGCAGCAGCAGCAGCTCAAGAGGGGGCAGCATCCTGCTTTGAGGAGTGGGGCCACTGACACGTGCTGCTGCTGCTGCTGCCGCCTTGCTCTGCGAGTGCCTGCTGGCCTTCTGGGACTTTTGCTTCAGGCTGAATCTCAGTGGTCTGAACACAGTTTGAACCGTCCCCGTGACTGAGGCATTTTGAGAGAAGACACTGGCTGGGCCAGGTTTCCAAGCAAAGCATCGTGGTTCATCAGCCGCACCGCTGATGAACCACGGGCACCTGGAGAGGAGTTTGCCAGAACCGCTTCACGTTCTCAGGACTTTGTTCACGTGAGGATTGGCCAGAGCAATCCAGCCTAAGCGTCTTTCAGAGGGAACGGGAGAGCCCTCTGCTTGGGAAGGGAGATGGTTCTTCAGTGAGAGGGTTTCTCTGAAAACTTTGCCTACCTGTTACCTTTGTGGAGGATTTCCAAGAAGTGCTCCTGACAGATCTTGCCAGCCCGTTGCTTTGAGGCAAGCGGAGTCACAAAGGACTTCTCTCCAGCCAGCCAGCCAGCCAGCCGTGCTGCCTTTGTGTCCCCCACCAGCACAATTGCATGCTGTAGGAGCTTCAAAGAGGGAATTAATTCCATCTGTAGAAGGGTCAAGTGCCCAAAAGTGCCGAGCCGTGCAGTTTGCATGGCAGGCTAGAGAAGAGCTGGCGCTAATCAGATTACAAGTGGTGAACGGCAGCCGAGCTCAGGGGAGTCAGATGGAGGCCTCTGCCCATTGGGGAAGAAATGGTCTCCCAAACCTAATGATGTCTGCTTTCCCACTCATTGGTAATGTGTGGCAGGGAGAGGGGAGCGAGAGGCTGAGCTAGCTTTGAAATAGCACACTGGGAGGCAGGAGGAAAGCAAGGGCCTGTCTTGTGGGGGGCGGGGGCGGGCGGTACACCTGCCTGTGCTTTCAGGGCCACCGAGATGTAGGCTCTGCACTGCTACAGCATGGATAGGGCTGGGGAGGCTTCCTGTGACGTGATGAGCAGGTGGCTGCCTAGAAGGAACTCAGCCTGTTTCCAGCCACAGGCCAGCAAAGCTCCAAAAGGCAGGCAGTGAGTGCAAAATGAAACCTAAGCCTGGCTTGGACATTAGAGAAGCTTTCCAGCGAAGCCGATCCAAAGAGAACTTAAGTACGAGGAACCAAGCTTTTCTCCAAGGGCTGCCTGGTGCATTGTGTGACCTGGCTCTTTTGCATCATTCACATTTCCTGTTAGCAGGAGGGGACTGCTGGGCTGGGGTCCTTGTGCCCTCTTTCTCTCATCCCCACCAAAAGGAAAGCGCTCATGGTTCTCTGCTCAGGCAACAGCTCAGGCTGGCGTTAGCGAGTGGAGCTCTTTTGCCTTATCCACAAGTGACATCATGCGGGCGTCTCCTCCCTGTGGCTGACATTGCTAAAGTCCGGGGGGAGTGAGACTGTGTGTTTGAGCCCTGCCCTTGGTGCGAGGCCTTTTGGCCCATAAACAGGTTGGGTGGGGAGCCTGTGGCACGGCAAGGGGGATCGCAGAATCACAGAATAGTTGGAAGGGGCCACGCAGAGACCTTCTAGTCCAACCCCCTGCCCAGTGCAGGATCAGCCTAAAGCATCCCTGACCAGTATTCATCCAGCCTCTTCTTGAAAACTGCCAGTGAGGGGGAGCTCATCACCTCCCTAGGCAGCTGATTCCGCCTTTGAACTACTCTGATCGTGAAAAAGTTCTTCCTAATATCCAGCTGGTACCTTTCTGCATGTAATTTAAGCCCATTGCTTCCGGTCCCATCCTCTACTGCCCACTGGAACAGCTCCTTGCCTTCTTCCAAATGACAGCCTTTCAAATATTTAAAGAGAGCAATCATGTCCCCCCTTAATCTCCTTTTCTCCAAACTAAATATTCCCAAGGCCCTCAGCCTTTCCTCGTAGGGCTCAGTCTCCAGACCCCTGATCATCCTCATCTCTCTTCTGTACCCTCTCAATTTTGTCCACATCTTTCTTGAAGTGGGGCCTCCAGAACTGCACACAGTACTCCAGGGGTGGCCTGACCAAGAGAAGGGCAACTAAAATGATTAAAGGGTTGGAACACTTTCCCTATGAGGAAAGATTGAGGCGCTTGGGGCTCTTTAGCCTGGAGAAAAGACGACTGAGGGGAGACATGATAGAGGTTTACAAGATAATGCACGGGTTAGAGAAGGTAGAGAAAGATGTGTTTTTCTCCCTTTCTCACAATACAAGAACTCGTGGGCACTCTATGAAATTATTGAGCAGTCGGGTTAGAACAGATAGAAGAAAATACTACTTTACACAAAGGGTGATAAACACATGGAATTCGTTGCCACAGGAGGTGGTGGCAGCTACAAGCATTGCCAGCTTCAAGAGGGGACTGGACAAATATATGGAGCAGAGGTCCATCAGTGGCTATTAGCCACAGGAGATAGATGGTATTCTCTTTGTGGGGAGGTGGTGCTCTGTTGTCTTGGTGCTGGAAGGAAGGCAGTGGGAGGGCTTCTGGTGTCCTGGCCTCACTGACAGTCCTTTAGATGGCACTGGATTTCTAGCCACTGTGTGTGACAGAATGTTGGACTGGATGGGCCACTGGCCTGATCCAACATGGCTTTGCTTATGTTCTTATGTTCTTATGATATAGAGAGGGACTATGACCTTATGCGATTTCGAGGGACTATGACCTCCTGCGATTTCGATCCACAAAAGTTAGCCTGAAGCTTGCTTGCTTGCTTGCTTGCTTGCAGCTCCATGAGGGTGGAAAGCCAGCCTGCCTCCCTATCCACTGACCACTTGCACCATGCTAGCTTCTCTGCATAACTGTACTGGGGAAATGATACTTCCCCCATGTATCTGAGTGATAATTTGCAAGTCTCCAAAGTGAATGTTGACTCTGCAGGGGCAGGGCAGAGCTTTTCCTGGTCAAAATGTGGGTCCTAATTTCCTTCCAAGTTCTACTCTCCAAAGCTTAGCAGGAAGGCAATTCATATGTTATCTGGTAACCCCAAAACGATGGCTGGTTCTTGCCTAGGGGAGCTTCCAGACCATTCTGGTTTAACCAGTGGCTACCAGAATCTTGTAGAGTTTTTCATTTTATCTTTACTGGTAATTTCCCACTTGGCACTGGGGAAGTGCTCTCACAGTCTTGATACAGTAGAAAAGAGCAAGAGACCAGTAGCACCTATAAGATTAATACAATTTATTGTAGGGCCTGAACTTTCATGAGACACAGCTCACTTCTTCAGATTGAAGAAGTGAGCTGTGTCTCTACAACAAATTCTGTAGAGCCACGGCCACCCATCTTAGTCTTGATACAGAATCTCTGGGGCTCCCCTAGAGGAGACAGAGACAGGGCTCAGAAAAGAGCACGTGTTCTGAGAGATGGAACTGGGGCCAGCAAGATGTGAACAGAAGCCAAACAAGGAAGCACATTTTCTTTTCATAACCAAGCTCTGCTTAAACAACCGAAGATACTTTTAAAATGTTTTTCTGAACACATAACTAGATATCAAGCTACAGCAGGGAGGCACCTGCCCAAGTGTGCCTGTCCATCACAAGTGAGGCTGGCACGCATAGGAAGCAAGCCTTCATTTGAAGCGGAGTCGAGAGGCAGAAGGGTCTGGAGCCCAGGGGGCGTGGCAGATGCATGGCCCAGCTCGTGACCGTGGCGGTGGCAGCCAGAAGGAATCCTCAGTGTGCTGGGATGGTGGCGGTGGGATACAGCTGAACTCCTCGTGGCCATCGGGCAGCGTGGGACAGCTGAGGAAATGCCACATTCCCTGTGCTGTAGACCAAGGTGCCTGCACTGCCTCTTTTGCCACCAGCACACGCGCTGGAAACTGCCTCCTTGAGACAGCTCGGCCCTGCTCCATGGCCACGCTCAGTCACACACACACACACACACACACACGTGCCAGTCTCTGCCAGGATGAGTCCGTGACAGTGTGGAAACTCTCAGAGGAGCCCTGCCCGTTGCAGGTGGGACAGGTGCCTCCCTAATCCCGGTGAACTGAAAGAGCCGTGGAGGTGGGGTGTTGGAAGTCAGGCTGGGACTTCGGAGCTCTGTGGAGCCCCTCCTCCTCCCTATCTCTGTGACAGGCAAGAGCCCGCCTGTCAAAATCCCAGTGGCAAGACTTGGGTGACTCAGGGTAGAATTTTGATTTGAAGGAAGATAAACGGAGAGCCATAAGGAGGCATGCTTATGGTCCTTTCTTGCTGGACCTATGGCCCGTGCTGGAAGACTGGTGTGGAGAGTGGCTCAGTCCTCACAGCAGTTTGTTCCATTCCTGGTGGAGTGGACCAAGAGCTCCTCCGTTCTTTTCCTGTGCTGTATCCTTGTTCCTCTTCCACACTGGAGAATGACCCACACACACACACACACACACATTTGCATAGAAAGAAGGCAAACTGGGCTTGCTAAGACCCAAGTCCATCATGGGTTTGTGTTTGACTTCCTGCCCTACAGGTTCAGGAAAAAGAAGCTAAAATTCAGGATCACCAGAGATCTGCACCCCAAAATCTCCCAGAAAGATCTTGAAACGGCGTGCCAACTCCCAAAGAAGTGCCCTTTGGAGACCAGGCTGAGTTCCCCCCAGCAGACGGTAAGGGGTGCCCTGCGCAGCCTCCGTGACGAGGCAGGACACCGTTAAGGAGATCCTGGGGTTGGTTGGTTTCATGGGGCTTCTGGGACAGAAGGGGCATCATTGGGACATGAGGCCGAACCTCAGCTGACTTGTCGAGAGCCCGTGCTGGTGGGTGATGGAAGCAGAAGGCTTGGCCGTGGCGTGGCTTAAGCTGAAGAGCCTGGCCAGCCTGCTCTCTTGGGCTCACAGCACCTGCCGGTGAGAACTGGCCTCTCATCCGAGGAGGGGCACATGGAAAGCCACCCTTCAGTGCTGTGGCGCTCGTGGCTTCTTCCTCAGAACCACCGCCTTCCCTCAGGCTGACCTTTCGGATCGGCCCGAGAGCCTCTCTGTGGGTGCTCAGTCTGTGTGTGCTGGCCGCAGCCCCAGCTTGCTTTCCTGCTGGTGCTGGTGGCACTGGCTCCCAAGCAAATGCCTCAGGGCACAGCAGCATGCCTTCCTTTCTCAGCCCTTGCTCTTGGCCAGGAAATGGCAAAGCTCTCAGGCGTGGTTGCTGGGGGCTCTTTTCAGGGGACCAGGAGGGAAGCTGGAGGGGACGGAGAAAACGTGGACGCCAACAGAAGTCTGGACAGCGCTGTCCCCTCCCCGCAGAAAGAGGCAGGGCAGGCAACCCCCTGTGCTTCCAGGGACTGTCCCAGGCTTCCCTGCCCCCTCCGAGTTCTGGCCTTTGACCAGGGACGTGGGCAGGCGGGGGGGGGGGCATCCTCAGCAAAGGAATTTCCTGTTCACCCAGACAGTTCACAAAGCGAGCAAAGATCCCCTCCCCTGGCCCTCCTACGGCCTGGCAAGCTCTGAGTGAAGCAAGCGCTGAGCACGGTCTCTTGGCCATCAGCGCCGGGGTGGGCGGGCCCGGGGAGTTGTGCGCCTTGGCAGGGGTGGGGCTTAGTGTTTGGACGGGTGGCTGCAAGCCTCCCAAGCAGCACGCGCCCCCCCCCCTCGCCCTCTTTTGCAACACTGCTCTGCCCCTCCCCTTTCCTAGCCTTGTTATTTTCCTTCTGACCACTTTTCTCTGCCCCCGTGTCAAGAGCTTGCCCTGCTCAGAAAGAAAGCATGGAAGAAAAATTAGGAGGTTTAATCAAAGCTTCTGCACAAACCGCAGCCAGTCAGAAAACAGTGAACTGGACAAAATGAACTGCCCTTTGGAGGGAAACAGCTGGGGCTGGCCGCTTTCCTGCACGGAGACTCAGAGGCTGGGCGGTCCTCATGCCTCAGAGGAGGCAGGCAGTGGGAAAGGGGTTCCCTTGCACAGCCCCACCGCCCCCAGCCAGCCAGCCATTCTTGTGCTGACCACGTGGACAGGGAGATGACAGAACTGAGCAGCCACGACTGTGCCCGAGTGACCCGAGGCCACTTTGGGCTGAGAAACTGGCTAATAATTCAGGCTTCAGTGTTTATGGCCACCTGATTGTAATCCTTAACTGAGGGTCAGGGCCATGTTGACCCATGCCAGGCGTCCGTGAGGATGTGGGTGGGGGTCTTGGCCTTTTGAAGCCTGCTCTCCCCCCCCACACACACACACACACTTTCTGTCCTGGGAGGGCTGCTGGGGTCCTCTTGGCTCATTTGTTCCATGATGGATGCTGCGTTGCTTTGGAGTCATAATATATAACAAAAATCTTAATTTAAACATATTCTATTTCTTTTAAACATATAATCTATCAAATATACTACTATCAATATAACATATATTATAAACCCCCTATTGTGTGCCATGCCACCAACGTAGCACAGCAACACAGTACAACAAAACCACATTAGATAATATGCAATCTGATCCACTAACGTAATATATTGTATATAGTATACCCCATTAGTATATTTATTTAACTATACTCATATTCATATAATCTGAATAAAATTCCCCTAATCCTTATACTAGTTTAGATTATAATTACATTTCCCCTATATGGTAAGATGCCCTCTACAAAACTCTTGCTTCTCTGTTATCTGTGTGTGTGTGTGTGTGTGTGTGTGTGTGTGTGTGTGTGTGTATGAGAGAGAGAGAGAGAGAAGTGGGCGTGCCTGGGCAGCAGTGCAGTATGAAGGTGCCATGGGGAGGGGCTGCTGGAGCCATCAGAATACCCTTTCACAGGCCCTGAGACAGGCCTGGTGGCACCAAGGGTCTTGCCGCCTCCTTTCTGGCCCTGCCGTACACCTGACTGGGAAGCTTTCACCGAAGCAAGGAGTTTGCTGACCTGCCTTTTGTCTGCCATGCTAACCAAGGCAGGATAATAATATAATAATAATAACAACATTCAATTTATATACTGCCCTTCAGGACAACCCACTCAGAGCGGTTTACAAAGTATGCCATTATTATCCCCACAACTGAGAGAGCTCCAGAGAGCCGTGACTAGCTCAAAGTCACCCAGCTGGCTTCAAGTGGAGGAGTGGGGAGTCAAACCCAGCTCTCCAGATTAGAGTCCCACGTTCTTAACCACTACACCAAACTGGACCTCAGCAGCAGTGCCTTTGGGGCCCACAGCTGGGGGACCATTGGCACACTGATGCTGGAGCTGCCTGCCTGCCTACTGTGGCCCTTGCCTGCTTAGGGCATATGGCGGCTGGTCTGGCCAGCCCCTTCCAGGGGCATGTGGTGCATCTCCACACATACGTGGTGGTGGGGGGGAGGGTGCACAAAGGAAAGTGCGGCGCAGCTTCATCTCTGCTAAACCATTAAATGCTGCCAGCCAAGGGGTGAGCAGGAGGCCGTGGTTTTCTTCTCGGTGCGGTAATTGCCAAAGCAATCAGCTTTGATCATCACGAGCAGAAGAGATGTGTAGTGAGCTGACATCTGTGGTTTTAATACAGCTATTTGCATACAGAGACAGAACCGAGCGCACGAGCACACGGGCTTTCGGCGGAGTCTTTGACCTGCAGCCACTGCGGCTTCATAGGCGTCTCGTTTAATTTAAGACTTTGCCTCCTGGGGTGGGGGGAAGTGGCTAATCCAGCTTTCTCTTTCTCTCCCTGCAAATGTCTCCAGAAATGATAGGAATCTAATGACTTCAGGAAAGAAAAGAAATGGCAGAGCTGAGTCTGCTTAGATGAGGTGATCCCCCTTAAAATGGGGAGGCAAAAGTGGGCTTGGAAGGCGCTGGACTGTGGGGCAGGACGGAGCACAGGCAGCTGCTAGCAGGACCCTCCTCTGTCTGTTGCAGGTTTGGGGGGCTCTGCCAGCCGTCTTTCCTCCCAGCACCTACTCATCTCTTTCTCCCCCACCCTCCTAAAGAAACACATACCCTGGAAGGAGCCTCCCCACAGGGGGCCGGCTGCTGGCTGCCTCTCCCTGAAGTTGGGCTCAGCTTAGAATCTCACCGAAGGGCCCTTCCCTTGCCTTTGTCTACCAGATGCTCCTCTTCTAGGGCAACGTTGCTTCAGGAGCTTGCTGTGAAAACTGCCTTCAAAAGGAAGCCAGGATCCATCCAGCCTCTCGGTGTGCCCTTGTGGTGCCACCCGGCCGGGCCTTGGTGCCCCCTCAGCTGCTGAGGCCAGGCCACAAGGCAGGGGATATGAGCCAGGGGCCTGTCAGCCTCAGTCACAAGAGCCTGCCCCTTCCTCTTCTGACCTGTGGCTTGGGGAGCTAGGAAAGAGGCGCCTGGAGAGCCATGTGCCTCCCTCCGTCCCAGCACTGTGCTGCAGCGTGCGGGCTAGTATGTGTGTGTATGTGGGGGGGGGGCGCTACTGTAGCCATGGCAACTGGTCCCCTCCACCTGGTACCTGGCTTCTGCAGCAAAGGTCAGGAAGCTCCATTGGTACTGCCTCTTGCCTGCTGAGATTAGAGTCAAGCAGACTCCAAGTGCCTTTGACCAGGACAACACCACTCCAACACCAGCCTGGGCAGTCCATGGCCGAGATGACAGGCAGACACATCAAGGGGGAGGTGTCTAGTGTCCCCCGCCCCGCCCCCCACGCTGCTGCATGGAGATTTTGCCCCAGGGCTTGCCACAGCAGTCTGGGCCTCTCCTTGGATCTGGCCTGCCTTCTCCCCTTCTGGTCACTCACCAAGAGAGAGAGAGTTGCTGTTCTTTGTCTGCCCTGCCTCTCAGCCCAGAGCCTCCACCCAGGAGAGGGCTGGAAAAGTGGCCCTAGGAACGGAGGGCATTCTGCGTCTGGCTGAACGGGGGGGGGGGGGGGGAGAGGGCCTTTGGCAGGATTGGTGGGCGGGGAGAGATGGCTCCTCCCCAGGGGATGGTTTGGCCCCTTCCCCTTCTGACGGATGATCTTTCCGGCCCCACTTGGCTGCTTCATCAGAGGCCACGTGGATGCTCCCGCGTGGCTCCCCTGTGACTCTGAGGTCCGGCTGTTCGGTTTCTGCCAGGAAGAGAGAGGAAGGGGGATCTGCTGGGCACTGGCTGAGTGTTCCCCATGTCCCACGGTCCGGCCTGAACTCCTTGCCTCTTGCTTCTTTTGAAAGCGCGATGAGTGTCGAGTGCAGCTGGCCCAGGCAGGCAGTGAGGACAGGCCTCTGAGAGCAGAGGTTGGAGGGCAGCTGCTGCCGGGCTGCATGCCAGATTGCAGCACGAACAGAGCTACGCATGCGGGCTCAGGGGAGGAGGAGCAGCAGCAGCCGCCCAAGGACACAACTCCCTCTTGGGGGTTCCAGCCTACCCTTCTTGGGCTTTGCCTCCCCCCGAGAAAATGTAACATCTCTGGGTAGTGTCTAGGCGTGAGATGCAAGTCTGGCTTGGGATGGGCCTCCAACGGAGCCATTTTCGCCTGCTTGAGAAGCAGAGAAAAGGAGGCAGAGCGGGGTGGACCTTGGTGTGCTGCACTATGGGCCCCCTGCCTAATGCTAAGGGAGTTGGTTCCGGGGCGGAGGGGTGGGGCTGGCAGCCTTATTGGCCCGCACGTGCTTGGAGGAAGCCTGGAGGGAGTGCTCGTCCATTCCCAATAACCCTGAACAGACCGAAGGACTCTTGCCTGCACCGTTTCTGTTCTTTGCTTCGTGTCCTGAGGCAGCTGTGCAGACTGGTGATCTTGATGGAATTCTGGACTTCCCACTGGCGCTGGCTGCCCTGCTTCTCCCACTGATGGCCTTGGGGGGCTGGCGCTTCAGGCGTTGTCTGGGGATGTGTCTCTGGGCTGAGCAGCCAGCAATTGCTGGGCTGGGGGTGGGGTCTGAGCTCTGTGCTCCTTGGATGCCTTGCTCAAGGGTGCTCTGAAGGCGACAGGCTCCCTCTGGACCTTCTAGGTGCATCTGGCACGTGAGCAGTTGCGTCTGATGCTCGTGTGCGCAGGCACACACATGCAGAGCTGGCCAGGGCTGCTTGTGCTTCCCAGAAGGAGTGAAGCATGTGCAATTGCCATGAGATGCCCGCATTGCCAAGTGCTGCTTGTGGCGGGCGAGGAGGAAAGGCCACCTTGCCTGTGTGCTCCCTGCTCACAGCAGCCTTGCGGCAGAGGGGAGACGGGTCAGGACAAGCCGTGAGGCTGGTTCAACAGAGGAGCTGTAGGTGGAGAAGCAAGGCCCCTCGGAAGTGGAGATGCTTCCCTCGTGAAGCTGCAAAGCTCTAGGGAGGCTGGAGAAAAGCAACCAGGACTTCCATGACAATCGACTCCTGCGCTGGCTCAGTCATCCCACCCCACCCCGGTGGGAAGGCAGCTTTGGTGCATCCAAAGGCGGGGGGCAGCACCGCAGCTGCCCCTGATTTTCGAGGCTCTCCCCTTGGGGCTGGGCGACAGCCCCCACCGCTGTTCCTCAAGCACATGCCTTGAAGGCAGCAAGCACCTGGCGGGATTTTAACAGGGTGCTTCAGCCTCCCTGCCCAAGGTCACTTGCCCCTGCGGATCATAGAGACTGGGCAGAAAGGGCCACAGCTGTTCTCATCTTCAGGCACTCAAAAGGAAGCTTCCATTTCGTTCCATGGTGGCTCTCTCCTCTTTTTTTAAAGCCAGCAGGCAATCCACATCTTTTGACAGTCAGTTCCATAAAGCGATCTTGCATAAATTTCCTTTGGCTGGTCCTAAGTCGGCAGCTAATCCGTCTCGTTCGATGACCCAAATGCTGGTGTTCTGAGTGGGAGAGTTGTGTCTCTAGCTAGGTTGTAGTGTTCTTTGGTGTTTTTTCTGAACTCATTGTAGAGAAGGCCCCTTGACCTTTGGGGCTTGCTCTTTTCCTGGCTCTACACCCTCCTTTCTGAGAAGGGACCACCAGAACTGGACACGCTGTTCCGCACTCTAAAAGCCATGGCAGTCCTTCCTCTGTTGTTCTCGTTTTTTTCCTAATCATTCCTAATGGTGAGTGTTGTCTTTTTTATGGCCCTCATCGCTCACCAAATGAGTCCTGACCCTTCCACTCCAAGACCTCCAGACACACTGGAGATTGCATCGGCATGGGGGTGGCTTCTTTGGCCAACATTGGCAGCAGCTCAGCTTGGACAGTGCGGTCTGATTAGGATTACTGGGAATGCACGAGTGCTCACAAGAAGCTTGGCTCCTATTTTCACTCCTTGTGCAGCATAAGGAATGCCACTTCCTGCAGAACAGCAGGCTTTGAGTCCAGTGGCATCTTGGAGACTAACAAGGTTTTCAGGATATAGGCTTTCGAGCTGAAGCTCCCTTCTTTTGATGGGAATCTGTTATGTAGAAGTTCATTGTGACAACTGTTTGCTCGATTCTTATCCTCTGATTCTCTGTGATTCTCATGAAAAGATGCTCACTTCAAAGGCTCCTGAAAAGTCTCTGTGCCCAGTGTGTGGTAGATTGCCCCGTGCCTCCACTCTTCTCTTGAGGCTAGAAGGTCAAGAATGCCCTTCCCAGAGTGGAGCCCTCTCTGCAGGGCTTGCTTTTTCACGTTGGGCAACTGAAGCTGCAAACTGTTTTCTGCCAGCTTATAAGGGGCAGCTTTATAAATTTTTAGATGCTATACAAACATGGACGTTGTCCCCATTCTTTCCCCCTCTGTTTTCCATGAAAGCTTTTATGCTTTAGTTACCCCTCCAGCCATTTTACCCTCCAACATCTTCCAGAGTTTTCCAGCCCCACCTCATGTTGTGTCTTCCTGCCTTGAATTTTGCTCCTCTGATGTACTGGTGGGAGGGGCACAGAAGATTCTGGAGACGAGAACTCGCTGAGGCTGTCCCTGCCCTCACTTGCCCCTGCTCGGCGCAGTGTCCATGGCCATACAGTTAGAGGAGGGGGACGGGTCAGAGGGACAGTCACTCTTAGTCAGCATGATGTTTCTGGCAGTAGCCAGCCAGGTCCTTCTCGGATGCCCACCGACCGCAGGTGCAGGCAGTGCCCTCCTCTGGGCTGTTCCCTTAGCTACAACGGTTACTGGTTGCCATTAGCGCTGCCTTCCATGAATTCACCTTGTCTCTCTTAAAACCATCTAACATGGAGGTCATCACTGGGGTTTGTGCAGTGAATTCCATAAGGCAATGAGGCACGGTGTGAAGAGGCACTTGCTACGAGAGCATCAGAACAGCCCTGCCGGATCTGGCCAGCGGCCCATCTAGCCCATCCTCTGTTTCATGCAGTGGCCAAAGAGTCGCCCTGAGGGGCAGCAACAGGGCCCAGAGGCCAAGGCCTTCCCCCCGAGGTGGTCTCCTAACTCTGGTTATTCAAAGGTTGACTGCTCCTGGATGTTGAGGTTCCCTTTAGTCCCTGTGGCTAGTAGCTGTTGATGGGCCTCTTCTCCATGAGTCTGGCTAACCCATCTCAAAGCCGTTGCAGAAATGCCACAATTTAATTAAGCACTGAGTAAAGTAGTAACTTTTGTCCGTCCTGAATCTATTGCCTCTGACTAGTAGTATTTTTGGAGATGAAATGTGTGTGGGGGGGGGGGGGTTGCCTTCCCTCTCTACCCCTTGTGTAAGTTTTATAAGCCTCTCTCATGTTCCACTTTTGCCGCCTTTTTCTTAACTGAGAAACTCCAGATTCTGTAGGCGCTTCAATCCCTTCATCTTTTCGGCTGTCCTGTTCTACACTTTTCCCAGGTCTGCGCTATCCTTTTTGAGGTATGACCACCGAAGCCCCTTCTTATTCCTGCTGCGTACTACCTGGATGGTAAATGAAACATCAGCTCTCTTTGCAATCAAGCCTCGGAGGGGGGGGGGGACACGACGACGACACAGGCCCCCAGTTCTGGCAGCTTTGAGGCATCCAGCCGCTCTCACCCACGGCCGCCCTCCTCCGCTTCAAAGGCACCCTCTCCCTCTCCGCGCCGTTCTTGCGCCCTTTTTGCGGCCCTGAGCCTCGCTTGGAATTTGCCTTCTTTGCTACGTCCTCTCACTTGGCTGCTGCTTTTGTTGAGCTGTCCACTGCAACCCCGAGGTCTCTTCCTCGGTCAGCCATTGCCGCTTCAGACCCCAGGTGGGGCTAGTAGCCCGCTGTGCTTCACTCCGTGCTTGCTCAGAGCGCTGATCCACCCAGACTGGGGAGTTCCTTCCGGAGCTCTTCACAGCCCTCTTTGGCCTTCAGCCACCTGGAGCATTTGATGGTGCCTGCCACGGTGGCCGCCTCATTCCTCACCCCCAGTTCCAGACCAGTTATGGGGCTGGGGCTGGGGCCGGCTCCTCCTTTCACGGTGACAGCTGCCCTCTCGCTCTTGCTCTTCACTTCCTCCTCTTTGACCAGTTCCTAACCCAGGAGGTGGGCCTGTCCTTTTAGCCCACGGCGGCGGCAGCGGCTGTGGTTACTCAGGAGCCATCGGGAGGGACTAAGTCAAAAAGCCTCTGGACGTTTGTAGACGTTGTCAAAGACTTGCAGAAGGCGGCAGAGGCAGGCTGGAGCAGCTTCTTTGCAGAAGTCGGGCAGACTCTAACTTGACAGGGCGTGTTGACCTCAACGCTGAATGATTCTTAGCGGTTTCACAATGATCCCCCCCCCCCCGAATTTTCTGGCTTCCCTTGGTCCCTTCTTAAGAGCCTCTGCTGCCACCAGCTTTCCTTCTTGTTGAAATGTGGACCTCAGTGTGGGGGGTCTTGCCTTTTAGGCAGATGGCCCTCGGGCTCAGCTGGCTGTAGCAGAAACCGGAGGGCGAATGACCCCTGGCTCTCACCGAGGCGGTGTTTGGAGAGGGGGGTGGCAGGGGAGCACACAAGACGGGAGAGTAGCCATCTCCGCTCGGTGCTGCCTTTTGCCTCAGTGACGAAGGAGATGCGATTCTAACAAGGGTGCCTGAAGTGGGTAGGATGCCCCCTGTGGAGGGCTCAGAAGCCACTGTGGGCAGCAGGCTGCTGGCGTGAGGCCAGTTCTGGCAGCCCCATGGCTGTTTTGAAGCGCTGCTTCCTCTTGCTGTAAGTGGGGCCTTTGGGTGGCTGTGGGCTCTCGCCGGGGGCAGCTGCTGCTTTTGGAACTACTGAGAGTCGCAGGGTCGGCCATGCTTGGGTGTTCTCGAGAGAGAAGAAAGCTCTCTTCCCATTGTTTCTCTTTTGAGCCTGCTGGTTAGAACGGATGCTTTGAGCTTCCTTGTGCCATTTGGCCGGCTGCGGTCCCTGTCTGTTTCTTTTCCCTTGTTCTTGGGGCCCTGGGCAGGAATTTCATGGTTCTTGTTGCTGTTCAGGGCTAGCAATGGGTGCTGGGGACAGGGGGAAGCTCTGGCCCGCTCTGGCCCTTGGCTGGAGGAGCAGTCTCTCTTCCACGGGCCTCACAGCTCTGGCTACGGTGCCCAGCATCGTGCTGGCATGTGCCGTGCCAGTGGGTCTGACACAGGATGGGTGCTGAGCACACCCTTGTCTGCTTTCCATTTCTGGATCGCTGGGCCTGGTGGGGGTGGCCGATGCGCCGTGCGTGTGAGGCAGAAGTGGCCGCAGCCCAGGGAGCGGAAGGGGAGCCCGGTCCTTTCCTATCCTCAAGTCTCAGAGAAGAGAAGGGAGGATTTTGTCTGCCTCCTTCAGGGACCCACTCAAGGAGAGACACCAGCCCTCCCTCCCTCCCTCCCTCCCTGTTGTGTCTGCGGAGGCCCCATTTTGCCTGCCCAGGCAGTGCCCGGATGTCTGTTCCCTGCTCTCCCCACAGCATCCCTGGGAGACGGAGATGTCAGAAATCTGTGTGTTTTCATTCCCTCTTTTCCAAGGAGTCCGACTGCCACATGGTGGGATCTTTGGCAGAACAAAGGCATTTTTGAGGGCTCCGTAATAGACACGGTTAATGTGCCCCATCCCTCATTGTCTCCTGTCTGATCCTGTCCCTCTGCCAGACAGTCACTGCGGGATGAGTCACTTCTCGTGTCTGGTAATCAAGGTGAATTTTCAGGCCGCAGCCATTTTGGAATTATGCCCTGGATTGGGGGTGGGGGAGGGGCAGGCGCCGGCTGCAAAGGCTGAGGGGGCCCCCTGCTGCCCGTCCCTGGAGCCGCAGGCACTGCCGGGCCTTGCGGGGGTCGTGGGGGGGAGGCCAGCTGGAGGGTCCAATCCTGCACGGAAGACGAGGGAGGGAAGCAGCTTCTCTCTCCCTTGTCGCTGCTTCCATCCAGGCTGCAGGCAAGGCACACGTCCGCATCAGCTTACCCACCCCGAGGGTTTGTCGAGAGAGAATTTCGCTCCACACAGTCCCCACCAGCAGCCCATTGCCTTGGCCGACTATCTGCCCATGAGGGATAATAATAATAATAATAACATTCGATTTATATACCGCCCTTCAGGACAACTTAATGCCCACTCAGAGCAGTTTACAAAGTGTTATTATTATCCCACAACAATCACCCTGTGAGGTGGGTGGGGCTGAGAGAGCTCCAGAGAACTGTGACTCGCTCAAGGTCACCCAGCTGGCTTCAAGTGGAGGAGTGGGGAATCAAACCCGGCTCTCCAGATTAGAGTCCCGTGCTCTTAACCACTACACCAAACTGGCTCAAACTGGATGCGGCGTTGCTTTGGAGTCACGATCCAGAAACCAGATCAGAAGTGAGCAAAGGGTGCCAGAGGCAATACCTGTGTGGGTGTGTGAGAGAGGACCCCCACACACACACACACTTCACCCCTAAAGTATCTTGATAGTTGTGTAAGGTATTCCTATTACTGACTGATGATTCTGTGTCAGTGAGGCCCTAGGGCTGAACTTCAGATCTCTAGGGCTGAACTTCAGTCTTCTGGAAAACCTATCTAATCTCGGGGGGGGGGCAGTGTTTTCTCCCCCTCTTACTTATTTTTAAACCAGTTTCCTCTCATGAGAAAAGGATTTGCAGGACAGCTTTCTAGAGGCCTTCAGGGGTAGGTTTTTGCAAGTCCAAGTCTGATACTGCCATGAGATGTCTGTATTCGCATGTCCATGCCTGCCCTCTGTGCACAAATAAAAAAATGTTTAATGCTGAGAACAAGTCAGAAATCTTCAAGCCCCCCGCCCACTGTGTTGACATTAAGAACTTCTGACTTTAGGAAGTCTTTGATCTCAGCAAACTGCAATTTGTTGCAGTGTCCTAATCAGGCACTTGAGCAAACTGCAGTTTGTTTCCTTCCTAAACCCTGGTTTCTGACTTGGAATCCTGTCACCTTTGCAACATGTTGCAAATACTTTTTAAAGCTAGAAGCCCTCCATCTGGGCAGAGCATCTGAGGAGAGGCCAGAGGGGGAGAACTGAGGTGGGTGGCTCAAAGGAGAGGCTTTGCAGAAGCCAGGCTGACCCGTTCCCTGTAAGAGAGACTCCTGCTTCCCACCAATATACCTGGGGCAGAAGCTGTGCTGATTTGGGGCGGGGTGGTGGTGGGAGACACTGCCTTTTCTCATGTAATGCTCGATGCCCTTCCAATCTTCACCCAGCTCAACGTTTCACTTCTGTTCTTGGGTAAATGCCATTTAGCCCTGGTGATCTGAGGGTTTTTTCTCCCTTTTTAACTAGTACGTTAGTTTTGATTCATCTTCCTTTATTCCCTCTTGTCCTTTGGATGCCTCTCCCAAAGCCCTTGGCTCCTCTGTGCAGTTAGTTCCCTCCGGCCTCCTCAGCTTCTCAGCAATTTCCCCATCTTCCTCTGGCTTCCTCCCTGGTCTTGTTCCCTGCTTTGCCAGTCTCAAAACAATTTTGCTGTTAGCTGGTGTTCTAGCCTAGCCATCTCTTTGCAGCCCCCCTCCCCATTTTGGCCCGAGCTGCTCTTGCTCTGCCACTGAAAAGACTCCCCTGTCCTTTTGGCCGTCGGCCAGTTTTGACAGTGCTCATTCCATGCAAGCCTGCTCCAGCCCTCTTTGGAGGGGACTCTTGGCGCCAGAATTAGCAAGTAGTAGAGATTAGCAGCCAGGGGACTCTCCCTGGCCCGGAGCAGGAGTTGGTGCCCCTTTGGTCACAGGCTGACCAGGCTGGCTGCGCGGCGCGGGGCGGGCCTGCCTCATCCCCGTTCAGCAAGGGCCAGGAAGGAGCTGCAGGGGGCAGCTGTGGCCGAGGGCACAGGGAACAGCTTCACCACACGCCTGGCCACAGCAGCTCGCCCAACACGCACGTGCCAGGAGGGCCCTGTGACTTGGCTCGGAGCCACGGCTGCCCTCCTTCCCCAGGAGCCGTGCCTCCTTCCTTTGGTTTGGGGTGAACGGCATTTAGCCCTGGCTAGCTAGCTAGCTCCCAGGCTCCTTTTCGAGGCCTGTAGGTGTGCTTGGGGAGAAAGGAGGGTTTGCAGTGTGGGAAGAAAAGCCCTCTCGGTGCATGCGCTCAGTGGCAATTGGGAGTGAGCAAGCTTGGCTGGTGTTGTGGCCGAAGGGACTGGGCCACACTTGTCTGAAGGGGGTCTTCTGGGCTCTGGACTAGCCTGGCCCTCTGATGGGCCGCTGGTGTGTCTGTTAGCAGCTCTGGGGGCACACTGGCAGGAGGAGGCTGGGGGGCTTCTTCAGCTGCACCCCTGCCTCTTGTGGCCCTGGGCGCCTCTGCCTGTCAGCACCTTTGGCTGAAGCCTGACGGGTTCTTTGCGGCATTCTCATTTCCATTTTGTCTCCTAAAATATGCACTCGGGGTTCTGCTCGACAGACGCCCCTAATCTAATCTCCACGTCTGCTTTCTAATTTTCTCAGTCAGGATAAAACAAATTGGCCGGCGTTAATTGTCTGTGCAGCGGCCCGGAGCTTTGAGCTGTGATTTACGAGCCCTAAGCAAGCGCTCTGCAACACATTTTTCTTAATTTATTTTTAATGAGTCTCTCAATTAATTTTCTTGGAAACATCTTAATGATGTTGGAGGCGGATGTTAATGAGGTCTGCGCTCGTGCTTCACTTTGCATATTTGCAAGCCTGGAACAGCCTTGTGGTGCGTGCAGCCTCCGCTTCGTGACAGGGCCCTGTTGATGGAGGATGAAGAGGCCTGCATCACTGAGGGCCTCCGTGGCCCGGGCTGCTGGGAAGAACAGAACCACAGGTGACGCGACTCCCAGCCCACTTGTACCTGTCCTCTGCCACCAGCGCACAAAAGCCAGGACAAGCAGAGAAGCAAGCGCGCAAGGTCCCTAGCAAGGATGAGGCCATTCCCCCCTTCAGGGGCAAAGCCCCTTTGGGGAGAGGCGGCCAGAGTCCACCTCAGTGCCTGGCATTTACTGCTCCATCTTGCTTTCCAGGCAGGCAGGTCTCTGCAGATGCCGCCCTAAGAAGGAATGCTTTGTGTCGCTTCTGGCGGGTAGTGGGGTGAGCTCCCAGGCCCTGGAGATGCCTGAGTGGTGAAGCATCCCTCTTTAGTCCCTCCTCGCGTGCCTTTTGCTCAGGGACAACACGCCGCTTAGCTTCTCCCAGGGCCTGCACCAGTGCCAAGCAGCTAGCTTGGAATTAGCTGGCGGCTCACCGGAGCACTAGAGAGCAGGGGAAGCCCCAAGGAATCTAAACGGCAGGGCCCGGAAGCAAGTCTTGCCCAACAGGTTCCCAGGCCATAGAGGCTCGCTCTGGTTGGGATCCTGGCCCCAGGTAAGCACCAGCAGCGGGGCCTCTGTCGGGTAGGAAGAAGGGTGGCGATGCCCTGCTGCTTTCGTTGAGCAAGGAGAGCCCCCCAGAGGATGTCCGGGAGAAACTGGGGCAGCACCTCACACAGGGAGGGGGGGGCTTCATAGTCCAACGGGTGGGCACTTCTTGGAAACCGCCCCCCCCCCCACTGCCTCTTCAGATGGTGCTCGGAGCTGTGCAGAACTCCAGCAGGACGTGACCCACCTCAGAGGGCTCGCAGAGGGCTCCTGGCTTCAGGGCCACAGGCACCTCTTGCAGCCGCTGAAGGGCTCTCTGTCTTCTCCCTCTGAGGAAAGGAGGACATCTTGGGCGATTCCCACCATCCACTCAGGGAGGCAGGAGCTAACTTCCTTCCTCTTCCTGTCTAGCCTGTGGGACCACCCCTCTCTGTCCTCAGGTCTTCCCTGCCTCCGGGGAGAGCAGTTCTGTGCTAGGCTAGCTCGGCTACCCCCATTCCATTCTTAACCCTTAGTCTCTCTATTCCGCTTAGCTTCTGCTAGATTCCTTTTACGGTGCCTTAATCTTTTCTGTTGCCTAATTCTTTCTACTATTGACTGCTCCTTTTTTACTGTGCCGCCTGTCCTTTGTCTTCTTACTTTCACTTTCCTTTTCCCTCTCTTGAGGGGAAAAAAAGCAAAAGGAGCCACGGCATCTAGGGAGTCTTCGGACTCAGAAGACAGCTTCTTAGAACCAACAGCAGGTGGCTCACATGGAACCGTCCTGCCGACGGCGGAAACGCAACCGGCCGGCGCCGGCAATCCTCCAAGGTTTGCACGGCCCCCCGGCAAGAAAAGTCTCAGGCTCAACCTAAGCCTCCAAAACGGCCCCGGTCTTGATCGCCGGGAGGCAGAGAAGGCAGCGCGCCCCATCCTGCTGGCTGAGGGCGACGCTGATCGGCAGAGCTCCATTTCGGCAGGAAACGCTGCAGCGGCAGAATCTTTCCCGCACAAACCCGAGGACGCGGTTGCCATTCTCCCGGCGGGAGAAGATCATCTGGAACAAAGAGGCACCGCGCAGAGCTCCAGCCGAGATGGGCCTGAGGAAACTGTGAGTGACCCTGACAATAGCCTGTCCCCTGCAATCCTGTCGGCCATCCTGTCACTTTGCCAGCCAGAAGCACCTTGGCCCTGTAAAGATGCCAGGAATCTCCTTAACCCCTGGCACTACGTGAATGTGCCCACGCCAAACTCCTGGCTGGAGATTTTGCAGCAGGCCTTTCCCCTTTGGATTTAGCCCGGCCTCTACAACAGGATTTTTAGCCCTGCCTTTCCCTGTCAGATGGGTAATGTACAAAGGGCGCAAATTTGCCGGTGTCTTTGGACTTTTTAACTCTTAAGACTAACCAGGAGGGAGGAAATAGTGGTGTGGGTCTACCTCCTCCTCCCCCCTCCATGAGTAAGGCTGTAGCTCTGTGGAAGAGCTTCTGCTTTGTGTGCAAAGGATCCAGGTTTGTTCCCCATTAACTCCGGTTTAAAAGTTCAGGTAGATGAGGGGAAAAACCTCTTTCTGAGACCCTGGTGACCTGCTGCCAGTCTGAGGAGATAACACTGACCAATGGTCAGAGCATGGCCAGCAGATTCACACTCTAAAAATATCGTCCTGGCTTACCTCTTTCAGAGAGACAAGCTATTTGGGGATGCCCTGGGAAAGATCTAGATTGAGACCTAGGACAGAAGAATGTGTTGCCAGAAACTCTCAATCTGAGAGGCGATCCGTTGGCCCTCAGCCTTTTATTCACAACACACGCTACTAAGGTCCAGGCAAGATTCCAAATGGCCATCCTGGGGTTAATCTAGGCAGCCCTTTATTAAGGGGGGGGGGTCCTTTCAAGACCCCACTTGTAGTATAGCGGTTAAGTAACTGAGCAGTGATGCAGTACTCTGCAGGCTCAAATCTCACTGCTGCCATGAACTTGCCACATGGCCTTGGATAAACCGGTCCTCTCCGTCCCAGCTCTCCAGCTGTATTGTGGGGATAATGCTTACCTTGTCTCAAGATCAAACAGACAGTTCTCCACACGTGGAAAGAGATCCAACCTTAATACCCAGATCTCTAAGACAGGACTTGCTAGCTGTCCCTGTGAGAGGCCAACTACTCTTTACCATCAAGCCTGGGTTGACAAGCAGGCAGGCCTTACACCTAGTCTCACAAGGCTATTCCATACAATTTGAAAGCTGCCCTCCAGAAAGGGGTCTACTCAATCTTCTTCTCAGTCCCTAAAAAGAATAGTGACTGGAGGGCGTTATTAGACCTCAAGTTTTTGAACGAGTTTATCAAATTGTATCACTTCTGAATGGAGACTGTACACTCAGTTGCAGTGACCAATCGATCAGAAGAACACATAACATCTACAGATCTCACAGAAACATACCTCCGTGTACCAATTCTGACAGCCCTTTAACAATACCTAAGATTTTATGTTAAAAACAAAAACAAAACCAGCAGTTCTGAGCCATCCTGTTTTGGCCTGTCCACACACCAAGATTATTCACAAAATTCATGATCAACCTCATCATAGTTTCAGGGACGGGGGGTATTCATGTTCACTTGTACCCAGATGATCTCCTGATCGGTTCAAGTTCAAGAGAAAATCTCACCACAACACTCAATTCACCATTCAGGTCCTACAAGCTTGAACACCTGGGTTAGATCAAAGTCACCAAAAGGGTTTTTTCTATCCCTCACCAAAGAAAAGGTCAGGAAGACCAAACAGCTGACTGAGCCTGTCATCAGAGTGCAAAATCACTTCTCACGACACTACTGAAACTGATGGGTTGGCTAGTGGCCACCTACAATGCAGTACCTTTGGGGTCATCTATAGGCAAGACCACCTCAGACCTTTCTTAGGTCTCATTAACAACAGATCATGGAGAAGACAGATCTTCCCGTTCAGATACCACTTCAGATCAAAACCCATCTGAGCCAAGGTCAACAACCCAATGCAAAGCAAAAGATTCATGATCCCTCAAGAACAACAAATATTTACAGGAGTAAGAATCAGGTTAGACATGTCTTCCTATCAATGACTTAGAAAGGTGAGCAATTTGTCTGGCCCTGTTCCAGTTCAGAGATCCGTATTGGACAAGGTTGCAGGCAAAACATATATAAACAAGCAGGGGGGATCCAAGACCTCGAGGCGACACAAGGTGGCAGCAAGGATACTTACCTGGGGGGATGGTCACCTAGCTTCGATCAGAACTGTACACATCAAAGACATATCCAATGCCCAGGCAGACTGGCTGAGGGGACAACAGGGGAATAGTCCCTCAAGAAACATCTCATAACATTGCACTTCGCAACACCTCATGGACCTGTGTGCGTCCCAACACAGCCATCAACTACTGGGGTACATGACAAGATTTGTTCTACCCACAAGCAGATGCCCTGACATTGCAGTGGCCATTAGGCCTCCTCTGTGTATTACTACCCATACCAGTAACAGACCATGCCTTTCCACCCTCCAACAGATGGTGATATTTCCACCTCTCATCATACTGACCTCTCCGGTCAAGTTACAGCAGGGACCGATTTGGCTCTCTCATTTAGACTTACTCTGCTTAACGGTGTGGAAATAGAAAGGAACACCTTCCTAAGATGGGGATATTCCTCAGAGGTGGCCAACACTCTCCTAGCATCCAGAAAACAGTTTATGCTCAGAATTTCAAAAAGAGTCCAGTGGCACCTTTGGGACTGGCCAGCTTTGTTGTAACGTGGGCTTTCGGGAATCACAGTTCTCTTCGTCAGATGCTCAGAATTTACAACTCTCTTTGGGAAGCCCTCACTTAGTAGACGTTTTACACAGCCCTGACCAAACATCCATTTGAACCGGTCAAGGATGTTCCCCTGAGAAGGCTGAGAATGAAGACTATCTTCCTTAATATGTTCGCATCTATCAGAAGATTTAGTCAGACCTGAACTCTCTATCTTTCCCAATGGTAAGGTGATGCCCCGGACTGTCTTCCAAAAGCGTATTCCAAACTGCATAGTTTGCAAGAGATAAGGCCACCCTTTTTTCTACCTGTACCCTAAATAGACTAGTGAGAGGCTCTGACACAACCTAGATGTCAGAAGGAGGCTCAAGGCCTCTCTGCTCCGAACAGTGCAAATTAGAAAGTCAGTCTTACTGTTCTTAAATATATCTCCCCTCAATTTGGGGAAGAAAATGTCTTCAGCAGTGGTAGGTGCCAATAGCAAAACATACACTATTAAAACTCCCTAAAAAAAAAAACACCTCTCTTCATAGAGGTTCCTTGTGGAATGCCAGCTCACTCTTTGGGGAGTGCTACTACCAGTGCAGCATTACACAGGAACACTTCTGTAGAAGAAGTCTGCAAGGCAGCAACAAGGTTGTCGGTCTTGACCTTTTTAAGATGCTACAAATCAAATCTATACGATTCAGCGGACACTGACTGTAGTGGGAAAGTACTGCAGTGCATGATCATGGACGAAGACCACATCCCACCCAGAAACTAGAAACTGCTTTGGGAGCACCCAAGATGTCCTCCGCCTCAGAGGGAGAACGGACCTTTGGACACTTGCCGTGAAGGGTCCTTCTCCTCTGAGGAAAGGAGGACATCTTGCCCTCCCCGGGTCTCCGTCCTCCTCTAGCCTGCTGCCTCATTCTTCTTCCTCCTCCGGGTTATGCTTTATTTACAGCACATGTTAATGCAACAGGTGTTTTTTCTCTCAGTATTGACAGTTGCTGAATGATAAATTCAGTGTTACTGCTTTGTGGAGTCACCTGAACTGAAGAGAGGGTGGTCCCACATGCCAGACAGGAAGAGGAAGGAAGTTAGTTCCTGCCTCCCTGACTGGATGGTGGGAATCGCCCAAGATGTCCTCCTTCCCTCAGAGGGAGAAGGGCCCCTTCGCGGTCAGTGTCCAAAGGGCCGTTCCCACCACTTGCCAGACTGTGTTACACCAGAAAGCAGCAGAGAAGAAGCAGCTTCTGCCCCTGAGAGAACGTGGCAACAGTGTGGAGTTTCCCTTAACAGTCCCGTGGAAGGAAGGACATTTCGACAGGTGGTAATAAAGCGAGGCATGGGGAAGGTTTCACTGGCCTTTGCCTGGGGGGGGGAGGAACCTGGGGAGGGGGGCAGAAGTCCCGGCATTGGGTCAGCCGCTGTTGGGGATGGCACTCCTTGGTGGGGCCCCGTTGTGATTGCAGCAGCACTTGAAGAGAACCTCACCCTCGGAGGCACGTGAAGTGCCTCTGGCTTGTGACGGAGCCATTCTCCCAGGACTAGAAGCCCCACAGGGGCTGCGGAGAAGATGTGTCCCTTTGGGAGATCTCACTGCTCGTGGGAAACCAGGGCCCAACCATCCAGGGCAGAGCAGCTCTCCTCTCCAGCCTCCTGTGCGGCTTCAGGCAGTCTAGAGCTTTTGCCTGCTCTTTTGGTCCCAGGGCTGGGCAACAGACAGGCTCCCTGTATAGCCTGGAGGGTGGATGAAATGCCCCAGTGAATGCTGATTGACTTGCCCACTGTGCACCGGGGGGGTCTGTGGTCCAAGCCGGGTATAAAAGCTGGGTGTGAAATGCCTCCATTTGACCTGGACTGTGGGGGCAAGGGCCACCGCCTGCCCTCCTGCCTCCTGCCTGCCTGCCGTTGGGGTCCTGATCAGGCCAGGCCATCTCTGGCTCTGCATCCTCTTGCATTCCGAGGGAGGGAGGAAGCTGCTATTGATCGAGAGCATTTGAAGGGAAAGGGCTCGCCTTGGCTGTCTAAACACTATTGATCCTCTGCTGGCCCTGCTGCTGCTGGCCAGGATGACGGGATTAAAACCTCATTGCTGACAACTTGTTCCTTGGAGGCTGGCTGGCTGGCGAGAGCACACGAGCCCAGTGGCCATGCGGCTCTCAAAGCTGAGGTGGCAGCAGAGGGACCCGCCTCCCCACCTGCCTCTGGTAAAGGAGTTGGCCTCAACTGGCATCTCTCGGACTTGGGAGCAGTCGGCCGTTCTTGCCACCTCCGCCTGGGGTGGGGTGGGGGGTGCTGGGTCAGCTTGGCCCCCAATGCTTCCGGGCCTCTCTCCACTTCGGCGGCCCCCTCCCGGTGGACCTCTCTTGGCACGTCCAGTTTCCTGGGTTTCCCTCACAGCTCTGAGCAGACGGGAAGTGGGAAGGGGACGTGCCTCTTGAGGCCAGGGGGCTGCAGGGTCTTTCTTTCAGGAGGCGATTGCTGGCCCGGTTTTCTTCTGCCTTTTCTTGAGGGGAATCCCTTTCAGGTTGTGGCATTTAATTCAGCATGGGCTCCTCGCTCCGATTTCTTTCTTGACACCTTGTGAGAGTGGGGGAGAGAAATTGGGCCTGCACGCTTCTTTGGAATCTCTTCTTTCCATCCCTGGAGAAAACTTTCTGGTGGGGTAGAGAAATCCAAGTGTGCTGGGCAGGGAAGGGGGGATCTGTCCCAGGGGAACGGGCACGTCAGACGTACCCGCCCCCCCCCCCCCCGTAAGAGAGCCGGACCTGAGACCCTTCGGAATGGAATGGCGGGGTCAGCTCCCCTGGTTCTTCCCAGCAGTGCCTCTCCACCTACCAAGCCCTGAGGGTGAATGAGCAGGCGCCTGTAAGCATCTGCCAAGTCGCTCTCAAAGGCTTCACTGCACGAGTCCAGGGACTGCCTGAGTCGAAGCACTTTACTGATAAGCTACTAGAATCAGGCCCCTACTGCGTTCCTTGCCAGGAATGGCTCTTCTCTACAAGCACATAACATCTATAGGATTCTTAGCGCAGCCTAATCCCCACCTTTAGGAAACGGCAACGTTCAAGAGATGAGCAGCAGGACAAAGCAGAGATGATGTGTTGGAAACTTCCGGGCCGTGAGGCGCTGCTTCCCAGGCTAAAGAGGAAACACGCAGATAACAGCAGAAAGTGCGGACTGTCACATCCCAGTCAGAGAGCAGCTTCAGCCCTTCTCGCCAGAGTCAAACAGTACACAGGGCCTTGCAGAGTATGACATGCTGACAGCGCCCTCCCGCGGGACAAGACTCCGGCAGGAGTGCTCAGTCTGTCCCTAAGGAACGTGCATCCCAGGAGAAGGGGCTGGCTGCTGAGGGGCATGTGGTGGTCATGTGTTTCCAGGCACTGTTGGTTGACTGGGAGACCAGCCAGAAGGGGGTCTGTTCTGGCCTGGAGCTCAGGAGTGCCCCAGCCAGCTGCCACGGGTTGTGAGTTACATGAGGAGGGTCTTGCAAGCCAAGATCTTCCCAGGGCAGAGGAGCCGTTGGCCTTCCTTTGGAAGCAGCATGGGTGTGCCTAGGGATTTCTCCCCCTGTGCCCCACTGGGCTTGAGCAGAAGTAAGCAGGAGAGCCAGCCGCTGCTTCACTCCTCTGCGCTCCGTAAAGAGTTGTGGCAGTGCCCTGCTCTGCTCTCCCCTCCCCTCGTGGGGCTGCTTCTCCCCAGGTGCTCTCAAGGGGACTGGCTCTCTTTCGCCTCAGCCACCGCCAGAGCAGAAGCAGGAGGCTCAGCTGTCTGGAATGGAGGCCAAGCTCCAGCAGCTGGCACAGGGCGCAGCTGCCTTGCCTCTGCAGACTGGCCCCCTCCTGGGCTGCCTTTACTGCTGCAAAACCGCCCCCCCCCCCCACACACACACGCTGGGGGAAAGGAAGGTTCCAAGTTCTAGGCATTGTCTCTAGAATTCCCTTGGTCCTCAGACTAGTTCTCAGCCAGGGCCTTTCCTTTCCCAGGTAGGCATCCGTGTCCATGTGGGCATGTCTGAAGGCTGTGGGAGAGGGTGGGTCGTGAGTGACAGATGAGGGGATATTTGGGAGTGGAGCTCCCAAGGCCAGCCCTCCCCAAGCCCCTGGGCAAAGGGAAGCCCTCCGCTTGGAGGCTCTAGGGGGCAGTAAAGGGGACTGAAGGAACCCCAGCCCAAGGGCTGGAAGCCATGCCCCCGCCTGAATGTTTCCCTTCTAGGCACGGACCGTGCTTGGTTGCCACACAGGTTGATCTTGGTAAACTGGGGTTGGGCAAACCCCTTGGCTCTCAGCACCATGAAGACTGGAAGCCAGGCTATTTCTGAGATAGGTCTGCAGCTCAAAGCTATATTGGCAACTAATGCCCCTGGGGCTTAGCCCAAGAGAGCCTCAGGGAAGAGTCCCCGGGGGTGTGCTGCACAAAGCTTTGCGAGGACACCTCCTCCTTCTCCGCAGCTCACCAGGAAGGAGGCTGAAGGGAGCTGCCTCCGGGGGCAACTTCACCCCCTGCAGGACAGGCGGCAGAGGAGCCTGTGGGACTCTTGGCATGTGCAGGAGGAGAGGAGGATGGTGGAGCAGAGGCGGGTCATCCATCCGCTCCGGCACGAGAAGCAGGCCCCCCTCCGCCAGGTCAGAGCACCCCGGATGGCCCCTTAGAGTGGGCCTGGCTCTGCCCGCCACACTTTGCTCCCTGTGCTTTCAGTGAGGGTGAGGGGTGGCCCTGGACTTGGTTGTCCTCCTTTAGCGGGAAGCAAGCGCTCCCAGCCTTGTGTGGGCTGGCTGCCCCCCAGCCGGGCTTTGCTGCTGGCTCTGTGGCAGGAGGGCTGGCAGTCGGAGTGCTCCAGAGCCCTCCGCAGAGCCTTCCTGGCTGACCCTCGTTGGCTGCGCCACTTGCAGGGCCAGGGCGAGGCAGCCCTCCTGGAGCAGCTGCAGGGGGAACTGAGCTCCAGCCAGCAGGCCCACCAGGTGGAAATGGATCAGCTGCGAGGGAAGCTGCAGCGCCTGCAGCAGGAGCTGGATGTCTGCAAAGGGCGCAACCAGGACAACCTCTGCAAGCTGCAGGCCCGCGAGTGCACCGTGGAGCAGCAAGGCCTGGACCTGGACCTCTTGCTGCGCCAGTGCCAGGTTCTCAAGGAGCAGGTGAGCCCCACCCTCGGACAGCTGGGGGTCACGGGCACCCTTCCCCCCCCCCCCCCCGCAGCCCGCGAGCCTCTCCCTTCTCACTCCCAGCTCATTTACTACGAGGAAGTGACCCAGCAGCAGGAGTCGGTGCTCTCCCAGCAGCAGGAGCAGGAGCGCCGCAGGCAGGAGCAGCTGGCCCAGGCGGAACACAGTGCCAGGGTGCTGGAGAGCAGCCTGGGCCTCTACAAGAAGAAGTACCAGGCCTCGCTGGGCAGGGCCGGGGAGCTGGAGAGCCAGGTGCAGCGTCTGGAGGAGCTGGCCAGCCAGGTGCGGCCCTGGGGGCAGAGGGTGGCAACGGGGGGGGGGGGCTTCTGCTGGCTGCCGCCTTGGCTCTGACCTGCTCGTGCCCTTCTCAGGCCAAGGAGAGGGAGGAGGCTGCCCGGAGCCTGCAGGAAGAGCTGCAGAGCCAGTGCTGCCAAGCAGAGGGCACCATCGCCCGGCTGGCCCGGGAGCTGCGTGGGGCCCGGGAGGAGCTGACCCAGGGGCGGCACCTCACCAGCCAGCGTGAAGAGGCCGTGCAGGAGCTTCAGGAGCAGCTGGCAGCCAGCCACACCAAGGTCCTAGCCAGGGGCTCCAGGGGAGGGGAGGGGAGGGGGCAGGCCTGCTTCTGCTCTCCGGGAGAAGGAAGGCAACACCCCACCCCGCTCCGTGCACCCCACAGCTGCTGGACCAAGGAGAGGCGCTGGCAGCATTGCAGCAGGACTTCGTGGACTACAAGGCTTCCCACACCTACTGCAACAGCAGCTACGAAAGCCAGGTCATCAACACGGAGACCCTCCGGCAGGTAGGCGCCTGCTCACCATTGGGGAGGGAGGATCTCCAGGGCCCAACGGCTGACTTGGTCTGCCTTTATAGAAGCTCCTGCAGGTGGAAAGCGAGAACTCGGAGCACCAGCGGCAGGCGGAGGAGTACCAGAGCCTGGTGCGAGACTTGAAGCGGGAGTTGGTCAGAGTGGCAGAGCAGAAGAACTGCGCCAGGCAAGGTCCGGGCAAGCCACAGTCCCATCCCTGGCCTTGACTGACAGCCACCTCTGCCCAGTCTAAACACTCACTGCCTGCAGCAGGCAGGTGGGCAGGCACGTTGCCGCCTGCCATGCTATGCTGATGTCTTCTTTCAGAGGCGGCTCACCTAGAGCTGGAAGTCCAGGGTCTGCGGCTGGAGGCAGCAGCCGAGCAGGAAAGGCGGCAGCTGGAAGCGGCAGGGGAGCAGCAGCGGGGGCAGCAGCTGGAGGCAGAGCTGCAGCAGTGCCGGCAGCTGTGTGCCCAAAAGGAGCAGGTGAGCCCCTCTGCCAGCTGCGGGCAGGGAGGGGGTAGGGCCTCCTCTGCTGAGCCCCTCTCCCCTCCTCCCACAGGCCATCCAGAAGCGGGACGAGGTCCTGCGCAAATCCCAGCTGGAGATGGTGCGTGCCCGCAGTGCCCTGCAGGAGAAGGGGCGGGAGGTGGCCCGGCAGCGGGCTGGGGCCCAGCAGCTGGAGACCAGCCTGCAGAGAGCTCAGCAGGAGCTGCAGCGGAGCCAGAGGGAAGGCGCCTCTCTGCGCACAGAGGCCCAGGCGCTGCAGCAAAGTCTGCGGGAGAGCCAGGAGCAGCAGCGGCAAGCTGGTGAGAGGGGAGAGGAGGAGGAGGCTGGGGGGGGGGGGCGGGGGGAACCAGAGTGTGCTGGGGCTCAAATATGCAGTGCTTGTCTTTTGCCCAACCGTCTTCCGGGCAGCTAATGAACAAAGGCTCAGAAAGCACTCGCTGCGTGTACGATGCAAGACAGAAACGGGAGCCTGTCCCTTTGCCTCTCTGCACTTCCAGCCTGCCGGGACCCTCGGCCAAGTAGCTGTGCAGAGGGGCTGGGCTGGGGGGGCGGGGGGCAGGCTCCTCCGGGTGCCTGTTTGCATTCGATGCAAGCAAAGGCATCCAGACGCCTGCAGGCCAAGCTCCAAATGTTGTCTTCCTAGCTCTTGTCAGGCTGTGTCTGGAAGGGAGCCCTTCCTCTTGCCCTCTCCTAACTCATGGGGCACTCCTCAGCCGCTTGCTACACAAAAACTCTTGGCGTGACCGAGGTTCCGTTCAGGAGAAGCATCCGTAGAAATAAAAAAGGGTGTTAGTTTTACAGGGAAGAAGCTTTTGATGGGCTAAAACTTCTGCATCTCAGAGGAAGGCCTTCCGTATTTAGCCCGAGCAGCTCTCAGGGAACACAGAGATCCAGCAGAGAGGAGCCAGCAGGGCCAGAGAGGGAGCCCCAGCGGTTACCCCCAAGGGTGAAAAGGGAGTGAAGCTCCCTGTTGGTATTCTCGTTACTCTCTTGATCCCGTGCAGGAGGAATGCCGTGTGATCGACTGCAGAGCGCTCCTCAGGGGGAAGCGTCCTGGGTCAGACAGAGCCATAAGCAGCATGCCAGAAGAACGTCCCTGATATGGGCAAGGGTACTTCCCTTCGTTGCTTCCTGAGCTGCTTTAGAAACATTGCTTGGGAGCTACAAAGAGGTTTTAAAACAAGATCTGAAACTGCTCTTAGCTAATTTTTGAACGTATTTTTTGAAGTGCCTTTCACCATTTTCAAATTGTGCTTGTCAGCCATTCAAGTGTTAAATTAGTAGTTGTGAGAGTGCAAGAGGAAATTCCCTCCCACCCTTAAGGCCTGTCCTGTGTACCTCTGCATAGCACTAGATACCAGCAACTTTGCATCTGTCTTGGCGTAACCCTGACTGCATTGCAAGGGAGTGGGGGGGGGGCTACTGTGGGAAGAGGAGATTTGGATTTTGGCAGGCGCTAGCGGGAGGGCAGAGCTGCTCAACTCCTACTGTGGCAAGCTGCCACTTTGGGCTCTGGAAGGAATTTCCCTCCAGGCCAGATTGGCTCGGGGCCCTGGAGGTTTTTGGACTTCTGGGCATTGGGGTCGGGTCCCTGGGTAGTGGGGAGCAGCTCCGATACTGTACTAATCTTACACTGTGTAATCCGCCTTGAGTCTCAGTGAGAAAGGCGGGACTATAAATGACAACAGCCACCACAATAGACAACCCTTGGAGTCCCTGCCAGCTCTAGGATTCTATGGTCTCCAACCACATGGATTTATTCTGCAGTATTTCTGACTTGTGATGCCCCCTCCCGCCCGCCCCCCGCCCTCTCTGTCTGGGTCCACAGATTGTGACGCTTTCCGCATTGGCCCCTGACTCAGTAGGCGGCCCCCAAAGCCTTGCTGGCCCATCCCTACATCTCATGCTGTGCAAAGACCTGCTTTTCTGGGCTGCGGGGAGCGCCCCCCACCCCCACCCCGGTCTGCATGGCCACTGCATACTGTAGTTCTGCACGTCTGAAGCAGAGAGAGTCCCTCCAGCACCACCTCCTGTGGAGCGTGCATTTGATGGGAAGCTGGGTGGTACCTTTCTCGTCTGCCTTTCTGCCTGCAGGCCCCCCCTCCACTGCTCAAAAACAGTGTGGAAGAACAGAATGGAATTGCGCCATCCACAGAAACAGTGCCACGCTAAGAGATGCCTGTGAGGCGCATTGGGTTACTCTCCCTGCACTTTTGCCAAGCAGGGAAGCTTTCCCTGACTACAAACAGGGCCTAGCAGCTCCTCCCCTCAACAGATGGGCCGTACTGCTGATGCCCACAAGCAGGGGCCGTTTCGTAGAAAAAGAGCGGCAGGAACTCGTTAGCATAACTCATTAGCATACGCCACACCCCTTGCCCTCACCGGAAGTGTGTCATTAGCATAAGTGGTTTGCGTATGCCACACCCCCTGACATCACCTATCCTGGCTGTTTTGGACCCAATCCTGGCCATTGAGGGCCGAAATTGGGCCCAAAATGGCAAAGGGGGCTGAAAATGGCCCCAAAGGGGGCCAAAATGGTCAGGATCGGGCTGCTGCTGAGCGGGAGAGTGATCCACCACCCACCAGAGGCCCAATCTGGGCCATTTCGGGACCAATCCTGGCGGTTTCGTCCCCGATCCTGGTCATTTTGGCCCCAATCCAGGCCACAATGGGCCCAAAATGGCCGAGAGTCAGGTGGGTGGGGCCACCTGACCTGAGACCTCTTTGGAGAACTACCGAAACTGCGTTCCTGTGCGTTCCCCCTCAAAATGAGCCCTGCCCACAAGTGCTCTGCAGTGACAGCCCTTCATCTGCCTCACAGCCCAGGAACTGGCGCAGCAGAAAGAACTGGTGCAGCTGGCCCAGAGCAGCCTCTCCCATGCCCAAGAAGAGCTGGGCGAGCGCGTTGCTGAGGTCATGCATCACATGCAGGCTGGCCGCCAGATGGAAACAGAGCTCCAGGCCCTCAAGGACAGGCTCGCCGGTGCTGAAGTGGAGCTGGAGCAGAAGAGGTAGCATTGGGCCTGCCTGGGGCAGACTGGGGTGCGGGCAAGGAGGCAGCAGGGCTTTCTTCTTGGGCTGGGCCCCTGAGAAGAGGACGCTCTCTGCCCAGGGAAGAGTTCGGCCTCCCTTTAGCCCTCTTTGTCTCCCAGAGTCCTGTTGGAGGAGCTGACGGAAGAGCTGAGTGAGTCCAAGCTGCGATACCAGGCAGCTGCCCAAGAGTCCAAGCAGCACCAGCAGGCAGCCACCCAGCTGGAGCTGAAACTGGAGAGCAGCAGAGAGGGGCTGAAGGGGCTGCAACAGCAGGTGGGGAAGCTCTGCCTGCCCCACGGAGGGGCGGGGCGGGGCGGGAGGGCCGAAGGGCCTGCTGGGGCCTGAGCCTTGTGTGCGCCCTCAGGTGCAACGGCAGGAGTCCACGCTGGAGATGCTGCATGCTGAGGTGAGCCAGCAGAAGCACCGGGAGGACGACTTGGAGAAGCAGCTGCTCCAAGCCAAGGAGCATGCAGCGGGGCTGGCTCATGAGCGCAAGGGCCTGCAGCAACAACTCCAGACCAGCGAGCAGAGGGTGAGCTACGGGGCAGGGAGGCCGGAGGGGCAGGGGCGCCTGAGTCCCACAGCGGCTGACCGTCACCGGCCCCTTGACAGTGGCAGGAGGAGGAGCAGAAAGGCCAGCACCTGCAATGCCTCCTAACGGAGCGAGAGGCAGATAACAGGCTCCTGCGAGAGCAGCTGAAGCAGCAGGCAGCTCGGCTGGAAGTGGCGCAGGGGAACCTTGAGCACACGCGGCTCCAGCTGCAGCAGCAGACGGCAGAGGTGAGTCCTGCCCCATGGCCCGCCTCCCTCCCTCCCAGGCAGCAGCGGCTCTGCAGGGTGACCATTTGCATGGTCTCCCCTCTCAGGCACTGCAGCAGGAGGCAGCTCTGGCCCAGCTGCACACCGAGTTGCATGCAGCGCAAGAGAGGGAGCAGCAGGGCAGCCACAGCCTGGCCGCAGCCAAGGACATTGCCCAGGACCTCAAGCGGCAGCTCGCCTCCTGCCAGGCCAGCCAGAAGGAAGCTCTGGAGCAGGTAGGGCGAGAGGAGGACGGGGGCTGGGCCCCTCTGGGAGGGCTGCCGCCAGGAGAGCTGGGCATTACCAACTCCCCTGCCTCCTTGGCAGCTAGAGCAGAGAGGGCGGGAGGTGTCCTGCCTGCAGGCAGACCTCCAGCTCAGCCGCCACCACGAGGACCACCTGGAAGAAGAGCTTGCCGCGTGCCAGGAGCGGACACAACAGCTGCGAGGCCAGCTCCAAGCCCTGCAGAGGCAGCAGCAGGAGGAGGTGAGCAGCGCCTTTGCCCAGGCCGGCCGGCCGCCTTCCAGCGGGCGGAGCTGCCCGTGGGCTCAGCGATCTCCCCTTCTGACAGGCCTGCTGCTCTGAGGAGCGGCTGGGGGAGATGGACCGCCAAGTGCAGCACTGGCAGCAGGACCACCGGGCAGCTGAGCAGGCCCTGGCCGACAAAGACGAGGAGCTGGTGGTGCTCAAGGTGGAGCTGGCTGCACTGGAGGAGAAATGGCACGCTGCCGCAGAGGAGGTGAGAGGGCAGGGTGGCTTGGCCCAGCAGCTAAGTGCCTCCGGGGACGTCGCGGCAGCCTCGAGGGGCACGAGCCCGCTCCCCCCTCCACTGTGGCTCATGCTCTTCTTCCCCTGGGGCTTTCTTGACAGAGAGGAGAGCTGCAGAATGAACTCAGCCTCTTGCGGCAGAACTTTGTCGTCTCCAGCAAGGAGGTAGGAGCTCCTCCCAGACGCAAGGTCCTCCCAAGGGCACGGAGGGGCCCCTCTCTGCTACCGCTGCTGCTCTCCAGTTTCCACCCATGAAACCCTGCCCAGCAGCCGACTCAGGGCTCAGGGCAAAGCTGGATAGAGGCTTGGGGGCATCTGGAGAACCGGTGTGGAGTAGTGATGAAGATTGTTGGACTGGAATCAAGGAGATCCCAGGCCAAGGGCCCACTCTCTTTGGAGCTTGGTGGGTGACCTTGGGCTAGTCACGCTCAGCCCTACATACTTTGTAAGGGGTTGGTGAAGGGAAACCGGAGGAGGGGAGAATGAGGTTGGAAGCGACTTCGGCTCGCCACTGGTGAGAAAGGCGGGCTGTGCGCATGCACGACGCGACGTCTTTCTGGCTCAGTGTTTCCTCACCTCCCACCTGCCTAACCCCAGCCTCTTTGTTGCTGTCCTCTCCTTTCATCTGCAGGAGATCTGGGGCTGACTGTAACAGGCCCTGGGGCCAGCCCCTTTCTCTCTGGCCTGTGGAAAGCTGCCCTAGAGTCTTTGGGTGTCTTGAGCTTGCAGAGGCCCTGCTGATGAGCTCTGGGGGCCCTCTAGGACTCTGCCATCTCTCTTCTTCTGTGGCAGGTGGAAACCCTGCAGACCTCGCTGGAGGCAGCACGTTCTGACGGCCGTCGCCTGCACCAGGAGAGTGAGCTGATGGTGGCCAATGTCAGCCAGTGGGTCAAGGAGCAAAAGTGAGTGGCAGGCAGTCCTTGTGGGCCAGGCCGCCTGGCTCCCACTCAGGCACCTTCCTCGCTGGGCCTGCAAGCGGAGAGAAGCTCGTGCTGCATTGCCCAGCAACACTCTGGAACGAAGGACCACTGGGATAGGCCATAGAGTCACTCCAGGCTGGAGAAGGGAAGAGGGAGCTAGCCACCCCCACAGCCTTTCGGGGTGCTCATGCGGCTCCAGCAGCATCTGCTGGTTCTTATCCCTGGAGCGGGGGTGGGGAAGGGAGTGAAGGGCTCCTTCCCGACTCCCAACTTTCCTGACAGGCAGGTGAACGAGCAGTTGGGCCACAAGATCCGAGACCAGATCAAACAGATTGCTCAGCTGACAGGTGAAAAAGAGTAAGTGGGGTAACTTTGGTCTGCTGAGGAGCCTTCCCTGGGGCCGGGGCCCTGACTCCCCTCCCTTGAGGCTGAAACGGAGAAGAGGTGCTCCCTGCCGCACGAGGAAGCCGCCAAAGCAAATGAGGTGTTACGCAGCGTTCAACAGCAAATTCTTCTGGGGCTCCGCAAGAGAGCCGCAAAGATGCAGTATGTCTGCCTGCCTCCTGCAATCTGCAGAAGGGATCTGATGTCCTTTGACAAATGCAGTCACGTGACCCCTTCACACTTCCTCGACGGAGTGGCAAGCGAGCCATTCCGGTTGCTGGCTGGCAGCTGCCAATCAAAGCAATACTCGAGATAGCAAAGGGAGAGAGATTCTAAGACCACCGTGTTTGTCATCAAGTAATTCCTCATGAATGCTCTGAAGGATGTCTAGGGAGCCATTCAGCAGGGGCACGCCCCTCCTTGCTGCCCCCGCCACACTGCAGCCTGCCTTCCTGCCTGTCCTGCCGCCAAAGACCGTTCCCCTCCCCAGGGTCCTTTACTGGTAGGCCAGTTCCGCCCCAGCAAGCTTGCCCTGAGCAGCAGCCGCAGCAGCAGCACCACGCCCTGGCGAGAGGGCCGCTGCCGCTGAAGAGCCCCCATGTCCTAGCATGGCTGAGGAAACAGAAAGGTAGCCTTGGCGTGGAGGGAGGAGGGAGCCCCTCGTGGGTTGGGGGTGCCCTTGCCTTGTGCATGAGGGGGGCGGGAAGGTTTTCCCGGCTGAAGGTAGAACAAACATTTGAGTATGAGCACACTACAGCTGAGAGGTCCTGGGGGTCTGGGGCAAAAGGGGCGAGTGCTGGCCACCTCTTGGAGCCCCACCCCCACCCCCAAGATGGTCCTGCTGGCAGCAGCTGCTTCAAGGCCTGCCTCCAGCTGCAGCCGGGCAGAACCCTGATGTAAGGACACCCTCTGCCCCTGGGATCAGGGAAACATTGCTCCTGCCCCGAGCTTTGTGCACAGTCTGAAGGAAGCTTTCTCTACAGGCATCTCCAGGGATTAACAGAGAGACTCCAACAGGAGAATAAGCGCTTGAAAAACCAAGTGGATGAATGGCGCATTGAGCAGGAACGCCTCAAGGTGAGCCAGAGGTGATGTAGACAGCTGCATGCCCCGTGGTACACCCCACTGGGGGAATAGCTGCATACAGCTCATGCCCATTGCCACCATGGCTGGGCAGGGGACCTGGCAAGCAGGGCGTCCCCTTGCTGCTTTAGACTGCCTCAAAACGGAAAAAGCAGGCAGCTGGTGGCCCGTACCTCTCTCTTGGGGGAGGGGACACACAGCTACAGACATCCTTGGCAGAAAGGCTGGCAGGAGTCTTACGTGCTGATGCAGAGTCTAGCCTTCGCCAAGAACTCGTAGAACGGTGCCCGCCTCAAACTGTTGTCACGCCAGTAGTGCCTTCATGGGGGTTTGGATGGGCTGATGAAGCAGGGCTGGAGGGGAGGACTCCAGTGACAAGCCCTAGGAGGAGGAGGAGGAGGCCGCCAGCAGCACAGGATGCAAGGGGCTAACTAGAACCCCCTTGGGGGAAGCCTCCAACGGACCAGCCAGCAGAGGGGAGCAGTGACCACTAGGCATGGCTGTGTGCAGACTGGCTCGTCCGTCCCCCCACCCCTGAAAAGCATGTGGGCTCCGTGCCTTCCCATGTGCTGCAGGCTCTCCGCTGCAATACCTGGGACTCCTGCGAGGACCAGAGACAGCCGTGGCACCTGCTCCCGAGGGAAGAGTAAGTGTTCCTCCACCCCTCCTCTTCACCCAGGCAGAGGCCAGCGTGGGATACGGAGAAGGGTCTTCCCTGCTTCCCTGCTAGCAGCCCAGTGGCAAAGGAGCACAGCCCTGGTCGGGTCACCACCTATAGGTGCCAGCTGCCCAGTGCCACCAGCTGCCTGCAGCTCCCAAGCCCAAGGGGCTATTGAATGGGGCCGGAATGGGATTCCTGAGAGCTGGGGCCCTCTCCTCCGCCCCGGGCTTGAGAGAGGCGGGGAAAGAGAGGGTGCTTTCCTGCTGCATGGAGCCTCATGCGCTCAAGGGGGGGAGCCGCGACCATAGAAAAGAGAAGGCAAAGAGGGGCGCCTTTCAGGACAACTTCCCCCTGCCAGCCTCCAGTTTTTCCACACTGTCAAAAAAATTCTCCTCCTCTTAAAACACTCACACAAACTGCCTCTAGCTTGGTGTTTTAAATTTCTGCAAGGACAGAAAATAAAATATTAACCTTCGTTTTACTCCCCCTGCTGCTGAGGGTAGTAGCTAAGCCAGTCATCAAAGCCATGCCCCCCCCCCCAACACACACACACACACAAACTTTTTGCCTTTCATTCACAGTCAGTGCGCAGGCTGGAGACGATGCAAAGCCCTCGCCACAAAGTGGGATCGACCGTAGCCTCTGGCCTGCTGCTGGCCACAGCTGAAAAGAGCACTTACGGGCAGCTGCCAAGCCCAGTACCAGATCCAACTGGGTCCAGACTGGACCATCTGCTGTAATCATGTGACTTGAAGAAAAATGGACTTGTACAAAATACTATGCCAATAAACAGGAAAGGTGCTGAGCTGCTTTCCCCCAAAGACTCAATGGAATGACTGGGCAGAAATGGGGGTTGGGGATGGGAATCGGGGAATGGGTAGAAGGCCCCAGCACCACTCCTGGCAGCAATCCATTAGCTGGAAACCAGTCGTCCCCCCCGGTTATCATTGGCAAACACATACTAAAACCTCTGCTCTTCTGGCACAAAGCAACAGACCAAGGAAGCTCAAGAAGCAGCAATGTTTATATAAACAATAAAATTATTTCTGTGTCCCCGCCCCCCCAAGATGGGCCCTGCCCAACCGAGCACAGCAGCGACTTATGTACAGGCTACAGGCCAAAGCGAGCAGGGGTGTGTCGAGGTGTCCCAGGCTGGCCCTGCTCCTTCCGCCCAGGGGTGTAGATCCTTGTTGACCTGTGGAGAGACGAGGGAGAAGAGTGAGCCACAGCACTCCTGCAGCCAGCCAGGCCACAAGCCAACGCTCGCACGTGCCCTGCTCCTGCACCTGCCACGCCTACCTGATACTGCCCATTGGATTGCGGCGCTCTCGCTCCTCTCGGCGGGCACGGAGCTGCTCTTCTGCCAGCGCCATCTCTTCTTCCATGGCAGATGCTTCTTCTTTGGCCCGCCGACGGCTCTCCTGGGGAAGTAAGAGGCAAGCAGCCAAAAGGCAGATTTTAGAATTGTGTAGATTTCATTGTTCAACGTTCGATTCCCCCAGTTCACCGGTAGTGTTAGGGGGCAGATTCCTCAGGCATCACCTGTGCTGTCCCTGCATCTTGACAGGTGCTTGAGTGCTTAACTGGACCAGCGGTCCATCCCTGCCCTGGACTACAGGGCCAGACAGAAGGCCTCGCATGAGGCACCAGAGCAGCCGGCCTTTTCACCCCCTCTCTGCATGCCCAAGCAGCTGCCAGCTGCACTTGGTTCCTCCCTCGGCAGCTGCCCAGTAGAAAACGGAGCTTCCAGCTGCTAGCATAGTGGAACTGGGTGCATGACCATGGTGCAGAACAGACTGCCTTCTCCCTCCACCCCACCTTCTGCTGAGCAACTCATGACCCCCAGAGAGGTGACCAACAGCATAAAAGCAGTTAAAAGCCCACTCTCAGCTTTGTTGCAGCCTTTCCCAACAGCCAGGACAGCAAAGGCCCCCAGCTCTTCAGGGGGCCTCCATAAATACAGAGCTGCCCCTGAAAGAGCCTATCTAAAGAGACAAAGGGGTGCTGTGGGCAGAGGCAGCCCTTCCCAGCCACAGGGGGCACCAATCTCTGGAAGTGAACCAGGAAACTGAGCCACAGCCAGAGCAGCATCGGGGTGGCTCATGCTGCAGGTTGCCACATGCCGCTGGCGTTCCCAGGCAGGCTTCAGAGTAGCACGTCGGGGTAGTGTTCGCTAGTCATTCTCCTTACCTGCCGTGACTTGCCAGCGTGCTTGATGCTGTAGAACATGGGGCCCAGCTCAGCCAGCCACTCACCATCCACAGCTGTGACACACTGCATGTACTCCTGCAAAGAGAAGGGGGAAGCGATGGGATGGAGGGCCTAGCACTTCCAGCCCCCCAAAGTAGGCTGCAGTCACAGCTGCTCCCCACCCACAACTCACCTTGGTGGTCATTACAAGCTCATGGTAGACAATGTAGTCTGGCGTGTAGCCCATGCCAAAAAGTGAACTGGTAGGGTGCAAATGGCAGGGCATTCCTGTGCGGATGTTGACGTATTCCCCAATGCCCTGCACCAGAGAAGGCAGTTAACATCACTCAGCCGGCCTCTTACCACATTCAACAGGCATAAACAGTGCAAGTTCCCTCAAGCAGGGCAAAAGGGGGAAGAGGAGGCAGGGGCTGGCACAGGATAGCCGGGGCGGGGGTGGGGGGAAGGTGCTTCCAAAGGCCAGACATGGAGAATGAGCCTTAACAGTGAGGCACCGTCCTGATTAGCTGAACCAAATGAAGACGCTGGTAGTGCTCTCTGCCCCCCCCCCCCACACACACACACAGCACTTCCCCCAGAAGCCGCCTCAGGCCAGCGTGGCATGAGAAAGAACCACTGTTTGGCAACTGGGCGGCCCAAAGGGCTCCAAGACATCTGGACTACCACCCAGCCACGGGAAATCCTGGAAGCAGGCATGCAGGCCAGAGACAGAGAGCGGGTGTGGTGTGGCAGTTAAGTAACCGAGCGGTGATGCTGTACTTGGCCGGTTCCAAGCTCACCACCACCATGGGTTTACCGGGTGGTCCTGAAGCCTCTCCTCTCAGCCCCAGCTCCCCAGCAGCACTGTGGGGGGGATGATGACACTGTGTTGCATTGTTATTGCCACTACGACCTAAGAGGGGATGCAGGTGCTGCTGTGGGGCCTTGGGAGACGAGGGCTGTTTGTGGCCTGGAACAGTCTGGTTCAAAGTAGGGAAGTGGACTGGCAGCCAGCCTCTCCTCCAGCAGGGGCAGCGGCTGAAGGAGGTGCAGCAGAACGTGAACAGCGGCCTGAATGAGTTTACAGGAGGCATCCAGGTGCCCAACCCAGCCGTGCAAAATACCCAGTTGCCCCACCCTCACCTTCAGTTTGGCAGCCTGGTGGAAGTAGGCAGCACAGATGCACTTGCGGATGACGTCCCAGTCCGTGCCACAGGAAGCCAAGCTCATGCGCTGCTGCACCATAATGTCCTTCAGCTGAGCACGCACTTCCCGCACCTGGAAGCGCAGCAATGGTCAGGCTCCCGGACCTCCACCAGTCCATCCCAGCCCCTCCCTCCCCCAAGCAGGCACCTTGCGCATGGCCTTGGCATGGATGAAATGCTCATTGCACCACAGTGTGGCATAGCTGTTGTTCTTCCACTGCAGATACACGTTCAGGTAAGTCAGGTGATCGCTCTCCGGAACAGCAAACTTCTCCCGGACTTGGTCACTCTCTTCCTCCCGGCCCTACAGGGTAGCAAGGTTTAGTGAAGCAGCAGGCACCCTGGGAGGAGGACGTGAGGTCTGGAGGACTGACACACCTTGGGCCGGTAGAAGATGGCCGGGACGGAGAGCATGGAGACGATGAGCAAGATCTCCGAACTGCACCCCATGTCGCAGGAGACGATCAGCATCTTGGATAGGGCTGGATCCAGGGGGAACTCCACCATCAAGCGGCCTGTCGACGTCAGCCCTCCTGCAGAGGAAGGCAGCATCAGGGAGATGAGGTGAGCTCTGGCAAGCCTCCCCCCTGCACTCAGCCCTGAGGCACCTTCAGGGCAGCCACCTCTCCCACCTGTGTTGTCCAGTGCCCCAAGGATCCACAGCTGGTACATGGAGTTGAGCATGTTGTCTTCTGGAGGGGGGTCCATGAAGTGAAACTGCAGAAGGTCCTGCACCCCCAGGGACTTCAGCAGAAGCACCACATTGGCCAGGTTTGTACGCTGGATCTCTGGCACGGTAGTGGTCAACAACTCATTCTTGTAGGCGCTCTGAGTGTACAGCCTGCCCAGGAAAGAGAGGCAAGGCTACAGGAGGCACAGGCAGGGACACACGGACACCCCCTGCCTCCTTTTCACCGTTTTAACAATTGTATGTGTTCTACCATTTTTTAAATGATGTGATTTGCCTTCTGTCTTGGCAAGAAAGGTAAAGTCTAACTGAAGGGAATGAAACAGAAGCAAACGGGAGGGACCTTACGTAAGAACAGCTCCTACCTGAAACACTGGCCGGGGCCAGTCCTCCCAGCTCTGCCCGAGCGCTGGTTAGCATTGGCCTGGCTGATTGGGTAGATCTGCAGGGCATCCATGCCAATCCGTGGGTTAAAGACCTGGGACACAAGGGACAAGAGAAGCCAGGGCCTCAGTCCAGCCCTCAGGCCACAAGCCCCGCCCTCCCGCACTGAGCCTCACCGCCCTCACCTTCAGCTTGCAGTAGCCAGAGTCTATCACAAACATGATCCCATCAACCGTCAGGGAAGTCTCTGCAATGTTGGTGGCCACTATACACTTCCGGACTCCATCTGGGGCCTGCCAGGAATGAAGAGTTGGATGGAACTCTCCGTCTAGGGCAGTGATGCTCTACATTCTTGGTGTTTTTTGCGGGGGGGGGGGAGCAATCAGTGGGAGGGCTCCTAGTGTCCCTTCCCCACTGGCAGACCTCCTGAGGACTCCTGGTTTTTGGCCTGATCCAACATGGCTTCTCTTACGTTATTAAGAGTTCACGATGGCACTGGATACTTGCACCCACCCCCCTGCAAACCACAGGTGGGCCAGCCTCTCTCGGACACCACCAGCTGAGGATTCTGGACGCTGCCCAAAGACTAGCCAGGCCTTCCCCACTTCTGGTGCCCTTCAGGACATCACTCACTGCTGGGCTTGCGCCTGCCGCTCTGCTCCAGCCCCACGTCCCCCTCCAGGCCCCTGCACTCAACCCCAGCTGTTCATGGACATCGGCCTGGTTCTTACTGTGCTTGGGGGCCCACTTTCACGTCTAGCTTGCCTCTGCTTCTATTCTTCTGCATGGTTTTCCTAGAAAGCAAGGCTGCATTGCAACTGTGGAACTTCCCCTCCCTCTAGGCCAAGCCTGATCCTAGAATAGATTTCTGGGGCTTGAACCTGGTAGGACACAACTGAGCTGGGGGAGGGGGGCAGGTATACACCTCTAAGAGGCTCCTCTTGCTAGTGCAGACGTTGACAGGCTGTACGCCTCTTCAACACCAGCTGCACAGAGGCTCCAGACAGACAAGCCTCCAGGAGGGGAGAGTCGCAGGCACACACGCTCCCTTTGAACCCACCTTCTGGAAAATCTTGGCCTGCAGGTCCGAGGGCAGCTGGGAGTAGATGGGCAGCACGGCCAGCGCAGGGGCATTCTCCAGTTCCTCCAGCTGTTCCACAATTTGCTCTGAGGTGACCTGCAACAGCGGGAGGGGGAGTCAGGCATGTTCCTGCAGGGGAGGGGGCGGCAGAAAGGGGGGCGGCCGTGGGGCTCACCTCAATATCCTCCTGGCCAGGCATGAAGATGAGGATGTCTCCTGCAGCACCCGACAGGTGCACCTGCAAGGCCTGCTTCACTGCTGCCTCCACGTAGTCTTCTTGCGGGGTCTGGAAGGGAGAGAAATTGTGACCCCCCCCTTCCAGACACCACCACCACCCCCTTCAGGATTCCGTGGCAGGGGGACACAAAAGACGGCAACCGTTCAGAGCGCCCATGCACCTTACTGAAGAGGACATCTACGGGAAAAGTCCGGCCAGGGATATGGAATATGGGGACATTTCCGAAGAAAGCAGCAAATTTCTCTGCATCCATGGTGGCTGAGGTGACAATCAGCTTTAGGTCCGAGCGCCGGGCCACAACCTGGAGAGGGGTTACAAGAAGGAGGGTCACAGAGCCCGTTTCTTGCCTACCAGTAGGCGAACACACGTGGCTCCCTCAAGCGAGGGTGCTGCCAATTTTCTCAGCTAAAGCAATCCCATTAGAAAACACATGGCCCTCAAAAAGTCAGAACACGCTGCTTGTAAGAAAAGGGACTGTGCGATACTACAGCCTTTGCCAGACTGGCTGCTCAATGCTGTCAGACATAAGGCCTGGCAATTCTCATAGAGAGTGCTGGCGAAGGACCTGCTGGCTCCCAGTTCTGCTGAAGTAAACAACAAAAAGGTCTCTTTGAGGCAGCAGCGCAAACTTAGATGACGCCCGACTGGCCGTCCTGCACTTACGAACTCTCAAGGTTCGCCCTGCTAACTTGACAGGAAGAGGATCTGCCCACTAGGAAGGAAAACTTAAAGCAGCAGTTTTACTAAACGCACACTTCAGCCCAAGAGTCAAAGTGTGGCACACTTCAAAGATCTCTACCTGCACTATCAAACCCTGAACACACCGCCCAGGAGCAAAAGACCCTGTCAGCGCCAAAAGCCCCCCCCCTCCCCATTTGCACTATAAAATGCTGGAAAAGGGAGCCCTGGGGAGGGTTACTGATCCTGCCTGTTCCACGGGCAAAGGCAGGCAATTCTGAGCGCCTTACCAGCCCTCCGCTAGCATTACGCAAACGGATTTCATGAGGGGGGGGACAAGCCACTGTTGTGTGGAGCCAGTTTGGTGTAGAGCAGCAGGATTCTAATCTGGAGAGCCAGGTTTGATTCCTCTCTCCTCCGCTTGAAGCCAGCTGGGTGACCTTGGGTCAGTCACAGCTCTCTCGGAGCTCTCTCAGCCCCACCCGCCTCACAGGGTGTTTGTTGATAATAATAATAATAATAATAATAATGGCATACTTTGTAAACCACTCTCAGTCATCCTGAAGGACAATATATAAATTGAATATTATTATTGTTATTATTAACATAGCAGCCCTACCCACACACAAGCATTGGCACGTGGACAATGAAATGCTTCCTACAGCTTTTCACCTACAGTGTGTCAAAACACCCTGCCCAAGCAGATGGCTTTTCATCAGCACACCAGCTGTTGCTTCCTTGGGAAAGCTGCAGGGGTGCTGGAACAAACCCACAGACGAGCAGCACTCACAGCGCTAACGAAACCCCCGCGTTTACCATTTCCAACGTTTTGGGTTGCGTGCTGCAGGCTGAGCCTTCCAAAGTGGCCAGCAGCTATAAGGCCCATGCAAGGGGAGGTGCAGATACCCAAAGTCTAGCCCTGTCTCTGGAAGACGGGACTCTCCTGATTTAGTGCCGGATGGCAAGCAGCCTGCAGTTTTATCAAGAAGTGGTTGCTCGGGACACTGCTCTCCATAGAATGCCCTCCCCCTTTGTGGAGAAAGAGACAGGGGTTTCAAGTCCCACCTCCACCCCACCACCAAGCCCCATCAGCATGCACAGTGTCAAGGAGGTCAAACTACAAGGCATGAACAGATCACGCACCTCCTTCCTTCCCTCCCCCCCCCCCGCCCCCAGGCAAAGAGGTGTGACTGATGCCTAAGAGGATCCAGACAACACTGACCTCACGCAGGAGGCCAAAAAGCACGTCCGTGTTGAGGGAGCGCTCATGCGCCTCGTCCATGATGATGGCACTATAGTGGTCAAGATCCGCCTCACGCAAAGACTCGCGCAGCAAGATCCCGTCAGTCATGTACTTGATCACAGTATTCTCTGAAGTGCAGTCCTCAAAACGAATCGCGTAGCCCACCTACAGGAGACGCAGCAAACGCATCACATCCCAGTAAGCCGAGGAGGCAGAGTTCAACATCCCCACATACCTCCCTTGGCCCAGCACAACCACCCCCCAGGCCCCTCCCACGCACACTGCGCTCACCTCTTCACCCAGGCTCACACCCATCTCCTCACTAACTCGCTTGGCCACTGACATAGCAGCCACCCGGCGGGGCTGCGTACAGCCAATCATGCCATAGTCAGTGTACCCGTCCTCATGCAGGTATTGTGTCAGCTGCGTGGTTTTGCCACTGCCTGTCTCTCCCACCACAATCACAATGCTGTTGTCCCTGTGAGAAAGAGAGAATGGCTTTTTTAAAAAACGGATTTTTATTTATTTGTACAAAGGAAAAAAAGAAACCAAAAAACCGAAAGCGGCAACTCTCTATATAAACTTCTATAAAAGATCTTCACCTATATTAAGTAAGCCCATATACAGTTGTTCTCAGTACACGATATGCTCAAATGTTGGTAAGTTTATAAGGTCCTTAATCCAATAAATTATGGTAAGTGTGCTTTTGTCTTTCCGACGCTTTTAAGAACTGTAAGGGCACAGACGGTCCATTTACGTCGACTGTCAGTTACGTTCCATGAAACAGACAAATAGTTTAAAATATATAAACATCTTCAAAAATAAATGAGCATTCTAATACAAAATTAGTATGAATAACGATTTTTCTCAAAAGTACCAAATAACTGTACATGTCCAAAGCATACACTTAAGAGGCACATCTTGTACCTTAAGTTGGACAATTGGAAATTAGATGTATTCCTTTAATAATGAGGCACTGTGGTATCCAATACAACCTAAATATAATTTTTTGCTGAATAAATCATAGCGAGATCCACAGAAGCAGCAGGAATACAGCTTAAAGCCACGTCCCATTGCTTTGGCAAAACTGGACAATCTCTCCTACAGCCCTCCCAAAACCCCACTGGGCAAGCAGAGAGTTACCGAACGACCGTCAGGAGCTCCTGCTGCACAGCGAAGATTGGCAGGTACTGCCTCTGCTCCACAATTGACTTCTTCTTGGCAAACTCACTGCTGGCTTCACTCTTTTCTTTCATGTGATCAGCAAACTTCTGCTCTGTCCTAAGAGAAGGCATTCAGAGGCATCAGCCCCTCACAGTCACCGCTGCTCCGCCACCCTCTCACCTCGACCCAAACAGGTTTGGAGCCTACCTGTAATCCACTGTGCCGTCCTCTGCCAAGACCTGGCTTGCTCCCTCCTCCTCCTCCTCCTTCTTGATGCCCATGATGTTCCCCAGCTTGGTGCCTGCCAACTCCCAATGCTTGTGCTGGGCCTGCCCAAGTCAATAGCAGAGATTTACACCCTTGCTGTGCCTCAACCAGACAGCAGCGGCTCACCCTTCACCCCAACAGTTCTCCACTTCCTCCTTTAACAGGAAGGTGCCGGTGCCATATTAAAACAAACCACACTCCCTCCTGAGCAGTTCAGGCAACGAGGTTCTCATGAGGATAAACCGACACAGCTCTTTTCCTCGTGGACTTGATGCTCCGCTCAAGCCATTTGTATCAAAATGCTGCAAGACTCTGCATTCTTGCTCCCTAAGCAAGTTTGGCCAAGTGAGGCAAATCTTCTGGCTGCCCAACTGAGAGACCTAAGCCAAACCCTCCAGCCAAGGGAGGAGGCAGCCACATACCTTCCTGCGCTCCTTCTGCTCCCGGTGCTTGCGCACAAGTTGACTGCCCTTGCGGGCAATGAGTGCCAGGTCTGAAGTGGCATCCTTGACGGGAATGACTGGCTCCGGCTAGAACAAACATGGAAGCAAGAGTGATACGCAAGGAACAGGCAGCCACTCCCACTGTCGCGCCTCCCACCCTACGCAAACCCTCTCACCTGTTTGGTGAAGACAATGCGCCCATCCAAGAAAGGAGGCACCAGGTTGTGAACCAGGAGGTGAACCTTGGCAGCGTTGTCCTCCTCAAAGTCTTCATCTACCTCCAAGCGGTGCACCACACCACTGGTCAGCATACGATTAGTCTCCCAGCGCTCGTTGTCCTGCAAAGCAGAAGGGCCACATGAAGTCGCACAATCTCTCCCCTCCCCCCATGACAGTAGCTGCAGCAGCCACGGGGCCCAAACGCTGCTGCTGCTGCTGCGTTCCCACCAGCCCACAAACAGGATACGCCCACCTCACCTCATTAATCTGCCTGCGCTGAGCAGAGATGCGCTTTTGTTTCTGCTTCTGCAGGTGCTGCTCCCGCTTCCTGACATATTCTTCAGATGAAGAAGCCAGAGGGTTATGGAACTCATCGTAGCCCTCATCCATCATATACCAGTCCCGGTCCGCTTGCTGGGCAAAGGAAGGAAATGAGTCGTGAGCAGAGCTGGCCAACCAGTCCTGCCAGCCACGTTCCCCTTCTCCACTGGAGGCAGCCAGTGCGTTGGAGCACAAAGCAAAGGCCTACGGTGCTGGACTGCCCTCTTGGGCTCCCAAACAGGGGCCCTCCCCCTCCCCAAGGACAGCAAGCCCCTCTGCCTCTGTTTGGATCCCCTCTTCCTCCAAGGACCTGATGAGAGTATGTGGGTGTGGCTTTTTCTGACTCGGCTTACCATGGCAACCATCCTGTGTGGGAGGGAAGGGGAGGCTTAGCCTGGGACAGAATGACTGGCTGAAGGCCCACCAGTGAGTTTGAGGGCCTCACTCTCACAAACCCTAATCCGGCATGCTAACCAGTGTGCCACCTCAGTTCTCCAGATCCTGACAGCCTCACCATAAATGCTCCACTACAGCTGAAAATCCAAGCCCTTTCACAGAACACCCGGCCGTCTCCAGAGAACAGGTATGTTGTCATTTCACTTTGGTCGTGCAACTGAATTTGAATTGACTCACTCAGACATAACGGCAAACCTCACTCAGCCAGCCGCCAGTATTCAAAGTACACCTGGCTCCTCTAGAAGCCCCTCTCCATGCAGTTCAGAGAAAGAAGCTACTCGGGGCTCTTGCTGGACAGGGACAAACACACACAACCACCTCCCTTCAGAACACCAGAAGAGCCGTCTGCATCCGACGAAGGAGAACCCATCTAGTCCAGCTTCCTGTTTCTCACACTGGCCGACCTACTGCCTGGAAGGACCCACCACCAGGGCACGGGAGCCAAGGCTGTCCCCCTGACACTGCATACTAGCTACTAACCAAGAGGTTAACTGCCTCTGGGCGCAGAGATTCCCTTTAGTCAATACAGCTGCTAACCATTGATGGATCTCTCGCCTCCACGAACCTAACCCAGTGATTACCCAACTTGGTGCCTTGCTGCCTGCCAAGCGTCTTAGAAGGTCCATTGTAAGAACCTCATCAGCTGCCCTTATTCAAATGAAAGAATCTCTCACTGAAAAACCAAGAAAACTAGTAAGCAGCCGGGCTTTCTGTAGTCAGCGTGTGGTTCCATTCCCCTTCAGGCTTTCCTTCCTCACAGGAGCTGTAAAGAGGATGTCCATCACATGTTGTTAAGTTGCCTTTAACCTATGGCAACCCTATAAATGAAGGACTCCAAAACTTCCTCTCATTAATAGGCTAGCTCACATCTTGCAACTGGAGAATGTGGCCTCTTTTATTGAGTCAAGCCATCTCATTTTGGGTCTTCCTCTTTTCTTACTACCTTCAACTTTTCCCATCGTTGACTTTTCCAATTGGAAAGCATTCTGTTTCTCTATAAAATCAAAAAGAGTCCAGTAGCACCTTTAAGACTAACCAATTTTATTGTAGCATAAGCTTTCGAGAATCAAGTTCTCTTCGTCAGAAGCATGATACAAACTGGTCAAATACAGAAGAGGAGGAGGGAGAGGGGAGAGAAGGGGACATATATCAGAAGGGGACAGGATGCAATTAGCGGGGAGGCAACCGGATTCGGTTTCGTTTTCTCAGCCATGCCGGACGCTCCTCTCGGCTGGTCCGGGAGGAAACGACCGGGCACCCTGACCGGGCGGCTGATCTGCAAGGATTAGCCCCCAGGACTCCCAGGGAGGGAGCCAGGGTCCGGGACGCGGCGGGAAGAACTCCCCGAAACCAATGCGGGGAGGGAATTGCCCGTTTGTCCCTATGGAGGCCGGCAGATGTGCGCGGCGCCTCGAGTGCCGCCGGGCAACGAGAAACGGCAAGTAAAAGAAACAGGCGGAAGCCTGTAAACAAGCGAATCCCTTCTGTTTTACAAGCGTTTGTGAAGGAGAGGTTGATCTGAAGAAGACTCGTTCTTCCCCTTCGTGGAGTTCCAGAATTTTGTTGGCGCCCCCCCCCCCCCAAAATGGCAGCAAAGAAGCAAAGTCCCGCTCTCGGTAAGTCAATCTCGGCCACCTTGCAGAAAGGGGAGTCGCTCGAAGAATTGGTGCGCAGGGCGGTGGTGGAAGCCATAAAACCCTTTGTTGACAAGCTGAACGAAACTGATCAAAGGGTGGGCTTAATTGAAAGCGAGGTGAAAACCATTAAGGCAGCAGCGGGGGGGGCAGAAAAGTCTGCTCTGGAAAGTGCGTCACTTGTGAAGGCTACAAAAAAGGAGCTGAAGTTGGTAGAGAACCAACTGATCGGGCTACAAGTGGAACGAACGCAGACAATTTTGCGTCTCCAAAACGTAAAAGAGGAGGAAAATGAGGATCTGTGGGATTTGGTCTCGGAATTACTGGCGACACCCGCGAGGACGACTAAAGAAGAGGTTAAAAGCGCCATTTTGGAGGTCCGTCGGGCTTCTTCAAAATATGCAACAAAGCGACAGTTGCCTCGTGAGATCATTATTGACTTTTCAACTAAAAAGATTCGGGACACCATCCTATATAACTCATACAATGCGGATTTGGACTTTATGGGTTTGAAAGTCAAGATTTTGAAGGACGTTCCATTTCTAGTCCGGAAACGGCGTTTTAAATATAAAAAGTTTGCAGCTCTTCTGAGGGACCATGGAATAAAGTACAAATGGTTATTCCCGGAAGGAATATGGTTCAGATATAAAGATCAGGCCTATAAGATATTATCAGAAGATCAACTAAAGGATTTTGAGAATAAAAACCCAGAACTCTGCTGCACCAAGAACGAAGAAAAGGAGGAGCCGGAGGGGGGGGGAGGAGGAGAGCATTGCAACAGCAGTTGCACAGAGAGAATTGCGTCCGGGACCCAGAAGGGGGAGGAAAGTTTAATCAGAATTTGAAATGTTTATTCTCTGTATGATTAACCACTCCATCATTATTCTATGGAGCTATTTTTGTATTATGACAGTATGAAGGGAAACATTGAAGTGTAGTGTTTAGTGTTTGTAGTTCATTCCCCCCCTTTTTCTTTTTCCACTCCCCTTTGTCCCTTCCCTCTTCCCTTTCCTTGTGATAGTCTGGTGTAGTGTTTTGTAGTTATGAAAAATAAAAAAATTTATAAAAAAAAAAAAAAAAAAAAAAAAAAAAAAAGCGGGGAGGCAACCAAAACATTCCTTTGCTAGTAAATGTAAACATCTCCTTTTGGTGTGGAGTCAGTTTGCCATGTTAGTTTGCAGCAGTAAAAGCATCCAATTCCTATGTAGTATAAGCCTTCGATAACCACAGCTCTCCCTGCCAGATGCAGCTTTTGGGGACCACAGTTCTCTTTGTCAGATGCATCTGGCAGGGAGAGCTGTGGTTATCGAAGGCTTATACTACATAGGAACTGGATGTTTTTACTGCTGCAAACTAACACGGCAAACTGACTCCACACCAAAAGGAGATGTTTACATTTACTAGCAAAGGAATGTTTTGGTTGCCTCCCCGCTAATTGCATCCTGTCCCCTTCTGATATATGTCCCCTTCTCTCCCCTCTCCCTCCTCCTCTTTTATATTTGACCAGTTTCTGTACCATGCATCTGACGAAGAGAACTTGATTCTCGAAAGCTCATGCTACAATAAAATTGGTTAGTCTTAAAGGTGCTACTGGACTCTTTTTGATTTTGCTACTACAGACTAACACGGCTAACTCCTCTGTTTCTTTATATTCTGTCCTACCAGTAACCTCTTATCAAGAGTACGGTTTGCACACCAAAACCATCAGATGTTGTGGCATCCTCATTTCTCTTAACACCATCCATATGTTCTCACGAACCACAATCAAAATCATTGCTGCAGTCTATAAAACACAGGCTGATTTTCTTCTGAAATTCCCTGGTGTACTTCGTCAGCCATGGTAAATGCGTAGTGTGGCCTCTGGTGCCTCTTCCTTTTCTGACTCCAGCTTAAACATCTGGCATTTCTCATCCCATGTACGGTAAGAGACTTTGCTGTAAAATTCTAAGCATCTCTTTGCTTGCCGAGGAAATTAACCTGAGGGTCCAATAGTTGCTGTACTCTTTGGCATCCCCTTTCTGGGAACTGAAACGCAGACTGAATATTTCCAGCATGCGAGCCATTGTTTTTTTTTCCATATTTGCTGACATACTTTTTTAAAAATTTTGATAGACACCTAAATATCACGATTTTCAACAAAACAAAATTCTGTGCACCCTATTCACTCCTTGTGCGTGCGTTTTATTAATGAGAGACTCCAGACTCCAAAGCCTTTTCTCTTACAAAAGATGCCTTAATCCCTCCTTTCTTTTTGGCTGCCTATTCTATGCTTTTTCCATTCCTGCACTGTCCTTTTTGAGGTATAACCACTGTGGCCCTTTCTTACTCCTACTGTGTGCTGCCTGGATCGTAAATGAAAAATCAGCTCGCTTTGGAACAAGCCTCAAACAAAGGGGGTGGGGTGGTGAGACAAAGGCCCCAATTTTGGCAGCCTTGAGGCACTCAGCCACACTCACTCGCTGGTCATCTTCCCACTGCTGCCGTTCCTCCTCTGTTTCAAAGGCAATACCATCCTCTCCCTCTTCACGCCTCCCTGGAAAAGGACAATGTTGTCAATTGCCAACTCTGGTCCCAGGCACCAGAGCATGCACACACACATACCCTTTTCCCAACTGGCTCTCACCTCTGCCCCTCGAAAGCCAGGGTGGTGCACCCAAAACTTGTTGATTGTCAGCCCAGTCATTGTATTTGTAGGATGGAGTTGGCAATGGCGTCTCCTCGGGATATTTACTTCTCACAGACCTGTCAAAATCACACAATGAGAAAAGCTGGCTCCAAAAGGCATCACCAGCTACAGATGCCGAAGCCTAACATTTGTCATCACCAGCCCCATGACCTACCCCAGGATGCACTTAGTCCATCCCTGTAACAGCCACTCAACCCCACAACAGGTTCCACTACTCCCCACAACTCCCTACCGGTCACGGTCACGCCTGTCACTATCCCGGGTTGCTGCTGCCCGGTGACTTCGTTCAGAGTCTCGACAGGAGAGCACCGGAGAGGGAGACTCCCACTGGGAGCGGCGTGAACCACTGTAGCCACTATCCTCCTCTTCCCAACTGGAACGGGAAGGCGTAGCCGCATCTGGATGCAGAAAGGAAACAGGCCACGTGTGACCTTATGCCATTCTAGCCCCTGTGGCCTCACAGAACCCCACAGTGGCTCTGACTGAGCTCTTCCTGGAGACAGAGGATCCTGTCCCACAGAATGGGGAGAACAAGGAAGGAGAGGACACCTTTGGGTCGATGCCGAGGGCTGTCTGGCTCATTCCTCCGAGCGCTGCTCCACTCCGAGGAGCCATCCTTCTCAGACCGACTGCTGCTCCTGTGCCGGCTTCTCTCCCGCTCGTCTGTTGAGACAGCCTGTGATCAGTCAAGCTCCCACCCCTGGAACAGGAGGTGAGGGCTGCTCAGGAAAACAGAAGGATTACCTCGGTCCCGCTTGCGCTCGTGGTCCCGCTCCCGCCCGTGGTCTCTTTTCCGCTCTTTCTCCTCCTTGGAAGAGGCATAGACTCCCTGTTCGCGCCGCTCCCGCTCCCGCTGCCTGCTGCGCTCCCAGAACTCCTCGCTGACACCCCCGGTGTGGGACGGCGTCTCTACCCGGGCTGAACGATAATGTCTGCGGGGGGGAAGAGAACACAAGGAAGGAGAAGATCAGCTCAACCACTGGGGGACCCCCCCCCAGGCATGCAGCTCCCCTTCCTCGCAAGAACGCCGGCCAAGGCCCCAGCAAACGGGGGCCGCGGGAGCGGCAGGGAGGGCCGCCCCACCTGTCCTTGCGGCTGCTGCGCCCGGATGCGGCGCCCTCGCCCTCCTGCTCGGCGCCGTCCCGATCCCGGTCCCGGTCCTGCCGCTGCTCCTGGGCGGAGGCGTCCTTGCCGCCGCCGGGCCCGTCGTTGTCGGTGGGGAGGCGGACGCGCTTCCCGTCGCCGGCCTCGCGCTCCCTCTCGCGGCGCTTCTGGGCGGCCAGCAGGTCGAGGCCCAGCAGGGAGGTGCGCGGGGCGGGCCGCTTGAAGACGTGCTGCTCGCCGCCACCCGCCGCCGCCGCGCCGCGTTTCTTCAGCACCAGGCCGCCCACCTGCCCCTCGGGCTCCAGCCCCGCCAGCCGGTGCAGCGAGGCCTCCTCCGCCGCCGCCCCTTCCGCGCAGGCCGCGGCACCGTCGCCCATCGCCACCCCCGGGCCGGGGGAGCGGGAGGCGGCGGCAGCCAGAGCGTCGCCGGTCCGGAAAGGAGCTCGGAGCCCGGGCCGCCTCTCGCCTCAGCACCCGGGCGACGCCATTGCCCGCCCCACAGTGCCCCGCGCCGGCCGCTCTGGCCTCCCCGCGCACCATAGAGACGCCGAGGCGGCGCCGCTGACCCGGCCCTGGGCGGGGCAACCTCAGAGGACGCGATCCAGCGCGGGGGGCGGGGCCGGGGCCAGAGAGGCGCTACATCCGGGCTCCTCGCCGCCTCCCGCGAACCGCAGTGATTTTACGTCCGCAAACAAGGGAAAGGGGCTGCTCTGCTAGAACTCTGCGCTCTACTGTGATCGCATCACCGGGTCTCGCCCGACACGTCATGGCGATGGACCCTTTCCTACGAGTCAATTCCGGTGCCTGGGGGCGGGACTTCCTGGGCGCTATCGGACGGCTCCTAGTTCCCCTTTCCGGTCTGAGGAGGGGAAATGGCCGCGGCCCGGAAGGGAGGGTGGAGGCGGCCTGGCTCGGTCCTTCCGGCGCGCCCGCGGGAAAGGCCGATGGCTCCGCCGCGGCCCGCGAAGAGCGGCTCGGACGCCCTCCAGCCCAGGCGGTTGGCTCGGCGCAGGCCCCGCAGGCTCTTCCTGCGGCGGTCACGCTCCGGCCGTCCCAAGCGCCCCTGGGCCCGGCCCGCTGGCCTCGACGGGGGCAGGAGCTGCCCCGGGCCCAGGCGGGGTCTGGCGCCCGGGACGAAAGCCCGCCTGCTGCACGTCACCGGCCCCAGACGAGCCCGGCAGCGCGGGAAAGGGGGCAGGCGAATGCCTGGAGGGAGAGGAGGGGAGTTCCTGGAGGCTGGGACCAGAAATCCCACCGATGGGACGCCCAAGGCCCTCGCGCTTGGCCCCTCCCCTCCGAGGGGATCTACAGCCCTCACCGATTGTCAGCCGAGAGAGACAGACGCTTCGTGGGCAGGACACCCCAAACTTCCGGGGTGGGGGGCTTCCTACCTAGCCCCAAACAGCTCTGCCACCTTGTCCTGTGGGTACCAGGCGTAGTGGGTGGGCCCCTCCTAGGGAAAAACCACCTTGACTTCCTGGCAGCTGGCAGCCATTTGACAGGCATACTGGCCTCTAGTTCCATCATAGTCTTTCAGCCTGAGCTTATGAAGAGCCTAAGCCCAACAGCCCAGCTTCCAGGGAAGCAAACTGTACCTGCCAGAGGACTGGGCTCACTGCATCTCAGCATCCCCTTCTCCAGGGCCAGGGGCGAGTCTGACACAGGTGCCACTGAGGCAGCACTTACAGGCCAAAAAGCACTCTCCTGCTATGCAAAAGTCATCAGTACCAGCAACTGATAGAGAGGGCCTAGCTGGCAGAGTAGACAGCAATGCTGGCATACCTGCCTCTTTTTTCTGTGACTTCCTCCAACAGTCTGGGAGCAAGGCATCACTCCCAGCAACCAAGGCAGGAGCTAACTGCTGGGCTGCTGCAAGCACACACAACCAGTGCTCTCGAGAGCAGTGTGCAGTTCTTGCAAATGGCAGTAGGCCTACCCAAGAGAAAGCTACAGCCAGCCTGTACAACAACCAGAGCCCTGGCTGCTATTACAGAACTGGCTCCGAAGGAAGCCAAGAAAGCATCCTCTTGTCACATTACCAGCATTACCGAGCCACCCACCAGACCCTCCTAGTATTCCACGTATTCCTCTGTATGATGATAGGCTGCCCCGCTCTGCAATATTCCAGATGTATAGGCAGCAATAGGGAGCCTTAACTATGCAAATAGCACCCTGTACTGTGCTCTTATATTTGCTTTGCACCCCTATTAGTTATCTTGATCACAAGAGTGACAAATATAAACCTACACCTTTATTGCATGCTCAAGTCAATATGGGACCTGCCTTTTCCAAGGCAGCTAGAACAGGCCTGGTCCCTCTCTGCTTCTAAGCCTACCTCAGCTGCCAGGGGCAATTCAAGTTGCCAGTGAATAGCTATAAAGCCTAAAACAACTATCCTACGGGGTGCCTCTTGTGACATCTCCTCCCACGGCCTTCCATGGCTTTCTCCTGGAGATGGCAACTGCTTGTCACAGGACAACACAGACAGGTTCACACAGAGAGGGGCTCAGGTAGCTTATGGCCAGTTGCACTCCCCCTCCCCTTCAGAAGCAAAGCAACTTTCAAGGGTGGTGAAAAGGGCAGCAATACTTTGCAGACAGATTTCAGCAGAGATCAAGGGGCCAGTTTGATAAGGTCAGAGTATCCAGTGGAACTTTGTTCTTTATCCCAAACACTGCTCTGTAAAATCAAACCAACACCTGGAACAACGATGTAAACAAAACTACATTTTATTCCTGACGCTGAGCCAAGAACTTTATGTAAGGAGAAGGCAAAAGCTGCTGCCAGAGAAAAGACTGTTGTGGCAGCATGGCCTTCCCCTCAGCTGTGCCAGCCACAGACCAAGGCACATGGAGGGAGGGAGCGCAGGACATATTCCTGGGCCAGTCACCAGGCTTCACGCAAATGGGCCCTCCCCATCTTTCCCTGCACAGACATTTCACACCAGGCCTTGCCAATTCTCAGCAGGTAAGGGGGAAGGCCTTAGCACCAGCAGTGCACAGCATCAACTTGCCATCCATGTCTGGCACTGCTACTCAATTTTTGGTCAAAGAAGCTGAGTCCAACCTGGGCTGCTGTTTGCATCATTTGTTCCTTCAATGCCAGACAAAGGGTGCTGCTAGGCTACCAGAATGTGTAGGAAATAAAATCTTGACTGAAAAACTGACATGTGGAGCAATGGTGCCCAGAGGGACTAGAAGAGAGACACTCTGAAAAGAAGAGCAGGCCTCGGGGATATCACCAAGCCCCACCCCCACTCTGCCCAAACAGGCATCTCCGGGTGGTGGCAGCAGCCACAGCTGGGGTGGCTCTCAGCCACGCTTCCTCAGAGGCGGTGGTCCGCTCCCACAGCATCCTTGACACTCTGAAATCCTTGTTTCCTGAACAAAAGGAAGTAGCCTTAGGCGATGGCACAGCACAGCCCCACACCTATTCAGTTCATCCCCTGCACCCAAGCTGAGCTCTTTTGGCCCTCCAGCTGCGGCCAAGGCTGGGGAGCAGAGCAGTAAAGACCTGGGCAGAGCTCAGCCTCTGTGGCCGCCACCTCCTCACCTCAGCAAAGCCTCCAGCTCCTGCTTCACAGCACCTACGACAGGCGGCCCGCAATAGGTAAGGGCGGTGTACATCTGTACCAAGGAGGCACCTGCACGGATCTTCTCCAGGGCGTCTTGACCACTGCAGACCCCACCCACGCCAATGATGGGTACCCGGCCTGGAGGCAGAGAGATTGCTTGTAGGGCGGGGGATTCACGCACTGCTGTGACCGACAGCTCCCTTCCCAGCTCTCCTGCCCTGTTACCTTGGGTGAGAGAGTACATCTCGCGGACGGTCTGAGTGGAGAGCTGGCGCAGGGGAGCCCCGCTCAGGCCCCCCTCTTCATCACGAAGAGCCCCACGGAGAGTGCTGGGGCGGCTCACTGTGGTGTTGGTGACCACAAGCCCATCAACGCCTGTCTGGGAAAAGAGCCCCCAGCCAGTCTTCGTGCAACAGTCTACGCGGGAGGAAGATGTGCATGCCAGAAACTGGGCTGCGGGGGTGGGGGGGAGAGATGACGTGCCCGCCCCACCTGGCCCTTCTCACCTCACACACCACCCTGGCGATGTCCTCCTTGTCTTGTGCAGTGAGGTCCGGGGCGATCTTCACCAGCACTGCCGGCTTCCGCTCGCAGGTCAGAGCGTCCCTCTCTGCCAGCACCTGCCCCAAAAGATGTGTGGCGAGGCCCCGAAGGCAGCCCCGCTGTCACTGCCAAGCCCTCAAGGGGGCCGGAAAGCTGGATGGGGGGACGAGTTGCCTCCCCCCGCCGCCCCCCTTCCATCCAGCTGGGGCAGAAGCGGCCCGGCCCCGGCCCCCCCCTCACCTGGGCCAGCAGGAGGCGCAGCTGCCCCTTGCCCTGCAGCGCCCGCAGGCCCGGCGTGTTGGGGCTGGAGACGTTGACCACCAGGTAGTCGGCCAGCGGGCCCAGGGCGCGCACCCCGGCCACGTAGTCGGCGGCCGCGTCGGCGGAGCTCCGGTTCCTCCCCAGGTTGATCCCCAGCGGCATCCCGGCTTTGTGGGGGGGGGGGAAGAGAGAGAGAGAGAGCGGGCGTGGGCGGCCGGCCGGCCGGCCGGCGGGGGCGCGCCCTGGCCCCGACCCCGACCCCGACCCCGGCCGCCTCGCCTCACCTTCGCCGAGCCGCTGCTGCGCCTCCCGCCGCGCCCACAGCCGGCGCCGCACCGCCGCGTGCCCGTGGCTGTTGAAGCCGTACCTGCGGGGAGAGGGCCGTGAGCGGGCAGGGGGGGCCGGCCGCCCCGCCTCGCCCCGGGCCGCCCCGCCCCGCGCACCTGTTGATGACGGCGCGGTCCTCGGGCAGGCGGAAGACGCGCGGGCGCGGGTTGCCCTCCTGCGGCTGCGGCGTGACGCTGCCCACCTCCACGAAGCCGAAGCCCAGCCGGAAGAGCCCGTCCACCGCCTCGCCGTGCTTGTCGAAGCCCGCCGCCAGCCCCAGCGGGTTGCGGAAGCGCCGCCCGAAGACCTCCGTCTCCTGCGGGGCCAGGGCGGGCGGTGAGGCCGGCGGCGCCCCCGGTCGGCCCCCCTCCCGCCCTCCCGGCCTGCCTCCCGCCCGCTCGCCCGGGACTCACCAGGAGCGCCGCGTCCGGGCGGGGGGCGCGCGGGAGGAGCCCGCGGGCGGCCAGGCGCAGGGCCAGCGCGTGCGCCTCCTCGGGCCCCGCCAGCCGCTGCAGCGCCGGCATCAGCAGCCCGCCGTAGAAGCGCTCGTCGCCCGCCAGCGCCAGCGCCGAGGCGAAGAGCAGCCCGCCGCCGCCCAGCACCGCCGCCGCCTCCCGCAGCCGCTGCAGCACCGCGGGGAGAGAAGGAGGAGAGCGGCGTCAGGCCCCGCAGCAGCCCCGCCGCCCGCGCCGCCCCGCGCCGCCGCCCCGCGCGCCCGCCTCACCCGCAGCGCCGCCATGCCGGAGAGGAGGCCGGGCAGCAGGAGGCGGCCCTTCCGGGGAGGGCGCAAGGCCCCCGCCCCCTCCGAGGAAGCCGCGCCCCGCCGGTCCTGCCCGGGGCTGTTGGAAGGAGGGGCGGCGCTGCTGGGAGGTGCTGCTCCCGGTCTCAGCGCCCGGGAAAGGAGGCCCGCTCCAGCCTCTGCTCCCGCGGCTGCCGGGAAGGGGCTGCCCAGGAACCGCAGCGGGTAGTGCCAGAAGGAAAGCGTTGGTGGGGCCAGGCAGCTGCCACCGGGCAGACTGGCCAGGGACTGCCCCCCCCCCACACACACACGGTCTTGGCCCCCCTTCGCCTGGAAGGGAACTCCTCTGTTGCCTGCCTCCTCCTGTGACAAACATTCATGGCAGAACTCATGTGCCAGGTGCCGCACAGGCCATAGACATGGCCCAGCATCCCCACGGGAAAGGCAAGGGGGACGGTAATTGTGGGATTCTGGTGCCAGCGAGCCCCTTTCCTTATGTGCCAGCACCTTGGGGACTCGGTGGAAAGGCAAAGGTTGCCAGGTGAGTCTCTGGGTCTCAACAGACAAGCCCGTCATAAGGGGAAATCTGGGTGCCTCTGAGCGGCTCCCACCACAGGAGGCAGCAGGCAAAAGCTGGGGCAGCATCTCCCCTCCCAGTGCAGCATCCCTCCGTCAGTGGGCTCATTGCTTGCCTTTGAAGCTTCCTGTTAAGTGGTAGCATAACACCCCAAACAACACGCCCCCAGGTGGTTCTGTGACCCCCAAAGCCTGGGATCCCTGAAGGGGCAGGTCCAGCTAGGGATGCCATTCTCCTCCCTGTCCTCTCCCAGCTCTCCCAGGCTGCTTGCATTTGCTGACCCACCCTGACTTCGGGGCGTTTGCTGCATCCCCGGGTTGTCTGCCGACCCCTCCAATTGGCAAGGCTCAAAGGAGCCCCCTTCCCCCATCCCAGAGCAGTCCCTTCCCCAGTAAAGCCACTTACAAAGCGGGGATAGCAAACAAGAGGCCTCCCTGGGCAACCTTGGGGGCAGCCCCCTGCTTCCAGGCTTGCAGAGACACGGCCCCACCCTTGGTGTATTGACACACGGCTCGGAAAAGGCCTTTGGTGCCTGAATGAGCCTGTCGGTCCTGCACTTGGCAAATATGCTGCAGGTGAGCTTTTACAAAGACGACTCCACAGGGCTATTGCCAAACAAAACTCAACACAACCCCCAAGCGCATCTGCCTGAGCTTTCCAAGAACCCCCAACAGCCCTAGGCAGGGACACTTGCAACAGCATTCACAGGTGAGGATGCAGAGGGCCACATCAGTGTGTGTGTGTGTGTTTCTCTCCAGACCAGTGTGGTTAGGAAACTCCACGGGGGGGGGGGGGGCGCTAGGCCCCTGGCCTTCCTCCCAGGGGGTGGCTTTCTGAATAATTCCTAATGCTTTTGACAGGTGGGCCACAGAGCAGCTTGGTGCAAGCCCACTGCCTGTGCAGCCACCTCTCCTTTTTCGGCAGCTCCTTCTGGGTGCCACCTGTCCTGGTAGATGTGGCGTGCTCAGCTGAGTACTTTGGACATGTGACCAAGAATCCTATCCTGGCGCTGCTGCTGGGAGCCCTCTGCACCCTCTGCCTGGTGGGGGTGGCTTGGGCCTGGTGGAGGCACAGGCACGGCCAGCCCCGGGTAAGTGGCTTAGGAGAGCTGGCACGAAGAAGAGGCTGCGGAGGGGGTTGCACCAGACACTGGAAGATTGCCAAGGGGGGAAGGGAGTGCTGTCAGAAATGGGGCTTGGGAGATGTGGCTCCATTTGTGGTCCTTAAGGGGCAGGCTGCCCTATAGGGCCCCGTTAACAACAGATAGGACCCTCGCTCCCTGGAATCAGTTCCCCCAACTGGGGGGGGCAGTGGGCTGGATCCCAATAGTTTTTTTCTATTGGGGAAAAAGGAAGCGGGGGTATCCTTTGACCACCTCAAAGGGCTATGCTGGGGAGCCTGGGACCTGCAGGTATAAAAGCATTGGGCCCATAGTAAGGGGGAGAATTGGGGAGATTGCGTGAAAAAGCTGGCTGGATCTAACCCCATGGGGGGGAGGCCCTCAAGGAGATCTACGCCGTACTTCCAAGGGCTACTGGGTCCAGGGCCAAGAGGTGTCTCTGATGCAGCCAATGACCATCTCCCTTTGTGGGCCCCACCCCTTAGGCACACAGCCAGAGGAGGCCCCCTGTGCCCAGTATGGCTCTCTGCTTCGCTTCTCTCTGCGTGGCTCCCGAAGCCCCGGCTGCTGGCCCAGTGTGAGTGTTCTGGCCAGCAAGGAAATGGGTGGGGTGGGTGAGGCCTGGTCTCTGGACAGCCGCTCATCCAGTCGCTGCCCGCAGGTCTGCTTCGGCTCCAGGGATTAGCCGCAGACAGCAGGACCTGATGTCTGCCTTCAGGCACCAGCATCTTCCTTCTGGATGAGCCCTTCCCTCTGGGGGAGCTGCAGAGCATCTGCTTGTGGCAGGAGAGCCCCCCCACCCCCCCAAGCACGGAGCCCCGTCAGTGCTGGGTGCTGCCTTTGGGTCTTGCCTTTTGCTGCTGGGCCAAGCAGTGTGTAAAAGAGGCAGAGGAGAGATCTGAGTTTGCAGGGATGGCTGCTAGGGGCTACTGCTTGTTGCCTAAGCAGCTGTTGGGAGGCTTGAGGGCTACCTGTGAGCCAGGGCTCATTGCCCTGGGACATCTGCCGGGTCCTTTTTCCAGAGTATCTGGAGAAATACTCAAGAAGAGAGCCCCTCTAGCCCAGGCAGAGAGTGTCCACCTCTTTCTTGCACACCTCTCCTCCCACTGCAGGGAGGACCTTTCCCATGGTGTGAATTCCATGCCTGCCTTGAGCTTGTGACTTGCAGGCACAGGGACTTCTGCAGTGCTGAGGGAGGGGCGCTTGGAGGAGCAGCCTCCTGCCTGACACACCACTCTTGCACCTCCCTCCCTCTCAGCTAGCTAGCCATTCATTCATTCATTCATTCATTCATTCATTCATTCATAGTCTGCCTTTCTCACTGAGACTCAAGATGGATTACATCGTGTGAGATTAGAACAATCAGTATCAAGGATATTTCCAAAAACAATGCTAAAGGGTAAATGAATACAAGTTTTCAAAGACAGAGCATTAGCAAGGATCCAATACAGAGTTGAAGAATTGCTGAAACAGAACATAAGCAATTCTAGGGCTGACATTAGACAGCATGAAGCACAGGTATTATATAGGAGTACATATTTAAAGCAACAGATAATATGTAAGGCAACGTAGTGGTGAAGTCTATGGCCCCTAACTCATTAGCAAAGCATCTGAGACCCCTCCCTACAATACCGCTATGTCACTCATGCTACCGTGCAAGACCTTTAGTGGAGGAGCTGCACCCATTTCTCTTGCAAAGCGTGGCTGCCCCCCCGGCAGAAGATGGGCCCTGCATCCCCCAGTACTTCCCAGCAGCTCCACTGCACCAACAGCCCACGTTCTGGTAGGCCCTGACGTAGTGCAGTAGCTCTGCTTGCAAGCAGGTCCGATGCAGCCACTAAGTCCACCCCAGAAGCTGGGAGTTCTGGCTGCGTCGGATCCTGCCCTGGAGACCAGGGCTCCTCTGACCTTGCGCTGGCTCCACCTTCCCCGCAAAAGTGACTTGGCCTGGCCCCTGGCCTTGGGAACCGCCTGTCCCTCTCTTTGCGGGAGCATCTTTCGGCAAAGAACGCCGCATGGCCTGCGAGATGTGCACACCTTCCTGGTAGCGCTGAGGTCCCGTCCCACATGCCCTTCCCCCGAGGGCCGCCTGCCTCCCGCGGTGCTCGGCCCTGGTCGGCCTTGTGTTTTGGGAGGGGCCACACAATGACCCTCCCCCGCTCATGTGGGTTGGTACAGCTGGGGGAGAAGGGCCATGTGGTCTGCGTGGTGGGGCTGGCCAGCTGGGCAGTGACTGGGTGGGAACTGCTGGCCGAGCCTGCTCCTGGTCTTCCAGCACACCGAGCTCTGCAGGGGCCAGGAGGCTGGCCACGCCCTCCGCAAACCCACGGCCCCTTCCAGCTCCACCAGTCTGGAGGCTGGCGTGGAGGTGAGCAGAGGAGCCACTCAAAGCCCAAGGCATCCCACTGCGGGACGGCGTCCCTCCCTGGCAACTTGGACTCAACAAGGGAGGGAGGGAGAGAGAAGGCGCGCACACACACACAGGCACTGGCCAGGACACTCCCCCTTTGACTCCTCCTGCCTCCCCAGGTGGTCACCTTGTGCATGCACTCAGCTGACACACTCGTGCTCCCTTCATACCCCCCTCAGGCAAGAGCTGGGGCAGGTCCCACTGGGCCACCTTTGTCTCCCCATCCTGCCTGCCTCTTCCCTGGCTGGCACTGGGCATCTTTGGGGCACAGCTCCTGTCTTGTCTCTCACCCGACTTTGCGCAGCATGATAGCGACTCTTGAGTAGAGCCGCAAAGCCAGCCACACCTCCAGAGCTCCTCCCGGGTCAAGTCCTGATGTGGACGTCGTCCAGCTTGTGCAGCTGGTGGCTCCTTTTATCCCTCCTGATCCAGAGGCAGAGGAGAGCCCCTCAGCAGTGGCTGTCTCCATGCAGCCCACCTGGGCATCCATGTGCCCTGACGGTGTCTCACGCTGCTGCTGCTGCTGCTGCCACTGCCTGCACGGTGCAGGAGCCCCCAGGATACCTGGCCCTGGCTTGCTGCACCAAGCCTGCCTTGCCTGAAGCTGCCATGTGTGGAGCACCTCCTAGCAGAGGCTCCTGCCAATGGGCAGTTTCATCAGTTTGAAGGGCTGAGCTTGGAGGCAGCCATTGGATCCCCCCAGCCTGGCTCATATTGGGGCCTTCCCTCAGCAGCCGTCGTGGCATCCCTCCAGGCCAGGCCTTCCGGCAGAGAGTGTGGTGGCCCAAAGGAGACTGGGTCAGTGGCTCTTCCCTAAAGGTGGAGGCCTGTAGAGGAAAGCTTTAGAAGGCCTTGCCTGATGTCCCAGGCTCAAGTTCCCCCAGGCTCAACGGCCAGCAGCCAGGGCGGCTCTTCTAGCAGACGGTCAGTCCTTGCAGCAGTCAACAACTTATGCCGCTTTCTTTCACACTGACTGAAGGTTCTGAACAAAGGCAGCACCACGTCCAGCACACTGGAGTCCTGACTGTGGCCAGATCCCCTTTTTTCATGGAGGGAGGCAGCCGGTGAATCGACCAAAGTGGCTTAAAAGCGCCACCTGCAGAATCGGTCTAATCAACCCCCAAGCAGCAAACCGGGGTCTTCCTGAGAAGGGTGCAACTCGTCTGGGGGGGAAATCAAGACTCATTAACAGTATGAAGAGGAGAGAAATTATTCTGGTAGATGCCAAAGGCCACATGCCGCACAGAGACAGCACGGCCTCTTGCCTCTGCCTGGCCACCCCACAGGCCGGGGGCTACACGGTCCCCTGCCCCTCTTGTGTGAGCCATCTTCCAGTGGCCACTGCATACTTCTGCTGCCTTGCTCACATTGCTGCAAGACTGACAAAAGTGAGGGGGGATGGAGGGGGGTTCCTACCAAAGAGCTGCGCCATCAGCCACCCCGTGGAGGAGACCCAGGGGAGAGATGATGGTCTCTGAGAGCGAGACATCAGCACAGTGTGCGACTGCCATAAAAAAAGCTAATGCTATGCTAGGGGTTATTAGGAAAGGGATTGAAAACAAATCAGCCGGTATCATAATGCCTCTGTATAAATCGATGGTGAGGCCTCATTTGGAGTACTGTGTACAGTTCTGGTCGCCACACCTTAAAAAAGATATCATAGCACTGGAAAAAGTACAGAGAAGGGCAACTAAAATGATTAAAGGGTTGGAACACTTTCCCTATGAGGAAAGATTGAGGCGCTTGGGGCTCTTTAGCCTGGAGAAAAGACGACTGAGGGGAGACATGATAGAGGTTTACAAGATAATGCACGGGTTAGAGAAGGTAGAGAAAGATGTGTTTTTCTCCCTTTCTCACAATACAAGAACTCGTGGGCACTCTATGAAATTATTGAGCAGTCGGGTTAGAACAGATAGAAGAAAATACTACTTTACACAAAGGGTGATAAACACATGGAATTCGTTGCCACAGGAGGTGGTGGCAGCTACAAGCATTGCCAGCTTCAAGAGGGGACTGGACAAATATATGGAGCAGAGGTCCATCAGTGGCTATTAGCCACAGGAGATAGATGGTATTCTCTTTGTGGGGAGGTGGTGCTCTGTTGTCTTGGTGCTGGAAGGAAGGCAGTGGGAGGGCTTCTGGTGTCCTGGCCTCACTGACAGTCCTTTAGATGGCACTGGATTTCTAGCCACTGTGTGTGACAGAATGTTGGACTGGATGGGCCACTGGCCTGATCCAACATGGCTTTGCTTATGTTCTTATGTTCTTATGACAGGAGGATTCAGGCAGGACCCAGGCATGGAGAGCTCCCCAAAGAGCCCGAGGGGGTGCGTGCCTTAACCGTGCACCCCCCCTCCTCATTGGCAGCAGCTCTGCAGGGCCCCTTTATTAAAAGGGCTTTATGCTGCCAACCTCTGCCAGGACCCCCACTGCTAGCGAGCTCTAAAGCAGTCTTTGGGGCAGGCCCCACCCCAGCCAGCCCATGACGGAACCTCCTGGCCATCACAGTGCTGGCAAGGTGACTGTCAGTGAGCACTAACAATGCCCCCAGCTGTACAAACAGGGCTCCACCCTAGCGACCTGTTCAGTCCCCATCAGCCAGCAGTTGTCTTGGCCTCCGTTCCACCTCCTTGTTTTGCAGGTTGTGGGGCCAGGCCTTGTGGTGCTGGGCGTGGGAAGGGGGAATATTAGGAGGTGGCTCAGGGCCATCATGCTCTGAAGAGCAGGGACCATGGAGCTGCACCTACGTCTCTGGCTCTGGCTCTGGGTTGCCCAGAGGGGATCAGCATGCGCAGGCCTGCCACACCCGCCCCTGACGGGAGAGGCCAACTACCAGCTGGTCAGACGGCCCCAGGGCTTCCCAGCAGCAGAGGTCTGGTGCTGGCTGCACGGGGGCTCCCTCCTCCGCTCGTGGGACGAGCATGCCAAAGGCTTCCTGCTGCGCAACCTGGACAGTGGGAGCAAGAGCTGGATTGGACCCACTGCACAGGTGCCTCGAGAGCAAGAGGAAGCCAGAAGCCAGGGTGAGCGCAAGCGTGCATGTCCTGGTTGGGCCAGGAAGAAGGCAAGTTCCCCATCTATTCTGCCACTCCGCTCCAGGCACCTCTGACCCACTCCTAATCAGCAGCCTTCGGCGGAAAGCTGGGTCCAGCTCGGACCCAGGACCAGTCTCTCCCTGCGGGGCTGTGGCTGCATTTACTCCAGGATCGGGGCAGAATGGGAACCAAGGAGGTGGGCAGAATCCTCTCCTGGAGTGCCCAGCCAGACAGACTGTTCTCTCCACCAAAACCTCCTTCCAACAGGGCAGCCGTCCGACTGCAACAGCATCATCCGGATTGGGGACCAGTTCTGGGCTCGGAAGGAGGCATGTTCAGAGAAGCTTTCCTTCATTTGCCAGCCCAGTGAGTGATCATCCCCTGGTGGTGTGCGGTCCCCCTGTGGGCAAGTCCCCAAGCAGGAGGACAGGTTGCTGTGGACAGCTGCAGGCCGCTGCACAAGGGGTGTCCCGGTGGGGGTCTTTTCCACCTCTTGCCCTCTGCCTGCTTGTGGCCCAGGAGGGAGGGCTACACTCTCTGTGCCTCAGCAGAGCTTCTTGCCCATCCCTCTGGCTGATCTCAGCCTCCTGGGTTTGCTCTCTTCCCCTCCTGCTCAGGCCTCCGTAGGCTGCGCAGAGAGATTTCCACGTCACAGCAGGTAAGTTGCAGCCAATTGCTCCCTGCCCTGGGTGCTACCCAGTGAGAGGCTGTGGCCACGCAGCACTGCTCGCTGGGTCGGAGGGGTCCTGTCATGCTCTGCCTGTCCTCCTAGCGACGCCATCCCTGCACAGTGAGGTGTGGCCCAAGAGGGAGGGCCAGGACAACCCCTGGGCTCACCAGAGAGCCAGTGACTGCCCCTCGCAGCTTTCAGCCAGGAGCCGTGAGCCATCGGCAAGCCAACAGCCCAGCAGACGCCAGCAGTGCACCCTGGCCACCCACTGGCATGCAGGATACTCCCTGGACCAGGCTGGAGCTCAGCCCCTATCCTCCGCTGGCCCCTTGTGGTGGAACCTCTGCTGTGCCAGAAGCCACTGTTCCCTCTGGCCCAGGACCTAGCACCCAGGCACAGCCCACCAGCAAGTCCACTTCCGAGGGAACAGAAAGCCTCCAGCCACCACCAGCCGAGGGATTGGCCACACTCAGCCCCCAGGATGTCCTGCCTGAGGACAGGGGACAGGTAGGGCAGCGTCTGTGCCAGCAGGCCGCAGTCCCAGGGGGCCCTTGCCAGCTTATGCTGATTCTGGCATCTGCCACTGCCTACTCTGCTCCCCGTCCCCGGGGGGGGGGGGCGCGCGGGGGGTACCAGCGGGATATGGGTGTGGCTGGGGCAGCCCTGCAGCAAGGCATCGGCGTCCCTGCTGGGGATGAAAGGCAAGCCACAGGAACGCAAGTGCTGTGTTGGGAAGCTTGGTCGGAGCCGCAGCTTTTCAGGAGCTATGAGGTCCCTTCAAAGGAAGGACTTGCCAAAGAGTCCCGCATCTCAGCCTTCTCGCCCCGGTGGCCTGAGGAGCCCAGAGAAGGGAAGGCTCCACTCTCCCCTGCTGGGTCCCTGCACGGGATGGGCAGGGGAGGCCTTCCCAAGAGCCAGACTTTCTCTCCCAGTCCCGGCTCTGCCCCAACAGGCCCTGGAGCAGCTGCTGGGCCAGTTCAACCAGATGGTGCAGACACTGGGACAGCCACTGGCAGTGGAGAGGGCAAGCCAGGCCCTGCAAGATTTAACCAGCTTCCCTGCCGTGCTCTCGGGGAACGACCAGGTACTGACTTGCTGCAAGCAGAAGGCCAACAGCTGTGTGTCCCAGATCAGCCCTAGACGGGCTTTCCATCAGCCCCCCTCCCCCCCGATGGACGCAGGGGATCCCCCGCCCCCCGCCTCCGCCCTCTGCCACTTCCCACCTGGTAGGCGGGGTGGGGGTGGGGTGGGGTGGATGGGAACGGGGCTGGGAACTGCAGAGCCCGTGGTCCGGACCACTACCTGTGCTGCGCTGGGAATGATGTCTTTCCCACATGACTCAGGAGCCAGGGGCCAAGTCCATAAAAATTGTCCCCAAACACTAAATCTGGGGGCAATTTTGACTGAATCAGCTCCCATCACAACCAATGGCTTCTGCATTGTGCCTGGAATGCTGTCATTTGCCACTCAACACGTGAGTTTCCAGAGCACACAGACACACAGTGTGCTCACAAGGCAAGGCCCCACCAGTGCACACCCCCCCCCATGAACCCCCATCTCCCAGTTTCAGCCCTGGGAAGTCTGGCAGCCCCAGTCCGGGAGGGCCCACAGCCCCTCTTCAGCCCAGAGGTCTCCCATATCCCGGCTGAGCCGGGGCAGCCCTCTTTGCACAGACTGTCTTGTTCCTGCAGGCTCAGGCCAGCCAGGCCCTCCTGTTCTTGAGCTCTCAGTTATGGATGGAGCCAATGGCAAGCAACCGCTCCTCTGCGGGCACAGCAACAGCAGCCTTGGCGCTCTTCCAGTCTCTCAGCAACCTACTCATGGCCATGGGTACTAATGCCTCCAGCACCAGTGGAAGCGAGCAACAGGTGGGAGGGGGCAGAGACTCTGCCACGCCCATCACCAGGGGATGATACCCACCTTCCCATGCCCCTTGATCACCTGGCCAGGTGGGCCAGACATTGAAGCAGACCAGCTTAGGTAGGGCTGGCGCCCAAGAGTTTTCCTTCATTGCCAGCGGGGTAGGCAGCCCAGGCCTTGGGCTCCCCTCCCACAACAGGCTCTGGGGATGGGACTCAGCCACGCCTGACTCGGGCAGTGCCTGTAGAGGCACCACCCCCTGAGGCAGCCCTCTGGCTGGCTCCAGTCCCTGCCCACCACTAACCCCGAACAACTTGTTGCAGCAAAGGGCAGCCTTGGTTGAGACACTGGCAGCCCTGCCTCTGGTCCAGTCGGGCCTTCTCCTGGGCAGTTCCTCCAGCAAGCCCTGTGTGACTGTGGACTCTCCGGCACTCAGCACCACTCTCAGCAGGTACTCCTCCCCTCCCCTTCCTCCTCCAGCATGGAAAAGGGAGCTGGGGGGGAGCAGGGGGAGGCAAGAATGAGCACATGTCCTTCTTCTCTCTCCTCTTGCTGGCAGCCTCGGGGCGACCTCCCTGCCTCACAGTTCCTTCCACCTGCCTCAGCCGAAGCCCCTGACGGTCACCTTCCCGTCCACTTCCTCTCTGTCACCGCTTCTGCACCAGCACTCCCAGAGCCTGCTGCAGGTCCAGGTAAGCGGCACGGGGCAGTCCCAGGACTCCAGATTCAGGCAGGGCGCTGCTGGTGCTGTCGGGTCGGGGGCTGATGGACTTCTCTCCTTCTCTGCAGGCGAAGATGGGAGGGGGGGGTAGAGGCACCAGCAGCTCACACACACACACACACACACCCTGCCTCCACATTCTTCTTGCAGGTGGCCTCTTTTGCACTGGACCCTTTCAGGCCCCTGGGTGGGAAGCCCATGGCAAGTGTGGCCAGCATCGCTCTCCGTGCCAATGAGGGGCCTATCAACATGCATGGCCTCTCCGAGGAGATTGAGGTAAGAATGGGGCTGCCTGTCTCAGGGCTGCCTACGCTGGAATGAATGCACTGATCCTGCACCTGAGGTCAACAGGAGCAGCCGCTAAGGAGGTGCTGCGCCAAGCCCAAGAACTGCAGGCAGAACCGTAGCTTGCCTTTTTTGAACAAGGGGCTAGTTTTGCCAGTATAATAACCCAACCTGCAGAGGAAGGGGGCGGAATTTCTTCTAGAATAATGATCTGACTATTTCTGCAGCCACAAAGAAGTTAGCTGCCATTTCCAAATCTCTCTGATCTACAAAACAATGCTGAGAGCCCACCAAATTACACAAACACACATACAGAGTGGCTTAGCAAGGTCCACACCACCCATCTGTTGAATCCAAAATAAGATGAACTTCCAAGATAATTTTTGAAAAATTTCCCTTGATTTCCTAAGATAATTTTCTTGGGATATGCTTCCAATCAGAGTACAAAAATTGTCAAGCAATAACTGCTCCCAGATCTTTTGGCCTCTCCCAAACAAAGAGTGGCTTAGGGAGAAAGCCCCCAAAGAAATGACCTCGCGGAGCCTTAAGGCCTTACTGTGGGAACACCAAGGGAGGGGGCTTTCCTGGGAGTTTCAGCTCCAGCTGGCCTAGAACCTCAAAAGCTGCCCAGATAGATCCCTGATTGCTCTGAAATGCCTAATTCTACTTGGTGGAGTCCAGCTGGGAGCCACTTTGGGTCCCTGTTTGGATAGAAATTCTGGGCACGACAGGGTTCATTGTCTTCCGCAAACACCCGCTCCTTCTCATCCCCTCTCCTTGGTTCCTCTGTCTCTGGTGGAGAAACACACACAGGCTGCTCTGAGGCCTGTGTGCAACATGGCCGGCAGCAGGGCCTTTTGCCCACGGAGGATGCCTCCCCAGGAGTTATCCCTCCAGGCTGTCGCTCTCAGAGGTGAGGGCCAGCCAGCTGAGCACACGTTCTCTGGCTGGAGACAGGGAGACCAGAGGTGAGGGGGCTGCCAAGGCTGTAGGAGGGGGAGGCCTGGTGGTTGTCTCTTAGCCGCCCCCCCCCCTTTCTCCTTTGAGATTGTTCTCGAGGGAGAAGAGGAAGCAGAGGACTCTGCCACCCAGCTGAATGGCGCCAGGCACTTCGGCGTGGAGGCAAACATCACATCCTCGGAGGATGCCCTGCTGGTCAGCGTGAGGCCTGCTGCACCACTCCAGATCACCCTGTGCCTGGAGTCCCCCCTGCAACGCCAGGGCAACAGCTGCCTCCTCAATACCACACTGCCCAAAGGCAGATGGCAAGAGGGTACGGGGCAGAGGGAGTTAACGGGGAGGGGCACGCAGAAGGGACAGTGGGGCAAAGGGCATTTGGGGTGAAGGCAGTCATTGGGGAGGGGTCAGTATAAGAAGCAAGGGCAGCACCGGGTTTCTGAACTGCAGAGGGCCTGGGAGGGGGGGGTCAGCAGGCAGGCCCTGCAGCTGCACATGACTGCTTGCCCCCTTTGACTCTTTGCTGTTCCTCCAGAGGGTGCGTACGTGTGGGTGGTACCCCCGGAGAACCTGTGCCACGGTCAGGGCACCTACTTCCTCTCTGCAGAGGTGGCACCACATCCACAGGGGGACCACATCCAGGAGGACCTCTCCATCTCCATTGCCAGCACGGGATGCTACTACTGGGCCAGCCAACACCAGGCCTGGAGAAGCGATGGGTGCCGGGTATGTAAAGGGCTCAGCAACTCCAGCTGGTGGCTGCAGGGCAGAGCGGGCTTCCATGCCCGAACAAAAGCATGACCAAAGACGATACGGTGCCACAGGAGAGGGGCTCAGTGGCAGAGCACAGGCTTGGCATGCAGAAGGCCTTGGGTTCCGGCTCCGGCGGCAGCATCTCCAGTTGCAGGACCCTAAGGGCCAAATAGGGCTGCCCTCTCTGCGCAGGAAATCCCTGCGGACTTGGGAGCGGAGCCTGGGGAGGGCAGGGCTGGGGAAGGGGTGGGATCTCTGTTGGGTATAATGCCATAGAGCCCCCCCTTCTGTTTCCTCTAGGGAACTGATCCCTGTCCTCTGGAAAGCAGTTGTAATTCTGGGGTCTCTTCAATCCTTACTGTTACAGATATTGATATGAATCAAATACACCCAAGTTGGACTTGTGTTTTTTTGTAAACTTCGTATGATCTTTAAGGCAGTTCACTAGCAGTCTATGGGAAAACACAGGTGCTTTTTTATCTTTGACAAAAATTAAAAATAGCTGGATTTTTTTTATTACTAGGAAAGACAATCTACCTTTTAGTAGCTTCCAAGCTTTATAAGCAATTAGTCAGCACAGTTTCAGGTGGCAGCCATGTTGGTCTGCAGTAGACTAGCAAGATTTGAGTCCAGTGGCCCCTTGAAGAGGCACAAGATTTCCAGAGTGAGAGCTTCCGAAAGGCAAAGCTCTCTGACAAAGGGAGTTTTGACTCTCAAAGTCAGAATGGGAATGATCTTGTGGGGCTCCACAAGACACAATCTCCCCCCCCCTCCCCCCATGTTATTCACCCTCTCTGTAAAGCCTTTAGGAGAACTTATTCGTCGCTATGGAATTGGAGGCCATCAATATGCAACTGGCACCCAGCTCTCTTTCTCACTATCCAAATTCCCTGGTGATGCTGTGGAGGTCCTGCATCACTGCCTGACTGCTGTTAATTGGCTGAAAGCAAACAGATTGAAACTGAACCCAAACAAGACAGAAGTGGTGCCGGTTGGAAAAACAGAGATCTCGGAGAACATTGTGCTTCCAGCCTTTGATGGGATTGAGCTGACCATGGCTGGCTCAGTGGAAAGCCTGGGGGTCATGCTACACTCAGCACTGCTGCTGAAGAAGCAAGTGAATACAGCTGCAAAAAAGGCCTCCTCCCAACTCAGGCGAGCCTGGAAGACGGCCCCCTACCTTGACGCGGCCCACCTGGCTACCTGGATTCATGGCACAGTAGCGTCGAGACTAGACTACTGTCACGCACTCTACATGGATCTCCCCTGAGAGTCAGAGACTCCCGCTCTGGTGCAGAGTGCTGCAGCTCCTTCACTCTCAGGAGCTAGAGGGGACCAGCGCATCACTCCCATTCTGCAGCCCCTCCATTGGCTTCCCAGCAGTTACCAGGCTCAATTCAAGGTCATGACGACCCTCACATTCGTGGCGCTTGGCCCCTCCTATCTGTGCTACGGCCTCTCCCCTTCTGTTCCACCATGGCAGCTTTACTCCTCTGGTCAGGGCCTTCTGCAGATACCACCCCATAGTTGGGCAAAATCAACGGGTACTTGCACAAATGCTTTCGCTGTGATTGTCTCCGCCTTAGGGAACGGCCTGCCTGAGGAGGTCAGGAAAGCCCCCACTCTCCTGGCTTTCCAGAAACTATGTAAAACTGAATTATTCAGGAGGGCTTTCTACCCAGATTACACGACTGTATCATAAGAAATAGCTCAGAGAAATGCCTTGGTAGGGACGGGGACTAAATGCTATGTGGTTGGGTACTGGCTGCTGATGTAAATATGTGCCTTCCAGGGAGTTTCCACACTGCTCAATGTGCCATGGAAATTAGTTCCGCTTTCTTTCAAATAGATTTCCACCTCTGTGCTAGGCCTTATGGTTGCTTAAATGTTTTCTGCTCCCATTCCCCGTTTTATCTGCTTCCCTGAATGCCCTGACTGTGGTTCATTATTGTACTTTGTTCAGTGAATCTTCTCATGGTTGATTATATTGTATTTTCATTCGCATTGTGTAATCTACCTCAGATCTCAATGAGAAAGGTGGACTATAAAGAATATTAATATTACTCTGAAAATCTTGTGGTCTTTAAGGCACCGCTAGACTCAAATCTTGCTAATCAGCCCAGATGGGCAATGATGTCGTAAGTCAACTTTCACAAAACATCATAGGATGAAAAATATGAAGAATCAGCTAAGACCAATGATATTTATATAACATAGTTACATGTTAAAGACTATAGAGATTTATTTATAAATAGCAAATATCAATGATTATGAATAGATGCCACATACATAAGGAATTAGGGTTTTGATGAAAGAAATTTTACACACAAATTGTTTGGTGAGAAATGTATGTGTGTGTATCTATAGAAATTCCAATGCATTTCATAGTTTATTAATTATGATTTGATTTTAGCATCACTTATATTTAGCTATGGTGGACAAAAATTAAGAGATTAAATTCTCATTGCTTGCACAGTTTCATTACTAGTAGGATTCTGTTTAACCTGTTGGGGGCTCTTTCTCATAGTCTCTCTACACAATACTTTTGACACGTGTTCTTCACATATTGGGAGAGCTGGGAAGACAGAGCCGGTGGAGATGGATGCTCTCACAGCCCTCGTCTGCCCCTAGCATGCCGGACTGCCTCCCCTTCCGGAGCTTTTACCCTGCCCTCCTCGCTACTTAAAACTTTGAATTAACTGAGCTTTGGCAGGGCAAAGGCTCCAGAAAGGAAGATGCCAGAGGCGGCTGAGGGGTGTGAGAGAATCCACCCCCTCCGGAGTGGCCTCTGCCAGCTCTGCCTTTCAAAACCGCTCTTCCCAACTCACATTGCATTTCCTGACACTCGACGAACACACGCCCAGGATTCTTGTGTAGAGAGACTATCAGGCAGTGGGCCATCCTTTTCTTCCAGGTGGGACTCAACAGCACCTTGCGCAGCACTCAGTGCCTGTGTGGCCACCTCAGTTTCTTTGGCCGCTTCCTCCTGATCCTTCCACACACGATAAACCTCCAGCGCACAGGACAGCTTCTCAGCAAAGTTGGACAGAACCCAGCCGGACTGGCCCTGCTGTGTAGCCTCTTGCTGGCCTATGGGGCCCTCCTGTTTTGGGCCCGCCAGAGGCAGAAACAGGATCGTGCAAAGGTGAGGCTGGAGGAGCCCAGCACTGCTACAGTGGCTATATATGGGGGTAAGCTTGGGGGGAGACTTGGCTCTCCAACTTGACCTTCCCGCCCAGGGCATGACACTGCTGCGTACTCTTCTGTCCCAGGTGAGGGTCACAGTCTTGGTGGACAACGATGCCAGCGCCCACTTCTACTACCTGGTTCAAGTCTTCACAGGCTACCGGCGAGGAGCAGCCACATCTGCTAAGGTAGGGAGCTGCTCAATTGCAGCCCGGCCCAGCGCTACAGGAGCAGCACACGCACACACACACACACACACACACACACACACACTCGCCGCTTCCCCCAGTCTGGGATGAGTCCCGCCATGCCTGCTTGAAAGAGGCCTGCTTAGGCAAGGGGCAGAGGGAGGGCCGTGTCCTGGAGAGCTGTCCTGCTTTCCTTTCTGGGCCCCGGGACATCTCAACTAATCTCCTGCTTTGGGCTCCAGGTTCTTCTGACCCTGTATGGGGCAGAGGGCCGGAGTGAGCCGCACCTCTTGCAGCAGCCACAAGCGCCTAGCTTTGAACAGGGCAGCATGGACTCTTTCCTCCTCGCCACTCAGAAGCATTTGGGCAACCTGCATGCCGCCCGTCTCTGGCACAACAACTCTGGAACAAACCCCAGCTGGTAAATTGTCGGGCTGGCCAGCACAGGGGCCCCATTCAAAAAGGGGAAGGGAGAGAGAGCTGACCAGACGGGGTGGGGCTGGCTGAATGGTGCTGGGATTCTGGGGGTGCTTAGCCTTGGGATTAGCAGCTGCTGGATGTCGGCAATTCCGCCCACCCTGGCACACCTGACGGCATGCATGAGCCCGTCCACAGCAGCAACCAGCAGGGATTTGCACCAGCTTCATAGCAGCTACAAAAAGAGAAATGTAACAGGTACGCCTCACCCTCAAACCTGTAAGGGCACACCTCCATAGCGCCTGGGCCTGCAACGGGACACTTCCAGATTCTCAGTTTCCCCAGTGACACCTCCCTCTTCAGTGCTCTGAGAAGCACATGGCACGTTCACTCCAGGATGGCAATGGGGAGGAGTGCCAGGTGACCGAAGGCACTGCGCCAATCCGTTCCAGCAGGACAGAGCAGGCACGGCACCGCTTGTCAAGAAAGCCCTAAGGGGGTGGGGGCATGCTCAGGCTCGAGAGGGCAGCCGTGGTCTGAAACTCAGTTGACCTCCTTCCAACAGCCAATCCTCCTATTCCTCCAAAGCAGCTGTGCAGGCAGTGGAGGAAATCTATAGGGGAATTCAGAAGGAAGCCCTTGCAGCTCCTGCGCTCAGGGTGGGGAGCTGTGGGTCTCGTTTGGGCCTCCAGTTAGTGAGCCCTGGGGCAGGGCACCGCCGGGGCGATGGGAGGGGACCTGATTCCTCGGCTGCTGCTGCAGCTGATGGGCATTGCACCGTGCCACTGTGTGGCAGTGCCCGCATCTGACATGAGTTGTCTGCAGGTTTGTGAGTCGGCTGGTTGTCAGTGACCTGACTGCCAGGAAGAAATGGTACTTCTTGTGTGACTGCTGGCTGGCGGTGGACATGGATGATGGCCAAGTGGACAAGGTCTTCATACCCGCCTCTGACCAGGAGCTGCTGTCATTTGGGTACCTCCTGAGCACCCTTCCTCCCCCAGGGACATGCATGGGCGTGTCTGCGCCACAGACCTGAATGTGACATGTGTAAGCACATTTGGGAGCAGCAGGCTTTGGCCCTAGAGCCTATTTGGAATGCTAAAGCTCAGCCACAGAACATTTGGAACATTCTCTGAGCATGTGCCAAGTGTTTTACTTTTAGGCCATTCAAGGCAACGCCGTCCAGAGCCTCCACTTCCCAAGCAGCCATGGCAGCAGCAGGGCAGGGGCCCCCAAAGGAAGCAGGGGGCCATCCCCTCCCCCCGCTTGGCCCCAGCTCCTCAGCAGCAGCAGCAGCCTGCCCCACACCTCCCCCCCCTTGCCTGCAGGAATCTCTTCTGGGGCGGGCTGGTGAACAAACTGACGCAGGAGCACCTGTGGCTGTCGGTGGTGACCTGTTCTCCATGGAGCCCCTTCACCCGAACGCAAAGGCTCTCCTGCTGCCTGGCACTCCTGCTGTGCTCCATGCTGGTCAACATCATGTTCTGGAAAGGGCCGGAGGAGGAAGGGCGTGACCCAGAGCCAGGTGAGGTCCTCCCGGCCGCCTGGGGCAGAACAGAGGCTGCCTTCCCATCATTTTCTGTGGGGTTCCCAAAGCAGAGCATGGGAGAGGAGGCGCCAGCCCCTCCCCTCCCGTATGTTTGGCCCACCTCACCCCAGGGTGCCTGTGCTTTAAGCACACGGGTAGCACATGGGCCTCGGAGGGATGCCAGCCCTTTGGGAGAGCAGAGGCAGGCAATGAGGAGGGATGCCCAGGGGGGTCACCAGCCCAAAAGCCTGGGGGGGGGGCTGCCTTCCTGAGCACCTGTCAACCCGAGGGATCTCTTTACTGGACCCTCCCTCCCAGGAGCCTTCTGCTCACACGGGGTGGTGGGATGGCTGGCAGCTACCGTGGGGGGTCTCAAGGGCTGGATCTGTGTCGCCTGCTGCAGGACCCTTTGTGGTGACGTGGCAGGAGGTGGTGGTGAGCGTGGAGGCAGCCCTCCTTCTGATGCCCCTTCACCTGCTGATCGTGCACATCTCCCAGGTGGTCCAGCCGCCTGCCCAAGAGCCGCCGCCGCCACCACCGCCTCCTCCTGTGGGCACCGCCCTCCCACAGCCAGAAAGAACTCTCTCCCAGCACCTGCCCACAATGACCCCCATTCGGCAGGTGAGGGCATCTGAGCAGCCTTTCCTGGCCCGTCCCTTGGCCCCTGAATCCAGCGTTAGCAGGAACTGGCTTGTTCCCTTCCTCCCCCGTGCTCACAGTGGGCAGTCAAGAGCAGTGGCCTGCCATTCTCTGCAAACCCTCCCCAGACGAAACATGTCAAATGTGGTGAAATTATGAATATTGCACTTTCATTTGTGCCTGTCTAGAAGACATCATGCATCATGTGTAGAACCGGGCCTTGGTGGGTGGTGAATCTCTTGGAGCAGCTGCCAAGTGGCACAGCCCTAAACAGGGCATGCCTGAGGAGGAGGAGGAGGCATCGCCAGCCTTGCCCACCCCTGCCCTGGGCAGGCAGCACAGCCACTGGGTGCCTTCCTGCTGACTCCTCTTGCAGCTGCTGACCGAGACCGTAGGCTTCTTGTACAAGAACCCCCAGTGCTACCGCCGGGAGCCAGCAGAATTCCCTGGGGCTTGGAAGCAAACGCCAGAGCTGGTGGTTGGCCTCTGCAGTCTCATCTGCTCCTATCTTCAGCAGCTGGAGGAGCCAGAAACATCTGCACAAGGTAACAGGGGGTGTCCATAGGGCATACACACACCCTTTGGTCCCGGTGAGACAGAGTGGGAAGCACCAACCCTGGGTCCAGCCCCTCACACACTTCAGCCCGAGTTCCGTCATCATAGGGGTGGAAAGCAAGGTCTGCCCCGCTGTGAGCTGAACCGATCAGGGCCTGACTCCCCTTTGCCCCCCTTTCAGAGCCATCCTGCAGCCTCCTCAGTTACCTGGGCCATGTTGTGCGCGACTTAGAGGCTCAGCTCCACCGCCGGGACTGGCACCGCCTCCAGAGCCCTTCTGGCCTCCGCCAGGCCATGGGCCAGCTGCAGCAACTCCGGCAGCAGCTGGAGCAGCAGAACCCCTGCCCTGGTGTGGAGCCACCCAGGTACTTGGGCCCTGCTCTCAACTCCCCAGTTCCCAAGGACATTTGTCGAAACAGAAAAGCAGGGCTGGGCCATTTGTTCCCCAGATGTTGAACTCAAGGCAGTGAAGATCCAGGTCCCTCCACCCCTTGCATGCCAACATGTGCCTTATGGTCAGAATGTCACCTAAACTGGAGCTTCTGGGAACAAGCCAGCAGGCTATGCACGATGGTGGCTATGCCGCTGCTCGCTCTTACAGGCCTGTTCCCTTGCATGGGGAGTCCAAGAAAAAGGCGAGAAGGAAAAACACGGAGCTCAGGCAGGGGGGGGGGTGCGCTTGGGACTCTTGGAGGCCGCAGAAGAATCCAAGTGGGAGACTGCAGAGAGGTCAAAGCACCAAAACTGAAGGGAGGAGTCTGTAGGCACTGAAAGGCAGGCGGCATTATGCCCACTTGCCGCTGAGCACGAGACTCCAGCGACCTACCCAAGGTCTTCCCGAGTGAAAGGAAGGGCCGTGGGGGTAGGCACGTTGTTACTCTTCAGGCATGTGGCCCATGATAAGTTGTGTCAGCCCTGTAAAATGGTGGGTGGCCTTGGATGAGGAGGAAGTGGAGCTATCCGAGTAGGGGCTGTAGAGAAGCTGGATGTTGTTGGCAGGAAGGAGGGGAGAACCACAGCTGATCCAAGAATATGGCAGGTTCCATTTCTCCCAACAGCCACAAAAAGAGAAAAGGGTCCCAACAAAGCCAATTACCACCAAGGGCAAGATGCCCTAGGAACCCAATAAATCAATAAATTATTTACTCAAAATCTTATTATTCGTGTCTTGCTCACCATGTGAATAAAAGATATACAATCAGTCAAATATTTACAATGTGTACATATACAATTACATAAATACACACATATGTCCCATAATAGCTGCAAAGAGACAATGATAATTCTATAACTTCCTATACAAATTTGCTGGAGTAATGACAGTTCTTGGAATGATTCTTCCTCGTGTCCTCACACTCCAACTGTGTGGTGATGCCAATAGGATGGTCAGTATAAGGTAAGTGTTCAAACACAGCAATGTCAGAAGAGCCTGATAGGATCCCTCTGGATCTCCAGGTAGGTGGCAACGAGCCCGCCAGCTTAGAGTTGCTCGTTTCGGTTTCCCTTCATCCTGGCCTCCTCTCTAACATAAAAGCATTAACAAATATAAACCACCCTTGCTTAGTATATTGAACATTGAATAGTATTCCTTACACACAGTGTAAAAACCTTGTATAAAATTCTTACGTACATTGCATAACATACTTACATGCACATAATAGTCCTAGTCACACTCTCCAGATAGAAACTTTCCAATTCCAATCAATGCTAATTTACAGCAGGTGCTTGTCTGTAGTAACGTGCTTTTTTTGTAATCCTGGCTACATGCCTGCATTCACTTCTCTTAAAGGTACCATACCTCAATAAATCTGTTAATTACAAAAATACTGCAAAATTGATCTCACTGTTTAATCCATATGGGGTTGTACAGTTCATTCTGAAAATCCATTTGGCTTCACTCTGTAATAGCCTCCTATTGTCATTATAATCAAATTGCACCACTTCTAAAACAGAGTATCTTAGTTCCCTTTCGTTGTTATGATTTTTAGCAAAATGATCCACTAAAGGGGCTTCCAGGTTTCCTGTGCGGATCTTGGAAAGATGTTCTCTTATTCTCACTTTTACTGGTCGCTTTGTGCTTCCCACATATACCAAAGGGCAGGGGCATTGGATTATATATACCACTCGTGGTGTAGAGCACGTGGAAAACGATTTAGAAGAGTGGTCTCCCTGTTTGAAGCGCAATTCCACTAGTAGTATAGATTTTGAGCAGGAAGCAAGGGATACGTGTGGAGCGTTTACATCTAGGGGCTACCCGAGGGATGTTGTGAACAGTGCCCTGAAACGAGCCGAAATTAGGTCACGGCAAGACCTTTTGCACCCTCAGAACACGCAGAGACATGAAGATCGAGGCACAGCCTGGGGATTAGAGTTCTCACATCTAGCGGGGGATACAGCCAGTGCTATTAGGAGGCACTGGCATATCATCAAAGATGTGCCTGGATGTGACATACCTCTGAGGGTTGGATTCAGACGTACTAAAAGTCTCCGAGATTCGTTAGTGCACTCTGATTTTAGACCAGTAGTAAAACAACCACATTTGCCTTTGGGACATCATACATGCGGGCACTGCAATGTTTGTGCCCTGAGTGTACCACTTGAATCTATAAAACACCCCACAACAGGTAGACCACTCTATTCTACCTTACAAAAAAAGCCCGTTACTACAGACAAGCACCTGCTGTAAATTAGCATTGATTGGACTTGGAAAGTTTCTATCTGGAGAGTGTGACTAGGACTATTATGTGCATGTAAGTATGTTATGCAATGTATGTAAGAATTTTATACAAGGTTTTTACACTGTGTGTAAGGAATACTATTCAATGTTCAATATACTAAGCAAGGGTGGTTTATATTTGTTAATGCTTTTATGTTAGAGAGGAGGCCAGGATGAAGGGAAACCGAAACGAGCAACTCTAAGCTGGCGGGCTCGTTGCCACCTACCTGGAGATCCAGAGGGATCCTATCAGGCTCTTCTGACATTGCTGTGTTTGAACACTTACCTTATACTGACCATCCTATTGGCATCACCACACATTTGGAGTGTGAGGACACGAGGAAGAATCATTCCAAGAACTGTCATTACTCCAGCAAATTTGTATAGGAAGTTATAGAATTATCATTGTCTCTTTGCAGCTATTATGGGACATATGTGTGTATTTATGTAATTGTATATGTACACATTGTAAATATTTGACTGATTGTATATCTTTTATTCACATGGTGAGCAGGACACGAATAATAAGATTTTGAGTAAATAATTTATTGATTTATTGGGTTCCTAGGTTCCATTTCTCCACAAGTCTTCCTTGCATGGTCTGTTAACGAGAGGACATTTGGGAGGTCTCTCATTCATAGGATTGCCACAGGTCGGAGGCAGCTTGATGGCACATCACACACACATTTCCTCGGAGGTCCGCTGAGAAGATGCTGGGCCTCCTCCTCACTGGCTGTCAAAAGAGGCTCAGGGGATTGGAAGGGGCCAAGGAGATGCCCTTGCTGCCGGGGAGGGAGGACTTGCCCCTCTTGCGAATTACCATGCGAAGGCAGGAGCTGGTGACGGGCCCCGTAACTAGCAGCGGTTCTCCAGTGTCCAGGGCAAGGAAGAGTTTGCTCATCCCAGAGGACCGTGACCTGCGGCTACTGGGGATGAAGCCCGGTGGGGCCTTCTGCATGTAAATCTTGAGTCGGTCTCTGCAGAGGCAGTGCAGATACCATGTCCTCAGTCCCTCCCTCCAAGCGTGTGCTCGCTTTCCCGGACAGCCAGCTGGCCACGGCCCTTCCCCAGCCTTTCCCACCTTGGCCTGCCATGTCCCATGTTACAGCCCCCCTTTCCCTTCCTCTTCTCCTGGCAGGCAGCCCAGCAGCTTCCCCACTGAGGCCTCTGTGGAAAAAAGAGGCCGCTGCTCCTTTGGAGGCCTGCCGAGGCGCTTCCAGTTCGTCTGCTGGCTCACTTTGGGCACCGTGAGCCTGGCCTCGGGCTTCTTCACCGTGCTATACAGCCTGCAGCTGAGCAGGGTCCAGGCTACCCATTGGGTCACCAGCATGGTCCTCTCCGTGCTGCAGGGCATCTTCTTCATGCAGCCACTGAAGGCAACATGCTCTGCACCGGCAGAAAGGGCAGGGGTGGGTGGGTGGGGGCCTCTCCTTCCCCACGTGAACCCCACACAGGGCCGGCTGCCCAGAGGCTTGCTGGTTTACTTCCCCTCCTCTCCCCTCAGGTGGTGGCCCTCACCTTGATCTTCTCTCTGATGCGGAGGAGGGAGCTGTGGCAGGACAGGGGTCAGGAGCGGGAGCTACAGCGGGCACTAGCCCTTGTGGGTGGGTAATTCAAGCGTCAAACCCCAGCAGCTCCACACCGGCCGACTCGCACCTCTGGGCTCATCCAGGGGTGGGGGGAGTGGGGCTGCTAGACGCCAAGCATTTTACAGAACTTTGGTGGCCTCCACCCCCAAAGACTCTCTTCTCTTGGGACTCTCTTCTTCTGCTGTACCTCGCCCTGAGCCTGCTTGAGGGAAGGGTGGGTTAGAAATGTAATAAATGATGATGATGATGCCAGGGCCTCCCGTTTCCTCCAGAAGGGCACCTGCACTCTGCACCCCCAAGCGCAAAAGGCCGGGCCACCGACGGCATCTACAGGCCACCCCCTCTCAAGCCGGCAGTGCAGCCCAAGGGAAGAGCCCTGAGAGAAAAAAGGCTGTACTCCTTGGCCCGAGAAATTGCGGGTAAGAAGCAGTCGGTGCCTGGGAAATCAGCTGCTCCCAGAACTGGCCCAAGAGGTTCTGGGCATATCTCAGTGTGGGGCGAAGGCGCCCAGACTGGAGCAGGGAGGAGCTCAAGCAATGGGCACTGCAGATTAGGAAGGGAAAACACCAAATCCCAGGGGAGACCCCCCCCCCACCCTTGACAAGCGCCGTCGAGGAAGCGTAAGAAGCAAGATGACTTCCTTGGAAAAGTGGAAGTTTCGCTGAAATGAGGCGAATGAGAAAGAGGAGAGGCTTTGGCAAGACAAATGTACGCTGAGAGTAAGGAAAGTAGGGAAAGAATACGAGGAGCATATTGTTAAAAACCCCAAGGCAAGAATTTCTCTAGAGACCATCTGAAGCAAGGAAATGGCCCGGGTGGCAGTGAGGCTGCTGGAGAGCAAAAGGGCGAAAGGATTGCTGCAGGATGAGGCCAGACGGAGCCCAGAGGAACTGAACCAATTCTCGGCATTGGTCTCCATAGCAGAGCCCTTCCCAATGGGGCTGCTGTTTCCAGGCCAGGAAGGCCCGAATTAGATAAAGGGGGTGAGAAAGTTCTAGGGCTGATGGACAGCTTCCTTTTACTTCATTTATACTCCACCTTTCTCTCCAAATCAGTTTACATTATTCTCCTCTCATCCGTGTTTTCCTCACACCAAACCCTGCGAGTAGGTTAGGCTGAGAGTTTGTGAGTGGCCCAGGGTCACCAAGTAAACTCCCATGGCAAAGTGGGGAATCGAACCCGGGTCTCCTAGCTCCTGCCCTGTCACTCTGGCCACTACAGTACATTGACTCCTAGGGTGGATGGGCATTTACATTAAAATTGAGACATCCCAGATGGAACTTGGCGTGTGAAATTGTTCACCTCTTAACCATGTGCTGCTGGTTGCCAAATTCAGCCTCCCTTCTAGAGGACGGGAAGGCCGTCAATGCGGCACCAGCAGTCCGGCGGCACCTTAGATCATCTTGGTCTCTAAGGTGATGCCGGACTCAAATCCTGCTGTTCTGCTGCAGACTAACACAGCTAACCACCTAAATGTAACACCCATTTTTCGTAGCGGAGATCCAGGAAATTAAAGGCCCATTAGTCTAATAGCTGCTCCAGGTAAATTGTTGGGGATTCCTAGTAAGGATAATGTTTAAGTAGATATAGGAACAAGTAGGTATAGCAATCAGCCCCACTGAGAAAGACTCAGCATGGCTCTGGTAAAGGGAAGTCCTGCCTCACCAACCTTTTGGAGCTGACGGAGCTAGCTAGCTTGCTAGCACACTAACAAGGATGGCCCCGTGGGTGTGATAGGCTTGGACTATCAGACTTTTTGGTAAGATCCCTCACCAAAGGCTCCTGGAGTAGACATGGGATGAAAGAATGTAGAGACTTGTGGCTTAGGAACCGGGTCCAGGACAGACAGCAGGAATCAATGCAGAGTAGGGAGAGGGACTCCCCTGGGGACCGGCATTGGGACTGGAGGTTTTTAACTTGTTCACAAACGATCTGGCATTGGGAGTGATCAGCACGGTGGCCAGGGTGGTCTTAGCCATGGGGCAACCAGGGCTGCTGCCCTGGGCCCAAGACTGGGGAAGGAGCCCCCGCTGCCTAACTACTGTGGGGTCACCACTGACCTCTTCTCTGGAGCTGTGGTGGCCAGCACGGGCACTAAGCTGTGTAGATGGCACGAAGTTATTCTGATGCTGAGGCCCATAGCAGATTGTGAAGAGCTCCGAGGGATCTCTCAGAAGTCAGTGGCAACGCAGCAGAGGAAGGGCACAGTCGGTGTGTAAACGGAGGCCTGTTTGGTCTCAAAACCGTAACTTGCCATGTGCACAAACAGGGCCTGAAGTGGAAGTGACTGAGCAGGAATAAGATCATGGACTTGTAAAGGATAGCGAGGTGAAAAGGCCTACTCGTTTACTTACTTCATTTAGACCCCCCTTTTCTCCTGAATGGGAAATCAGAGTGGCTTGCAATATTCTCCCCTACAGCAAGGGTGAAGAAAAGAGAGAAACTCCACACTAAAGATGACTAGGAAGAACATCGAGGGAATGGTTGGTTTTTCCTCCTCTCGAAATACTAGAACTTGTGGTTGAGGCTGTTGGGCAACAGATTCAGGGCAGACAAAAGGAAGGCTTCTTAACGGGCCTTGACTTGAGGGCTCTACTGCCACAGACTCTACTGGTGGCTACTAACTGAGCTGGAGATTAGACAAGTTCTTGGAGGAAAGGTCGGCACGAGGCACGAAAGCAGCCGAAGGATGACTCGGTGGAACCTGAGAGGCAGAAACGGGGGCTGCTGGCAGGCCCTCTTAGGGTAGTGGGTCAGTATCTGAAACACGATGCTGAGTTCAATGGACCTTTGGTGGTCTAATCCAGTACAGTGGCTCTTAATAACATTTGATTTATATACTGCCCTTCAGGACAGCTTAACACCCACTCAGAGCGGTTTACAAAGTATGTTATTATCATCCCCACAACAATCACCCTGTGAGGTGGGTGCAGCTGAGAGAGCACTGAAAGAGCTGTGGCTGACTCAAGGTCACCCATTGGCTTCAAGCAGAGGAGTGGGGAATCAAACCCGGTTCTCCAGATTAGAGTCCCGTGCTCTTAACATACTGGCTCTTGTGTTTCAAGGCTGGTCAAAATAGGAGGGGGAAAGAGGAGACCAACTATGTATACATGAGACACTTTTTTTAAAGCCTTTGCACTTCTCTCAGGGATGTTACATGTGTATATGTATTTTATTCCATGTATAAACAGAAATAGAACAGAAATAGAAAAAATGGGGAACCCACAAGGACTTGCCGGGAGTGGGGGTGTCACATCATTTCCCGCTAGCGGGGTAGATCCTATCCTAGCCCGTACCCTTACAATCTCTGTTTTGGTGCCCATTGAAAGCAGAAAGCCTGCAAGCAGCCAGCCCTTTGCTCTCAGATGAGCATGCCCTCTGCTCAGCTACCAGAGAAGCAATGGAAAGCGCAGCCCTGCTGCATTCATGCTGCATCTGCCAGCAAACCTTGGTCGAACATGCACATCTGTTTCTGCACTCCTGGCAGATTTGGCCCCCTCGCCTGCAATGCAGAGTCACCTGGGTTTGTCATCCAATGGTTCTGTTGGAACTGGCAGCTTTCAGAACCCCCCAGCACAGGACTGGTGGAAGATGGAGTCCTGATTTCTCCCTTCTGACACTTTTGCCACCCCCACCCCCCCAGTGCAGCTTGTGTTCCTGGCCGTGCTGATGGTCCTTTGTTATGCTGAGAGGAGCCCCAACGAGTTCTATCTGAATGAGGCCCTTCAAAAAAGCTTTGCACGCCAAGCGGGCAACATCCAGACTCTTGAGCATCTGTACGCCTGGGCCAAGCGCACCCTGCTGCCTGGCATCTATCGTGATTCTGAAGGTGAGAGAAGACAGGAACCTGGATGCAGCTGGCGGGGGAGGGGGTGTCAAAGGAAAGCCCGCCCCAGAGCGCCAGCCTTCTAGTCTCGTTCCCGCCCTCCAGCTTTTCAGGTAGGCATGAATGGCTTCTCTGCACTCGTGTGCCCATCCGAACAGCCCCTCCTTCTCTTGCTCTTCCAGGTTTTGCCACAGATGGGAACTCTTTCCTTGTCGGGAGTGTGCGGCTGCGGCAGGTCCGGGCCAAGGGAGGCCCAAACAAGTCTGGGCCAGCTTTCCTTTGGCCCCCAGAGGAACCCTGTGCAGCCAGTCAGGAAGACAGAGGGTGCTTTGGCCCCAACTGGGGCCCTGCTGACCCAGATGACAGAGCCCAGGCGAGAGCCTGGGTCTACCAGACTGGAACTGCCCTGCAAGAGTTCCCTGTCTGGGGGAAGCTGGCCATCTATCCAGGAGGCGGCTACCTGGCAGACCTTGGACCAAACGCAACGCATGCCAACAGGTAGGTGGACCAGGAGACAGACAGACAGCAGGTAGCGTCCAGCACTTGTCTCTCAGCCCTTCTGCTCACAGGGACTCTGTTCTCCCGTATCTCCTGTGGTTTCTCACGCACAGGACAGAGATTTTGTGGCTGGTGGCTGTGGGTGGAGGGAGCAGAGATGAGCAGCAGCTGACTCTCCCCTCTGGTTGGGTAAACTAGCATGTGTTCCCTCTGCCCACTTTGTAGCCCTGCAGAATCATCTTACTTTGCATTTCAAAGTTGTTCACTGGCACCACATACACCTTGAGGGCAACAAGAACCATGAAACTCTTTGCCTTCCAATCTGTACAAAATTCACAAGAGACATAGGGGCGCATAAGGACGTGCAATTGGCCGCGAGTGTAGCATTCTATTGGTCCATGCACAGCCACCTCTTTCCCTCTGGGGCAAATCCGATGCCTGGAACAGAATACGTTTTTTCCTGTCGTTTGGCCTGATATCTGGTATTCGGTGGTACCCTAATCTTGGATTTGAATTCCTCTTGGCTAATCTGGCTGTTGATAAATCTGCCCCCCCCCCTCGTGAATTTTTCTAACAGGCCCTCAAGAAAGCCAGTCCTTTGAAGCGTAATCTAGACTTTGCTTATTAGGCTAGCATTTGCCACCCAGAGCAGAGGAGGCGTCAGAAGGAAGCCAGCCAGTGAAACTCACAAGAGGGAGCTGGTGCTGGCAGACTGCAGAGTTGCCCCACCGTGGCTCCTTGTGCATCAAGCCCACACACCAAACAGCAGGGGCTTCTGTGCTCACTCTTCTGTTCGGCAACTCCCCTTCCCCTGCACCTGTCAATCCTGCAGTAAAGCAGGCGGCTCTCCTCTGTCTCCTCTAGCATCCTTCATGCTCTGGCACAGGACAAGTGGCTGGACAGGTGCACACGGGCCATCTTCATAGAATTCACCGTCTACAATGCCAACGTCGACCTCTTCTGTGCGGTCACAGTGATGCTCGAGACCAGCGGAATAGGCAAGAAGGGATGGGGAAGAGGGCAAGCTGGTGCCCTAGGACCCTATGGCTGGTGGGCACATGCCTTCCCAGGGAACCCCTGAACCCCAGCCAAGGACTGAATGGGGGAGGGGCCTGGCCCTGCCCTGATGGCTCTTTCCACTGCAGGGGCCTTTACCAGCTCAACTGCCCTGCAGATTCTTCGGCTCTATCCCAACAGCCAGATGCTTGTTCAGCTGGCCTGTGCCCAGATTGTATTCTTGCTCCTGCTCTTGTACTACATCGTGGTGCAGGTGAGTGGAGGGCTTCCTGGGGGAGTTAAGCCAAATCCAGTACGCTATTGGAGTCAGGGCTTCAGCCTGTTGGGCACCTCTGTGAAGTGAGGGGGGGGGATTCCTGCAGTAGCAGTGCCGGACCACTTAGGCAGTCCAAAGCTGCCTTTTCACAGGGCCCCTGTAATGTAGGGGCAGCGCCTGAAGGAGCAGAGGTGGAGGTACTTCAGCACCAAGAGGAACCTGCTGGATGCCCTCAGCGTCCTCATCAGCCTGACTGTAGTGGGCCTGTATGTGAAGAGGGGAGTTCTGGCAGCCAGTGTCCTGAGACGGCTCCGCCGGGACCGCAGCAGGTCAGGGTGCGCCGTGCAGTGCACGCCACGAGTGTTGGAGAAGCCCTCAGGATGGGTCCCTTGTTCTTCCTTGCCCTGCCCACGGCCACCCCGGCAAGGGCAGCCCAGCTTGGCACTGGGGCGCACGCAGTTCAACCACCGTTCCTCACCTCCACACCTGTGGCTCCATTGCAGTTTCGTCAGGTTCTCAGAGATGGCCGAAGCAGACGCAGCTCTTACCTACCTGATTGCCTTTCTGGTGGCCTTGACCACCATCCAGCTGTGGAATCTGCTTCGATTGAATCCAAGGCTGCATCTCATCACCCGGACACTGCAGGTGGCCTGGGACGAGATCCTGGGGTTCCTCCTCACACTTCTGGTGCTCCTCGTTGGCTACGCCTTTGCAGTAAGGAAGACGCATGCTCACAACTGCCCAGCCTGGGCAGCCAGCCTACCCCAGCAGGCTACAATGCACCCCAGGCAAGATGCTTGACACAGGGCCACTTGTCAGGCACCACCACCAGGGGGAACTCATGGCCACTGCAGAATACAGCCTCGGGAGCCAAGAGGATGGAGTGCTGCCACTGCCAGCCATGCCCACTCGTTGTGCCCCCACCTACTGCGCTGGGGAGCATCCCAATGGGGGGGGGGGCAGCCTGCCTGCAACCCTTCCTTCCTGCCCCTTCCCTTGCTTTAGCCCAACAAAGCACAGCCTGGGAGGAGAGCCTGGGCCACTCGCCTGTGAGGGAAAGGGGGCAGGAAAAAGCGCTACAACAGCTATGGTAGAGGCAGAGGAGGTATTTAGCAAAGGCAACCGTAGTGCTAGCAGCACTGATCGCTTTCAGGACATTCCGCAGCAGCAGCAGCAGGGGGTCTCCTCCAACTGCCTAGATGGAGACCTCGTAACGACTGCCAAGGTCAGGGCCAAAGTAGGAGGGGACTCTTGGATCCCCACACCCCCTTTTCCCTCTTCCCCTATGTGCTCCTGTCAACCAACAGTGTAACCTGATGTTCGGATGGAGCATCTTCAACTACAAGACCTTCTTTGATTCAGTGGTGACCATTGTGGGGCTGCTGGTCGGGATATTCAATTACGAAGCGGTAAGTGCCTGGCAGAGGCCCTCCAGAGGCGCTGCCCTATCATGGCACATTCTGGGCTGAGTGGGAGAGCCCGTCCCAGTTCTACTCAGCGCCAGCGGTCTTTCCGGGGCCAGCAAGGCTCAGCGTGGCAAGGCCTGCATCCCAAAAACCTTGCTCTGCTGTGCCTGGCCCAGGTCATCACCTTGGACCCAGTGCTGGGCTCCCTTCTGATTGCCACCAGCGTCCTTTCCATGGTGTTTGTGATCATCAACTTGTTTGTCTCTGCCCTTCTGACAATCTTCAGCAGGGAGATGAAGGCTGTGAAGGTAAGCGGGGCTCCGAGCGGTTCATCCCCAGCCAAGGGCGGGGGGGGGAGGCAGACTCCCTTAAAGGAAGCCGTTCCTGCCTGCTGCCTTCCGGCCAGGTTCACCCACCACTGCATTTCTCCCCTCCTGTAGGGCAGCAAAGAGGAGTCCATGATACAGTTAGTTCAACTAAAGATCTCCATTTTATTTGGAATCAAGCGGTGGGTCCCAGTACCTGCCCAGGATGAAGCTGCACAGGACTGGCTCCCGCCCCCGGGACAGCTCAGCACAGACGCTGCAAGGAGCTCGGCTTCAAGGCCTCACTGAAAAACACAACTTCGTTTTTTAAAAAAAGCTCTGCTGGATAGGGGAGCAGCTTTTCTCTCACTAAGCAGCTTGGGGTTGGCCAGTGTCACACCAGGCAGAAAAGATGCCTCTTCCCACACTGCCTGGATTCTCCTTGCAGTGCCTTAGTAACGTCACAGGGAAGTTTCACTTCCCTTGTAACAAGAACCCACCACAGCTTCTACTCTGCTCCGACCTTTGAGGCAGCAGTCCGGTCCACTCCCCAAAAAACAGCCAAGCTGCAAAAGGCGCCGTCCCCCTCCTCGTCGCGAGCTGGGAACGGGAGACACCAGCCCGCACTCCATGTAACTGTGGAAACGGGAGTTTCTTTTCTCTAGGATTTTATATGTTGCAAAATGGCGACGAAGCGGGCGTCGAGGAAAGTGGCACACGTTTCTTTACCAAATAAAACAAACCTCTCACAGCCAGGAGCTGGGACTACGAGACAAAAAGGTGGTTAAGTGACAGACAAGGAAAGGATGACCATCCTCCAACGTTTCGACTAATGTCCCGTATTTTCAGCTGACTGGACACTGTTACAGACCTTACGGAAGCACTGCCTGGCATCCAAAATAAAAGGCTAACCTCTGACTGTTCCTTTCGTTCATGGGCTTCCCCCTCACCCCAGCAAGCAGCACTGGAGTTACGCAATTTGAGCAGGGATGAAGCAACTGGGAGGTGACATTTTCCCCTTAACTCTTCAAATATTAAGCTCAGTGTTAGGTACGCTAAGAGGCACTACAGAGAACAGGAAATAAGCTGTTTGGCACCTGCACCCATATCGTGGGGTGGGTGGGGAGGAGACAGGAATCCAGCCCCCTTAATTAGCACACTTACTGCTGCCTCTGCTTCAATACCCCCCCCCAATAAACCAAAATAAACCAAGATGGGGTATGTGACCCCTGCAGCTGCCCCCAGAGACTTTTTATTGAGTTACTAGAGAAGGTACAAACCCACCAACCTAAGAAAAGCCGCTGAAAGTATTAGACAGATGTCACGAAGGAGAGCAGAGGCTGCCTCCTGCTGCCACACTGGTCCATTGCAGGAGGTGAAGTGGCAGCTGCCTGAAGTAGCTTTGGTCAGTAAGGCAGATGAATGACCAAAGAGGCGCGAGTTATGCACAAGGCAAGCGCAAGGCTCCAAGCCCAGCTAGGGCAGAGCCGCTATGGGGCCAGGCCTGCATAAAGCAGACAGGGGGCCTTACAGGAGGGAAAGAGGTCCTATTTCTCCAACAGCTGCAGGTAGGCAGGCCATTGAGCCAACCAGAACCTCGGCACAGTCTCGCTTCCCACACCAGTCCTACATTTTGTCATTGTTCTCCACCTCAAAGATAAAAGGAATGAAGGCCCCGGAGGGCTCCCTGAGAACGTAGCAGGCAAAACAAAGCAAACTAGGACCAACAGCAGCCCCTGTGAAGAGCTGGCTTTGTCACACAACTTTGTCCTGAACCTTTGAAGCTGTGCCCGGCCCCCCAACTTTTTCCAGAACCGGGGGGGGGGGGCGCTGCACATAGCAAGCCCATGCCCCTCCAATGCTCTACGCAGGAAGCACAGCTTCGCTAAAAGATCGCCCCAGATGCTCCCATCACAAAAAGGCTCCACGGTTTCCCTCCAGGAGCAGAGGACATCAGAAAAGCAGCGGCATTTGGTGTAAGGACAGCAGAAAGAAAGGCCAGGAGGAAAAAGGAGAGAGAGAGAGCATGTGTGGCCATGTGCTCCTTTCTCCATGCTAACGGGGGAAGCAGCAAGCCAGGCAGGCCGGCCGACCCCCTTCCAGGCTCCTCTTTCTTAGGTTTTCTTCTTCAGCTCCTCAAACCTTCGCGAGAGATCATCAAAGTCAATGTCTTCTGATGCAGAAGTGCTAGAGGCAGCAGGCAGCGTGTCTGGAACCGAGGGCAGCTCAGGCAGCACAAAATTATCATGTGAGCTGGATGGTCCTGTGGGCGCTTGTGCCACACCGTCTGGCTTCAACCCAGGCCCTGCAAGGGACAAAGAGCACGTTATTACAATCAAGTTCACAGGCAGGCCAACCAGATCAGAAACAGCTGTTGGGACTCTTGCGGCAAGAGAAAGCTCTAGGCTCAGAGAAGAGAGCAAAACGGCAGAGCCCTTCACAGCAGGAGACAGCAGTCATAGCAAGCTTGCCCCCCCGCCCCACTCCGCTACAGGGAGAGACACCTGGCCAGGAGGCAGAGGAACCAGCTGGTTCTAGCCTGATGGCTCTTGCACAGGAAATGAGTGACCCAGACTCTCTCACTGGAGGTCTTCAGGACAGAGGCCAGGCCTAGGCTAGTGATACCCTAAGTTGAGATTCCCTCCATGGAGCGAGGGCTTGAACTGGATGGTCTACATCTAGCTCTAATACCATGGTCTCTGGGTAAGAAGGACCCGCCGCGCCCAAATCACAGCCTTCTGGCAGCATGTGTAGGCACCCCAACCCTGAAACTACAAATGCCAGGGAGGCTGGAGCACCTCAATGGTGCACTTGCTGCACCACTGAAGCAAGGGCCCACCACATGCCTTCTTTCCCAGGAAAACCCCAGCAGCCTGGAGCTGATACCCAGTGCTCTTCTGCTAGCACCCCCCGTTCTTCCTCTCCAGCCCCTCCTTGGACTCACCAGCCACGTGGGAGGATGAGACTTCCTTGTCAGTGCTGATGTCATCAATCTGAAACAGGTATGAGCTGGTTTGGCTCAGAAACCTCCCTTCATCCCAACAGAAAACTCCCCAGGAGAACCCAGAATGGTCAAGGCAGAAAACAGGAACCAGGACTAATCTTTGGGCGCTTTGCATCTATTGGAATTGAGAGTGGAGGGGTCCCTCCTCTATTTGACCACATCACTCAAGCCAAAGAGCAGAGGGAGGGAGGAGCGTGTTCATTTTTAACCTGCTCGCCCCCAATTTTGTTTTGGGAAAGACAGCGAAGGAACTGGAGCTGGCTGTTATTGTTTTGGGCATCAACAGGTATCAAACATGCAGGCTGAACAAGCAACCTGCCAGCCAAGTGGTGTGATCTTGCTCCGAGGAAAGAGTTCAGAGTCATGAGAGATGCAACCAGGAAGAGGAGGGGGTCCTGCTCCTTTCCAGAGGCCGGGCGCTACGAACTGAACTCCCCATCAGTACCCCACCACACAGCGAAAAATTCAAGGCGGCTTCGAAATCTGTGATGAGCAAGAACCTGCTCTGACCCAGGGTTTTACTTGCTGGCCTCTGACTCAAGGGGAGGAGCAGCTCTGAGAGGCCTTGCTGGGAGCTCAATCTCTGTTCCTCGTGTGAACTCTAGGGGCAGCTCAAGAACTTACCGACTCGTATGTCGGAGGTGTGGCTGGAATCTGAGGGGGATGAAGGCCGGTGAAAGGCTGGTATGTCCCCACAGGCAGGCCATTGAAATTCTCCTGTGGGCCAGAAAGGAAAAAGAAGCTTCCCTCAGCAAGCAGCCCTGGAAGCAGCCTCTGCCCCTCACTGAAGAACCAAATGCCCCTTCCTGCACTCCCCTCCCCCAGCCCCAAAGCTACTGGGTTCTCTTCTCCCCACTAAAGAGAGACAGACACTTACCGGTCCTTTAGGAGGTGGGTATGAGAACGGGGGAGTGGGAGATGGCATCGGCATAGGCATCGGGACAACCCCATCAGGGCCAGTCAAAGGGGCCATGAAGCCGCCGCCGCCGCCACCTCCTCGCCCACCTTTCTTTGCTTCGTCCACGAATCCCACATCAATTAAGTTTGCTTCCACACCAGCAGGAGCTTCAGCCTGAGAAGACCAAGGGAGGAAGGGGAGGCGAAGAGGCTTACATCACAAGCAGGAAACAACTGGCATCAGGGGAAAGACGAACTGCTGCTGCTGCCGAGGATGCCACAGCAGGACCACCTCCCACATCCACAGCAAATCTCCCCATTCTACTCACCATAACCACAGAGTCTGGCTCATAGGGCACATTGTAGTTCTTTGCAATCTCAATGAGGTACCTCTCCACAAGGATTTTGGGAGGTGCCTCTACACTGAGTTTGTGCATCAGCTAGAAGGCAGAAAATGCTCAGAATCATTTTTTGGCCTGCGCAGACGAGGACCTCACCCAAAGCAAGGAAAACACATGTTCCTATGGGAAGGCCCCGGATCCCTCCCTTGCACACCACCCCAATGGCAACAGGTCTCCATTGTAGCACTTCCCAGGGAAAGCCCCTCCTCAACTCACCCGGTCATTGACAGTGCCAATTTGGTTACTCCTACATAGCTTGCCATATTCCTTGCTATACTTGGCACAGAGTTGGTCTGCGACCTGGTGAAGAAACAACACCCTAACACAAAGGTCCTCTCTAAGCAGCAGCAGAGCAACAGGCATGGAAATACTTGGCTTGGGCAGAGAAAGACTAAGTCCAACTTCTGGCTTAGCCAAGAAACTTCCAGGTGCCTTAAAGCAAACCCCCCCCCCCACTTCCTGGAAGAGCAGCGCCATTGACAAGCTACACTAAGCCCTGGAAAAACAGCCTGTCTCAGCAATTCAAGCATGTCCACCAGTAGCAGGAAGTGGCTCGCTTTGCCAAGGCCCAGGTAGCATTACTCACAATCTTCAGCTCAGCTACTTCAGACTGAAGCCGGGGAGCAGCCCAAATAAGGGTGGAGACAGCTTCTGCCAGTCCAGAGTCCAGCTCTCTGTAGGAACCATACAATGCTTAACCCCCGGGGAAACTCTGCCCCAGAAACCAGAGAAAGGACGAGACGCGGCGGGGGGCGGCTCCCTGACCAACACCTACTTCATAGACTGAATGAGGCCGAAGCGCGACAGAAGCAGGTCGCAGTAGAGCTCCAGGATCTCCATGGCCTCCACCAAGTAGTCCTCGCGGATGATGTGCTCCACGCGGATACGAGCCCGCTCGTCCTTGCCGGCAGCCAGATAGTCCGCGATCTCTTTCCGCGCCTTCTGGGCGAGCTCAGCTGCGGGACGAAGGGGCAGCGGGAGGGGGCCTCAGCAGCCGGCTCCAGCCCCCGGGGGGCGAGCAGGGCGCGGCCACGGCAGGAACCGAGCCAGGCCCGCTGGCCCTCGGGGCCCCCCAGCGATCCCCACCCACAGCCCCGCGCAGGCTGCCGCGGGCGGGGCTTCTCTGCGGGCCGGGCCGGGCCCCGGGAAAGCCCCCCGAGAGCCGCCGGGGCTCCAGGCCTCGGGCCCGCCCACCAACAGCCCCCTGACAAGAGGCTTCGCGGCCTCCTGGGAAAGCCCCCCCCCCGCTCACTTTTCTTCTTCTCCAGCAGCTTCAGGCGGTTGATGACGAGGCGGAGGTTCACTCGCAGGCGCTCGGCCTTGAACCCGGAGCCCAACATGGTGCGCAGGCCCTGCAGCTGCCCGAGAGACGGCGCGGAAGTCACTCAACGGCCCGGCCGCCGCCCTCCCTCCCTCCGGGCCGCCCCCGCGCAAGCCCCGCCCCGCCCCCGACCGACCCTCGCGACGGACGGACTGACGAGCAGCTGCCTCCGAGCGAGCAGCCAAGATGGCGGCGCCGGCGGGCGGGCGGAGGGATACGCGCGGCGCCGGAACGCCCTCCGCCAGCAGCGCCGCCTGCCGGGGAACAAAGCGTCCGGGAGGGAGGGAGACAGGGCGGAAGTGCGCTCTGCTGGCGGAGGGATCAGGCACTGCCGGCGGAGGTGCGATTCGACGCTTCCGGGGGCGGGAGGGACCGGCTGCTGCCCTTGCCCGTGCCCGAACGTTCCGGCCTCGGGGAGTTCCGCGCGGCGCCGGCGAGGAGGCCAAGCCCCCCCCCCCGGCCCCGCGCCCGCAGCAGCCCCGGCGGCACCAGGCCCGGCCCGGCCCGGCTCACCTGCCCTCAGGCGCGGCGCTGGGCGGGCGGGGAGCGCGCGGCCGAGGGGAGCGGAGCAGGATTGGGCTCTGCTGGGCTGCCCCGCTCGCGGCGCGGCGCATCGCGGCGCGCCCCCGTCTGCCTGCCGGTCCCGCCGTGCACGAGCCGGGCGCTCCCGCCGCGCCGCCATCTTCCGTCCGTCCGTCCATCCTGCTCGCCCTTTGTCCGCCTGCTGACACGGCCGGGCGGCGACGGGACCCCGGCAGCGGGCGGGCTGGCCGGCCTGCCGGCCGGGACAGCCCCCTCCGTCCCTCCCTCCGTCGCCCCTTGGCCGTGCGGGCTCGTGTCCTCCTGACCCGAGGCGGCCCCGGGCGGGGAACCATGTCCCGCCGGAAACAGGCCACCCCCAACAAAGTGCCCTGTGAGTAGCGGGCGGGCGCGGCCCCCTCCCCCTCCCCCTCCCCGGGCAAGGCCTCGGCCGCCGGGCCGCCTTCCCGGAGGGCAGCAGGCGGGTGGGCAGGCGGCTGTCCCGTCCCCCCTTCCTCCGGCGAAGGCCGGGCGCGCCTTGGGGGGCCCCGGCCGGGAGGCGAGGGCGTCGGCGAGGAGGGGCTGGGGGCGCAGGGCGGCCTCTCCTTCGGGGCTGGAGCGGCGCGGGGGCGGGCTGGGGGGCTCGGTGCAGCTGAAGCCCTTTGTGTTCCCAGGTCATGCTGGAAAGGCCGCGAAGGGACAGCTGGGTCGGGCCTCCGCTGCTCGGCAGGAAGGGTTTGGGGAGAGCTGTGTGGGGGCCGCGGATCCCCAGCATTAGTCCCGCCCCGGGCCTACTCCAGGTAGGGGAGAGCTTCGCCGGGCGACGCGGGGCGAGGAAGGCCTGCGCCGAAGGAGGCCGGGCTCTGAGGCCAGCCTGCCCTTGCCCTTCCAGGGAAGCAAGTCTTCGCCGGGTTGGAGGAGCAGGCTCGGCAGGCCATGAGGAGAAGGGACTTCCCGGGGCAGCCGCCGCCGCCGCCGCCGCCACGCCAAGAGAGGGACTCCAGCAGCAGTGAGTTCCGCCCCTGGTGGGTGGGGGGAGTCCCCTCCGGGGCCTTTGCGCGGCTGTGGGGTGGCCTTACTGGGGTTTCAGCCGCGTCTGTTTGCAGGCGACAGCGAAGGGGATGAAGAGACCACCCAAGATGAGGTCTCTTCGCACGCCTCTGAGGAAGACGGAGCCCCAGCAAAAGTCAAGCAGGAGCTGGAAGCTGATCAACAGCTTAGCCACCACGATCAGGTGACTGGCTGGGGGGGGGGAGGCAAGTGTGCCTCTGTGAGGGGGGCAGCCCCATCCACACCGGCACACAGGAGCCATGGTGCTGGGGCCAGGCCCTGGCCGCTGGGCCCTTCTAGCCAGGCGGTGGAGGGCAATGGGAAACAGCCAGGCACTACTTGTGCTCGAGTCCCAGCTGGGTTAGGGCTAAGGACTCGGACTGGGCTTTTGGGGAGAAGCTTGTAGCACAGTGACTCTGAGGAACCTGGGAGACAGCCACTTGCAGTCCCTTCTTCATGACCAAGTAGGCAGCCTCAGACCCTGTAATGTTGACCTTATTTGTAAGAGTTACGGTGAAAAGATACTTGAACCACTTTGAATGTTGAACACAGCTATGCAACTCCTGGGAAACAGTTCCAAATTCTCTAGCAGATGTCTAGAGGTGAGGGGTTGTACGACAAAGCCAAGATAGACCTGTCGCTGTGGCTTTCCTTACTGGGGGTTTGATTGCATTTAGATGGATTTGAATGTGAGCCCAGATGCCCTGATGGGACTCTCTCGCTGTCCTCTCTGTCAGCTGGAATGTGGAAGCAGGGAACAACTGGTCACTCATGTTTACCAGGTAATAGCTGGAGGTGGTGGTTGGGGGAAGCTGGGAGGGCAGCATACCAGAAGGCAGGCATCCTTGCCCATTTTGCACTTAAGACTGAAACCACCGTATGTTTAGAGAATGGTTATATACTTTTCTGGAGAAGTTGCTTGAGGCCAGCTCCTCATCTGGGAAGGAAAATTGCCATTTGCATCACTCCTGGTGAGTTAGACCACATCCCAGGGAAGCACGCCCTGGCGAGTATTTCGTCTTCTTTTCCTAATGGAAGAAGGAGCTTTTTGGTGTGATAACAACATAATAATCATATTTGATTTATGTATTGCCCTTCAGGACAACTTAATGCCCACTCAGAAAAGTTTACCAAGTATGTTGTTGTTATCCTCACAACCATCACCCTGTGAGGTGGGTGGGGCCAAGAGAGCTCTGAAAGAGCTGTGACAGACCCAAGGTTACCCAGCTGGCTTCAAGGGGAGGAGTGGGGAATCAAACCTGGTTCTTCAGATCAGAGTCCCGCTGCTCTTAACCACTACACCAAACTGCTTCAGTCAGGAGCTGTTAAGGACAGCTGAGAGGGAGTGGGTAGGGTAGCAGCATCCTTGCCTCACAGCATCCTTGCCTCATTTGCAGCACACAGCGGCTGTGGTTAGTGCCAAGAGCTACCTGTGTCCCGTCTGTGGCCGAGCACTCAGTTCCCCGGGCTCCCTGGGCAGGCATCTTCTCATCCATTCAGAAGACCAGCTGTCCAACTGTGCAGTATGTGGGGCACGTTTTACCAGCCATGCTACTTTCAACAGGTGAGAAACTTCTGGCCTCTGCACAGGGAGATGGCAGTGGGCCATTTGACAAGGACCTGGCCTACAATGGACTAATGAGATGATTTTGCTCCCGCGAGGTTCTAAAACAGAGTGGGAGGGGGCAGGGGACGGAGGGACTTGGGTTGCCATACAGGAAAGGCTAGTTGATTGGGAAAGGCACGTCTAAGTATGAGGACCAGGCAACTTTTCTCACCTTTGTGTCTTCCACAGCGAGAAGGTGCCAGAGGTGTTATGTGCAGATGCCCTGCCTGTTTCTCTCCCCGAGAGTTCTTCTGGCGCTGAAGAGAAGACTCCTGCTTGTAGTTCCCCTGTGTACCCTGCTGGCATTCTCCTTGTGTGTAATAGCTGTGTGGCCTACCGCAAGCTCCTGGAAGCGCAGTCTCCGGGCGTACGCAAGTGGGCCTTGCGACGGCAGAATGAGCCCCTGGAGATGAGGCTACAGCGATTGGAACGAGAGCGCACAGCCAAGAAGAGTCGCCGAGACAATGAAACAGCCGAGGAGCGAGAAGTGCGGCGCATGCGGGACCGTGAGGCCAAGCGCCTACAGCGGATGCAGGAGACAGATGAGCAACGAGCACGCCGGTTGCAACGGGACCGTGAAGCTATGCGTCTGAAACGTGCCAATGAGACACCAGAGAAACGACAAGCTCGGCTCATCCGTGAACGGGAAGCCAAGAGGCTGAAGCGGCGGCTGGAGAAAATGGACATGATGTTGCGAGCCCAGTTTGGCCAGGATCCTTCAGCAGTGGCAGCGCTTGCTGCGGAGATCAACTTCTTTCCGCTGCCTGGGGGTGGTGTGGAGCTGGACGGACAGTTGCTCAGCAAAATGGCCTTTGAGGAGCCGAGTCCCAGTGCCCTGCATTGAGGTGCTGCACCCTTAGAACCAGCCAGCCCTTGGACAACATTGCAAGCAGCCTGGGAGCGACTTGGGACCCGTGACATGGGAGCAGAGGGGAAAATAAATCAATTGCTCACACTTTGTGGGCTTGGCAGCAGCCTGAGTTATCCATGCTTCCTTGAGGGCGTTGGCAAAGACTAGCATGGACAAAGGCAGGTACAGCTGTGGCCAGCAATTCTTTCAGAGGCCTAGGCTATTTTAAAGCAGGGAGAGGGGCCCAAAATCTACCTCTGCAGCAAGGACCATGTAAGCACATGCAGCTGCTGCTCTTTTGAAGAGACCGTGGAGGGACAGCCTGGAACCAACAGCAAAACACGGGTACTGCTTGGCTAGAAGTCTTCGTCTCCCAGTCACTGGCTTTCCTCCTAGGGGGGGCCACAGAGTGATGTTCCTCTTTTGGGTCCTGCCTTTCTTCTGCAAAAGGAATTCCATATTGCCTTGTGTCTTTGCGTTGCCCTAATTGCCTCGGGATGAGTCCTCCTCCTCCTACTGATTTCTGGTGGGTAACCGTGTCGGTCTGCTGTAAGAGCAAGATTTGAGTCCAGTAGCACCTTAAAGACCAACAAGATTTCCAGGGTATATAAGATTTCCAGGAGTCAAGTTCATAGAATCATAGAGTTGGAAGGGGCCACACAGACCATCTAGTCCAACCCCCTGCCCAGTGCAGGATCAGCCTAAAGCATCTCTGACAAGTATTCATCCAGCCTCTTCTTGAAAACTGCCAGTGAAGGGGAGCTCACCACTTCCCTAGGCAGCTGATTCTTAAAAGCTCCGTACCCTGCAGTACAACCTGCTTTGGATTTTCCAAGACCAAAATGGAAACATTTGGCAATAAGCAGGGCTCCGTTCTGATGTTCCTGCAATTTCACAAAGCTTAGAGGCACTGTACACACCATGCTGTATAAGCATCAGGGGCAGTCAAGAAATTTGGACCCATGTGGGTGAAGAGCACCTCATCTGGGCACTGGTAGAAATAGTTCTGTTGGTTAGAACATCAGAGTTAACTAATCTGTTGCCATGTGTGCAAGTTCCTGCTAGGACCGAAAAGCCAGCCCTGCTTCATTTGGTCTGAAAGTGAACTTTCCACAATCTTAAAAGGACGAAGCTGTGTGAAGGGCAACTCAGGTTTGCCTCTTGATGCTTGTGTGATCTCTCCCTCGGTTACTTTACTCACCAAGCAGTCAGTGGCATTCCTGAATCACGCTGAGGATGTCTTTTCACTTTTCATTTGCTGGTAGAGCCTTCACCTGCTCCATCCTGCTGAAAAATATGTGGACTGGCTTTATACAGCCCTTTTCTCTCTTCATAGGCACATATATAAGAATGGGATTAGCGTGGGGGGGGTGTCTCTCATATTGGCACATCTGGATCCCCCTACCCACTTTGCTCTGTGTCCTCCTGTCTACTGTGGTGGAGAGGTGGGCAGTGGCAGGACAAGCTGGAGCTGCCTCCAGCTTTCCATCCTTGACAGCTCCAAGTATATGTCATTGCAAGTTACAACCACAACCCAAACTAATGCTGAAATGGCAGGATCGTCAACATCTGGAGAGGACAGTATTAACTGGGGGAGCATAACCCAATTTTTTTAAAATGTTACAAACCCGGAGGGCACCCCTGTATCATAGCTCTAGCTAGCCCAATGGTGCAGATTTGCTTAGCCCCCTGCAGGGCAGTTCTGGCCTATGAGATAGAGGGATATATTATCAGAGAAGGTGTGATTCAGCCACGAAGGGCACTGAGCAACACTGACCAGCCATTCTCAGCCTAGCCCACCTCACAAGAGTTGCAGTGAGGCTAAAATGAGAAGTGGAGAGGCACGTAGTCCTGGGACAAAAAATGAGAGATCAGAGAAGGGCCTCCTCCCTGTACTTGGTTGGGTGAAGACCACATGAGGGAGGCAATTTACTGGTGGTGTCACATTTGAAGGCCAAACACCCCAAGCTGATGGCCCACAGACAGGCCTCACGGTCTTCAGTGAAGGCCCCGTAGGACTCCGGGGGTTGCCTCACAGAGGCCAGAGGCACTTGCCAGTTTTTTCCCACCCATGGCTCCCTCATCATGACACTGCCCCCCCCCTTCCTTATCGCTATGCTGGCTGCGCAGTCAGAGCCTGCTCCCATCAGCTGCCGCAGCCAGCATGTGCCGCAAGGGAGAAGCAAGAAGCAGACACGGCAAAGGAAAAGCTATTGGTTTATAATTATATAGATATATATATATATGTGTGTATATATGTATATATACTGTGTTTACATAGTCAACCAGTTAAATGCAGTATTCATTAAGAGCATTAACAATAAAAATACAATCTGTGTTGAAAGACTTTAAATGGTAAAACAGGAAAAGGATCTCAGCCAAAGTACAAATATACAGTACAAATTGATTTATTCAAAACAGATACAAAAACACAACAAAATAGATTATCCTTAGACTCATAATGCTTCCTTAAAGATCAGACAGGAGAAAAGGGACTGGGTTAGTTCTAAGGCTTTAGATACGATGCAGTCGGTTACAGAGTAAGACAACACGCATTAACAGCTGGGTCACACATTCCGCCTTGCCAGCCACATCCAGGCCAGCTGCCCACTCTGGCTAAGGTGCTGTGCAAGGATTGCTCATGCTCCAATGGATCCCAGAGCCAGCCTGCCACCCTCCTCAGTATATCCCCTAGGTGACTGAAAGATAGGGCCTGCGTATTAGCAGGAAGTATCCCTGGGGATGGCGCTACAGAAAGGCACATGTACTCTTGTAGGCAGGGGCTAAGGAACCAAAGGAAGGGCAAAACTGAAGGGGGATGTTAGGGGGGGTGGCCAGAGGCAAGGGGCTCCCCTGTCCCTGCAGTTCAGCGTCCTCTCCCTAAAGGCTACCCCACTGCCAGGTCCCTACCCCATGGAATGGCAGTGGATGAAGGCGAGCCCCGTGGTATTGCACATCAGGGGACCCTCCTGAAAGCTTCACTAGGGCCAGGCACGAGGCTCCTCCGTAGTGTCTGCCAAATGAAGTAGCTTATTGCTCAGGGAGGTTAGGCCTCTGCGGCAGCCCTGCCAACACAGCCATGGCCCGCTGCCCATTATGTTTGCACCCAGTGTCCATACTCTGCCTAGAAACGTGTACACCAAATGCTAGTCGTCAAGAACCTAATCCTTTGGGGACTTGTTTAGCATGTTTATCATCTCCCAGAAGTTGTCCAAGGCAAAGCCATCCCCCCATCCCCTACAAGGCTCAAAAGCCAAAGTGAACTGGAGAGGAACACGCAGAGGGAAAAGGAAACAACCCCACAGGGTAGCCGGCTATATGCCCCTGCTCAGCCCCACCTCCCAGTAGCCTGCCCCGAGGGAAAAGGAGAGAGGCAGACTCGGTGGAAGGACAGCAGAACACGAAAGGCTCCAAGCCCAGGATGGAGCAATCAGAACAGGCCTAAGGTACACGTGACAGAGGATCGGGGGGGGGGAGTCAATGAAGAAAGTGGTTTGGATCCTATCACTATTAGGTGGATCTGTAACTGGTGGACAGACAGCACCCAAAAAGTGCTAGTTAATGGTTTCTCATCCTCTTGGAGAAGAGTGACAAGTGGAGTGCCTCAGGGATCAGTCCTGGGACCTGTTCTGTTCAACGTTTTGATAAATGATTTGGATGAAGGAACAGAGAAAATGCTTATTTGCAGCTGATACTAAATTGGAAGGGGTAGCAAATATAGTCAAAGACAGAGTCAGGATATAGGATGATCTTGACAGGCTGGAAAGCTGGGCTAAAACAAATAAAATGAATTCCAACAGAGGATGACGACAGCAGGACATAAAAGACTCCAGGCCCAGGGTGGGGCAATCAGAACAGGCCTGAGGCACACATGACAGAGGCCTGGGGGAGTCAATGAAGAAAGACAAGGGATGATGACTGACAAGCAGCTGGGAATAGTGTAAAGTGCTAGAGCCACTGGAAGAAGACAGCAAGAGCGGGGAGGGAGGCAGGTGAGAAAAGTAAATTCGGCTGTGCTTCATATAGAGGCGCTTGGGGCACACTGCCTCAACACAACTGTCAGTGCCACAACAAGCACCAGTCCAGTTTCCAGCCAAGGTGGAAGGCGGTTTCTAACAGCTGCTCTAGAGAAGAGTGCGTTGGGGGCACCGTCTCAATGGAGGAGGAATCAAGAAAAGTCAAGAACTTCCTTTCACCCTTCCACAGAGGTTGCAAGGCACCAAGCCGACAGAAATTCTCTAACTGGAGCCCATTCTGCTGGCATGCTATTGTAACCTTTAGTGCTCTAGACTCAAAAACGGTTGTTTTATTCTTCTGGACTCATCACTGTCTGTTATTTTGTTGTCTAAGGAACCGGAACACATCTTGTTAAGATGGCAAGTGCCACTCATACACATTGGGCTTCTCTATCCAAAGAGCTCAGAAATTATTGCAGTGGCTGCATCCTCAACTCCACAAATGTCCCTAAGAAAGACTTTAATCAGACAGGCCCCTAATGGTTGAATGTGTGGCAGGCTTGTAACCCACACAGAAAATATGTTTTCCTTGGGATGCTTCTGCCAGTCCACCATCCATAGTAGGTTTATGATATGCCCCAGGCTAAGACAAACTCCATAATTCAATGATAAACTTTTGGCCCAAACTGAGCTGCTTCAGGCAGCGAGTGGCTGAGTGGAAAAGCCAGGGAGGGAAGAGGGTGTGTATTCTTCAGCAGGGCCCTATTCCTAACTGGCTGCAGAGGCCAGAGGGCATGCAGTGTGTGGTCAGGGCTCTCGTTCAACAGGATATGAATTAACTGCTTCTTTTCAATACAACAAATGCTTATAAATACCATCCTGAGGAGAAACTCAGACTAGAAAGCCAGCCCTGCCTGCCTCGGCTCCATTTTCTCCTTGCTTGAAGAGAGCAGCTGCAGTTCCTATAGCAGCAAGGCTTTGCACCTCTCCCTAAAGCAGAGAAGCGTAACTTGTGCCTGAGCGGGGACCTCGCCTGCTTCAGCCCCCTGGCTTGGTCTCCGCGTCCCCACTCCGGGGAAAGCGCGCTCTGCTCTGTGTTTCGGCAGGTGCCTGCTTAAAGTGCTTGTGTGAAGAGAGGGGCGATGGGGTCCCGGTCCTCCCTCCACAGGAGAAGAACTCTGCTGTTAGAGATCACCCTGCAGACAGCCAACAAGCCCTGCAGGGAGTGGGAGGAGGAAGCCTCTGCCAGTGGAATGATTTCAGGCACACAGGAGGGGATGAATGGGGCACCTCTCAGGAGCCAAGCAAAAGCACAGTTCGGCATGGCCAGCAGTTCACCCACCAGCAGGGCTTCACTTCCCTGCATTTGACCGACCCTCAATGGACAGCTTGACCTCTTGGGGAATGAATGAGGGGCGAAGCAGAGGCGACTGGGGCTCCTCCCCAAACCTTTGGAAGCTGGGGCCAGCCCAGCCATGCTGAGAGGTGGGTTCAAGATGGGAGGACTCGGAGGGAGAGCCCACTGACCCCGCACCCTTCTGCAGAGGGCTTTCCTCCCCAGCCCTAGCTTGTGGCTCTCGGAGACTCTGGCTGGATCTTACAAGCCTCTCTCTAGTAGCTCCCTGGGGGCTAGCCTGAGGAGCAAGCCTACCATTCAGACTTTGTAAACTGATGGAAATACACACATCACCCACCTGCAGTCTGTGACAAGGGAGTGCAAAGAGCCGAGCTGTCCGCTCTGGGCTGCAAGACGACCAACCCTGTCCATACACAAAAAATGGGTGCTCTGGGGGGACATCAATGCTCACTTTGCTCTGCTGCTCCCCAACCACAAAATGTAGCATGACGAAGCCCTGCCAGGGGCTCTCCTGGATGTCCACAACTGTGCTGGAGTCAATCTTCAGGCCACCGCTCACCTCTGCACTGCGCACAAAGTCTTGGGTCTGCAGATCCTCCACCCGCTTCAGCTCCCCAGTGGCCAGCTGGATAATGGCGCCTTTCATGAAATGGGAGGGCAAGTGAGCCTGGGAGCGAGCATGGTCTGTATCAGGCAGCAACCCCTGCGCTGGCACCTCCGGGCTCACTCTCCCAAGGCCATCCTGAGCCGCAGGCAGAAGGGACCCTGATGCTGCCTTGCCATTGGCCATCGTCGGGCCTCTCAGGGCCGGGTTAGGGTGGTGGAGCTGTTCCTCTGCAGACAGCCTAGCAGCAGCTCGTCCTAGATTCCTCACCGATTCCTCCTCCTGCTCAGAGAGATCCCGATGCGATAGATTTAAAGGGCTTAAGCCATCCTTCTGCCCTGAGCAGGCAGGGTAGTCCTGAGAAGCAAACACACCCACCACCTGCTGCACTTCCAGGTCGGTGTCTGGGGTGCTGCGCTGAGAGATCACTGAAGCTTCTGTTCTTGCAGACTGACAGCTTGTGAAGAAGCGACTGGTGGAATCTCCTGCCGTCCTCGGAAACTGCCCTTCTGTGCTGCCGCTGTCCGTACCCAGAGCCTCACTTCGCTTGGGCCCCACAGCGGGCCTCTCCACCCCGTTGGCTGTGACAATTTTGGGGCTCGGTAGAGGGAGATCCAAGCCGGGATCCACAACGGGAATCTCAAACGCTGAATAGCCGGCTGGTACGGGAGACATCTGGTAATAAACCGGAAACCTGCTCTGCCCCGCCTCCAGCGGCTGGCCCCCACCCTGGGGCTGCACGGGGCCCGAGGGGGAAAGGGGGGCCGCAGGCTTGCCGAAGCCCGGAGCAGGCGGCGCGGCCTCTTCTGGCAGGAGAGGGGCGTAGGGCACCAAGTGGGGGATGCGAGAGGCGGCCAGGCCGGCAGACGCCGAGGTCGGCAGAAGGTGCCCAGGCAGGAAGCCCGGGGCCAGGGCGTAGGGCAGCGAGTAGTGCGAGCCCACGAAGTGCAGCGGGGCCGGGGGAAGCTGCGCGTAGTGGACGGGCGAGTAGGGGAGCCCCGGGTGCGGCAGGAGCGGCGAGGCCACGCTGAAGGCCGGCGGCAGCGGGCTGACGCTCACCACCGGCGGCACCGCCACCTTGTACAGCAACCCGTACTGGTCCACCGTCAGCCCCACCCCCGCACCCTCCGCACCCTCCCCGTAGCGCGACGGCCCGCGCGCCCACTCGGCCGGGGAGGCGGCGGCGGCGGCGGAGGAGGAGGAAGAGGTCTCGCCGCCGGGCCCCCCCGCCGCTCGCTCAGGCCCCCGGCCCGCCTCTTCGCCGCCGGCGGGGGCGACGGGCAGCTCGCGCTTCTTGGGCGGCAGGCGCTCCTGGCTGCGCTCCTGCGCTGTCCGCATGGCTCCCCCGGGCCCGGCCTCGGCCCCCGGCCTCGGCCCCGCGCCGCCTCCGGAGCGGCCTCCTCACCTGCAAAGACAGCGGGAGGGGGGAGAGGCGTCAGCGCGACAGGCAGAGGTGGGCCCCGGCCCGCCCCTCGCAGCCCCCCGCTCGCTCGCTCGCTCGCTCACCCGCCTCCGCCATGGCCCGGCTCCATCCCGCCCGCCGCCGCCGCCCACAGCTCCGCCCGACCCCGCCTGGCAGGACGCGCCGGAACGCCGCCGCCCATGACGTCACGGCGCCGCGCGGCTCCCGCTGATGACGCCACCGACGCCTGCCACGCCGTTGCCATGGCGGCGGGAGGCCGAGCCGAGCCGCCCAGCCAGGCCCCGCCCCCCACCAGACAGCGGCGTGGGCAAGGACCGGCCCCGGGCGCCCCGTTCACGGCCCCGGCCGCTCTCGAGCGCGGAACTCCAGTGCCGTAGCCGCGTGCAGGGAGGCCGCCGCGAGGGCCCAGCGGAGCCCTCGGCCTCCAGAGGTGCGCTTGGCCAGCGCACAGCCCCGCGGGGACTCACACCGGGAGGCGCCCGGCGAAGTTTGCTGCCGCTGCCGCCGCCGCCCCCCCCCCCCAAACCTCCAGTCAGAGCCACGCCGCTGAATCCCGCCGGGGCCGCCCGCACGCCCAGCTTTGACCCCCCCCCGCCCTTGGCCCAGCCGGTGGGCGGCGAATGCGGCTCCACTGCCTGCCCAGTCCTCCGCTGTGGCTCCGAGCCCCGCTTGCCCCGCCGGGGTGGCGAGAAGAAGCGCCGCTTGCAGCCCGCCCTCGGCCCCAGCGCTGCCCGCGGGAGGGGGGGCGGGACGGGCGGAACTGTCGGCAACGGGCGAGGCGCTCCGCCCGGACCCGCCGCCGGGACACCACCGCAGCGGTGACTAGGCAGGCGTCTGACGTCATCATTGTCAGTCAGATGCGTCGCGGTGGCGCTGTAATGACGCTATGAATGCCTCCGCCAGGGAAAGGAGTCCGGCGGCCAAGGCGGGCGGCCGGGAGCGTCGTGGCTTCTGGCGGGCGGTGGCGCCGGCGGGGCGTGTGGGAGAGGGGAGGAAGGTTGGTTGGCCGGCAGGCAGGCGAGGGAGGTTGGCCGGCCGGCAGGCAGTTAGTCCCCGGCCCGCGGATTCCTCCGCCTGCGGTATTGGTGCTGAGGCCGCGCCGCCGCCATTTTGGATGCCTGGCTCCTGCCGCCCTCGCCGCCGCCGCCGCCTTCGCCGCAGGGACCCGGCCCGGTGAGTGGCGCGAGGGGGGCGTGGCGTGGCGTGGCGGCTCTGCCCGGCGGGCCCCTCTCCCCGGCGCGGGCGGGCGGGCGGCCCCGGCTCTCCCCTCGCGCGGCGGCGCCGCCGCCTCCTCGGCCGGCGCCTGAGCCCGGCGGCTCTTCCTCCCCTGCCCTCGGGCTGCCCCTTGTCCTGGCCTGGCCTCCCGCGGCCAAGGAGGGCCGGCGGCCCGGACAAAGCCTCCTCCTCGCCTGGGCTGCGCGGCGGCTGCTCGGGAGGCGACGGGGGAGGCCGAGGCGCGCGGCCGGGATCGGGGTGGCCTCGGCGCGCCGCGGCCGAGCAGAAGCCCCGGGGCGGGCCGGGTGGCTGTGAGGGGCTCGCCTGGCCTCCGGCCCGCTGGCGGGCGGCTGGAGGCGAGAGGGGCCCTGGGTCCGCTGGGCAGCGCCGGCGCCGGCCTGTCCACGTCCCGGGGGGGGGGGGGCGGGGGGCGCGGAAGCAGGGGAGGGCCCCGCCCGGCTGGGAGGCTGTGCCGCCCCCGCGGAGTTCCGAGTCCGACCGGAGCGTGGCTGCGCGTAGGCCGCGGCGGCTGACGGTGCTGCCTCCTCTGCGAAGGCGTCGTGTGCTTGGGCTGCCCTGGGCGGAGGGGCGCGCTTGTCCCCTGCCCGCGGGTGCTGGCGAGAACGCCTCGTTGGGACCGTCCCTGCGGGGCTCGGTAGGGAGGAAGCGAGAGTGCGCCCAGCCAGCGCCGCCGGCTTCCTCCTCCCTGTGCTGCAAAGGAGCCGTCCGGGAAGGGAAGGGAAACGAAGGAAGGCGGCGGAGTAGAGGTGGCACCAAGGAAGGCTTGGCGATGCGGTTCCGTCTGCACTTGGTGGTGTGGGCAGCTCATGGCAGCTCCTGTGGTCCATTGGGAGCTAGCGTGGGCTTCGGCCGGGGTGCCTGGGAGCCCTGGGGGTCACATCCCCCCTCTTCCCAGAAGCTTGCTGGGCAACCTTGGGCTAGTTCCTCGCTCTCTCTCGTTTGCCTCACAGCCTTGTTCTGAGGGTAAAAAGCGGAAGGGAGAGTCATGTGCGCAACTGAGCTTCAGGAGGAAGAGCAGAATAGAAATGTGCTTGGTAAATACACAGGCATCTGCAAGGGAGGGGATGTCCCACTCCATCATTCCCGCCCCCTTACTCTGCTCCTCTGCTGCTGCCTTCTAGTACTGCCCTGTCCTCTTCCTTGTTGCCAACCACCCCCCCCCCCCGCCGCCGCGGCCTTTAACCAAACATTAATAATAATTTTTTTTAATTGTTTGGTTGACTTCTGTGTGTGCATCTTGCAGCAACCACAAGCCAGAGAACTTGCTTCACCAGACAAGTGTAACTGTTTGGATTTTTCTGCAAATTTGGAAGTTTTTTTTGGGGGGGGGGGGTTGTTGAAAAATACCTTCTATCTTTATGTGAACTTCTTCATCTTTATTCTGTGGCCATGTTTAGAGACGATATTGTGACTGTCTGGTAGCAGGAATGAGGACTTCTTTGCCTAGGGAGTTATTGTGAAAGTTAATGATTGTGCAGGAGCATGACTTTCATTCTTGCCAAGTTAGAGAGGTCAACTCAAATGTGGCTGAATTTCTCAAACACACTTGAAACCTGCATTTAATTTTTAATGAACATATTTATTTGCCTGTGACCTCTGCTCCCCTGGCCTTCTTGAAGGACTCTGTCATCTCTTTTATTTCCCTTTATGCCTGGCACACCTTCTAAGGATACTTGCATGTTTCTGCTCACTCTCCCTTCACCCTCCCATCCCCAAACTCACCTTCTCTGTGTACCTTTTGTTGAACCTTTTGGTACCCGTCCTGAATTGTAACAAAGTCTTAGGGGTCCATAACAAATACAGAACTGTATTTACCCAGAACCATCTCTGGGGATCACCCTTTATCACTCAGTTTGTCTCCTCTTCTGTCAGACTTCAGGTTGTTCCCCTGGGCATGGGCAGTTGACCAATACTGTGGGACCAGGAACCACCTGTACTGGACCTCTGACGCTGATACACAGCCGCACAGATTGTCAGTTTTCTGTGCTTGTTAAAACCTTTCTTGGAGCAGACTTGAAGGCATGGCAAAAGTGTTACAGTCAGCAGGTGGTGCTTTAGCTTAGGGTTTTTGCAGTCTAGCATTTGTTGTTTTGGGGTACACCTTAAAAGATTTGTGTTAAGGTGAGGGCAAGCTATTTCTCTTATGTCCAAACAATACTTGGTTGAACATTGCTTTAGTGTCATATAGTATATCTACATGACATTCAGAATTCCCTGTTTCAGGGCAGACCGCTTGCCTACATCTGAAATTCCACTGAGCACGTGAGGGTAAAAGATACAGATGCACAACATGTTGTTACTGCCAGGTACAGTCTACCTGTTTGTTCGTTGAAGTAAGCTGTATGCTCTTGAAGTTGGTTGAGGAATAGCTTGTGAACTCTTACCCTTGAAAGTTCAGTACAGGGCAGTAGCGGTAGTATAGTGGCTTTGACACAATTCTCTGATGTGTACTAAACATGAGGTACTTAACATGTTAAAGGGAAGTAACCCCTTTCTCTTTAACATGCTAATGAGGTATTCAGTTAGCATTTTCCCATTTGCTTGCTTGACTGTATGCATTTCTTCAGTTTTTATTATTTAGGAAGTGCTTGTGGTATTAAGTGGTCATTATGTTGGCAGTTATTATTTATCAGGGAGTGGTTTTATAGCTACTGAAGTTCTTTATCTCATTCCATTAAAGAAGGGAACAAGTTAAAAAAAAAATGCACAGATCCCTGGAAACTGCATTTTAGTTGTAAGGGATATTCAGACACCAAAAGTGCTCTTCACGGAGCCTGTTTAGTGTGGCTGTCTTCAGAGAGTTTCTGGAGCTGGCAAATCAAAATCAGTTTTTTTCTCAAAAGTTCCACAAAGCAGGTAAATCTTTGAACAAAAATGCATTCACTTTTTGCCAGGTAATACATTGTTTAGCGTAGAAGAGAGGTGGGGTCAATTAAGCACTGCAAGATAAGCCTTGAGAGTTCCAATCTGCTTAAATCACACTTGCCTGCATTGCTCATGAAATACGTGTGCTTCGTGAGCCATGCTGTGGAAGTTCTTTACTTCAGTTAACAGTGCTGCTGCATTTAACTTGTATATGTTTTGGCTTTACGCAGAAACGCATATGGGCCCCTTGCATTTCGTTGCCTTTTAACTCAGGTGTTCATAGGCTTTATATCCACTAACTGAAGACGTACTTCTTGCATCTTGTGAAATGGACTTAAGCTCTTAAAAGTTGTATCTGGAATACATCCATTATTGTTTAAGGTGTCACAGTATTTTTCTTTGCTGTTTTAATCTAACTCAACTGCCCTTCTAGAATCTGGCATTCAGAAAGAGTTAAATTTTATGCCCTCCCACCCAGTGTCACCTCTTGTCCTTCACATAGTTGCTGTAAAATGCTCATGTGCTGCCATGTTCTCTGTTTTTACATTTGCATTTATATAGCTGTAGTATATATTTTAAATTGAATGATACGTATTATTTATGCTTTTAATGGTGATGTTGATTAGTTGTGTGGTGTATTTTAAGTCTGTTGTGATCCGCCCTGAGCCCACTTGTGTGGGGAGGGCGGACTATAAATTGAAGAAAATAAATAAATAAATATAAGTACATGAAACAGCCTCATACCACAGAAGACACTGGTCGGGTTAGCTCAAGTGTTGTCTGCTGTGGCTGGTAGACTTTTAGCTTGAGCCTCAGAAGAGAAAAGTCTTCTTGCAAGTAGTAGTGGGAGAACCCTGTGCTGTCCTTGACTGAACCCACCTCCCGAAGGAGGGAGATGCGGACAGATTCAGTTTAGTGCTGGTTACATCTCAGTTGAAAGAAGTAAGGGTGCCTCACACAAGGCAACAAACGGCAATGGTGCAAATGCTTGGGCAACTTTCAAGGCAAGATAAGGTAGCAGGAACTTGATAGAATCCACATAAGGATGCATGGCTAGGCTAGAATGCGAGTGACAGGTGAATTGGGTGATCTAGTTCCCTGTCAGCACTCTTGATCAAACATTTAAGTCTGTACCAATAGGATTGTGCTTTTTACAGGGTTTTCCTTGGTCATGTATTCATTTCAGGCTAAAGGGTGTGGCTAGCAAAATTGAGTCATTCTAGTGATATTGGCAAAAAGTTGTTGATCAGATAACATGGCAAATAAGATGTCTTATCCCTCAGAATGGTCCAAAAAGAGTAGATTAAACCCATTGGTGTATCTAGGCGTATAAAAACGAGAGTTATGACACAGTAGACAATCTGTTACGAGAGTATTGGATCTTTTGATGTCTCTTTTTAAATAGATGTGTAGCTGTGTTGGTCTATGGCAGAACAGCAGGATTTGAATATAGTGGCATCTTAGAGACCCACACAATTTTCAGAGTGTAAGCTTCTGAGAGTCAAAGCTCCCTTCTTCATATACCCCTGGAGAAGGGAGCTCTGGCTCTTAAAAGCCTGTACTCTGAAAATCTTGTTGCTCTCCAAGTGTCACTGGACTCAAATCCTTTTTTTAAAATCTTTGCTTTTAGTTCATAAGGCTCAAGGAAAGTACTACTGGCCTGTTTGTTACTGAAAGACTGCAGCCTGGGAAGAAGCTCTGCTGAAGCGTCCCAGTAGAACTTACTTGGGGCTTATCCAGAGTGCTACTGGGGTAGTTGGTTCTAAAAGTCATCTGGCTGGTTTATCCATACCTCATTAGACTTACTAAGCTCTCCGGTTTGGAGATTTATATCCCCAAATCTGGATAGGTTCACAGCTTCAGATAAGGTCTGAAAATGGAGAGTTCTCTTTTTAGAGAATCTGCTTCTCAGTACAAATTATTTATGTGAGTTCTTCTCCTTTAACTCTTCCCCATCAAGGTATGCAGAGACTTTCTTTAAATTTTAAATCTTTATTGAAGTAAACCCCATCTTTTTAATTAAACAAGATGCCAAAATGTAAAGGCATATTAAAGTGAATCCAATAAGTGATGAACATATGCATGCAGTTAAAAGTAAATTGTTGTTCTACCTTTTCTCAACTACTTTTAATTATTGTCAAATAACATCTGGTTTTTTCCACAACCTGCTAACAAACTACATTAAAGATCATACAAATGTTCACCAAAATATATGCAGATAACTAGAGTATATATGATTAAAATCATAAGTAACTCTTGAATATCAGTTGCTGAGAACAGTACCAGGCTTTGATCTTTGTACCCTGCTTGTAAGCCCTGTTGGGACATCTGGTTGACTATCGTATGAAGTGGGATGCTGGACTAGATGGACCATGGGCCTGATCCAGCGCAGTTACTGCTAGGCTGAGCACCTCTTCTGGTGGGCTGTGGACTCCTCAATCTAGCAGAGGCTCAAGTTGAATATTGCAGTGGAGAACGAATGCCTGCTGCCACGCATACTGTTTTTGTCCTTCCTGAATTAATCCACCACACAGTCATCTGAAGCCGTCAAAGCCATGATGTGGCTCTGCCTGTTGTCTTCACAGTGTCTAATCATGGCAGCGGTTTCCTTTTCTGAGGGACCTGTGCAGAGTTGGAGAGCAAGTGGCTTGGAACAAGGTTCCATTGCAGGAAAGGTAAAAGACTGGGGAAAGGAGTAGTGTTACTAGAATGCTGGTCACGGGCCAGTCTCTACCAGCATACAGCAGCCATTGTCTGTGTTATGATAACTTAGTGAATCCTGTTACAGGAGGTGGCACAAACAGAACCCCTCTTCTTTTGTGAAATGAAGGAATAAATACTCCAATCTGGCATGGAGTGTACTAGTGCAGACTTGACCCCTGCCACTTCTTGGAGGCTCTAGCGTCTCTAGTGCCTTCAAAGCTAGAGGAGACTCTCCACTGGTGACAGTGTGCTGGAGCAGGGACCTCCTGTGGCTGGCTGAAGATTAGACCTCTCAAGTGTGCCTGGGATCAGTTCTGACATATTGCAGACTTTGACCATGCCCCAGCTTTGGGGAGGGACAGGGGTGGAGCCTGGTTATCAGGGAAGGCTGTCAGCAGGGCAGGCAGAGAGCTCTGTTCTGGAATGCTGGCTTCAGCCATCTCTTCTGCCTGCTGCTTTTCCATTGGCTTAGGGCAGCAAAGGCTTTCCTCCTATGGTTCTGCTGCCACCTTCTGCTTTGCAGCTCTGAGGACTAACAAGGAGCCACGTTCAGGGGCAGCACCATAAAGGCCATGACTTTGGTTAGCAGGAGTTGAGTGAAATCAGATATTTATGCAAGATATTCTGCAGCAGACAGGTCACCCTAGCAGCCTTAATTTGATTTCCTTGTGCATGCACCGTCGTCCTAATCTCTTAACGCCTGGCTCGCACCTAGGTTGGGGTATTCGACTAGCCCAAAAAATGGTTAATCATGAAACTTTATTACAGCACGTTACAAGGAAAAATATTTTGATTTAACAAGGCACTTAATAACAACAACAACGCTCAATTTATATACCGCCCTTCAGGACGACTTAACACCCACTCAGTTTACAAAGTATGTCATTATTATCTCTACAACAAAACACGGGTGGGGCTGAGAGAGCTCCTAGAAGTTGTGACTGACCCAAGGTCACCCAGCTGGCTTCAAGTGAAGGAGTGGGGAATCAAACCCGGCTCTCCAGATTAGAGTCCCGTGCTCTTAACCACTACACCAAACTGGCTCACTTACTTAAATTCACATGTTTTAGGCATCTGAAACAAAGAAATATGAAATTGAGAATACTTAACTGCAGAAGATCTGAGAATACTTAGCTGCAGAAGATCTGAACCAGGACTTATGGTGTCACCCATTCCAAACGGGGTTGTGCTCTCCTTGAAGGAAGAGGTCCGTAGCGTGGGGGTGGGAGTGGTGTTTGAATGCAGGTCTGCTGCTGTATAAGCAGGTGGCAGCTATAGGCATGAGTGTTTTTTTCTACCTTTGACTTGTTAGCTAGCTGCAGCCTTTTTGAGGCAGAAAGTATCTGGCCACTGTGGTACATGCCCTGGTTACACAGAATCAAAGAGTTGGAAGGGACATCCGGGTCATCTAGTCCAACCCCCTGCACAATGCAGGAAATTCACAACTACCCCCCCCCCACACACACACACCCCAGTGACTCCTGCTCCATGCCCAGAAGATGGGAAAACACCTCCAGGATCCCTAGCCAAACTGGCCTGAAGAAAATTGCTTCCTGACTCTGAAGTGTTGATCGGTGTTGCCATAGGTGTGTAAGAAGGGGCCACGAGAACTAAGCCTTCCTGCCCTCCCTCTCATGATCTGCCTAGGCTAACAGAATCAGCATTGCTGTCACATGGCCATCTAGCCTCTGCTTAAAAACCTGCAAAGAAGGAGACCCCACCACCTTCTGAGGAAGCCTGTTCCACTGAGTGACGACTCTTAACTGTCCTAATGTTTAGCTGAAAACTCTTTTGATTTAATTTCAACCCATTGGTTCTGGTCCAACCTTCTTGGGCAGCAGAAAACAGCTCTGTACCATCCTCTATATGACAGCCCTGCAAGTACTCGAAGATGGTTATCGTATCACCTCTCAATCGCCTCCTCTCCAGGCTAAACATTCTGAGCTCCTTCAACCTTTCCTCAGAGGACTTGGTCTCCAGACCCCTCACCATCTTCACTGCCCTCTTCTGGACATGTTCCAGCTTGCCTATATTCTTAAATTGTGGTGCTCAAAACTGAACAAATACTCTAGGTGTGTTCTAACCAGAGCAGAGTAGAGCAGTACCATCACTTTGCATGATCTGGACACGAGGCTTCTGTTGATACATGGGGCTGCCATTGAAAAGTGTTCAGAAACTTCAGTTGTATAATATGGACTGGAGTGAGTAACAGGACCTTACCAGTCCAGTCTGGGCCTGTCTACACTCGCTCCCAATCTGTTTCCAGTTAAAACTTAAGGTGCTGGTGCTGACCTTAAAAGCCCTCTCTGGTTTGAGATCAGCTTTCCTAAAGGGCAGTCTTCCTTATAAACTTACCCAACTGCTGTGGTCGTCTTCAGAGGCCTTGCTTTAGGTGCCCTGTCTTCTAAGATTGGGCAAATGGCAACTCGAGAGAGGGCCTTCTTGGTTGTGACATTGAAACGCTGGAACTCTTCGCCAGGGGGATTTGCCTGTCTGTTTACGTTGCTATCTTTCGCAAACAGATGAAAACTTTGTTTCGTTTGGGGCTCCCTCAGTGATCCCTCCTGCCGGGCCTGTGTTTTAATTGTTTTTATGTTTTTGTATGTGTTTTAGCTTGGCATTCTTTTTAATGATGTGTTTTTTTGATTGTGATGGTTTCTAAGATACGTTTTTATCATGCATGTTTTTAATCTGCTGTGGGGGGGGTACTTCTCCTCCTCCTGTTTCCCATCTCCACACTATTACTCCTTTCCCCTCTTCCTGGCAGCCTGTAAAGTTCTCCCAAGTAACTCTCAAAGACTTCACTGCGTGAGTCCAGGAACTGCGTAAGGCATCTTATGGATAAGCTGCTAGTTCATCCGCTGTTACGTTCCTTGGCAGGAATGGCCTTTCCCTACAAGCACGTAACGTATGTAGTAGGAGTCTGAGCCCAGCTCCACCCCTCTCCAGAGAACAGCTGCGTTGAATCGATGAACAGCAGACCCCAGCTGAGATGATGGGTCAGAAACTTCAGGGCCTTGCCAGGTGAATGGAAAACTGCAGACTGAGAAAGAGAGAACCGCAGGCTGCCATATTCCTGGCAGTGAACAGTTTCTGTCATCAGAGTCACACAGAACCAGACAGGCCTTGCAGAGTGCAAGCAGTTCACAGAGGCCTTGCAGAGTGTGACAGGAGACACCTTGACACAACCTTCACATGCTCACCTTTCCCTATGTCTCTCTTTCAAATTCACTAAACAACTTACCCTTTTCTGCCTCCTTCATCTTTACCTATATTTCTTCATTTACTTCATCTATATATTTCTCCATAGTGGGGACCCAACACATCTCATATTGTTCTCTTTGCCTCTATATTTTCCTCTCCTAGAACAGGCCCCCTCCTGTGCTGACACACTTCAGTACCGTATCTGAAGAAGGGGAGCTTTGACTCTTGAAAGCTTATACCCTGGAGAATCTTTCTGGTCTCTAAGGTGCCACTGGACTCAAATTCTTCTGTAAAAATGAGATTTCTTGACATAAGAGACTCTGCACTGGAACAGTTGGCCTCAGAGCTAACTGGAGGGGTAAATGAGCAAGATTTGAATCCAGTAGCACCTTAAAGATCAACAAGGAGTGGCTCGCTCTTGTCAGGCAGAGAAAGAGGGCCCTCTCATGCAAAGAAGGCACTCCTCACTGAGCATTATAGAATTATAGAGGGAGGGCTCTGGAAAGGGAGGGCAGAGAGAGATGTTCAGGGTCACCACTAGACAACGGGGCCGTTCTGACGCCCACAAACCTTGAACCGATTCATCAGCGGGAAAAGTTCATTTTGTTTTGCTAGTTTGGGTTCGGTGGCAGCAGCAAACCACGAACCACTGGTTCGTTAAATTTTTTTGGTTCGTGCCCATGACTAGTCACCACATGCAATACAGAATCGGGCAGAGATTCCAGTCAGAGGGGCACCTGCCACGGGAAATGTTTGTTTTTGAAACGGGTAAATATGCTGAAATTGGGGCTAGTTGAGATTAGGGTGTTTCACCGTAGGCAGAGACCAGCTCACTCTTTCTTTCTTGTCCCTTTTTCTCAGAACATGCCAGCCCCCATCAGACTCCGGGAGCTGATCCGGACCATCCGGACAGCACGGACACAGGCGGAAGAACGGGAGATGATCCAGAAAGAATGTGCTGCCATCCGGTCATCTTTCCGAGAAGAGGACAACACGTACCGATGCCGGAATGTAGCCAAGTTACTCTACATGCATATGCTGGGTTACCCTGCACACTTTGGACAGGTACGCTGTCTTCCTTTTGAGCAGTAGCTGGAACGGAGCACTGGTAGGGGCCTCTAGTCTAAGCAGAGCCTTTGCTCTTCTCTCAAAATCCAAAAGTCCATAGACTTGGTAGCAAACGATCCAGCGCTTTCCAAATTACAGGGCACCAAAAGTAGGTGTTAAAAACCTGCCCAGGCATTTCATGTTTTTGTGGACTGGTAAGAAAGTACTGGATATCCCTTCTAGAGGAGAGAGATTTTTCACACAAAGGAACTTGGCTTGCAGGAAGTAATGATTTATTTGTTTTATTTAGTTACTCTGGATTTCTATTCCGCCCTCCCCATGAAGGGCTCAGGGTGGATTACAACAGTTTAAAAACATATTACAATTAAAACTATAAATAGATTTAAAAGAGAATTTAAAAGAGAAATCCACTCATAAAATACCAACTAATTACAATCAGATGGCGGCAATCGATGGGCAGCGAGCACAGCTCAACAAGATAAGGTGGTGATTTCTCTGATTTAATTCCATCAAATGCAGCAAAACTCTGCAAGTGATCAGTCCCGTTTTTGTATTTTCCTAAGTGTTCTCCTGTGACAAATTTCTTCTTTGGAATTGGTAAGATTGTTGTGAATGGACCAGTATAATCGTTGTTGTAGGAAATGGCCTGTGGGAAGGCTTCCCGCGCATCTGAACCTCTTGGTCACAGGGGTGGATCTAACAAATAGTTGGCTTGTGGGCCAGTGGCTCCTCTGGCAGGTGAGTGCCTTGCAGGGGCACAGGATGGATGGATGGATGGATGGATGGATGGATGGATGGATGGATGGATGGATGGATGGATGGATGGATGGATGGGCAGGGTTTAATGTGAGTGAGCTGGGCTCTGGCTTCCCGGCATTTGTGACTTTCCCAAGAGAAGTGGGGGGGTCCTCAGCCGGCCGGGGGAAAGGCCTGCCTGTGCCCAAGGCTTGAGCTCTGCTGTCCTCTGCTGAAGCAAGAAGGCTTCAAAGAGGACACAGGGGCAGGCCTTTGTGGGCCAGACGTGCTTTAAACCAGCAGAGAATAAAAACGTTCAAATGGTGGAAACAAAATAACAGATCAAGATGGATCATGACAACGAATGGCTGCATTTTGAAGAAAGGAAATAGAAAAAGATTCTCAGACCAAAACTTCCTGGTTTAAATATTTACAAATTAAACACCTAACAGAAGATAGACAAATCAGTGAAAGTATAAAACAACCCATTACAGCCTCTGAGAAATTAATAAAAAATGAAAACAGGGACCAAAAAGGGTTAATCTCCAAATTATATTATATACGAATAGATCTCAAACAAAATAATGACTATCATCTTATCAGAAAATTTGGCAGAAGAATGCGATTTTGACACCTCTGAGGAAAATTGGAAAGAAATCTGGCGATCGTATAGCTTTACGACTAAGATGTGGGTTAAGGTTAAATTGCAAACAGTAAAGATCTGAACCCATTGGTACATGACACCTCTCAAAATACACTCTATAAATCATGCTTATTCACCTAAATGCTGGAAGCATTGTGGAGAAATAGGAAATGTTATGCATTGTTGGTGGGACTGTAGGTATATACAAAATTTGGGGGGAGGGGGGTTAATAATAAAGGCAATAAAACTCAACAGGATAACGAGGTACCTGAGACCCCAGAAATTGTACTGTTGAACTATTGGAATGATCAAACAATCCCAATGTTAGGAAAAATCTCATTATAATACTACTTTAAATAGCTAAGTCTGTTATCACTTCCAATTGGAAATCCAGCAGTCACAATATGGTACAATCATTTATTGGATTATTTTTGTTTTGGAAAAGCTAGCTAACCATATCACACAACTAGGAACTTCAACATATAACTCATCTTTCTTTGAACAATGGCTACCAGTCCTTGAATTCCTTACTGAAAATGAACCAATGAACCAAACAATACAAAATATGGAATACTGTAAAGCATTGAGATACTACTGAAACCATCAAAAGGCATATACAGCTAATATTGTGGATCATCAAAACAATATGCGTACTGACACTGAGAGATCTCTGTCTTTTGGTGCTACACCTCTGAAGATGCCAGCCACAGCTGCTGGCGAAACGTCAGGAACTACAATGCCAAGATTCGGTTTTGTTTTCTCAGCCATGTCGGACGCTCCTCTCGGCAGGTCCGAGAGGAAGCGCCCGAGCACCCTGACCGGGCGGCTGATCTGCGAAGATTAGCCCCCAAGACTCCCAGTGAGGGAGGCAGGGTCCGGGAAGCTGCGGGAAGAACCCCCCAAAACTAATGTGGGGGGTAAATTGCCCGTTTGTCCCTATGGAGGCCAGCAGACGTGCGCGGCGCCTCGAGTGCTGCCGGGCTATGGAAAACGGCAAAGAACAGAACTAGGCGGAAGCCTGCAAGTAAGCGAATCCCTTCTGTTATTACAAGCGTACGCGAAGGAGTGGTGGGATCTGAAGCTAAGAAGGCTTGTTCTTCCCCTTCGCTGAGTTTCAGAATTTGGGCTGGCGGTCCCCCCCCCCCTAAAATGGCAGCGAAAAAACAAAGTCCCGCTCTGGGTAAGTCAATCTCGGCTACCCTGCAGAAGGGAGAGTCGCTTGAGGAACTGGTACGCAGGGCGGTTGTTGAAGCCATAAAACCCTTTGTTGACAAGCTGAACGAAACAGATCAAAGGGTGGGCTTAATTGAAAGCGAAGTGAAAACCATTAAGGAAGCAGCGGGGGGGGGGCAGAGAAGGCTGCCCGGGAAAGTGCGTCACTCGTGAAGGCTACGAAAAAAGAGTTAAAGCTGGTGGAGAACCAGCTGATCGGGCTACAAGTGGAACGAACGCAGACAATTTTGCGCCTCCAGAACGTGAAAGAGGAGGAAAATGAGGATTTATGGGGTCTGGTCTGGGAACTACTGGCGACACCCGCGAGGACAACTAAAGAAGAGGTTAAAAGCGCCATTTTGGAAGTCCGCCGGGCTTCTTCAAAATATGCAACGAAGCGTCAGCTGCCTCGCGAGATCACCATCGATTTTTCATCTAAAAGGATCCGAGACACTATCCTATACAATTCATACAATGCGGATTTGGACTTTTTGGGTAACAAAGTTAAGATATTGAAGGACGTCCCATTTTTAGTTCGGAAAAGACGTTTTAAGTATAAAAAGCTCGCAGCTCTTCTGAGGGAACGTGGAATAAAGTACAAATGGTTATTTCCGGAAGGAATCTGGTTTAGTTACAAAGATCAAACCTATAAGATATTATCAGAAGATCAACTAAGGGATTTTGAGGATAAAAATCCGGAATTTCAGTGCACCAAGCAAGAAGAAAGGGAGAAGTCTGAGGAGGGGGGGGGAGGAAATGAGCACTGCGGCTGCAGTTGCTCAGAGAGAACTGCGTCCGGGACCCAGGAGGGGGAGGAAAATTTAATTTGAATTCGATTGTAATTTGTATTCTGTATGATCAACCACTCCATCATTACTTTATTAAGCTATTTCTTTATCATGGCAGTATGAAGGGAAAGCATTGAAGTGTAGTGTTTAGTGTTTGTAGGTTACCTTCCCTTTTTTTTCCCACCCCCCCTTCCCCTTTTCTTTTTTCTCCCTTCTTTTCCTTCCCTCGTGTTATTGTAATCTTTTGTAGTTACTGTTATTGTAGTTTGTATGTTAGGTATTGAAAAATAAAAAAACTTTCAAAAAAAAAAAAGGAACTACAATGCCAAGACCACGGCAATACAGCCCGGAAAACCCACAACAACCATCGTTCTCCGGCTGTGAAAGCCTTCAACAATACAATATGCGTACTGTGATTGTCTACTCCAAATGTTTAATGTTAAAGTTATAAGTTGTTGTTCAAAGGTTGCTTGTTTGTATTATTAAGAAATATATTGAAACAATAAAAAATTATAAATAGAAAAAAAAAGAGGACAGGGGCAGGCAGGTTCTGGTGCGTGTCTCTCTCTCAGTTGAAAGGGACGTGCTGGTGCCAGGGTCTGTCCTCCTTAACTAACTAGATGGAGGGATCGCGTCAGCCTGCTCAAGTCACTCTGAGTCTAAGAGGCAGAGAGACATTTGACAGCAGTGCAGGCCGGGGGCGGGGGGGGGGGGCGGGGAGCATTTCCTCCCCAGGCCAAGGATGCTGCTTCAGCATTTTCTTCTGGCGGGACAGGATGGCAGTTTATTCCATATGTTCAAAAGGCTACTGGAAAGGGGGGGGGTGTCCCTCCAGGAGGGTTTTTTTACTCAGGTAATAGACCTGTACTGCAAGAAATGGCTTGTACAAATGTCTTGATAAAGGGACAGGGACTGTTGACAATAATGCTGAATACTGTCTCTTGGTGTAGATCTGCTCCTACTGGGAATTACTGCATCGTTTAATATGTCATACCAAATTACTTCCATTTTGTTTCTGCAGTGCATTTGGATCTGTGCTTTGTTTTCAAATTTCTACAATCCATACCATATTGTATTGTTGGGTGAACGCCCCAGTGTTGATCATATTGATTTGCACTGTGATCTTCCTTGAGTCGCCGTGAGAAAGGAGGGATTATAAATAATATAAACTAAAACAGAGGGGGGGGGGCGGGAGACTCCTTGCCTTGGGTTGGAGTCTGGGGCTGAGGCCCCCACAGGGACTGCCTTCTCCAGCCTTGGGTTTGCAGCAAGCCTCAGAAATGGGAGGGCGAGGAGTCTGAGTGCATCTTGGCCCCCTCTCCTGGTGCAAGGCTCTGCCTGCTCTCGGCTCGAGGGGGGGGCGCTCATCCTCCCTCCCTCCCTCCGTGGGACTGGAAGTTGCTGTGCCGCACCATTTCTCTGTCCCTTCTTGCAGTTGGAGTGCCTCAAACTGATCGCCTCTCAGAAGTTTACGGACAAGCGGATTGGGTACCTTGGAGCCATGCTGCTGCTGGATGAGAGGCAGGACGTCCACCTTCTCATGACCAACTGCATCAAGAAGTAAAGCAACTTTCTGTGTCTTCGCTGGGGTTGTGGGGCTATTGCTTGTAGTGGAGCTAGGGAGTTTTGCAAAGGCCTTATTCAGATGGCAGCACTCAGAAGGGACCGGAGGAATTTTGAGGTGCAGCCATGTCTTAGTCATGTGTCCCCTCCAAAGATGGTGGCTGGGATGCAGAAGCTTCTAGAGAGCCAGGAAGGCATTCGTGGTCTGCCTGCCGACGGAGCAGTGAACAGGGGGATGCCTTGCTGCCGTCCGGTCCAGTCCGCGGTGCTGTATGCCTCTCGAGCCATGTTGCCTGGCCTGTGGGGTGACCATGACTGAGCTTCAGGAATTTGCTGCATGTTTGCAGGGATGCTGGGGTCCGCCGCTGTTGCGTGCTGAGTAGGACAGTCGACCCACCTCGCTCGGTGCTTTCTCCTGGGGCTGGTAGTGGCTCTCTAGGGCCTTGGGGGGGGGGTGAAAGGCTTTCCTGGCACCTCCTTTCAACTGGCAGAGCCATGTGCTGAACTTCCATGGAGGCTGTGGCAGGCAGTACAGCCCCACTTCTTGCTGGACCCTTTCCCCAACTGTTTGAAGAGCAACAAGTCTCTTCGGCTCAGAGAGCCTTGTCCTGTGTATTGCATGTGTTTGTGTTTACTTAGGCTGCTTTCTTTCTCTCCTAGCGACCTTAATCACAGTACGCAGTATGTGCAGGGCCTTGCACTCTGTACCCTGGGGTGCATGGGCTCCTCTGAGATGTGCCGTGACCTAGCTGGGGAGGTGGAGAAGCTCCTGAAAACTTCTAACTCTTACTTGAGGAAAAAGGTATCCAGCTGCTGGGCAGAAGTTCTGGTGGTCCCCTGCTTGGAGCCCACCCGGTAATAGGGGAACTGCAGAGACCCACCCAAGGACTTTTCCCCTTAGGGCTGGTGAAACGAGTACTTTCCCTCCCTTAAGGCAATCTTTGGCTTACTCCCTCACTGGTGTTGGCAGAAAGAGCCAGTATCCTAGCAAGGTGCCTCCACCTGGCTCCTAGGAGTGGGTCTTTCTCCTGCACAGCCTTAGCTCCTGAGTACTGTGCCAGGAGCCCCTCCACAGCCTCCTTGGACTCTCCTCGGCCCCATCTGGTAGAGAGCGAAGCGGAGAGCTGCCACTGTGGAGGAGCACAGCAGTGTTGAGGTTGCTTCTACCACTGTCCCCAAGAAGCAGCTGTCAAGTGAGAGCATTGGTGAAGCTGCTGGTAAGGTCCAGCCATGCCAGAGGAAAGACTTGTCCTTATGTGTACCTGGATGGAGCTGGGAATATGGGCAGGGGGGTGCTGCTGGCATGGCGGGTCCAATAAACGCAGAAACATGGAGCTGGAAGTGATCCCAAAGGTCATCTAGACCACCACCCCCTGCGCTAGGCAGGAAATTCACAGCCATCCCCCAGTGACTCCTGCTTTATGCCCAGAGGAAGGCAAAAAAACCTTCAGGATCCCTGGCCCACCTTACCTGGAGGGAAATTCTTTCCTGACCCCAGAGTGGGGATCGGCATTACCCTGGGCACCTAAGAAAGGGCCATGAGAGCCCAGCACCGGTTCAGCCCTCTCCTGATCTGCCTACATTCTTACTAAGTCAGAGAACCACCCTAGCTGTCAGTAGGGAGAAGGGATCATGGGAGAAGAAGGGAGGTGGGGTGTGGGCCGTAAGGCAGAGGAAGGGCAAGCGGGGGTGGGGGTAAGGGAGGAGGAGGAGGAGGAATGGCAGAGGCAGTGGAGAAAGAGGCTCAGGAGCACCTAGAGGGCTGTGAGAAGATGAAGGTGGGGTGGACTAGCTGGAGAGAGGCAGAAGTGCTCCCGGCTGTGTAGGACTAGCCTTGAGAAGCTGGTAAGGTCAGCCAAGAGCCTGTATGCTGTGTGTTTTATGGTCTCGCAATAAGCAGCCTCTCTTGCCTTCAGCTTGCCTTTGGAAGGGAGAACAGAGGGCCCCTCCCATTGGAGGCTCTCACCGACCCATGTTTAGATTTCCCCAAGTGAGGGGGGATGCCAATAAGGCGGCCTTTGCGGGTGTTTGAGGAGTGTTCCGACAGACTGCCTCCCACCCCTGTTCTTCTGCAGGCAGCCCTGTGTGCTGTTCATGTCATCAGGAAGGTGCCTGAGCTCATGGAGATGTTCCTACCAGCCACAAAAAATTTGCTGAATGAGAAGAATCACGGTAATGCCTGCAGTCGGGGGCAACAGGGGAGTCCCCCTCCATGTGCTGCCTCTCCTCCTTTCTGAAGGAGAGAGGGAAGAAGAGCAATGAGAGCCCCTAGCAGAGAAGCGGGACTGGTCTGGGTGGGGGCTTCTTTGTCTAGCTTACAAATAATGGGGCAGATGCATGTCGTGGGGTCCGAGTGCTGCCTTTGTAGTCTTGTGCCCTGACCGTAGGGGGGCAGGGGAGGTCTTGGTCTTGCGTAAGTAGCAGAATGAAGCCAGCCCGGAGCGCAGAGGGTGCAGCCAGCCTTAGGGCTTGCAGGCCTCTGTCATGTATGTGTGTGTGCACGCGCACGGCTGGTCTGCCATAGTGCGAATGTGAATGCGACACTCAAGTGGGCAGCACTGAAAGTGACTTCTGCCATGAGGGGAGAATGCTGCTGGCCAAAGCTGCTTTTCTCCACAAGCTTTGCTCAAAGGAAGTTGGCTGTGTCGCACCGGGTACTGGAACCCCTGGCTTCAGAGTCCTGAGGCCTTCTCAACCTGCCCAGAGCTGTTCCCTTTTATCATGGCAGAATTAAAATGCCTGGTCAGTCTAGGCCTGGCATCGCCCTACTCGAACAGCCCAGAGTGCCTTTGGACTCCTGTGAATAGGGCTGGACCCACAGAGATTCTGGTCACACATTCTGGCTGTTCAGAGGCCAGGGCGCAGACTTGGAAGTGCTGCCACCTCTGGTTTGTCTGGTTTTTTAGCCCCAATGTGCTGAAAGTGCCAAGCTTATAAAGTGTAGTAATGTAATACAATCAGATTAGTCCTATATCCTCTATGAAGTATAACACTCAGTACAACTGTTTTGTACTAAACCAGCTTGGAGATGAGAATGTAACTGCTTACTGGGCTAGACTACTTATTGAATAATATGTTCGTCTTTGAAGAAGTTTGGTTTGAAACGAGGCTGGGGCGGGGGGGGGGGGTATCAATATGCTGGCAAAACCTATTGGCTTTTTGTTACTGTCAATTTTGGCTTTTTGTTAACGTTGAATCCTTGTGACTTCTCTGGTGAAGATCCACTCATCTGGAGGACACACACTTACAGAAACAGAGAAAACAGAACAAGTCATTGAGGCATTTTTGCATCGTGAAATATACTTACCTTCTTCACTTCTCCGTCTCTTAAAGGAAACATGTCTGGTATTGAATGAACTCTCACTGGTTGAGTATGTGTTAATCTTACAGGATTTTTCTTGATTAGTCCTGTGATATTTATTCAGAGATATTTATTCATTGATTGAGCTTTTTGTATTGAGTGTTGTACTTCATAGAGGTTATAAAACTAATCTGACTGTATTATATTACTACACTTTATAAGCTTGGCACTTTTAGCACGCTTGCACTTTAAAGAAATCTATTGATTTTGTAGCATTGCCTTGTTCTTACTATCTCTGGGCGGTTTGTTCCCTTTGGTAATAGCCACGAGGCGCCCGGTGGAGCCCCTTTTTATGTTTTGCATGTTTTTTCGCCCTGGCAAGTCCCCAGGGCCTGAGTGTGGGATGGCTGCGTGAAGAGGCGGTCTCCTTGTTTCCTTTTTCTCCTGGCAGGCGTTCTCCACACCTCTGTTGTCCTCTTAACTGAAATGTGCGAGAGAAGCCCAGACATGCTTGCCCACTTTCGAAAGGTGAGTCCAGCCGCCGCCGCCGCCCCCCCCCCCCCCGCTGCCCATTGCTGTTTTCCTGTGGGCAGAGCTGTGGCCCAGCTTGGGGGCTGCTTGCTCTCATTGCCAGTGGCTTGGACTTGCAGAACAGCAGCAGGTACTTTATCTCAGCAAAGAGCAAAGCTCTCATTTGATTGACCTGTGAGCCTCGCCTTGGGAACAGAAGCCTCTTGCATGTACTGAGATCTGTCTCTTGCTTCTGCTCCTGGACTGAGTGGCATGGAAATATGCGGATGTCTTCTGCTTTCCCAGGCTCCATAAGGCCCAACAGCGAGGGGAGGGGGGCTTTGTTTCCTCCAGTCTAGACCAGTGGAGCGCTGACTCCTCTCCAGTTGCCTAGCCTCGGTGGGTCTCCTTTGCCCTCTGGCAGAGAGCAGCTGTCAGATGTGGTAGAGGAGGACGTGAAGCCATTGGGTGCAAGTGCGCCTCCGGTGTCGTCTCGGTTGCCCTTCCCGCCCAGTGCTGTGGTGGTGATGGATGCTGCAAGCAGCCTCCTCCTCGCTCTAATGCCAGCTTCATCTCTTTTGTCCCTTTTGTCTGTTCGGAACCCTGCTGTGTGTTAGAATGAAAAGGTAAGTGTTGCTCACTCTCCTCCCCCCCCCCCCTCCGGTGCATGCTAGCCTCAGGCTTTTGCTTGTGTCTCTAATGCTGTGGCTTGGCTAACGTGCTTGTGCTCCGCTCCATTAATGTCCTGGTTATGCCTCCTGCTCAGGGCAGCTGTGGACCTCATTTACCATTGTGGACTGGCTCTTTCAGGGTGGGTGTCTGTGAGGTCTCTGGCATCTCATTGCTTGAGCAGGGGAAGCTGCAGTTGGTTGATGCTTAAGCAGAACTCTGAGAAGGTCTCTTTTAGAGGGGGGCATGAAGGTGTCTCTTCCCTGGGGGGGGGGGTGAGTCTCTGGCCTTTGAGAAGACTGCCTGGCCGCCATACACTTTGCTAGTCGCCATGCACAGAGCATCGCCCCCTTTTTCCTCTCATTTCCTCTCAAAGCCCCCTGCCTGCTAGTCCACATTTTATTTATAAAGTAAAAATATTTTTATCCTACTTTTTAGGTTAAAAAAAGTTTTCAAATGGCACTGAAATATAAGACCATAATACAAAAATTAACATCCACATAAAATAATATACCCTGTTACAAGCAAAACTGAACTGCAAGATGTAGCGCGTCTTCCAGAGAACTTTAGTCACCTTTGCTCGGAAAGAGCCCAGTTGCCCTCCAGTGGTGTTCCTGGGCTCATCCCTGCCACGCACAAGAGCACTGGGGATGGGGGCGGTCCCTAGGCTGTCTGTCTGCCGGGAGAAGCAGGCAGGAGAAAGACTCAAAGCTTCATGGATGAGTCCAGCACCAGCCAAATCATTCATCATCATGCAAATTCCCCATCAAGCTGCCCATAAACTCAGCAAAATGACAGGCGAGGGGCATCTGTCTTGGGCATCTGCCCCAAATGATACTGGGATGAGAGAGGCAAGCTCTGAGAGTGCCCCCCCCCGCCTCATAGGAGGGAAGAAGCTGGGCATAGACTTTTTCCTGGTTAGATTCTCATTCTTGGACACCTCCTGCAGTCTCAGGGAACAGCCACATCACAAACTGGGCATTTGACAATACCGTGTTCTTTGCAGCTTGTCCCTCAGCTAGTTCGTATCCTAAAGAACCTCATCATGTCTGGCTATTCCCCTGAGCACGACGTCTCTGGGATCAGTGATCCTTTCCTACAGGTAAGGTCTCTGGGGCCGGGGGGAAAGGGTTCCTAGCAAGCCTGGCAGGAGAGAGGGGCTGTGGGTGCTCAGCCTCTTCTCTCAGCTACGGAGGGATTCTGTGGCCAGCTTCAGCCTCAAGTGCTGTGTGTTGTGGTCCTCACAGGTGCGAATCCTCCGGCTGCTGAGAATTCTAGGGCGAAATGATGACGACTCCAGTGAAGCCATGAATGACATCCTTGCCCAGGTGAGTGGATCTGGGGACTAGGACGTAGCCAGCCAATGCAGGTAGGTGGGTGGCTGCTGGTGCCTGGGGTGGGGGTGGGGTCAGTCTTGCAGAAGAAGAGTGGCTGACTTCCTCTGTGTTCTCTAGGTGGCCACAAACACTGAAACAAGTAAAAATGTGGGAAATGCCATTCTTTACGAAACCGTCTTAACGATAATGGACATCAAGTCTGAGAGCGGCCTGCGAGTATGTATTCTTCCCCTGTCAGATCTTCTGCTGTGTTTGTGGGATAGGAGAGTTCTGTGTTCGTGGGACAGAGAGGTGGCTGGCCCTGTGCCTGGCAGCGCTCTGGAAGCCCGGTCTCAGCAGCATTCTGGCCAGGTATTGCTAGAAGCAGCCTGGAAGGCCATGAGCCCCCCCTGGCTCAGTGCAGAAATCCAAAGCCTCCCTGAGAGGCCAGCCTAGCCAGCCTCGGCTTGAAGGCCTTAGCAAGGGAGTCTCCATCCCTGCTGTGCCACAAACCCTTGCCAAAAAGCTCTTGGAGTTAGGGCTTTTCTCCTGATCTTCGCCTGTAATCTGCCTTCACCTAATGTAAGCCCGTTGGATCTAGCCTTGCCCTCTGGAACAGCAGAAGAGTCCGTCCCCCCACCCCATCTATGTGATGGCCTTTCAGGCACTGCTTCCCCAGTTGTAGCCAAACTGTCTTCCTGGGAACCAACTGGTAATGAAGTCACCACAGGATATCTTCAGCAGGGGTTACATAAGCCAGACTGTGACCTTGGGTTTTTGTCAGGGTTAGGGTTAGGGATGTGTGGGAAATGGTTTCCTTCCCTCCAGGAGGATCCTGAGCTGCAGCGTAGTTTCGTGAGGGCAGCTAGCCAGTGTCTGCCCTGTGTTTGGTTCTAAATCAAATTATTGCTTGTTTGGCTGTGGAAAAACCATAAAAGTGCTGTGAACACATAGATGTGTACATGTTTGTCTCTCTCTTCAGGTGCTGGCCATTAACATCCTCGGCCGATTTTTACTCAATAACGACAAAAATATTAGGTGAGTCCACAGTCTGTTCCAGGGTGGGGAAACCTGTGTGGCTGGGACAGGCCTTGGTCTCCTGACAAAGACTCCAGTTCCCCAGGGCCAGCATAAACTCATTCTGAGGTTTGGTGGCCAGGCTGCATTCCTTCTAGAAGGGGCAGGTCAGTAGATCTGGCCAGACTGCCCGAACTCAGACATACCCGGACTGCTGTGGTGAAGTGTGCCATGTGGGAGCTTGGGCCACATTCCTGTGGAAGCTGCTAGTAGCACCAGAAGACTACTGAGCCAGACTCAATTCTCATAGGACTAAAGCTTTAGTTTCCCGTATGCCAAGCTTTAGATGAGTAGAACGTTAGAACACATCACCCAAAAGCTGGCAGTAGCTATTTGTGCAAGCTCCACTACCTGCTACTCCCTCCAAAGCAAAGCGGCAAAAGTCTCCCCCTCAGCTGTGAAGCAGAACAGCCGCTGTGCTCCTCTCTCTTAGATACGTAGCTTTGACTTCCTTGTTGAAGACGGTGCAGACTGACCACAATGCTGTGCAGCGGCACAGAAGCACCATAGTGGACTGCCTGAAGGATCTGGATGTCTCCATTAAACGGTGAGTAGGGCTGTCTTGGGAAAGCGGATCTTGGCATGTGCGGTGGCAGCTGTGTGAGGTCCAGGGCTGCTGGCGTGTGTTCATCTCTTGCACCCACCTCTGACTTTTCTAGTGAGCCCGAACATGCAGCAGATTCATGGCTATCCCTTATGGAAGAACTCCCCAGAAGCATTTAAAATTAGGTTGCATCTGTGTGTGTGGTGTGCCGTCAAGTCACCTCTGACCAATGAAGGAAAGACCTCCAGAATGTCCTATCATTAACAGACTTGCTCCGATCCTGCAAATTGCAGGACGTGGCTGCTGCTGTTTTTTTTTCTTTTTTTTTTGTCTGCGACTAGATGCACTAGGTTGCATCTAGTGGCAGGCATTACCTTCACAGCATGTCACGTCTTCGGGCTCATGGCCACTTGACAATATTCTTCCCGCAGCAAGAGAGCCAGTCTGCTTTGCATCACTTGATGTAGTTGCTTTTGGGTAGTCTGTGAGAGTTGGGGGTGGGTGGGCTAGGGCTCCCTGTCTAGTGACTGGAAAGGCCCTTCTCCTGGAATTCGCCCTCTGCTTGCCCTCCCTCCCACCCCCACCCCCCCTTGCTGTGACTTTTGAGCCTTGCCTAGTACGTCTGCATGTCTGCTTCTTAATTCTTGATGCCTTTCTCCTGGGATTGTATCTTTGGCCCTGCCTAACATTGCACAAGCTTGAAAACCAGGAAAGCAGAGATTATTCAAAGAGTTGTGATGCAGAACGTGATTACATTCAAATCGATGTATTGTCCCACAACGACCATACATTCAAATCAATTGTACAAATGTTCTAATTTCTGTGACTTTATTCTGGATTCAGTATTTGCTATAAAATCCAGCATTTCAGTTGTAGAATGGTGGGGAGGCATTGCACGGATGTAAGTGAGAAAGCACAGAGAAGTGACAGAGTTGGTAGGGAAGGAAACCTGCAGCCAGCATCAAGGGCCTGCAGTGTCTCCTGAGGGGTATGAGATCCAGCCCTCCAGAATTACCAGAGAGGGGCAGGTGTTTGCTTTCGGAGATTATCAGCCTAGATAGCAAGAACCACATTTTCCATAGGGGTGCCTGCAGAAGCGCCTGTCACACAGCCGCTCTTTCCTTCATGCTCTTTGGTATAAAAGAGTTTCCGAAAGTACCTTGCCTCCAACTTCCCCTTCCCAAATTCCCTTGTGTCTCTTTCTGTGGCTGCCAGGGTTCCTGAATGCAAAAAGATGATGGAAATGTCCGTCCCAGCAGCATCTCTGGTTGTTCCACAGCATCCGGGAGGGGTCTTGGCTGGTGCGGTTGTAGGACGAAGCCTGAGAGCGATCCCTCCGCAGAGCGCATGGCAGCACTCGAGCAGCTGGCCAGCGGCATCCATGCCCCCCCCCCCCCGAGAGGCTCTTGCTGCCAGGGACCAGGTCGGCTCTTGCTGCCAGGGACCAGGTCGGAATTACAGATGTCTTCCTCTCTCCCCCCCCAGGCGAGCAATGGAGCTCAGCTTTGCTCTCGTGAACGGGAACAACATCCGCGGAATGATGAAGGAGCTGCTGCACTTCCTGGATTCCTGTGAGCCGGAGTTCAGGGCAGACTGTGCATCGGGGGTATTCCTTGCGGCAGAGAAGTAAGATATCCTGAGGTCTGGGTTGTTTCATTGCTTGTGAGTCTCTCTGCTTGCTGCTGCCCAGCTTCAGATCATTTGGCCACCTTGTTTTGCTCCCACCTGCTCCAGGCTAGCTACAGTTTGGGAGGGGCTGTCAACACCCCCCCCCCCACACACACACACCTAGTGTTTTTGTGCATGGAAGTACTGCTGCTTTTGATGTGTTTGCGCATAAACTACTGCCTGGAGAAGTTGTAGGTGTTACAATAAAGGATTTGACTGGATTGTTTGGGCTGCTCCACAGAGGGGGAAGGAGGCGGCTTCCTTACTGCCAGTGCCCTTCCCACCTGCTAGGCTACCACCTTTCTGTCCACATGGTTCCCTCCAAGCCTCTTGTCTTTATGGGACAGGCAGCTGGGAGGGAGGGATCCTCACTTCCCCTGGGTTCCACTTCATTTCCCCTCCCATGCAGCAGTTGTTATCTTTAGTGATGGTACTGTTTGGACCTTGGAAGTAAGCTGCTCTACTTCGAGGCTGCTGTTTGTGGGGAAAAGCAGCGTAAAAGTTACTACATGAATGCTTGAGAATAAATGCAAATGCAGTCAGGACATGTTGCCCTTTGTTCTGAATTATTCCATAAGGCACTATGAGGAAATTAAAGGGCTATTATGTGGCCTTCCACAGCTGGGGGAGTGGGTGTCCGGCCTGTGTAGCTGCCTGGGCTGGACATTTGGGGCCGGGACGTCCTCCCTCACCAGTGCTGTCTGCTGCTTTTCCAGATACGCCCCTTCCAAGCGTTGGCACATAGACACTATCATGAGAGTCTTGACAACGGTAAGTGCTCCCGCCTGCGCCAGTCCTCTGTGTCCAGGGGGGCTGTGTCTTTCCTGGTCTGGGTGGGTTATCCTCATGCCTTTTCTGGGGCTTGGATTAGGACTGTGGGCACCCAGCTGTTCCTTGGCCCATCAGTCGATATCAAGAAAGAGTCCAGCTGAGGGCAGTCAGTGGGTTTTTGGCATAATAGGATATGTTATGTGTCCACAGGGGTCATTTCATAGAAAAAGAGCTGGAGGAACTCATTAACAACTCATTAGCAAATGCCACGCCCCTTGACATCACCGGCAGTGTGTCATTAGCATAACTGATTTGCATATGCCATGGCCCCTGACATCACCTATCCTGGCCGTTTTGGACCCAATCCTGGCCATTCAGGGCCAAAATTGGGCCCAAAATGGCAAAAGGGGGCTGAAAATGGCCCAAAAGGGGCCCAAAATGGTCAGGATCGGGCCGCTGATGAGCAGGGGAGTGATCTACCACCCGTCAGAGGCCCGATCCAGGCCGTTTCAGTCCCAATCCAGGCTGAAACGGGCCCAAAATGGCTGAGAGTCAGGTGGGCGGGGCCACCTGTCATGTGACCTCTTTGAGGAACTGCCGGAACTGCGTTCCTGCGCGTTCCCCCTCGAAATGAGCCCTGTGTGTCCATAACATAGTTGTACAGTAATATGTGTCAATAACATAGTTGTACAGTGTTGTCCAAACAATGGACTTGTGTGGGCAGTTTCTTGTTGGAGTGAAATTCTATCAGAATTCTCTCCTGAGAGCATCCTTAACATGTGTGCAGAACATGTCATTAATAAGTTAGGAGATGGGTCAGTGGGAGCTGAGAATGCATTACTATAAGTTTGCCGTTAATATATTCACTTACTATGGAGCTGTGTTGTTCTTGTCGCCGTGTCTTTAACCTGAAGGTATACACTGTTGTCAAATCTGAAATAATTACGGGCGAGTGCAACGTGGCAAGATGTATGGTAGTATTACCAGGAGTGATGTTCTTGGTGGGCTGTAGCCCATTGTTGTGGGGGATGTGGATGTATAGAGCCTCGGCTTCCATATTTTCCAGGGTCACATCCTCTAGGTCAGGGGCCCCTCCCTGACCTCTTGGGCCCTGTCAGCACCTTCGGAATGATGACTGAGTGTGCCGGGCACAACCCCACACAGGTTGCCGCAGGATGCAGAGCCAGTCGCAAAAGAGCAGCGGGTTCTGCATAACTCTTCAGTAGTAGAGCATCGTTTTAAGCAGAAGCTGTCTGAGGGGGGTGCCTGTATTTTCTCGCATACACACAATATTGAATACATTACAAAACATGTTGGAAAAAGCTAAGAAACCCCCTTGTGGCAGTATTTGTCTTCATTGTGCAGGCATCTAACACACCTAGGCCAGAGGAAGAAATCCTGCCACTCCTGGCTGTCCTCTTTACATGAGCCCTTCCCTCACGCACCCAGCCAGTTTCAACCTGTAACGACAGCTGTTGTTGAAGGGCTGGCGAGAATGCCTTGCACGTGTGTACAGTAAGAAAGATTCTGGCCAAGATCTTGATAGGAGAGTAAATGACTTTGGGAGAGTGACCAGCATTTGATGTACTGATGTCATCATCACTTTCCACCTGAGTTCTAAAAATACATTCAAACTGGAAATGTCTGACGGCTTCAGTAGAAGTTACAGTTAGGTGCCTTCAGCATTTGAGCCATGCAGTGCTATGATGTTTTGTCAGAAGCAAGTCCCACTCTGTGGACTATCACCCCACTATTTGCACAGGTAAAGTCCTTTACATAAAGCCACTCTCTGCATTATACCATGAATATCAGTAACTTAGTAAGCCCCACTTGGCCCCACCCACTTCCTGAAAACCCATGGTGGGCACCGGGAAAGGTGTTGGCAGGTGCCATGGCACCCGTGGGCGCAAGGTTGGGGACCCTTGCTCTAGACTGTAAATGGATTGTGGTTTCTCTGGGAGTTCATAGAGTCTTGCAAATAACTGGGTTGCTGCCGGCATACAGCCTAAGGGTAATCCACATAGCCGCAAACCTACACCATAATCATGTCTGCATCAGAGGCACCAGGCAGAAGGTTCCTTGCTGAAGGCCCTAGTATGTGTCCATGTTCCTCTGTTCCTGAATATACATAGGAAATGCCTTCAGTGTTTTTCTGGTATTCCTTGGTAGGTTTGTGGCTAGTGGCCTGTGAGGAGATTCTTGGCCACAGGTATGCAGTCATACTTGTCCCTGTTGGCCTCAGACCCTCCTCGTCAGCCCCTCTTAGTGTTTGGTTGTTTTGAGGTTGTTGACTGTGTCCTCTTCCACGTGGTTGAGGTATGACAATGAAAGTATACTCTAAAAGCTCAGTGAAGTTAGTTAAGCATTCTGGCAGTTGTCCAGTGGTGGTGCCCCATAAGGTTCCGCATTGTTGCCTGTGTTGCTTCACAGCTATGTGAACCCCTGGGAGGTGCTCCAGTGTGTCATGTCTGCACCCTGCATTCATGTCATTGTCTTAAGTTTTGCACCATTGCTAATACTATGCCTTTATTTCAGGTTACAAATGCTTTAATCATCACTTTCATTTCTCTCCCTCTACCAGCCTGAGAACACAGCTGTGTTATTTCTTTCTTTGAAGTTCACTGAAATGACATTGTACTGTCTGAAATGTTGCCGTTTCTCTGTATGCCTTTTTGTCCTGTCGAGATGTTTGAGTATTTAAAACTGTATTTTCCTCAAGTCTCCATTCTTATCAAGGAAACGTGTACTGCTTGGATGCTCTCTTGCTTCTGAGCAAATCTATGGACATATATATGGAAAGAACTGGATTTCTGAATAAAAGCCATTTAACCAAGAACCTGCGTCTTGCTGTGATGGCCCAGGGATCTGTCTGCCATATCCTGCCATCCATAGCCTGGCACAGAGCTCTGGAGTTGTTACCCATCTGCTGACAGCACCTGGCTCCAGTCGCCATTTAAGCTTCTAAGCCTCTGCCTGGCCACCTCAGCAACTGGCTGAGGTTAAAGACGCTAGCAATAGATCCAGATGCAATGGAGGCAGGGCTGGTGGGCGACTTGGGGCTGGGGGTGGCTCTTGGGCTGGGTGCAGTGGTGCTCAGCTTGAGGCTCTTCTGGTGAAAAGGTGGCAGCAGCAGTGGGAGCCAGGGAGCCTTTGGTAGCTGGGCTACTTGTGCAGGTTCTGCACTTTGTAGAGGAGAGGGATCTCTCCTCTTTTGACTGTGGCTGTCGTGAACAGGAACTTGGGAACTTCTGCAGCTGGTGAGTGGTGATGCTGAAATCCTAACAGGTTTGGGGTGCAATGCAGCGTAGCAGTTTTGTGGCATCCGTGCTGGCTGCCCTCCCTTCTGGGCCCAGCTTTAGGTGTTGGTGTACCTACTTCACATCCATTCATGGCCTTGGGACCAACGCACCGCGAAGGCCTGCCTCTCCCTCCCACTAGGTCCAGACCTCCTGATCAGGTCCTCTTCCAGTGGGAGAATGGCGCATATGGAGTGAGGACCAGCCTGACGGATGACGAGGCGTGCTTGTTTGCGGCGATGTGTAGAGGCTGTGCCTGCTGGCTTCTGAATTGGTGGTTTTTGTCGTCGTGTGTTCATCATGGCTGCAGTTTTATGCTAAAGCATCCACAGCCTCAAAAGCAGGATACAGATTGACTGTTTCTATTTTGCCCTCAACCAGAAGTTTGTGGAGAAAAATATAAAGCAATGTATAATAAGCTCCAAAATCTGAACGTCTTAAAACATCTGCTCTACCAAAGTAGCAAAATATAATAATACAGCTTTGAATGTCAAAAGAAGCTAGTCACAACTTTTAAAAGACTTTTCAATCCAAAAGGGTAGGAGGACAGCCTCAGGAAATGGTGATGGCAGCATGAATGCCATTAAGCGGTTGAGGGTGAGAAGAACCCTAATCAACCAAATGTCTAGAAGGCCAAACATGATTGGCGTTGGCACCAGTGTTCACGGGGAGGGCTGAGGCAGCTACTGTTGCTTCCTGCCACTAACCAGCTCTTGAGAATCATCCCCATGGCTTTTCTTGATGGCTTGTCAACCCCTTCTGTGTGTATGTTTCTTTTTTCCAGGCAGGGAGTTATGTTCGTGATGATGCTGTACCGAACCTTATCCAGCTGATCACCAATAGTGTGGAGATGCACGCTTACACTGTGCAGAAACTCTACAAAGCCATTCTGGGTGACTACTCACAAGTAAGAGCTCCGGGTGTTGCTGCCTGCATTGCCACAGAGAGCATGGTGTGAACTGTGTGGCTGCAAGAGAGTACGGACTTTGAGGGGTTGGTTGATTGGGTCGCCTGAGAGCTGTCTCTTGTCTCCTCCAGCAACCTCTGGTGCAGGTGGCTTCCTGGTGCATAGGAGAGTATGGAGACCTCTTGGTGTCTGGCCAGTGTGAGGAGGAGGAGCCAGTCCAGGTATTTTTGCAGGAGGAGGAATGGGCCCCACCTGGGGGGGGGGGGGTTCTCTGCCTACAAAAGCTGCTTGCTGGGCCCCTACCCCATAGCTCTTCTCCCAGGCTGTGGAGGATGTGCCCTTCAATGCCTTTGCCTCTTGGCTTGGTCAGGTCACAGAGGATGAAGTCCTGGATGTTTTGGAAAGTGTCCTCATCTCCAACATGTCAGCACCTGTCACACGAGGCTATGCTCTCACTGCTATTATGAAGCTGTCCACGCGGTTTGCTTGCACAGTCAAGTGAGTTTTTTTGGGGGGGGGGGCACCAGCAGGGGGCAGCTCTAGGTGTGTACCCTGGTCTTGATTGAGTACTCCTGAAGTTCACATTGTGAAGTGTGAAACCCTGCGTGCCTTCCGTGTTTCTCAGGAATCCTCCTTTCTTCCTGAGCAGATGTGCCAGTGGCTGATGGGCAGAGAGCTGTGCAAATGTGGCTCAGAACTTCTCAGGGACCCAAGAGGGAGTCCTCTCCCAGGGTGGGCTGCCCTGGGCAGGGGCTGGGATCAGGGCACTGTCCTGGCTAGAAGTCCTGTCTGGCATTTCTGTGCACAGCTCAAAGGCTGTTGTTCTCTCCAGCCGCATTAAGAAGGTGGTGTCCATATACGGCAGCAGCATTGATGTGGAGCTCCAGCAGAGGGCAGTGGAGTACAATGCCTTGTTCAAGAAGTACGATCATATGAGGTGAGTGAGGAGGGGGGTCCCTCGTCAGACCGGATGCCTGGGTCTGGTGGCCATGAAGAGGACGGACTCTGGGCCATCTTCAGCGTGGAGCCAAATCTACTCATGGCACACCTCATACTGCCCCCCCCCAGTGTTCCCTTTCCAACACGTATGTTAAAATATAAGTAAATATTCCTGGGGGAGATTGCAATCAGATCCCTTCAGAATGCGTTGGTGACTTGGAATTCAAGCCACTTGTCCCACTGAAAGGACACCCCATTAAAGGAGAACAGTGTCCTTGACTAGCCTCTGGGAATTGCCCTGGGTGCCCCGCTAGGAGAGGGTCAGTAGGTGGCTCTTGGTGTGCCATAGCTGTGCCATGGAATGCCATTCCTGATGAGGAACGTTTACGTGGAACCGGTGAGGTTGCCTGTGGCGCTGTCATGCCCAGTCCATGATCCCGTGAGGCAGCGACTTGCCTCCATGGACAGCAACCCTTTCGGTGTCTTGCAGGTCAGCACTCCTTGAAAGAATGCCCGTTATGGAGAAACTCACCACCAATGGCCCCACAGATGTCACTCAGCCCAATGGAGAGGCAGAGCCAACAAGCTTGGAGACCAAGCCTCCCCCCTCAGGCCTGCAGCCCGCCAGCCAGGTAACGGACAGGGCAACAGCCTCCTCCCCTACAGCAGGCAGAGCAGGTTGGGGGCAGGTCCTTCGAGAGGAGGGCCGTGTCAGGAATGGGGGGTAAGGAACTCCTGTGGGATTCCTTCTGCCCCTCTGGGGCACAGCGAACAGGGCCTCACAGGTGGCGCTGTTAACCAGTTGGCCTGGCTGGTTGTTTCTGCTCAGGCAAACGACTTGCTGGACCTTTTGGGAAGCAATGACATCACCCCCGTGATCTCAACGGCCCCTCCCCACAAGCCAGCTTCTGCTGGTGGGGAGCTGCTTGACCTCCTGGGAGATCTCGACCCTACAGGTGAGGTGCTGAGTTGCTTGGCCTGGGTGGCTGGAAGGGAGCCCCGCAGGGAGCAGACTCTTCTTCCCCAGCCTTAGTTGGCTGGAAGGAGGTTCTTAGCAGAGGCCTGCCTGCCTGCCTGGCCTTTGGGGGCTCAGGCTTAACCCTGCTCTTGCTTTCTCTGCTTCTGCAGGCACACCAGCCCCTGCCCCACAGATACCGCACCCCCCTTTCCTGCTGGATGGACTTTCCTCGCAGCCCATCTTCAATGACGTAGCTGCTGGTAGGAATGCCAGCGTGCTCCTTGCTGAGGGCTGTCACCCCCCAGTGTGGAGGATGGCAGACAGCCAGGGCTTGGGACAGGGTGTGGAAAACGAGAGAGAGCTGTGGGTCTGAACAGGGCTCTCTCCCTGCAGGCATCCCAGCAATCACAGCCTACAGCAAGAATGGACTGAAGATAGACTTTGCCTTTGAGCGCTCAAACACCAACCCCAGTGTCACCGTGATCACAATACAGGCTGCTAACAGCACAGAGTTGGACATGACAGACTTTGTTTTCCAGGCTGCGGTACCAAAGGTGAGTTGGCTTTTCCGGGTGTGGGTGTGCTTGCCTCTGCACCCTTCAATGCTGCAGCCAATCAGGGCCCCTCTGAAGTGGGGTAGGAGGTGACTTCAAGAGGATCCCTCTTAGCGGGCCCAGGAGCAGAGTGTGCTATAAGAAAGCCACGTGCTAAAAATGGAGCTCTCCCCCCAATGTTTGGTGTTATCTGGCGTTCAGTTGGGACAGGAAAAGGGGACAGTGTTCCAATCAGACCTGAGCCCATTGCTCCCAGTTGGCTTGAGGCAGAGGGCTGGGTGAAACACATGTGAGCCTTGGGCCCTTCCTCCCGAAGTGACTCCACTGATTGCAGGTTGGTGTGTCACCCTTTTCTCTCCTTCCTGCGCAGACATTCCAGCTCCAGCTCCTGTCTCCCAGCAGCAGCGTCATCCCAGCATTTAATACAGGGACCCTCACACAGGTCATCAAAGTCTTGAACCCACAGAAGGTGAGCGAGTGACTTGCTGCTCCAGGAGAAGCTTGGCATGTTTTGTTCTGCTCTGCACACTTCTCCAGTGGCAGCAGGGTTCTGACCTCATTTGGCTGGAGAGAGTGCTTTGATCTAGAAGTCCTTCATCAGTACTCTTTGTTGCTCCGAGCCATACTTGTGGGCGGGGGTGGGGGGTGGGGGGAGAGCAGCAGAATCTTCTCTCCCCTGACCAGCTGTTGGAAAGGGGTGTTTTCGGATGGCTAGTCTATTGGTTCCTGTTGAGCGCTGCAGTCCTCTTAATAATAACAACATTTGATTTATATACCGCCCTTCAGGACAACTTAATGCCCACTCAGAGCGGTTTACAAAGTATGCTGTTACTATCCCCACAACAATCACCCTGTGAGGTGGGTGGGGCTGAGAGAGCTCTGAGAGAGCTGTGACTGGCCCAAGGTCACCCAGCTGGCTTCAAGTGGAGGAGTGGGGAATCAAACCCGGCTCTCCAGATGAGAGTCCTGCTGCTCTTAACCACTGCACCAAACTGGGTCCTGGTGTCTTGGGTGCTCAGCGGGCTGAAGGGAATGTCAATTGTCCTGCCACTGCCGGGGCATGTCTCAGCAATGTTTCCTGTTCTGAGCGCTCAGCAGGAAGTGCTCAGCTCTCCTTATTCTTTTTTCATTGTAGCAGCAGCTCCGCATGCGGATCAAGCTGACGTATAACCACAAGGGAGCTGCGATGCAGGACCTGGCAGAAGTCAACAACTTCCCTCCTCAGTCCTGGCAATGAGCTCTGGCCTGGCCCTCCTCGCACCCTGAAGGAACTCTGGGCAGGGCACTGTGACTCCAGACATTCCCCCCGCCCCCCTAAGTGCACCGTGCCCTGGGGAGCTGATGAGAGCCGCTGCTACAGAGCAGGAGGACTTGGTTTGGCTCTCCTGGAAGCACCTCTCTCAAGACACTCGCTCTCTCTCCCCTCTCCTCATCGGGCTGTTGAGCTGCCCCTCCTCTGAAGCCATGCTCCCTTTGCTCGGAGAGGGGCGAGGGGGCAGGTCGCGGCACGTGTGCTCTCCTCTCCCGTCTTGGCCACAGGGGAGCAGCGGTCTTCTCTTCAGTGGGGGGCGGGCGGACAGGTGTGTGTGTGTGTGTGTGTGTGTGAGGGGGGGGGGTCAGTCCTTGGTTTGGTTCCTTGCTAGCTGGGTTACTGTCTTCAGGCACTTTCATGTTGGAAACATATTCCAAGGATGCTGATGATCCTTTTTCTTTGGGGTTCCCTGATGTTGGGCGCCTTTTCTACGCTTGACTGCACACCCCATGGGGAGGGGGAGCGGCTTAAGCCTGAGCGAGGGGGAGTGTGGGTTGGTGGGGTCTGCTGTTCTGGACAAGTCGTCCTGGGAGGTGAGCTTGACCCCAAGCCCTGGTTGTGGTCCTGCAGCCAAAGCAGCCGGATGGACAAGATGGACTGCACCAGCCAGTCGCTCTTCAGTGTGCCCCACTAAACATCCTGGAATTCCTGTGGCCTGGTCCAGATTGTCAGCTGTGGTAGGTGGGTGGGAAGGAAATGCTCGTTGCTAGGTGAGGTGCTTAGAGATGGCAAGGGGCACCCTTTGCCTGCAGGAAGACTCCTCTCCAGATGTACTGCAAAGCCGCTTTCCCCCTGGGCCCTTTTCATTTCCTGTCCAAGTCCTGGATTCCATTTGAATTCGTTCTCCTGGGACGTTTGTGTTGTATCTGTAATATTGGCACTGAAATAAAGACCATGCGGTTGAACGAGGCTTCCTGCTTCTAGTAGCTGGTCTTGTAAGCCTTGGGCGGGAGACCAGGGCCGAAACCTGGTGTTTTCCTGAGACAGTGATCAGCCACATTTGTATCTCATGGTGTTTAGGGTGGCATCCCCCCCCCCTGCATGTATCACAACAACCCTGTGAGGGTGGACCAAAGGAAATCGTTGAATTCACTGCCAAGGGATATAGTGGTGGCTACAAGCATAGATGGCTTTAAAGGGGGATTTTGAGAGATTAATGGAAGACAGGCACGCCAGTGGTGACTAAAGGGAGCCTCCATACCCAGAGGCAGCATCTCTGAACCTCCATGCGAGGAGGCCACGTTGGGGAAGGCCCTGCCATCCGTGTCCTGTCCGTTGCCCTCATGGACAGCTGGTTGGCTGCTTTGTGAAGGAGAGTGTTGGACTCGATGGGCCAGCAATCTGATCCAGCCAGACTCTTCTGGTGTTATTTAAGCCTTATCTCTGCTGCCTTCCTTCACACACAGTGAACCCAAGTTTGTTTGCATGCAGTGAATTCTAAAGCCTCAACAGGTTCAAGGCCAGTGCCCTCAAAACAGGGAAAACAATCTTTCAACTGGTTAAATTTAAAACAATTCAGACAGAGCTGCGGAAGACTGAAGTGGCCTGGAGGGAGCTGCAAGGGCAGCAGCCCCTCCACAGCCCCTGGGTCTGTCACTGCAAGCGCCCTGGACTGGCAGACTGACCCCAGCTCAAGCTCTCGGCCTCCCCACCCAGCACCTCCTGGATTCAGTTGCAGAGGAGATGAGCTGCTTCTGGCTCTTCCTCCTCTTTTGAGACTGAAGGGAGGCATGCTTCGGCTGTAGTTTCCACACACCCGTCCCATGGCTTTCCCCTTCCAAGCCTGACGGGCGCTTAGCACTGTTCTGGGTCCAGTTTGGGCATGCAACTGCCGTACCGTGTCAGTGGCACCTCTGGGCAGAGACTCCCTGCACTGCATGGGGGAGGGGGAACTTTGTATCTCTGTAATGGTTGCACAAGTGTCGATGGCACTTAACCTCAAGGCCTCTGAAAGGGGGGGGGAGGTCAGGTGTCCTCGAAGGCTTGGCCCTCAGAAGCCACTGCCGCTTGGATTCGTTGTTGTGGAGGGGAGAGAGCAACGTGAGCTGCTTTGGGCGCCCATTTGGGAGGAAAGATGGGGACAGAAACAAACTAAATATGCCAGGCATAAACAAAAAAGGAGTCTTGTGGTCTGTGGGAAGTAGGCTTTATTGTTGGAGCAGCTTTGTTAGACAACGGTCCACTTCAGATGTATGCGACGGTTTCTCACTAGGCAGGTGGTTTGCATACAAGGTTATAAAGCGGCGGGGGGGGGGGAGAGTTCTCGGCGGCATGACGGCAGCTGTCCTGGATCAGGCCTGCCCCCTACTTCGCGCAGAGGCTAACTGGTTTCTCCAGAAAGTACAGGCTGAGACGACGTTCCTTAAAACTCCAGTGCTGTTCAGATCCTGCCATCGGCATTTTCTTCATAAATGTTCATGGGCGAAGGACCAGTAGCTGCCTCTGCAGAAGTGGACTCCAGCCCACAGCAGCTTCTGCTCAGATAAAACCTTGTTGATCTAGAAGGTGCCCAAAGCCGCCACTTTGTTTGCTGCAACAGGCAAGCACTGCTACCCCTCTGGAAGGGGGCCCCTGCTGCTGCTGCTGCTGTGCGTGCTGGGAAAGACCAACAGAGCTCCTTTTCTGGAGGAATCTGTATGCTTCAGGAAGCCTGATGAAGACCAGAGTTTCTTAAGCTTTGCTGGCTCAAAGGCTCCAAGGCAGTTCAAAATCAAAGAGTCCAGTAGCACCTTTAAGACTAACCAACTTTATTGTAGCATAAGCTTTCGAGAATCACAGTTCTCTTCGTCAGATGCAAGTGGTCCACCAGCTGGCACGTGAGCTCTGGCACGTGAAAACTTCCTCCCAGCTCCAGGTGTTGGTCTTTTGAAATGCCACAGGCCTCTTTTTGTTCAGAGCAGGAGCATTTTTTTTCTTTGCAACGAGTGGGCGAATGGCTTCACCTTTCAGAGCTATGCTAGTTAAAAGCCTTATCTCCCCAAGTTTAATAATCTTACGGAAACTTTTACTTGGTCACCTCTCAATCTGCTTGGCCTCTTGACTGTTCTATACATGTCCCGAGCAGAAGGAAATCTCTCACATGAACAGCACCAAATGCCCAAATCTCATCCCTGCCCCGCCCCAATCTCACCGGTTTTTAATTCCCTCCTTGCAAAGCAGCTTTTCCGGGAGAGGGTGTTGATTGCATGCAGCAGTTTGGGATTTATTTAGGTACTTCTATCTTGCTGGCATTGTTCTTCCATTTTCACGTCACAGGAACAGCCCTGTGAGATAAGCCGTGTGTGTGACTGGCCCAAGGTCCCCCAGCAGGCTTCCACAGCAGAGCAGCTCTTAAGATAATCAACACTAACCACTGCACCATGCTGCCTTTTGGATCATTTTGCCCTTCATGTGGAAAGCACCAGACTTGACCATCTTAGACTGAACTAGATGCTCTGTCCCAGTATGCCCGACTCCTTCCCCAGCCCTCTTTCCCCCACTAAAGTAGCTTTAGGAGAGACAGGGTGGAAGTCCCCCCCCTTCTGTGGAAGCAGTGGTAGGAAGGCATTGAGCTTGAAGCTCAATTCAGTCACCTATGCAGCTGGGTGGGAGTTGGCCAGGTAAATTTACCATCCTCTTCCCCTTTTCCTTTTTTGAGGAGCTAAGCTCTTGACCTTGAAAAGGAGGGAAACACAGAAAATGCTCACAGCAGGTTTCCTTCAATTCTGACTCATACACAATTGTGCCACTGTGATAAGGGAGTGATCACTTGCTAAGCTTATAGGGTAGCTTTGGTTGTCCCCCCCCGCCCCCCATTATGGTGTCATAACCAGATATATTCTGCAGGACCAGTTATACAGAGTTTGGAATGTAGTGGAGCTATGCACAATATCTACAGCACTCTTGGGTGTGCAAACCATTTCACAGCAACCCTGTAAAGTAGGACCACAACATTCAAGCCCAGGAACACCTTAAAAGATCAATTTATGCTGTATAGTAAAAAGGGATTGGGGAGTTGACCATATGAAACCGTTAAGTCAGGTGATTATTTTTTCCAGCTTTTAACCGGACAGAAGGTGAGGTGCAGTGCGTGTGCATGCTCTGAGGGAACCTCGCTGTCCCATCTTTTGACCATCAAACCAGCCTTCAGCCTTACATTATGGGCAGTTTCTTATCCCACCCAAAAGAACTGCAGCTGTTTCGTCCGGTGGGGATATAGCTGCATAATACACGCAAGTGTGTATGTACACAATCGCAAGCCTTGGGCTGCTGTTCTTCCTCTAATTTGTAGCGTGCCTATGAGCAAGCGGTGAGGGGAGCTGCAGAAAGGAGCTGTAGAGTTGACGACTCTGTGTACAGGTGAAAGAGGCCAAGTTGTCTGGAAGGGCGTTTTTTTTAAACACGGGAGGACAAGGAAGCGGCCAAGATAGAAGTTTTATTGTTCAGCATAATACAAACTTCTGTATTTTTGATCCAGATGTACAATAAAATACTGAAAAAAACCTGCACAACATCCGATCCCAGAGAGAAGGCGGGGGGGGGGGCCGGCCCAGAGAGCCGCCTGTCCCAAGTCCGCCTCCCCGCCAGGCTCTCTGCTCCCAGGAGTGTGCAGGCGAGCCCCAGGGGCCCAAGAAAGGCCGGGGGTGGGGTGGGGGGGGGAGTCCCTCTATTCCCACCGCAGGGCGCCTGGCTGGCGGGCGCAGGGAATCCTTCCTCGAGCGGTCGGGCTGGGCGCAGTGGAGGGGGGCTCTCTCCGGCCCGCGGAGCAGCGACTGCAAAGGCATAGCTCGGCCGGAGGCGCCCGCTAGAGCTGAGCCAGGCCGGCGGGCTTCGCGGGGAGTCTGCGCAGGGTCCGGAAGGCCCGGACGGCCAAGGCGGCGCTGAGCGAGTAGGCGATGGCCGCGGCCCCCGCAAAGACCCCCGCCGCCACCTCCGCCCCGTGCACGCTGCAGCTGAAGCCGGCGTAGCCTTTGCTCCGGTACAGGCGCTCCCGCTCTTGGCACACCGGCGAGGCGTAGGCGCTGCCCAGGCGGTCGTAGTAGAAGTACAAGCCCGGCAGGAGGCCGAGGGCGGCGACGGCGTCCAGGCAGGCCTCGGCCAGCAGCCAGGCGGGGCAGCGCCAGGGCAGCCGCAGGAGCCCGGCCGCCAGGGCCAGGCAGGCCAGGGCCAGCAGCGCCCCTCCGACGGCCATGGCGGCCTGGGCCGGCGGCCGCTGCAGCCGGTGGAACTGGGCGTCCAGCCGCTGCGCCGTCTCCCCGTCAGCCCCGCTGAGGCCGCTGTAGGCGCCTCCGTAGTGGTAGTAGTGCTGGCTGCCCAAGCTGAAGAGGCCCGTGTAGCCGCCCGGCGAGCCGTAGGAGACGGAGCTGCAGGCCACCAGCAGCACGCAGAGCAGGCCCTGGAGCAGGCGGCAGCAGCCTAGGAGGCGAGCAAGGGCCAGTGAGGCGGGCGCCCGGCAGGGGCTCCTGGCCGGGGCGCGCCGGCCGGCCGGCAAGCGTCGGGGGGCCACCTTCGCCGGCGAGGGCCCTTGCCGTCGGCTCGCCCACCGCCTGCCTTCGCTTGTGCGCCTGCAGCGCCGGCCGGAGCGCGGCGAGGGCGGGCTTCGCCTGGCTCGCCCCGGGCCCCGGCCTCTCCCGGGCCCGTCCTCTGGGTATCCCCGGAGCCAAGGCCCGCTGCTCGCCGCGAAGCTGGCAGGCCAACCCGTCCCCGTCCCCGTCCGCCAAGGCCTCGCGGAGAGCGGGCCGCCTGTCCCCGCGGCGGACCGGCTCTTCCTGGCCCGGGGCGGTGGCAGGCGCTGCGGGCTCGGAGCGCCGGGGTTGCCACGGGGCTGGCGCCGCACCCCAGCGCCCCGCCCAAGGCAGCGGCCAGGCGCGGGGCAGGCCGCGGAGGCCTCAGCGCGCCCGCCTAACCCGTCCCGCCCGCGCCCTCCCCTCACCTCTGGCGGAGCACAGGTAGCGGCAGCGCGGCCCGTCCAGCAGTCCCGCGCGCGGCGCCGGTGGCGCGTCCGAAGGGGCGGCCCTGCTGCAAAGAAGCACAGGCGGCGGCGCCGGTCAGACGAAGGCCGCGCTCCGGTCACCGCCGCCCGCCGCCCGCCGCCCGCCCGGCCCGGCCCGGCCCGGCCACTCACCTGCCGGCCTCGCGGGCCCAGCTCCGCGCCTGCCCGCCCTCTGCCATGCCGGCGCGCCGCGGAAGGGAAGGGGCGCGGGGCGGGCTGGGCCTCTCGCCGTCCTGGGCCGCGGGCCGCACCTGCCGCTGGGCCGGGCTTGGCGTGGGCGGGGAGGGCGGCGGCGCAGTCCCAGGCGCGTCGCGCCCTGCGGCGCTTCAGCCTGACCTTAGAACCGCTGCGCCCCTCGGGAAGCCGGTCGCAATTCTGGGAGCGCTCCAGCCCCCCCCCCCCCGCGGGACTGCGTGCTGATCCAAACAGCCCTGGATCGTCTTCCGAGGCCTCGGGTGCCTCCGTCTGCTCTGCCGTGTTGCGCATCGTGCGGGCCCAGCTGGCGCTCTGGGGAGGCGGCACACACACCATCGAAGCCCTTGGAAGCCATTGCTTGAATTAAAGGAGCGGAAGGACGTGCAAACGCGCCCCACAATTCCCCCCCCCCCCACACACACACAGGTCTATTTGTTCCTAGAACTGTACGCTTTATTGCACACGGTTCCCGAACCATTTAACGGACCTCTTGTGTTGTCGCCCGTAGGCAGCTGGGCCAGGCCCTCCCTGCTTCTAACCACAGGGAGAGAGATGGAGGCTGTGAGGGGTACAAGGCACTTTTTATTGAGGGGGGGGGGAAGTGGTACACAGGCCTGTGGGTGCCGAAGAGGAACCCCAAAGCTTCCTGAGCAGGCATTTTTATAGACTGCAAATCATCACTGATAATTGACAGGTTCTAAGCCTCCTAGCCTATCCCTCTCCCTTTCCCCATTTGCTGAGGTACCTGGGAGTTACACCTTTCCGGTTTTCACCTAAAACTCTGCCTTAGTTTACATCTCCCGTTACTCTGATGGCGAAACCCCTACTCATACTTGTTTTATACCATACATAGTTTGTCACACATTAGTACACACGCACATGTCTGCAAGTCTAACCGCAAAGGTCATAGCCCTTGGTGCGTCTGTTACCTTTCTTCCTAGTTTCTATGGCTGAGCACAAGTATCTGCTACTTCCTATTTTCTATGGCTGAGTGCAGCTATACTTATCTTGCAAAAACCCACGTACTTTTCCTGTTTCAGTGAGACAGAAAACAGCTATGTATAGATTTCTTTATAATCTGTAGGTAAGAAAAGGCAAGCAAATGGTTACATTATCTAAACCCCCTGCACACACACATATATAATATAGCCTGAGTTGTAGCTGAACCTGTAAGCAGGGCAGGGGTCTGAGCTATATCTAGGGTGTGCAGGCAGGGTGAGGGCCTGAGACAGGAGGGGGCAATCATGGATTTTCTCTCTAGGTGCTGGCTTACAGTGTGTTTGCAACTTGAAGGAGTGGGGCTTGTGCATCCTCGCCCTCCCCATGAGAACAGGCTAGTCCGGGAGCACCTGATTGTACAACCTTATATTGATGCTATTCAGGAGAGGGCTGGATCCGTGCCTTGGAGGAGCGACCGGTGGGAGCAGCGCAGCAATGGAAAGAGCAGAAACTGAATACCTGAATGTTTGGGGGGGGGGGAAGAGAACAGCTTCAGGATTCTACATTGCTGCCCTATTGGCTTGTGAATATTTTTTCCCAGGAATCAGTCGTTTCTGAGCTCTGTGTCCTGCATTTTATGACTGCCCATTAACCCATCAAAGTAAAATGACTCCGTTCCTCACAGCATGCACTGATGTGTGTAGAAGCAATTGTTACAGCTTCTACACACACACACATTACAGCTTATTGTAGCTTCACTTGCAATCCGCACCGTGCTTCACTGGAGAAGCTCATTTACAAAACAGTCGCACAAGGGCACAAGTGCCTGTCCCTGGATAACAAACTCTCAGCCTGATCCTGCCATGCCCCCAACTGTATTTTATGCTCACCCCAATCTACCTAGTATGTGTATATCCCACAGTTTCTCCAAGAACTCGTACAGAGTGGCATGCATAGCTCTCCCTCTTCATAGAATCATAGGGTTGGAAGGGTTCTCTAGGGTCATCTAGTCCAACCCCTTTGTGGCTCATTTCCACCTTGAGCCATGAAGAAAGACAGGCTATAAATATTTGAAGCCTTACTTACTTATATTTATAGTCTACCTTTCTCACTGAAACTGAAACAACTGAGATGGAAACAACAGCTCAGATATTACACTGAAGCATCACAACAATTCTCTGTGGTAGGTTAGGCTAAGAGAGCCGACTGGCCCAAGCAAGACTGATGGCGGTGCGAGATTTGAACCTGGGCCCCCAGATTGTATTCCAGCATTTGGACCACTACACCACACGGACTCTCACAAACGCAGTGCCAGGGCCACCAGTGCTATCCACATACTGTGTGGCTGTACCATTCTTTGATGCAGAGCCTGTCCCTAGCATGTGGCTGTCTTGACGCCATCTGCCTCTCTGGCTACAATAACCCTGTTCTGCCAGAGGCTTCTGCCACCCACTTCCAATCTTATGCCTGAGCTTCTGGGGCCTTGCAGTCGGGGTGAGCCAAATCTTGGCAACAGGAAAAAAGGCACCATTGCCGGCCCGCCCGGCCACAGACGAGAGAAGGTCTTGCACTCCTGAGTATCCCCTGCAGGCTGCCCAGGAAGAAAGTGCTTTGCAAAATGGGACTTTTCCATCTTTCTCCACTTATCACAGCCTGTCTGGAGTTTGGGAAGGTGGGCTTTGAATCTCAGCTAGAGGAATTCACCTTAATCCTCTGCTGGGACTCCTAAGAACTCATGTTGGAAAACAATGCTCTCTCTTTGGATGATGTTGGTGGCTTGGAAGTCACATGTCCAGCTGTGATTTTCCAAAAGTGAACAAAGAACGAGCTGAGACAATGAACAAATGTTATCTGGCAGTCCAGTCCTGGGAGGGGTGGAGGGAAATGAAAGTACTCAGGGAGCTGAGTAGCTGCTATGTCAGCACATCTCGTGAGACATGTTGACCTGGCCTGCTGGCAGGTCACCAGTGCAAATCCCTGCACTGGCATGGAACTGGGTGGGCCAGGAAGAGGGGCATAGTGAGAATTAGCTGGCTCCACACACACACACACACACAGAGAGAGAGAGAGAGAGAGAGAGAGAGAGAACAGGGACTGGGAGGAGGCTGGTCTTCAAGTCCTCCGGCCCCAACCTTTAAAGGTAACAACCAGCATTTGAATCGTGCCCAGAAATAAATGGACAGTCAGGAGTATTGCCTTCCATCACTTGATTTCTCTTCCAAGGACTGATGTTTAGGAAAACAAATCCTGGGCTCCTGATTGTGCTAAAGGGGTCGCCACTGTCCATATTTTGGAATAAACTTTGCAGGTAAGAACCCAAACAGATGTGATGAAGATGACAGAGCTCTGGAAGTATAGAAAAGGCCATTTTTTAACTCTCCAGTCTCCACTTGGTTTTCCTAAGGGCAGGTAGCCTCCCTATGCTACATTTAACAGCTTAAAGGGGAAACAACAGGACTTAAAATGACTCAATGTTGATGCTTTCAGAAATTTTGAGGCCATTGCAGAAAAATGATTAGAGAGAAGGAGGCTGGGGGAACGTCTTGGCAGCAGCGTAGCATCTAGTTGAGTGTCTGATCCCTCTCTGTCTGCCTGCTTCTGGATCAGAGTGTGCCCCTGGTGGGTTCTTTACCTGGCACCTGAATGACAGTCTGGAGGCACCAGGGTTACTTCACAGTGGAGGCTGACCACAAGATGCCTTGCTGGATCAAACTGGTGGCCCATCTATTCCTGCACGTCATCTCACAATATGGTTAACTGGTTGCCCTGGAAAGCCCAAGACACAGGCCAGAGGCAAAGGCCTTCTCCTGTTGCCACCTCCTAACACTGGGATCCAGAGGTATACTCCCTCTGGATCCAGAAGAGTTAGCCGTGTTAGTCTGTAGTAGCAAAATAGAAAAGAGCCCAGTAGCACCTTTAAGACTAACCAGCTTTACTGTAGCATAAGCTTTCGAGAGCCACAGCTCTCTTCGTCAGATCCCTCTGGATGTGGGAGGTTTCCTGCAGTCTGCATTGCTAAAAGCTGCTAGGATGCCTGTCCTCACTTTGCATCAGTTGGTGGAGGGACCCAGACAAGGGTCTCAGTGAACGGGAAGGTTCCTGCGAGAAGAACAAGCATCCATTCCGACTCTCAGTTTAGGACTTTATAGGATGGGACAGGCACTTTGAAAGCACCTGAAAATAAATCCAATATTATTGCTGGATAAACAAGTTAATGCACAGGTAATAAATGCTCTCTTCCATCTTCATTTAGCTAGGAAGATGGCTGCCTACTTTGACTTGGCTGATCTGGCCATGTGGATCCAGCAACAGTTACCTCACTCTCCATGGGTCTTCCCACAGACTGCAGTTGGTATAGAACACTGCAGCCCGGTTACCAGTGGGCACCAGGTGAAACATGCATTTCACACCCATTCTAAAGGCACTGTCTTGGGTTACTGATCTGTTGCCAAGTTCAAGTCAGGGCTCTGGTTACCGCATACGTGGTCCTTCCTTAATAGCCTTGGGCCCACATACTATTCCTGCTATGCCCTCCCTGACAAGATTCATTCAGCGGAGCGGAGCCTCCTGAAGGCACCACTTTCCAAATGGGTAAAATCGGCAACCGCTCATTGGTGCACCTTCTGTGTGGTGGCTCCCGCCTTGTGGCACAGCCTTCCAGGAGGTCAGGAGGACCTCTTCACTTTCATCCTGTCGCAGAATGTGCACAGCAGAAATACTCAGGGTAGCATTTTTCCAAGTGTGAATTAGAACTGTGATAAAATGCAGCAGCTCAGCAGGTTGCTTCTGCAAGAGAAGGGGACTCTAGTGTACGACAGCATCCATCGCATGCATTGTCAGACTGTGGCTTGCTAAAAGTTGCAACTCAGCCCACCTCTTACAATGAGACAAAAGTCCATTGATTTCAAAAGGCTTTACTGAAGATAGTCAACCATTAGAGTACACATTCCAAGATACACGGATCTTAGCTGAACTATGAAATTGTTACAAATGCCAAGCAAAGGATTAGGTACAGAAGCAGTTCCCCTCAGGCCCCATCCTCCCCCACAGTTCTCAAAACAAATGGCCCAAGGGTGAGAAAAGGAAAGTTGTTCAAGGGCGGTAGGAAGATGGACACATGTAGACATAACAATCCTCTCTCTCTGTAAGGCTTCCAGCAGTAGTCTTCCCTCCTGCAAAAAGCACACTTGATACACTGACAAGGTTAACATGGAGTCTCTTTGGCTTAAACACAATCCAAACCTGACATTCTGCCCCGTCTAAGATGCTCCTCCCCCAGGTTTATGAGGATATTGAGTGTGGAAAGCTTTCAGTAATCTGGGGGCACGAATATGGATAGATTCTACCCATTCATTATGTCCAGGTTCAAAGTCCTTCCATTTGATAAGGTAAAACAACTTGTTGTGTCGGATTTTGGAATCTAGAATCTCTTCAACTTCATAATGAATCTGGTCATCAATTAAAGTAGGAATTGGTGGAGTAGTGGAACGCCATTGATTTGGAGGGGGAACCTTTTTTAATAAACTAATATGGAATGTCGGGTGGACTTGACGCAAGTTCTTTGGTAAATCTAGTGCTACAGTCACTTTATTAATTACCTTACGACCAGGAAAAGGTCCCAGAAATTTGAGAGCTAGTTTACGACTGGTTTGAGCAACTCTTAAATTCTTGGTGGAAAGGTACACAAGATCTCCTGGATGTAATTCCCATCTGGCCACACGATGGCGATCTGCGTATTTCTTATAATCCTGTTTGGCTTTTTCCAGATTTGATTGAATCAGAGTCCATTGTTGTGCGGCGTCCCCCCCCCCACTCTGTTACATCTTTGGACGCTGTTTGAGGGGGGAGAGCGTCAAACGGGAATGGCTTAAAGTCATAACCATACACTACTTTAAAGGGTGTTTCTCCCGTGGAAGCATGTACACTGTTGTTGTAGGAAAATTCTGCTAGAGGCAAAAGATCGGCCCAGTTATCTTGCTGGAAATTGATATAGCAGCGGAGGAACTGTTCTAATATTTGATTAGTTTTTTCCAATTGTCCGTCGGTTTGCGGATGGTGGGCAGAGCCAAGACCTTGTTCTACTCCCATAAGCTGTAGAAGCTCCCGCCAGAAGTTGGCAACGAACTGTCCACCGCGGTCAGAAATCACCTTTGATGGAAAAGAGTGTAATTTTACAATATGCTTCATGAAAATGTCTGCTAATTTCTTTGCAGAAGGCACTGTGGTACAAGGGATGAAATGAGCTTGTTTTGAGAATAAATCCACTACGACTAGTATGCATGTATGGTTTTTGGAGGGAGGAAGGTCAGTGATAAAGTCCATTGAAATGATTTCCCAAGGTCTGCTTGGGGTTTCAAGGGGTTGTAAGAGTCCTGGAGGCTTTCCTTTTCTAGTTTTGGCGCTTAGACAAGTTGGGCAGGAAGCAGCATACTGAGAAACGTCCTTGCGTAGACCTGGCCACCAAAACTGTCTTTGTATCAAATGAAGTGTTTTTAAATAACCATAGTGGCCAGCAGTCGGAGCATCATGGCAACACTGTAATACCTCTTTTCTCAGGCTAACTGGTACATAAAAACGATCGTTCCATAGCCATTCCCCTTGCTCAGATTGGGATAGCTTTTCTTTGGGTATATTCTCCCCCTCCTTTTCCACTTCGCTTTTCAGTTTCTGTCTCCACCCCTGTTCCGCCTGAGTATGCTGCGCCGCAGGGCTGCGCATTGTGACCACGCCTCTGAGTTGTGTTGGCGAAAATACAGTGTCTATTGTCTCCTCCCACTTGCTTTTTAGTTGGGGCATGCGCGACAGAGCATCAGCTAAAAAGTTTGTTTTCCTGTGCAAAAACTTTAAGGTGAAATTGAATTTGGAGAAGAATTCGGCCCATCTTAATTGCTTAGCGTTTAACCTTCTGGGGCTATGCAACGCTTCTAAATTTTTGTGATCTGTCCACACTTCGAAAGGATGACGTGCCCCTTCTAGCCAATGCCTCCAAGAGGAAAGCGCTGCTTTGACTGCAAACGCTTCCTTTTCCCAGACATTCCAATTTTGCTCCGATTCTGAGAATTTGCGTGGAAGGTAGGCACAAGGCTTAAGGCCATTGTCCTCTCCGTTTTGCAGGAGGACTCCACCTATTGCTGTATCGCTGGCGTCTACCTGCACAATGAATGGGCGATTTTCATCGGGATGTTGCAATACTGGTTCCGACACAAATTGCTGCTTTAAAAGATTGAAAGCAATTTGGCATTCTGGAGTCCACATTAATTTGGATGTGGGTTTCTTAGCTTGTTCCCCTTTATTCTTTGTTTTTAGCAACTCTGTGAGGGGGAGGGTTATCTGGGCAAAGTTTTCTATGAATTCTCAATAGAAATTGGCAAACCCCAGGAAAGATTGCAGTTCCTTATGGGTAGTGGGGGGTTGCCAGTCTTGTACAGCTCGAATTTTGGCTGGATCCATTTTTAACCCTTCCTTGGAGATGCAGTATCCTAAATAATTCAGTTCTGTTTTGTGAAATTCACATTTGGATAATTTGATGGGTAATTTATTGTACATGAGGGTGGTTAATACTTGTTGTACTAATTTCACATGTTCCTCTTCAGTTTCTGAATAAATTAACACATCGTCTAGATAAACGACCAGCCCTTTATATAAGAAATCATGTAAAACTTCATTGATCATGGACATGAAAACCGAAGGTGCTCCAGACAGGCCAAATGGCATGACTAAGTATTCATACTGCCCGAGGGGCGTATTGAACGCAGTTTTCCACTCATCCCCTTGTTTTATACGAACGTGGAAGTAATCATCTTTTAAGTCCAATTTTGTAAAGATCTTACCTTGGGCCACGACGTTGAGAATATCTCTGATGAGAGGAATTGGGTATGCATTTGTGGAAGAAACAGCATTGAGGCCTCTAAAATCAGTACACAGTCTTAGTCCTCCATCTTTCTTCTTCACAAAAAGTACAGGTGCTGCGTGAAGACTGTTAGCTGGCCTGATAAATCCTCTTTCCAAGTTGGTATCAATAAATTTGCGTAGTTCCTCCCTTTCTAGGGGACTCATTGGATATAATCTCCCTTTGGGTAGAGTGGCTCCTGGGAGGATTTCTACTGCACAATCTGTCCTCCTATGGGGAGGTAAGGCATTTGCCTCTTCTTCGGTGAATGCTTGCAAAAAGGCTCGATATTCCTTTGGTATTTGGTTGATTTCTTCTTTGGTTAACAGGGCTTCCTCCATCCGGGTAGGATTGGTACCCCAATTTTGGTTCCATCGGTGGCTTTTGCAGCCGTCTTGCCGAAATGTGATGCTCCCGACCGGCCAGTCAATGTCTGGGTTGCGATCCCACAACCATCGGCTGCCCAGGATTAAAGGGTATTTGGCGGTGGGGCTGATTACAAACGATCTCATCTCCCAATGTTGTCCCAGTCCAGTGATTACAGGTTTAGTTTCGGTGGTTACTGGGTTCATGTTGGAGCCATCCATTTGTTAAAAAATGACAGGTATTTCTAGTTCTTTCACTGGAAGCGCTAGTCCATTGACTAGAGCGGGTGCAATGATATCTCTGGAGCATCCGGAATCAATGAGTGCTTGTACACGAATATGTGTTTTTCGATCTGGATTGACTAAGGTAACTGGCATGAATAAAATGGACCCTCTTGGTCTTTCCACCATTGGAATGGATGGGTTTTTGATCTGCCGTTTGGGTCCGTTTACAACAGATCCATCTCGTTTCCCGAATTCGGGCTCTCTGGTTCTTCCTCTCCAATTAAAGCTGTTGAGTCTAAGTCCATGACTTCTTCTAATTCCAACCCTTTCTCTAGAGGGTTTCTGCAGGCTGCGCCACGTCCTGTAGTAGTTCGGGGAGCGGGCGTTGGGCGGTACAGTGGGGGAAGGACGGCAGAGGTTGTACGTACTGGCGGGAGTGGAGCTCATTGCACAGGCCTGAGTGGACATTGTGCTGCGTAATGGCCGCTTTGGCCACAATGTAAGCACAACCCTTGTCGTCATCTAGCTTCTCTCGCTCCTCTATCTGCGGATCCTGCTCCTCTTCCCCCTCGAACAATCACTGACGTTCTTCGGTGCCCTGTTGCCTGCTGTTGCTTTACAAGACGTACTTCCTGCATACGGTTTTGCACCTCACAGGCCAATTGTATCCAACCCAATAAGGTCGGGGGATTGTCTTGCATGAGTGCCCGATCCAGCAATTTAGGATTCATGCCTTGTTTAAACAGAATTATTTTTGTTGATTCTTCACATCTAGGGCATTTAGCCGTTAATTGCCGGAATTTGGTAACATAGTCTCTGGCAGACAGATTGCCTTGCCTTATATGGTTTGCAATTCCATTCGGGCTCTATCTTCTTCTAACGGGTCCTCATATTGCGCTCTGAGAGCTGCCACCAAGCCTTGCAAGGTGTCTAATTCCGGGGGGCCCAATTCATATAAAGTTACATACCATTCCGCCACTTTTCCTTGCAATCGGGATCCCAGGTGTTTGATTTGACTGGCTTCGTCCTTGAACAAATGTCCCCAATGGTTGAAAAACTGTAGAGCTTGTACTAAGAAGAATCCTAGCTTTGAAGGATCTCCGTCGAACATAGCTTCCAACTTCACCCACCCCATTGGTAACTCCTGTTGTCGAGCGACTGGGGCTGGTGCTGGTAGAGGGTAATACTGTAAGGGCACTGGCCTTGGTCTGGGCTGTGGGTCCTGTTGCCTCGGGATAGGTTGTGCGGGCGGTATTCGTTGAGGTCTCAGCTGGGGAGGACGTAGCGGGCCCGGAGGTACTTGCTGAGGTCGGAATGGTTGCAGTGCCAGACCTCTTGGAGGGGGATGACGAGGCGGTTGCTCTTGCGGCGGCGGGAGTCTCGGAGGTTGCTCTTGTGGTTGAGGTGGTAAGGGAGGAGGCTGCTCTCGTGGTTGAAGCAACGGTCGAGGCTGTTCCCGAGGTCTCTCTTGACCCCTGTCTCCCGGGGGTCCTGCTGGGTGACAATTATCGTCTTGAGGAGGTGGAGGGGGCCCCTGCAGGAGATCATCTGGCAATATGTCTGGTGGAGGGTCGGGCGGTGGCGTCGCTGGCCATTGCTGATCATCCTCCGGCGCTATCGGTAGTTCTATGATCGTGGGGGGACCTGACCCTGTGCTGGCATTAGGACTGGGGGATTCCTCTGGACGGGCACCGATTGTTGTTGCATTAACTACTGTAGGGCTGCTACCCCTTGGCTCACCGAAGCTCCAGGACGCTCCCCAGCCACTTGCTGCAGCCCCTCAACTCTCCTTTCCATAACTAGCACCGATAGCAGATGAACTGCATGGGCCAGGCTCTCCTCCATCGTATTGATCCTATCCTCCAGTCTCTGGACATGAATTGGCACCGAGGTATCGACATCCTCATATGGCATTTCCTGGGGCATTTCACTCAGGAATTTTACTGTATCCACATAGTCCTCAGAGTATGGGACCAGGGTCAAATCGCACCCATTCCGGTAGCACCTGCCATCTCACCTTCCTCCAATATTCCAGTGAGGATTCCTTTAGCTAGTCCCATTACTGCTGAAATTCCCGCATCTACAGCTTGAGTTCGGCCCTGTAGTTGCTGCCAGCTTTGATCGGTTGATCCCCGCTGCCCCATCCACATAGCCACTTTGGCATAGTCCCAGCTCATTAAGTCATGCCGAGTGGTCTCCCAATCCTGGGTATTCTCGGCACCCCTGGGGTCCCATTCTTCCAGTTGATCGGATTCTTTATTCCACATAAACCATGGTTGTGTCAGGTTCAGAATGCTGTATTGTACTGCTTCGCTTAACCGACTCCATCTTTAATCCTTTCAGTGTTTAAGTGCTCTCTTCACAGGTGCCAAGGTTCCCAGGCAGCTATCTCACAGAAGAGGATTGTTTTGGCTACCGACGTTCCACCAAGAACCAGCCTTGGGAACTTTCGCTATCCTGACTTCAAAGGGGTTGTTTTGAGAACTATGGGGGGAGGTTGGGCCTACTGTGATCTGTTACTTTGTACCTCATGCTTTGCCAGTCATTGGTAACAATGCATATGTACCATCCTGAATATTGCATTCAGGCTAGTGGACTATAATGAACTATTTTTCCAGTAAAAGCCTTTTGGAAACAATGGACTGTTGTCTGATTGCAGAAGGTAGTCTGGAGTAAGGACATTATCTAGCCACAGTTCTGACAGGTTGGTTACTAGCCCGTGCCTCAATCGGCGTTCGGGATTGTTTGGGTAGCTCCCAAATGATGCTAGGTCCTTCTTCCATTGACAAACCGACCGTCCATCTCACGGTCGGTTCGTCAATGGAAATGTCAGAATCTCATATTCAGAGTTCTTCACCTAACCAATGTGGTGTCTTTCTTATACCTCATGCCTAGAATTTGCTATGTTTAACTGTATAGCCGTCTAGTTCATTCCTTTCCAATATCTAGATATGTGATACCGGATCTACCGTGTTTTAAGTACTAAACCACACGGACAGCTGCAGAAGCGGGGCAAATAGATGGGAAAACCACATTCCCATCCAATCCAGTCCTGCGGGATACCCTGGCGCAGCCTGGGATCCAACAAACCTCAGGCCAGAATGTTACACACCGAGCATTTCCACCACCTTCCCCACAGCCGCCTCTAGGTTCAGAAGAAGAGGAGCATCCTCTTCCTCTGGAGAAGATGGATACCAAGCAAGACTTGATTGATCTGTCTAATATCGGTACGAAGGGGAGGGAGCTTACGAACCCAGTCCAACCTGGCCCTGAATCCAACGACATCGCTGGAATGGATGGAGGAGTGAATCCTGCGCAAGACAAGGAGTCTGGACAAGGGAGTGAAGCAGAGCCTCATTTGGAGGCGCCTGTACCCGATAAAAAAGAGCAGGCCCACCAGCCAAATGTAGGTGCACCACTCATGAGGCAAAAGGCATCCGAGCGAGAGGGACTTTTCAGTTCATCAGGATCGCAGTGGCTGCCGGGGACAGCATCCGTCCAGCAGCCATGGCCACAACCAATCCATGGGCTGCAACCACCGGCGCCCAGCGAGTCACCAGAACTGAGAGCGGGAACTGGGGGTGAAGCCCCAACGCAGGACCAGCCCTGCGAGGAGTGGCATGAGCTTCAACTTCTAAACCAAGCTTCGGAGGTGCTTACCGTGCAACCGCAACCACCGCCAACCTCTCTGGGAGGAGAGGGGCAAATCCTTCAGCTGATATCCCTGCTACAAAAATCACCAGGCGAAGAGGTGGTAAAGGCACAAGCCCAGATAGGAGCACCAGTGCAGCAGCCACGGAGGAAAGTACCGGCCCAACAGTCGCAGCTGCCGCCGCCTAGGGAGCAGCCAAAGCCGAGAGAACGAGCCGGGGCTAAGGCCCCAATTGTGCACCAGCATGGGGAGACGCCTACCCCTCAGTTGATACCACGTCCTGGGGGAAAAGAGAGGCCTCATTCGTTTCTACAGATACCTTCTCAACAGCCATCGCTGAGTTCAAGAGAAGAGGAGCAAGTTGCTCAACTGGCACCCATAATACAACCAGTACAGGGGGAGGAGAGACCTCTTGGCTCATTTGGGACGCAAACCAGAGCAAGAGACCCCGTGCAGCACTGGTTTGGCAGGGCGCCTGCCCTCCCGGAGCAGCAGCAGCTTACCCCTGGCCCGTGAACACACCCGCCCAGGGCGCAGGCAGCACAGAAGGAACAGGTCGGGGAGGAGAGACTTCTAGTTTTGCTAGCTGGCCTTTGATGCTCATGACTGTAGGTTTTTATCTCTATTTATTTATTTATTTTTTTAACCCGCCCTCCCCACTAGCGGGCTCAGGGTGAGGTACAACATTGATTAAAATACAGCTTAAAATCAATTATAAAAACAGATAAAATACTGTGCCCCTTTTGGGGCAACCAGAGGGAGTGGACTCTCCATACCCCTTGCAGAGGGAGACCGGTGGAAGGCTCGGCAATGATGGGCTAAAAATTAGCCTCCACCATATGCCTGGTGGAACATCTCCGTCTTACAGGCCCACCTAAATGATACAAGATCCTGACAGGCCCAAGTGTCCTCAGACAGAGAGTTCTATCAGGTTGGGGCCAGGACCGAAAAGGCCCTGGCCCTGGTATAGGCCAGCTGAGCCTCCCCAGGGCCAGGGACCACCAGTAGATGTTTTCCTGATGAACAAAGTGCTCTTTGAGGCACATACGGGGAGAGATGGTCCCTTAGGTATGCTGGTCCCAGTCCGTTTAGGGCTTTATAGGTCAAAACCAACACCTTGAACTGGATCTGGAATTCTACTGGGAGCCTGACCGTTGCACGGATCACTGTCGTTACGTCCTGGGCCGAGAGGTAGAACACCAGTTGCCAGGCCTGCCGAAGGTGGAAACGCACAACCAGGTGAGAATGCCCATGCAACAACCAACAAGGAAAGCATCTAATAGTCAGTTACAACCGCAACTGTGGCCACGGCAGCCCCGAACACAGCCCGTACCGGGAACACAACAAGTCGAGGCTGGAACACAGAGCCAGCTCGGAGAAGTGCCTGTCTTGCAACCTCCGTGCACCCTGATACTGGCGCTATTGCCACCCGTGTCTCAACCAGCGTTTGGAGAAGACAGACCTCCCAGCCCTACGAGACCGCAAACGTGGGCAAAAGGCTCCACGCAGCGCCCATCTGGCAAGGCGCACGTAAAGCAGCAGCAACAACTGGGGCCAGCGCTGGTGAAAGGGAAACTTCTAATGCCGCCGAGAGCCTCCAGCCCCGACCCAAGCGGAAAAGGGAGAGACACTGAGAAACTCTTTTAAGTTGAAAAAGACTTCGAATGAAAAGACCTGCATAATAGAAATCTTTCTAATTGGATTCATGATTATGCAAGTATTCCAATCTTTCCTCCAGTGGGAGGAACGCTTCCCTAATGGAGAAAGCTTTGAGAAGTTCATGGAGGCTAAGGATGCCATGCAAAACCACGGAGTTAAAAAACCTCAATGGAAGCAAAGTTTTTATGTGGAAGGGGGTCAGTATAAACTGTTAGCACTACAACACACGCCGAGCAACACACGCCACGGTCTCCCCCCCCCCCCGGCGCTTCCAGTTCAATCACCTCTGTCTCTGCGCTGGAAGCGAGGAAATGGGGTGCGAAACGAGAAACATCCGGAGAAGGAACTGAACACCACTATAACAAAGGCAACGCTGGATTTTCAACTAGTGAAACAAAAGCTCATTGCCAGAAAACAAGCGGAATCCAACCGGGTGAAGCTTCAACAGCAATTTCTAAGGAAACTCGCAATGGGAAAGGTGAGGGGCCTGATGACTGTTGTAATTATACCAGGGATATCCCCCATATCCAAACTGAACTCTCAAATTGTTGCAGAACGAAGGTCTAGCCCCAATGCACGCCCATCCATATGGAACATAAGGAAAATCCTAATAAAAAATTTAATTTCCCCACCTGATTTTCCCCAAGCAATAACAAAATTGTATGTAAAGGGAAATAAGGGGAGAATGGGCCTTAGACCGGAGAGGAACATCAATTACTTTACCAACGATTTCCCCGTCTCCCAAAATCCAGATCTGGCAAAGGGTACAATTTGGAAAGCAGGATTTCCCACAGCTAACTTGAGTTGGCAGGGCCACCTGGCCGAAATACAGGAACCTAACATAGAGACTACTGCTTTCCATACAATTAGAACCGTGCAAACTTCCCTTACTCGAGGGCGAGGGTGACTTTTTGTGATCTCGACTGATTGCGGTAAGCCTTTTACTCCTTCCTCCTTTATGTGGAACAGGGGCGCCCCACTTACTAACTCACTCAAGCAAGAAGGGAGGGGGGAGCTAGCAAATGGAATTTGCGAATTTGCAGGGGTGTCAGACGGCACTGCCTTTGTACAAATCCTGCAAGCTTTAAGTGGAAGCAATAAATGTAACCAGATTGTGTGGAAACACAGAATTTTTATGGTTAAAAGAGCCCTAACTATGAAGCTGGAGGAGATATCCTACAATTGTGAATTAAAACAAAATCTCAAAACCCAGGGGGTTCTGTATACGAACCAAAAACTTCATTATAAACAACCTCCAACCAAAGTTCTTTCAAGAGTTAATTTCCCCCTCTCATTTCCTCCAGGCAAACCCAACTCTTTGCACATGCCCCAAAGAGGGGAAGCGAAGACAATCACTATTAACTTCTCTGTTCGGGCAAGGGAAGGAGGGGGCACGAGGAGTAACCAAGCAACCCTCAAGCCAATCAGACAGAGGAGGTGGAGAGATTGAAAGAAAAACAGCGTAGGGAAAAAGGGGGAGCGAATAACCACAAGAAAGAAATCCCAACCGGCAAGAAGAGACTGGTTTAGGGGAGGTACTCTGGGGAGGTACTCTGTCGTGTAGCAATAACCGCCCCACGAATCACTTTCATTCTCAACAGACTCTACATTTAATTCAAATGCAAACCTGGAAGTCAAAAATGCAAGCGCCTGACTCACTTTATGGGTGTCCAATTTCCTATATCTCTGAAGGGGTATGAGTTTGGCCGTTAAGAATTCCTCTTCAATCCTGGGGGAACTCCATAGTCTTTGACCAAAAGCGACCCCTTTCAGACAACTATACCCCCAATGCTGTTCTGACAACCTTTACAATAAACCAGAATGAGCCTCGTTTTCATATATGACCACACAGCAAACAAAATGACAACCTACATAAACCGTTCAAACAATGGACTATAATTCAAAAAGCTATAATCAAGGCAACGACAGACTGTGGAATTTCTGCTAGATACAGCCGTCTGGAACCAAACGCGTTGTCAGCTAAAACCAAAGTGTGCCTCCACAAAAACTTTAACTCAAAATACACCTCCACCAGGATAACCATGAAATGCTGAAGATCATTTCCAAACAAAGTAACAAGCCACAAGAGATCTGCAATCCTACACATTACACAACTGCAAAAGGACAAGAAAGACCTTGTGACCTGTAACCACATACACCAGAGATCTTCTGGTCTACCTAACTGGAAAGACATTTTACGGAAAGCTATCCAACCCCCCCCCCCCCGGAACGAACAGGGAGAGGATGAGGTGGAAGGAGATCTTAAGGGGGGGCAGAATGTCAGAATCTCATATTCAGTGTTCTTCACCTAACCAATGTGGTTTCTTATACCTCATGCCTAGAATTTGCTATGTTTAACTGTATAGCCGTCTAGTTCATTCCTTTTCAATATCTAGATATGTGATACCGGATCTACCATGTTTTAAGTACTAAACAATAGTTATGCCATGTTAATATCTTAGTTGTTGGCCTCTCCTTCCCTCCAGTTTGAAGGCATAGCTGGACGGCTCCTCCCGTGGGAGAGAATGCAAATTTATCTTATGTCTGCAGCTCCTACCTTGAGGCTCCCGCTTCCTCGTCTCCGCACTCTCAGCACTGGGAACTCTGAGGGGGGAGGATGGGAACCCAAGGGTTGAGATGTAATTGCTTTCATCAGGTACCTCATTCCCAGCAAAGTCTGTGATCAGCTAGGACTGTCTAAAGTCCTGGAATGTGGACCCAGAGCCTGGATGCTGTCTTTCTAAATAAACCTTTTGAAATCAAGAGACTCTGTCGTCTTGCAGAAGGGAGGAGGGCAGTAGCTGGCCGACTGGAATGCCACAGTCTGACATCACTTTAATTTTGCCGCATTGTTTCCCAGTTTTGTAACCCCATTTCTAAATTATGTTATGTCAGGCCTTCTTAGGCAGTTTGGCGTTTGCATCGTTCCCCAGTTCTGCAATCCTAGCCTTACTGCATTGTTCCTTGGATGACTTATGCTGTCTGGTCACATTTTAAACAATATTTTGTAATTCGCTTTGAGACCCGGTGAGAAAGGTGGACTATAACTGAAATCAGGAAGTAATTACATAAGGAGAATGGCCATGCAGATCTTTTAGGAAAGGGTTAATGCCGTGGTTCATTGCAGCATGCCTCAGCCAGCAAACTTGCTGCCATGTTGTAGCCCTCTTGACCTTCCGGAGAGGTCTTCAAGGCAGCTCCCCTGCCCTGACCCCGGAACATTCACTGCAGTTGTCTCTTATGGTAGCCAGGGGGCTCCTTGGCAGGGGGGGGGGGTAGGGGGACCCTTGATGTGCCTGGTGGTGGAAGAAAGAGGGAGGGATCAGGAGTCAAGCCTCATGGCCAGAAATTTGCCCAGGCCGGGATACTGATCTCTCTGCCAGTCAATGCTTACAGGACAGTCTGGTTATGTGTCAGCCGCAGGCCTGCCAGACTAGATGCGCACAGGGAGTTCAGCATTGGAACTTATTTCTCAGGTGTGTGCGGTTTGGATCAGGGCTCATGGTGCATACAGTCTGGGGGCCTAAGCCTTCCCTCCATGCCGTTTCCCTGCCTTGGAATGGCTCCAGGGAATTTTGACCCTGTTCTAGTGGGCACGCACAAGTCTCCCCAGGGGGGCAAATAGAAGCCTATACCATCCTGTTGAGGTGTTTATGGACATAAATGGGCATCAAAGGATGTGCCTTGGACTGGTTGAAATCTTTTTCATGGAACGGACTCAAAGGGTTGCTGCTGGAGAGCCGCTGTCTCCAGAATGGGGTTCCGCAGGGTGTAATCTTATCTCCCATGTTATTCAACCTCTACATAAAGCCTTTAGGAGCTCATTTGCAGCTATAGAGTTGGATATCATCAATATACAGATGACACCCAACTCTGTATCTTGCTATCCAGGTTCCCACAGGATACAGTAGAAATCTTGGATTGCTGCCTGATAGCTGTGGTGAAATGGCTGAAAATGAACAAATTGAAATTGAACCCAGACAAGATGGAAGTGATGCTTGTTGGGAAGGCAGAGATCTTGAAGGACATTGTAGTCCCCACTTTTGATGGAGTTTGTCTGACCCTTGACCACAGACTTCACACTATGTTGCCTTATGTACTGTTACTTTAAATATGTGCTCCTGTATATTACCTGTGCTTTATGTTATCTAATGTCAGTCCTAGAATTGCTTATGCTGTTTCAGCATTTCTTCAAGTCTGATTTGGATTCTTGCTAATATCATGTCTTTGTAAACTCGTATTAATTTACCCTATGGCATTGTATGTGGAAATGTCCTTGATATTGACTGTACTCATCTCGTACTGTGTAATCCGCCTCGAGTCTCAGTGAGAAAGGCGGACTATAAATGACTTAAATAAATAAATTTCAGATCAGGGAAACACTGTAAAGGGGCAGGCTTAAGTCTCCTCTCCCTCCCATGGTCATGACCCACACTGGGCCCCTGCAGGCCTAAGAGCAAAGTTTTTAAAAATCCCTGGGAGTTCTAACACATGGAATCACAAGGCGGTTTCCACAGGACCTGCGGTGGCCGTGGAATAGACCCACCAACAGTGGGATGTCTTTGTCAAGCTATTGGGCGTTTCTGGCTCGTCCCAGTGAGAAGGCTATCAGGAACCGGGGAGCTCTAAACCATGTACTGTTCCAAAGAGTCAAAGAGGGTTGCCAACTCTTGGTGGGAAAAATCCTGAAGATTGGGAGGGGGGGTGCACTGGGAAGAGTGAGGTTTGAGGGGGGTCCACCCTCTGAAGCTGCCTTTTTCCCCAGGGGAACTTATTGCTGTCCTCCAAGGGTCACGAATTCTGGAAGAAGTCCAGGCCTACCTGGAGGCTGGCAACCATAACTGAGTGGCAATACCAGCTGGACTCCTGCAGGCTGGATCTGTATGTCTGGACCCCTATGGCTCGGGAGGGGGGAGCCTGTGAGGCCTGCCTTCAGTCCTCCTCTCTGCCCCTGTGCCTGTGCATTGCCGGTCAGGGTAGCTCTTCCTCCATCCAGGTTCCTGCGAGGGCCTTTACTCTGAATCAATCACAGCATGTTCTGGCAAGTGCCCCCCCCTGCCCCTGGTGTTTGCAGAACGCTCTGTTGCTTCAAGGCCATGGAGCTAAAGAGGGCAGAGGCCGGACGTAACAGAACATGCAAGAGAACGAAAATGTGAAGTCACAGATCAAACATCAGTGATGCAATGACCCAATATTGACTTTGGCTTCAAAGCAGGAGGGGGGCTTTCTTCAGGTGGGGGAAGGAGGCTTCCTGTCAGACCTGCCTTCCCCCGCTGCAGACTGTTTCCAAGGTAATGTCTGGAAACGCAAGTCACTGTGTCCTTCCTGTCTGGCAAGGAGCAAGCACAGAACTTGCCCCAAGATGAGGAATGGAAGGCAAACCTCAGTCTTGTCTGTTGTTGGGTGCTGCTTGGTGGCTGATAGAAAGGTGGAACAAATGTCTCATGGCATCCCAAACCAAGAGGTAGAAGGAGAATGCAGGTTGCAGGGCGGGGGGCGGGGGGCGGGGCGGCTGTGTTGACCAAGTGAAGCAGGCAGCCAGTTCAGGCCCTGGAAGCAGAAGCCCTGTGCCTGCACACCTGTGATAGGGAGGAAAGAAGAACCCTGTGAGACTCTCAGGGGGCTCTTGAGTACCCAGCCTCTTTCCCAAAGGATCAAGGTGCGCGCTAGTCATGTAAAGAATGGTGGCAGCAGCAGCACTGGAGCCCCTGGTGAGTGCCTACTCATGAGGCCTCAGGTGGGAAGTGGCCCGTGTGTCGTCCAGCCCTGCTCATGCCACCTCACCCTCCCTGCCCCCTGCCCCTTCTCTCATTGCCCAGCCCAGCAAGGCTCGGTGCAGTGGCAAGGTCGCAGCTGTTCCATGGATGAAAGGGCGAAAACCATGCCTAGCCAAAGGAATCGCAGCAGCTGCTCTACACCCTCCCATGTGGTGCCCGTTTTGGCAGGCACCTGGGTCTCAAGGGATGTGCCTGGCCCATGGCCAATGTCCCTCGAGAGGAGGGTCTGCTGGCATCTGGCTGAAGAGCTGCACCGCCATTCTTTTTAACACAGCTAATGTCCGGGAGCATTCCAGTAGGTTTCATTGCCTGGTTCACTCTACGCACCATACTCTGGCTGTGTGGTCCTAATGTTGTAGTCCCTTCTACAACACTATTGACTGTGTGCATTATATTGCTTTTAATTTTGTGATGTGCCCTGAGTGAGAAAGGTGGGCTGGGAATCAAGTAAATATATCTTTCTGAAGGACAACTCTTTCACCCACTGCCAGGAATTCTACCCAGAGAGCCAAAGACACTTAGGGGCTTGGAAGGGACAGCAACAGTTTGTTGCACACGTTGCAAATATCGTGGCAAGCAGCTATGTACTCAGTGAGAACTGTAGATCACTGGTTCTGCCTCTCTCCAAGAGCTGCAACCACAAGCAGGCATGCACTGAAGTCTGTCGGCTCAACTACATGTGATGCTGCAAGTTCCCTCCATGGGCATTTTTTCATTTAAAAGTTATGGGTGTGTGTGTGTTTTGATTCCAACCAGGACTGCATAAGGCTCCCTTGGCATGGTTTCCCCAGGAGCTGCTATTTGCCCACTGCGGCACACATCAGCAGCCTGTTCTACCTCAGGCGGCCATCCCGTGCACCGGCCAGCTGAGGGCCTTAAGAATGAGCTTGAAATCCAAGCCTCAGGGCCAGATGCTGACGCCAGGCAACACCACCCGGAGGATGGTTACTTGCCATGGTGTCCTTCAGCATGTGGGGGTGGGGGTGTGCAAAAGTCTCTCCCCTGCAAAAGCATTGGGGATACAGTCAGACAAGACTGGACTGCCCATGCAAGGGCTCCGCTGCGTGGGGCAGGAGCCAGAGGCCTGCAAAAGCACGATGGGGGAGCTTGGCACTGCTGGGGCAGGCGTGCTCAGAAGAGGGGTGGGGACCAGGGCACCTGGAGACGGCTGGGGGCCCATCTTCTCCTCCCTTTGCTGGGCTCTCTGCCTTCCTGCTGGGAGAGAGCCAGAAGGAGCCTTCTGGGAAGTTGGTTTGCCACAGAGGCACGCTCGGCGTGAACAAAGCGGGTGTGTGTTTGCCCAGGGCTGCACCTCTGGCCAGACCTCCCTCCCAGCCTTGTGCAACAGAGGCTGTCGCTGGACCCAATGCCCACCATGCCCCTGCGGGAAACACCCCTCCGCATTGGGTTGCGTCACCGGGGCAGAAGGGGAGGGGGTACGATGTGTTGCCAGGCAGACAGACTACAGCCTGGGAGGGGGGGCAGGAGCGTGCTCAAGACCACGTTCCCTCTTCCAAGGCTGCAGGTCTCATGCTTGCCAGGAGCAAGTGGGAAACAGGAGCACTGGCATCAGCCCAAGGCGTGCCTGGCAAGGAAGCATGCAGCACAGCCTGGGCCTCGGAGATGGTGGTCCTCTGGGGGAGAGGGGCTGCCCTTTAAGTGAGGGGTGTGGGGCAGGGGGTGAGATGGCACCTGGGCACTGCCCGAGGCTCTTGCCTACGTGCGGGGCAAGCCCAGGGAGGCAGCAAAGCGGATTGTTCCTTGGTTGGCCTACGCCCCTTGGTTCATTGGCCAGCTGTCAGTGCCAGGATATAACGGTGCCACAGAGGGTAGCCTTGGCTGAAGAGGCAGGCCTCCACCGGGCAGCAGGGCCACCCGCCTCCCTTTGCCCCTCAGCTGTGACGGCTGCCAATGCCTCCTCCCCCACCCCAACTGAGAACCTGCCACGCAGGCCTGATCCTGACTCGTCCAACGGCAGGGGTGGGGATGGCAGAGAGCCGACGGGTGGAAGAGGAGCCCAGCCAGGCAGCTGAAGCAGGGCCTCCCTTCTGGCTTGGATGCATTTGTGCATGCGTGTGTGTGGAGGGTGGGGGGAGCACATTTGGAACTCATTAATGCTTTGCAACGTGGACCTGCAGCTGACGGGATGGATGCTGAGGTTGCATCAGGGTCCAGGAGCTGCAAGGCATGTCCGAGGGTGCCTCGGCCCTGCAAAGTTAACCATGAGAGTCTATCGGAACCTCCGCATAAGGATATTGTGCACCTATCTGGCTAGTGGCCAAGGACTGAACCACTGGTAGATGTTTGCAGCTCCTGGTACTGGAAGCCTGGCCAGCCACGGAGATCCTCACCCCAATGTGACCTTGGAGGGCTCAAGGGCTGGCGCCTGTGCACTCCTTGATGCCATAGGGTCTTTCAGACAAAGGGTATGTTCTAGAGGCTAGCCAGGAACAGAATAGAGGCCTTTTCTGAAAGAGTTAATGTGCAGGCAGGGTTTGCACCAGATGTCTGGAGGCAGCCCACTGCCTGGGCTGGGTGTGTCTCTAGGTTAGGAGAGCTGTCCTCCCCAGCAGCCAATAGCTATTGGCCTCCAGGCAGACACCCAGTTCTTGGCTGGAACTCGGCAGCGGGGCCGCTGCTTGCTGCTCCCTGCCTGTGAGACATAAAAGGCTCGTACACCACCCACGCAGTGTCCGGTCTCTCTGCTCCACTCCACGTGTGGAATACCTCTTCGCTGCAAGAACAGCTGTAGCAGCAGGCAAGGAGGGGCGCCAGGTGCTTCAGGCCCCATCTCCCACTACTTCCCCTGGGCAAAGCTGCATCTGCCCTTTGGGATTCTTCAGGTAAGGTGCTTGGTGTTCTGGGAAGTCAATGTGGATCTGAGTTCCAAGGATAAAATAGAAGAGGAGAGAACCATTTATGTTGTTCTGAGCTACGTGGAGGAAAGGAAGGATAAAAATGAGACGGATGTATGGAAAGCAAGAGCACCTCAGTGTGCCTGGGATGGTGAGCCAGTGGCGGAGTCCTGTGAGGGAACCAACGCACAGACGTACCGAGGGCTCCAGGTGGCACCGCTCATTCAGGGGAGACTTGCACGCCATGTCTTTGTCTCTAGATCCCAGCAGTGTGAAACGCTGCCTACGCTGACTAGATGTGCGGGCAATGCCGGGGAGGGGGCCGTTTATGCAGGTGCCTTTTTCTGAACCAGGTGGCTCAGTCTTGTCTCCTCTTATTGGCAGGAGTTCTCCAGAGTCCCAAGGAGAGCAAGGGCTTTCCCCACACCTGCTCATTTTGGGATTCTGTTTAACTAGAGGTGATCAGGGTTGAGCCAGAGGTGACCTTTGGGCAAAGCAGGTGCTCTGCCAATGAGCCACAAAGAGGCTACTTGAAGCTTCTCAAACAAGAAGCTGTGATCTGGCGAGCTGCAGCAGAGTGCTGGCCAGGCGGTTGCGTTTGGAACTCAGGATGGTCATGACAGGAGGTGGCCCCAAGCTTTGAGTGGCAGCAGGCCTGGCCCTACAGACGGGAAGCTTTGGAGCCTGGCTGGAACTGACATTTCAGGAGATGAGGAGATGTTTGGAGACCCCAGCTTGAATCCTCACTCTGCTGTGGAAGCTTGCTGGGGAATCTTGGGAGTCTCAGCCTAGCCTAACATACAGGGTCGTTGTGAAGATAAAATGGAGGAGAGGAGAATGATGCAAGCTGCTTTGGGTCCTCACGGGGGAGGAAGGCAGGTGATAAATGCTGGAAATAAATGTATAAACACTGGCCGTAGTCCTGGGAGGTTCTTGTTCTGTGTTTCTGCCCTTTGCTCTCTCCTCTTGCCTAACCCTGTAAGTGGCTTCTGTTCTAGCTTGGTTCCTGCCCAGTGTTCTCTCGTACTGTGGAGAGATGAAACGTCTGAGGGAAAGAAAGACCTTCCTTCCAGCTTCCTTCCACCCATACCAAAAATGGTGGTTACTGATTAAGGCCAACTGCCTGTCCAGAGCCGGTCCGGCGGCCTCAGCCACCTTTCAGGCACCCGGAGGGCACCAGGAGCAGTTGGGAGTCAGTGCCACGTACCATGCCTAGCCCTAGAAATGTTTGAAATATTAAAGAGATGTTTTAAAAGTATTTATCATCACATCCAATTATTTCCCTTTGTTCTGAAACTGTCAATTTTGTCAATTAATTTTGTTATTTCAAAGGTTAATACTTAAAATTGTTGGTTGTTGTGGCTTTTCCGGGCTGTATTGCCGTGGTCTTGGCATTGTAGTTCCTGACATTTCGCCAGCAGCTGTGGCTGGCATCTTCAGAGGTGTACACCTCTGAAGATGCCAGCCACAGCTGCTGGCGAAACGTCAGGAACTACAATGCCAAGACCACGGCAATACAGCCCGGAAAAGCCACAACAACCATCGTTCTCCGGCCGTGAAAGCCTTCGACAAAACTTAAAATTGTGTTACGGGATTCTTCCTACCTCAAAGTGATCTTTTCTGGGTGCTCAGAACACTTTACATACTTTATCTCAGTCATCCTTACAACAACCCCAAAAGGCAGGCCAGCAGTATTATTCCCATAGCACAGATCCAAGGGTGAGAAAGAGTGGTTGGCCTAAAATCACCTCATGAGTGCATGGCCAAATACAGCCTGCGGTGGTCCTGATGCGTAGGACAGAGGGATTCCCACACCACTCTTGAAAGGGGCAGATGTGCCATTTCATGCCTGTGTCCATTCCCCAAAGAAGCAGCCGGCTATTCTCAGCTGTGAGCCCCTTCCAGAAAGCTGGATTACAGATTGTCAGTGAAAATAAAATTATTTAGATTTTTTTTTTTACCGTGAAATATATGTATACTCAGGGGGGTTTTGTACTGGCTGTGTACCGGCATTTTTCTTTGGAACTCTCCGAAGTCCTGATCCTGGAGTGCTGGCCTGTCTTACTCAGCCAGAGCAAGAGTGTGTGGCCCAAAGGCCTTGTGCTGTGCCCTCCAAGCGTTTGCTGTGTGTAGGTGGAGCCTGGTAAGGAAGAGGACGGGTGGGGTGTGGAGGGCCCCCGCCAATCTTCTCCTTGCCTCTTTCCAGCGTGGGCGTGGCTTGCCTGACCAGAGATGGACTCGTACCTGATCCAGGTGAATGGGAAGGCCTCCCTCCCATGCCTCCGGGACGTCCACGTCTGCCTCCACGGGAAGAGCCCTTCCTCAGGAACCACGAAAGGCCGCAAGCCCCACTGGGCAGTCAGAGCCTCAGAAATGTCCAAGAGGACCTTCAACCCCATCCGAGCCATTGTGGATAGCATGAAAGTGGCCCCCAATCCTCAGAAGCCCCTGATCTCTCTGTCCATAGGTGAGCAGGAGGCAAGGTGGGCCGGGGGGGGGGGTTGGCTCTGCTGGGCTTGCCCTCCCCCACCAATTCAGATGTTGTTATGCTTCATTTCTCTGCAGGGGACCCAACGGTGTTTGGCAACCTCCCTACTGACGAGGAAGTCATGCGGGCTGTGAAGGAAGCCCTTGACACAGGGAGCTACAATGGTTATGCTCCTTCTGTAGGTACGTTTGCAAGTTCACAGCAAGCGTTCCCCCCCCCCCACACACACACATCTTCCTGCTGAATGGGAAGGCTTCTGTCTCCAACTTCTGGGAACACAGCGGTGCAGGAGATCTCTGGGGCAGGATCCCAGCCTCATGAGTTCCGAAGGGCAGGGCAGCCAAAGCTTTGCTGTGTCCCATCCAGCTTTGCCCAAAGGGGAAGTAAAATCAACCTGGGGGCACAACTCACTGAGCCAAGCCACACGACCCAGAAAAGAGCCTTTGGGTGCCTATTTAGCCTGCACGTACAGGTATTGGGAGGAGATCTCCGTCTCTTTTTCATTGGTACTTGGCACCCTCCAGTACGAAGCAAGGGTGCCAAGGATGCTCAGGCATTTTCTTCACTCCCACCCCCCTCCAGGTTACCTGTCTTGCCGGGAGGTGGTTGCAGACTATCACAGCTGTCCAGAAGCTCCTCTAGAAGCACAGGTGACAGAGCTTATTGCTGCCTGGGGGGAGGGGGGCACCAGGCAGCAGCTCTCCTGCATGCCTTTTCTGAATCTTTCCCCCGTGCCTGGAGTCACAGTTTCAGAAGGGGGCTTTTGTTGCCAGCCATTGCAGTGTGTTCCCCCCAACGTGCTGCAGCCAGCCACTGCCACTGGAAGGCTCACAGCTGCCCTCTCTCTTCTCGGCAGGACGTCATCCTGACAAGTGGCTGCAGTCAGGCCATTGAACTTGCCCTGGCTGTGCTGGCCAACCCTGGGCAGAACATCCTGGTGCCGCGCCCTGGTTTCTCCCTCTACAAGACGCTGGCACTTTCCATGGGGATCGAGGTGAAATTCTACAACCTCTTGGTAAGACAGGGGCACAGGTAGGCTCAGAGGGCACCCCCCCGACCCGTGGGCTGGAACCTCTGGCAAGGGCTTCTCTCCCCTCTCCTTCCAGAGAGAGCTGGAGAAGGGAGGGAGGGAGGGGGAGCAGCAGAGGTGCTGTATGCACTGCTAAGGGACTGGTCTGCAAGGCTTGGGGACTGCACTCCACTGCACCTGCCTGCACTTTGAACTGGCCCCAGAGCCGAATCCTCAAGCAAGGAATGCAGCAAGGAGGAATCCCTTCTTGCCTGCCCAGCTCCTAGGCCAAGTAAACTCAAGTGGTTTCCTATGCCAGGCCTGAGCAGAGGGAGCACCTAACCCGCCCCCCCACCCCCCGCCGCCCTTTTCTCCTCACTAGCCAGAGAAGTCCTGGGAGATCGATCTGAAGCAGATGGAGTCCTTGGTGGATGACAAGACAGCTTGCTTGATTGTGAACAATCCTTCCAATCCGTGCGGTTCTGTCTTCAGCAAAACTCACCTCCAGAAGATTGTGGCAGGTGGGCCCCACGGGCTGGTTGGGTGTGTGCTTCTGCCTCAGGCCTTGCTCACCTGGGCTTCGAGAGCAGAGGCGGCTTCAGGCTTGCTCTGCCAGAGAGTCACTGGAGTTTGGGACAGCCCTTCCAGCTGTTGCTCCTCCTCAACCATCCTTGGGCACCATCGCACGGTCCTGCTGGAGTCCCCTGTGAGGGAGCCTCGGCGGGGGGCGGGGGCTTCATTCAGGCTGGGTCACCTGCTATGATGGAGAGTCAGGGGCTGGAGGTGTTTTCCCACTCTTCCTCAAGTGACTGACTGGATGTCTCCTTTCTTTGTCTTGCCAGTGGCCTCCAGGCAGTGTGTCCCCATCTTGGCGGATGAGATCTATGCAGAGATGGTGAGTGACAAAGAGCAGGGCTGCGTCTGGCCTGAGGGGGAGGAGGAGGAGCTGCCTTTGAGCACCTGAAGTCTTCAGGCCTGTGTCCTGGCTGGGATGGAGCAGCCTCTCTCCATGTGTGTGTGTGTGTGTGTGCACGTGCGTGCGTGTGTGGTTGTGTTCCGTTGTTGCCGAGTGAGGTTCCTCTGCCGCTGTCCCCAGGTTTTTGAGGACTGCAAATATGAAGCCCTGGCAAAAGTCAGTGCCAATGTGCCTGTCCTATCCTGCGGAGGCCTCGCTAAGCGGTGGCTGGTTCCCGGCTGGAGAATGGGCTGGATCCTCATCCACGATCGCAGAGACATCTTTGGCAAAGAGGTGAGTGAGCAGAACTCTGCCTGGCCCTGGCCCTGGCCCAGGAGCTGCACTGGTATAGCAAAGAGCAGGCTGGAGCAGCCCCAGCTCAAGACCGCTTTCTTGGCTCCCCTGCAGGCACTGCTTCCACCAGGCAGGGGAGCAGGGAAACAGCTGCCCTGGCCTGGGCCCTCCAAGCAGCATCCCACTGTTCTTGAGATGGCTGCTCCCAAGAGTACCCGGGCACACCTGAGCATGATAATTGAAGCCCTTGAGGCTGTTCAAGAGGCAGCCATCACCAGGCCAGCTGATGGGAAGCTGTTTCCCGGCCATCCTCCGGGAGTAGAGTGGGGGAGCAAAGGCTCTTCCCCCGACCCATGGAAGGGAAGGGGGGGGGGCTACTCTCAGCTGCCCTTTGTGCCATCAGATGCTGCCCCTCCCCACTGACCTCTCTTCTGCATGTGTTCCAGATCCGAGATGGGCTGCTCAGGCTGAGCCAAAGGATCCTGGGGCCCTGCACAGTGGTCCAGGGAGCACTTGGAGGCATTCTTCGCCGGACATCCTCCGAGTTCTATCACAACACCCTCAGCTTCCTCAAGGTACGTCCCGTCAATTTTCATGGGCTGGGCATGGTCTGTGCCCGGGAGGCCCCTCCTGCTTATATCCCTTGGAGAGCCAGTGGCCTGTGCTGCCTGGGAGGAGTGAGTGAATGGGCACGGGAGACTTGTACTCGGTGAGGCAGGATCATACACACCAGATTCCCAAAGACTCACACACACACACACGCACACAGGTGGTTTCCACATAGAAGAGTTGTGTGATCCCCCCATTGATTGTGCAGCTGCAGATGAAGTGCAGCAGCAACAGGGATTCCACATGGCAGGATTCCGGCAGTGTCTCTGCCCCATCCCTCCAGAGTGGCTACCTCCCCTCCCCTAGGCCACCAGAGCTTTTGCAGTTTTTTTAAAAAATCAGCACAAAAATTGTGTTATATTAGTATGATGATGTAATGGAAGGTGCAACAAGTTCTATGAATTCCCAGCTTTCATTTTTAAAGAAGTCTTTAACCCTTCCATTGCAAAGGTACATCTTTCCTCTTCTGCTCCCTGCCGTTTTTTGCTCCTTGATCTGGTTGGCTGCTGATTCATCCGTCAGTTGCCCTGGGGCTTTATTGTGTTGTTTTTAAATTGTAATGTTTTGATTGTGAGGTGGCTGCCCTGAACCATGGGAAAGACAAGATATAAATATGTTAATTAGATCAGTTAAATAATTATATTGCACAGTAACAAAACTCAAGAGGAGTGTTTTCAAAGGTTTCAAAGAGGAGAACAAACATACTTTCTGTTAAGGGTGGGATAAGTTACAGATACAAAGACAAAAAGCTGGCTACCATTAGCCGTTAGAAGGAAAGATTATATTTAAAACTTTATCATCACTATATGTAATAGCAAACTGGCTGGCCCACGTGTCAACAATGAAAGTTATGCAATGGGACCAGTAAACAAGGGGGACAAAACTAAAACAGAAAAAATATTAAGAGCAAAGCTATTCATAAAATTCACATTTCCTTTTGAAACAAATATGATCTAAACAAACTTTTCTAAAATTCGTATTTCCTCTTGAAACAAATATGATCTAAACAAACTTTTCTATTAAGTATATGCTGTCAAGTCACAATCAACTGATGGCAACTCAGCCAGGGGCTTTCCAAGGCAAATGAGAAGCAGAGGTGGCTTGCCATTGGCTTCCTCTGCAGTGTCTTCCTTGGTGGTTGACCCTCCCATGCTTAGCTTCTGATATCTGACGAATTTGGGCTATACCATGCTGCCTTCCACTTGCCTATTACAGACCATAAAAGACCAAAGTTGGTTCAACACATAGTCTTTGTTGGTGATCTCTTGACAAAATATGATAAATACAACTGTTCCCTAATGAAAGATATGCAGAAACCATACACACGATACACACAGAATTAAAATATCAAAAGTGCAGAGAAACGGTCAACATCTGGCTTGATTATTAAGTCAATGTTTGCTTTATGGTGTATTTCGTTTTTCCTGTTGGTGTTTTGTAACAGTTAGATCCCAGTACTACAGGGTTTCTGCAGGTCTTCCAAGGTGTTTATATGTTTCAGCAAAGGAGCTGGCCACCCTCCCTCCCCCTGGTTCCAAGAGGCTTGAGTCTCCTTTGCCTGGTCTGACCTGCTCTGCTCTACCTCCTTTTCCCCAGTCCAATGCTGACCTCTGCTACAGCGCCCTGTCTGCTGTCTGTGGCCTGAAGCCCATCCAGCCATCAGGGGCCATGTATCTCATGGTGAGTGCTGGGGCCACCTCTCTTGGGCTTCCACTCAGTCCCTCCTGGCCTGCAGGAGGCCCATAAAGCGAGCCTTTCCCTCCTAAGGACGGGTATGGGGGGGCGGGGAGCTCTGGGAGGCAGAGGGCACGTCCCAGCACCCAAGCAAAGGCAGCCAGGCTGCCTGGAACTCAGCACTACCCCTTTGCTGCTGCAGGTGGGGATCCAGATGGAGAATTTCCCAGAGTTTGAGAATGATGTGGAGTTCACTGAGCGCCTGATTGCCGAGCAGTCAGTTTTCTGTTTGCCTGCTACGGTGAGTGGATTTCCAAGGGAGCTCTGGGGCTGGTGGGAGTAAGCTGAAGATTAGCACCTCCTGCTTTGGATGTCGTGGGGTACCAGACCCTCTGCCCAGTCCGTCTAGTCTCACATATCTCTGGCTGTTGGAGAATGAGAGGTTGGCATGTAAGGCTCTCCTGGACTCCTGCCCCTGTACCCACAGCCATTTCTTCCACACCAGTTAGCCTCCCCATTCCAGTGCTAACGATACCCTCATCCATTGTTTTTTAAGAATCCAGTGGATAAATCTATTGGACAAAGTCTAGCCCTGGCAGACTAGAAGGAACCTCACAAGCCCTTCGAAATGAAGCAGGAACACCCCCCTCCCCATCACACTAGGCTGGGGTGCGGCTGCCTACATAGAACAGCTCAGAACTGGAACTAGAAACTCAACAGCCATTTGACCAAGTCAGGCAAATGTGCATTGACTTCCCTGGATGCGTGGCCTGCTCTGGCTTTTTGGATGGCACCAATAGGAGGAGGGGGCAAAGGAGGAGAGGGAAGGCCTGATGAGAGACTTTTCAGCTGTGATTTCTCTTTCCAAGGGTGTGCGGGGGTAGCAAAGTTACTACCATTTTAAAACCAATCTACAGACATTCAGATGTGATCAACAAAAGAATTGTATTCCAAAAAAGATGAGAGGGAGGAGCTGGAGTTTGAAAGGCTTGGACCAGAAGATCTTGGGGGCCATTTGCTTCTAAGGGAAGGAAGTGGCCCTTAACACTGCGTGGCTAGCAAAGGACTGGACCGGCTTCTCAGACTCTAGACCAACTGTCCTCTCCCGCTTCTCTCTGCAGTGCTTTGAGTACCCCAATTTCTTCCGTGTGGTGATCACTGTTCCAGCAGACATGATGATGGAGGCATGCCAACGCATCCAGCAGTTTTGCGAGCAGCATTACCAGGGCGGCGAGGGGGCCCAGGAGCTGGAATGTGACAAGTAGCCGTGGGCACCTCCTGTGCTCCGCCTGCCGTCAAGTCAGGCCACCGAGGCTGTGCCGTGGCTCCTGGCCCTCTTGATCGAGCCGGCAGCAGTGCTAGGTGCTGCAGTTCCCAGCAGGCCCCTGTGGCCTCTTATCCAGATGGAGCACCAGATGCAGTACAGAACTTGAATGGAACTCTCAGAGACACTCCTTCCCTCTGGTGGGCTGCCTGTCAGGGCCCAGAGCAGGCTGAAGGGCATTGGCAGGTGTCATGGCGTGCGCATGTGTGCTCATGTAGCAGGGTCTTTTCGGCATCCTCTGCAGGGGTCTGGGGAATGGTTGACAGAGCCCTAGCCACCAGCATGCAGACTGGAGCCAGAGCTGAGGGCCTGGCTATTCTGCAGAAGGAGGGGTGACCCTTGGTGTGACACATGGGGCAAGGGATGGCCCCTTCCTTCTGATCCTGCTTGAGGTGCGTAAGTTATTGTTCCTTTTGTATAGGTAAATAGCAGACCTTGTGTTGAGATCTGGCTCCATTTCTTCTGTGTGTGGGTGAGAGAGTGAGAAAATGGGAATGAGCAATCACACACATCCCTCATCCTTAGCAACAGAAGCCCTGGCCTGAGAGAGGCACCCCCAGCAAAGCTCCAGCAGAGAGCCACAGGACTTCACCCCTTTGCATGCCAGCCCAAGGCAGTGAACTTCAAGAGAGCCCTGCGGAATCAGGCCCCTTTAGACTAGCTTCCCGTTTTACACAAGAGTAGGGATGACGGTTTTCTACAAGTTGACTTCATGTCCAGGCACAAGCTGGGATGTGGCATCGGCACATCAGTTGGCACTCTGGATACTCTATGGCACAGTTCCACAGCATCCGGTGATGTGGTCAAGTCACACCTGGGTTTTTCCCCAGGCACGACACCTGCCTCTGGTTTCCTTCTGCACCCCCCTCGTTCTCCCACCAGTCCCAGAGGCAAAGGTGGTTGGGAGGGCCCAGTGGCAGAATTCCCACCTGAAGTGGGCAAACAGTTTGCCTTTACAGTGGACAACTAGAAAAGGCCCTGCAAGCCAAAGGGGGACAACGTTTACCAGTTCCTTCCCATGGATATTTTGATAAGCCTCTGTGTCTTGTCTCTGAACTATTCTCCCAGCTCATTGGGAAGGTGTTCCACCACCTCTTGATCATAGAGTCATACACGCATAGAGTTAGAATGGGCCTTACAGACCACCTAGTACAACCCCCTGCCCAATGCAGCAACAGCCTAAAGTGCCCCTGACAAGGATTTGTCCAGCTGCTTCCTGAAGACTGCCAAGGAGGGGGAACCCACCACACCCCCAGGCAGCTGATTCCACCGCTGGGTTACTCTTAAGGTGAAGAGGTTCTTCCTAATGTCCAGTTAGGACCTTCCCTCCTGCAGTTCGAACCCATTGCAAGCGGGTTCCCTCAACCTCCGCTCCTCCAAACTGAACATTCCCAGGTCCCTCCATCTTTCTCCACAGGATTTGGGCCCCTGATCATCCCGGTTGCTCTCCTCTGCACCTGTTCCAATTTGTCCACATCCCTTTTGAAGTGAGGCCTCCAGAACTGCACACGATGCTCCAGGTGGGGCCTGACCAACGCGGTGTATAGTGAAATAACGTCTTATGATTTAGATGTTATGCCTTTGCTGATACACTCCAAGACTGCATCTGCCTTTTTTGCTGCTGCATTACATTGACTGCTCATATTTAACTTCCCATCCACCTGCATCCCAAGTGCTTGTTTGTACACACTGCTACCCAGACATGTATCCCTCATTCAATAAGCATGCATTTACCCATCAGAACATCATGAGGAAGCTTGTCAAAAGCTTTACTAAAAACCAGATAAACTACATTGACAGCATTTCTGCAATCTAGTAAGCCTGTAATTCGATCATAGAAAATGAGTTTGGTCTGGCAGGACAAGCTGGGGACAAATGCATGCTGACTCCTCCAAAATACCATGTTGTCTATCAAATGCTTGCAAATTGGCACCTTTAGTATCTGCTCCAATATCTTCCCTATGATACTTGAAGATTGGGATGACATTTGCCCTCCTCGTCTTCTAGCACATCATCTGTCCTCCAAGAGGCCTGAAAAATGATCAACCAGGTGTCTGCATGCACTTTTGGAAGTTCTTTAAGCACTCTTGTGTGCATCCCATCTGGCCCAGGGGTGTGTGTGCGGGGAGGTATTGTGCTGCCACACGTCTGCACAATACCTCCACGTGCAGCAACAGAAATGGGAAAACTCACCCTGCAGTTCTTGCATATGGAAAAACACTTGGGAGAAAGGCAGGAGTTTCCCCTCCCCTGGTGGCAGCTTTCCAAGTCCATTTGGACTCTCCTTTTTTAATGCAAGCCATTCCCCAGAGCTGCTGTGCATATGTGCAGAACCCGAGTTGGCTCTGTGCTGAAGGAATTTGTGAAGGAACATTTAGAGTGACCCTCTGAAACCTCTCCCTTACAGCACAGCCCTCCTATCTGAGTAAAAAAGCCCTCTTGAATGCCCTTTTCAGTGGATCTGCAATGGGGAAGGCTCTTGTGGGAGTAGGCAGGCTGAGTGTTGCCATAGTCTCAGACCCCTTGAGCTTATTGGTCCAAACCAACCCTCTGGGTTGTGCCTGGGAAGAAACAGGCACCCACTGGGTGCTGCTGAAGCCGTCAACTTGTTCCCATTCATAGCCTTGCCTTTTGTAGACTGGGCCTTCTGCAGCTTTCCGCTTTCGTGGGCAGCCTCACATAGGCGCACAGCGGGAGGCTCACGAGGTTGTTACAGAGGTGGGTCTGAGCAACTGGGGCTCGCCCCCGCCTTTCTGACAAGGGACCACCAGACAGAATAAATTGAAGGTGCTTCAAGGAACGGATGGTCCAGCTGCTGGGCCTGGTTCACAAGTGGGAGAGCAGCTGCTCACAGGACTAGCCGATGCCAGTCGGTCAGTTAATGGTATCGCCAGTCTGGTCTTGTCCGGAGTTCCGTCTTCAGACCATTCCTGCGTCCAGAATTCATAGACTTTGCCAGGACTGGTAATGGGCCAAGAAGAGAAGTTCACATCAAGGGGTCTGGATTCTTACTTGGCTCACCCTTGCAAAGCATCCTAAAGTGGGCTGGTGAAAGAGGCCAAATCAGCCCCTTTGCTGATTCCATTCCCCTTGGACTTGCAGCCACGTGCTTATTGTCGTACCCTACAAAAACTGCAAAAGGGGTTTGCTTCTTTCATGGTGAAACTGGGCACTGCAATTCTCATGAGGAGAACACCAGGCCTTGCTAGGAGACGACTCTGCTCTTGTCCTTTCTGCTCTCTCACTCGTCTCCTTATAATAATATTCAATTTACACACCACCCTTCAGGGCAACTTAACGCTCTCCGAGCGGTTTACAAAGTGCGTCATTATTATCCTCGTGACACACCCTGTGAGGTGGGCGGGGCTGAGAGGGCTCCCAGAGAGCTGCGACTGACGCAAGGTCACTTGCCTGGTTTCAAATGGAGGAGCGGGTGAATCAAACCTGGTTCTCCAGATTAGAGTCCTGCCGCTCTTAACCACCACTCCAAACTGGCTCCTTCCCTGAGAATACTTTGCAGACCAGCATGCTGGCAGGTGACAGTAACCCAAGGAAAGAATATATGTAGGGAAACACCTATTGCTTAGGACCCGGAAGGACAACAGAATGACATCAATGGCCTGGGCCATGCGTGACCAAGAGAACGGGAGAAACAGCATGCGCACGGGGGGCGGGGAGGTGCACTCCTCTGAGTCAGGGCTCCCACATACCCGGGCACCCAGTCATCCCAAACCAACTCGTGATCTAGCAGCCACTCTAAGACACTACAGGCTTAAAAAAGGAAGGTTGCTTTTGATCCATGTGGTTTTTTTCATAACTGAATAAATTAGCGCTTGAAAGACATAAAGTGACAAACATTACCATGTTACAGATAGTTACAAACACAGTCATGGCACCAAGCAATGAAACTGGGAAGCATCATTCCAGGTGAATACTGCTGTGGAATCAGCTTTTAATTAATGGATACCCTTAGCAGAGCTCACGCCCTTTGGGATGCCGGTGTCCAGACCCGCCTTTGGCGTCCCGAAGGCTCTTCAGGGAGAAGGTGCTCCAGACGGGCCCCTTATGCCCAGAGCTCCCCACCGCAGCCCAGGATCTTCAGGGCAACGAAGACCTCTGCCCTGCCTCCCTGCCACAACTGGCTCCAGAGGCACAGGCACATCAGGAGACCCTCCGAGGGGCCTTTCCTTCTGCCTCCAGCCCCCCCCCCCGTGCCCACCTCCAGAACCCCAGGAGCAAAGGAGGCAGAGCGCCAGCGACAAAGCCTACACCAGGTGGAGAAGTGGGGCATGCCTGGCGGCCCAAGGCCCTCTGCAGTCTGCTTGAGCTCAGGAGGAAGCCACAACTCTCTATGACTTGGGAGGATCAGGACCCCAACTCTGGCCACAAGAAAGAGAGCCGCCACCAGCTCCCTCCCTCGAGCTTCAGCCTTACAGTCCACCTTGTTGACGGGCCCTGTACTTGGGCTTTGGTCACTCTCCAGGCTCTGCTGCCTCCTTGTGGGCCTCCCTGTTTCCTGCATGGCCCTCAGCTTCAGCTCTGACCAAAGATCTCCACTTGGTCAGCTAAGCTGGCTGGTCATGTAGAGGGCAGGAGTCGGGTGCACAGCCACCTCTCAGAGCATTGCAAAGTCTGGCTGAAGCAAACCTCTGGAGGGTGGGACCATTGTACCCAGTACGGTACCGCTGGGTCTGGGAGACACCCTTTCTCTGCATCTGCAGCTGAGTGATTTGCAGGGGCCAAATGCTGCACTGTGGCCAAAGGACACAATCCAAGGTCACCACCTCTGCCCAGGCAACACTTGCCTGCTAGGTAGTTGCAATCATCAGCTAGGAGCAACCTTCCTGTCAAGCTGCTGGGGCACAAAGGGAACAGTAAGAGGCTTTCAGTAAGAGGCATCAAAGCCCTTCCCACTCTACGGGAACAGCCAGCAAGCCCTTCAACAGCCTGGTCCCAAACTGACCACTATTCCTCATGTGCATGGTCCCTTCCTAATGTCTTTGTAATTGGCTTGATGTTAGGTTCTTTGGGGAGGGGCCCCCTACTAGAGCCCTACCTGGTATGGGGGAGGCTCTGGCATTGCTGCTTAAAAGGTTTCAAGACCTCTTTCTGCCTGAGACCCCCTGGAGATGACATAAGCCGTGTGGATGGAGCGTCTTGACTCCGCTGATGGCAGCTTCACCACGTTGCAAGTTTGCCTGTGGTTCCTGTGAATCTCCCATGTGCTTGGCCTGAAGCGTCGGAGCATCCATCAGAGCTTGATAGACCCTGCCCCCCCGCAGCAGGGTGGGCAGACGTGAATTTCTGGGAAGAATGAGCAGAGGGGGAGGGCAGCCAGGTAGGCAGACAGACACACACTGTAGTGAATTGGATGAAGCAGCTGTGGGTGTGGTGCAGCCCCCCACCCCTTGCTGTCTCTGGCACCTGAAGTGGAATAGCAGGTCTGCTTTTCTGTTGAAGTGCCCATCCCTAATCTTTAGTATATTGAATTCTCAACACAGTCAAACCAAAGACTGGAGCCATAAATAAACTTGACAGATCTTTCTACAGACCTGATAAACACCTCAAATTGGTGGGAAAAAACCCCTCTAAAAATATTGGGGGTTAAAACTTGCCAGTTATAGAAGTAGCACCTGTATCTTTAAGAAACATATGCCCCCAGTGGCCATTGGTAGGTGACACGAACAATACTGCCAGCGTTAAAGCTGTGGTTTTGATCAGTATAAAGAGGAGGGAGCGGGCAAGGTCCTCTCCAGGACTGTCCCGGCCTTTCAGGGAGAACGCATCAGAGCCAGGCCTGGCAGCAACTACCATCCCACTTGCATGACTCATTCAGGCCTGGCTGCTTGCTACTGTTCCAACAGCAGCCACCACATGAAAGCCACTGTTGTTTAGGGGTTAGCATTTCAGAATCGCTACTGTGCCGTGGAAGCACACTAGGTGACTTTGATCCAGTCACACACTCTCAGCCTAACTTACCTCACAGGGTTGTTGTGAGGATAAAATGGAGGTGAGAAAGATGTGCTATGAGTCTCCATTATGGATAAAGGCAGGGTATAGATGAAGTAAATGAGTATCAATTAAGCTGCAGATAGGAGGACAGGCAGATACATGGTAGGTTGCTTGGTGGATGGGAAGCAGGGAAAGAAGCAGGGAAAGGTGAAAATATGGGGTTGCCAGGAGGAAGGAAAGAGAAAAGAGTGGGGAGGGGGCTAAAGGCGAAAGTGAGGTGCCCCCTGCAAGGCCTTACAGGTTGTCCACTGCACCACTAGGCCACAGATTTCAAAGGTAGAGACTGCCAATGGGAGGGAAGGTGGGAAAGCTGAAGAGAGGGGGGGCGGCAATAAAGGTAAGTTGGCCAATAGATGGGAAGGACAGAAGGAAGCAGGAAAAGGGGAGCGGTTACGGGGGCTGCCAAGGAAGAGGAAATAGTGTGGAGAGTTAAATAATTATGCAAGTCGTGGCGTGTCCTCTGCTTATGTGATAGACATCAGCCTGCCTTGTTCTTTTCCAAAGCAAAGCAGCCCAAGTAAATGCTGCTGTTGCATTCTTGTTACTCAGAGGTGTAACAAGACACCCTTTTTTGACCTCCCCATGTGGCCACTCCCATATTTGCTAATCCTAGTCTCTTTGGAGAATGGGAAGGGCAGCTGCAAGGTCCCCCAAACTCAGTCAAAAAATACCACTGGGCCTGTTAGAGATGAACGACCCAGGAAGTCAACTGCAAGAGCCGACATTTAATTTCAGTATTATGGCTTCCTCCAAAGAATCCTGGGAATTGTAGTTAGTAGCTTCTCCTGCTATTCTCCTCCACCATAACAGCTTTGCTTGTCTGAGCAGTGTCTTCTGAATGCTTTGGTGTGGGCCCAGTTCTTCTTCTCAACAGCAGTTCCCCAGTCTCTTGGCCACAGTTCAGCCCCCACCCTGTAACCCACAAAGCATGGAAGAGATGGAAAGAGGCACAGAGGGTGGCAGCCAGAGGCTAGGTGCTGCGCACAAATGACAAGCAACACAGGACCCCCACCCCCGGGGCAAATCCTTGGCAAGTGACAGGTCAGCCCAAGGGCTTCTTGATGGAGCAGAGGTAGCAGCACCCCCCTGGCCCCCGTCAGCCAGTCTCTCCCCTCATCCCTACAGAAACGGCAGGGTGGAGGCCCCATCCTCACAGCTGAGCCCTGCAAGAGCCATGTTGTGCCCAAGCGCCTCAGCAGGCTCCCTGCTCCTGGGCTTGGCCTGGCTGCTTTCCAGCAGGAGGATGCTGTCTGAGAGACACGGATGTTTCAGCAGGAGTGGCCCAGCCAGCCTGCCAGCTGTTCCCATAAATCTTTTGTGCCCAGACCCACCCACAGGTACCTCCCTACAGCTTCTTCCAGTGGCAGCTCCTGAGCAGCTTTACATAGATACTGAAAAACATGAGGGTCAAGATGGAACCTTGTGCACTCCAGAGGTCAGAGGCCAAGGCTCAGAGCAGCAGTCCCCCTGAACACTTTGAGACCTCCAGGCAGGACTGGAATCACCACAGAACACTTCCAGCCTCCCAGTCCTGATCTCAAAAGGTAGTCCATATAGAAAACCACATGACTGAAGATATCAAACGTTCCTGAGATGTACAGGAGAATGAAGAGGGTCACTCTCCCCGACTGTCTCCCACTGCATGTCATCCACCAGTTCAACCAAAGCTTTTCCTGTCCCATAACCAGGCCTGAAAGCATATTGGAATGGGCCCAAACACGGCCACTTGCCAGCATAGTGTCAGAATGCACAGGCCCTCCAGGTGTGGATTTCTGCCCAGCTTTCCTTTGGGATCTTCCTGGTCCTGCTTGGCCAGCCATCCTTCCCCAAGGCATCTTTCTTTCTTTCTTTCTTTGCCTCAAGGCGGAACCCAGTCTAGTGGGACCCCTCCCCTCCCCTCCCTGCAGGAAGTTATTTGTTTTTCCTCCTGGTAGCTCCCGTCCTTTTCCAGTGCCTCCGGCACCCTTGACTTGCGCTCTCTGCTGGGAGCTGGGCTCTTTCTGGCAGTGGCAGGCAAGGAGGCACAGCTTCCTCAGAGCCACACAGCAGAAGGCTGGCTCTTCAGGGTGGTGGAGAAAAACACAGCGGGTAAGGCAGAGGCTGGCTTGAAGCTGGTACACCGCAGCAGTGTGTGTGTGTGTGTGTGTGTGTGTGTGTATGAGCATCAGTTATGGGCTATGTACGTGTGCATGCATCTGGATCCTCTGGAAGGGGATAATGAACCATGTTACCAAGTGATTCACCAGGCGAGAAAACGATTTGCAGAGGGCTGAGTGAAAGCTTGCACGCTGTTCTGTGTCGCGGGGTTGGTAAGGTACGACGTGGATGGCGTTCTTCACTTTTTGAGTTGGATGTGCCAGGCTTCCTGGACGAGAAGGACCTTTATCTATTGTGGGCTTAAACACGCCAGAATGGCTCAAGGATTTCTTTCCTCCCCATTTATCTAGACGGTAATGATCTGGCTGTTCTAGTCCTTGCTACTGTAACCTCTGGATTGGACTACTGTAATGTGCTGTTTGTGGAGCCTTTAAAGATGTCTTGGAAGTTCCAAGCTGGTACAAAACGGAGCTGCTCAGAACCCAGCTCTAGTGCTGTGTCAATTGCATGGGCCACCTACTCGAGTCTGAGTCCAATTCAACATGCTGGCTGTCAACTTCAAAGCCCTTCATGGCCTGGGGGGCCTCACACTTATGAGCTGTTCTGCATATTCTTTTGCACCAAGCAACCAGCCCCTTCCCTAAGGTGCCCTCCCTAGGGCTGTCTGCACAACTCCAGTGAAACTGCAGGCCTTTCCCTTTTCCACTGTGGCTCCAGTCCTTTGGAACAGCTTGGCAGAGTGAGAGAGAAAAGGTACCTTCCATTCCATTGCTGCATTCAGAAAGGCACGGAAGGCAAGTCTTACTCCACAGGGCCTTTGGGTGGAGGGTAAATTGTTTCAGCAGATTCAGCTGTGTTTGTTTTACTGCTTTGTGTATTTCACTATTGTGCGTCTTGACTGCTTTTACATTTGTAATGTGTGCGTTTTAATTCATCTTTTACATTTTTTAATTCAACTATTATAATTTGTGTCCTTGCAACCCAGTTGCTGAATTGTTAGCCAGCGTGAATCCAAAGGGATAAGGTGGGATAAAAATATTTTAAACAAATAAAATTAAATCAGTGATGCAGGTAGGTTATACTAGACAATGCGAAACAGAGTGCAGGATGCACTTCGGGCTGGCCCGGACTGTTCTGCTTTTGAAAGCACAAACTCCAATAGCTGCCTCTCCAGGGAGGCAGTCAAACACAGAAGGTGCTCTCAGCTCAGCACCGCTCCCCTTGGGCCAGAGGGGGCCTCCTGTATCCCTTGCTAGTTTGTTGCTATGAGGAACAAGACAAAAGAAAATCCATCTAAAAGACAGAGTAAGTTGGGAGGGAATATGGCACTAAAAACCTGCCCGCCTAGGAGAAGGAGGCCAGCTACCCCCTTGGCTGCTTCTGAAATACACAAGCATCTCGAGTGACGTTGGTTTTCTATTAGATTTCATTTCTTAGCTGAAATGTGTCATCCCTTATGGTACTTGCTCAGCGAATATCCTGGCTGTTGATTACATTGTATCTCACTTGCACTGTAAAATCTGCCTTGGATCTCAATGAGAAAGGTGGACAATAGAAGAAGAAATAACAACAATTTCTGAATTACACAACCCTTCATCCACCTTGAATGGAAAGATACATATGTTCTCAACAGGCATTTATGCCAATCGGTTGATTTCTGCTTTTGTGAAGGTGGAAGGGAGCAGAAAGCAGCCGATGAGCAACGAGCTCTGAAGGGAACGAGCCCCAAGGACTCACGGAGACACCAGAGGCTGCATGGATGACGGGCTTTGCTCTTCCTTGTGGCGAAGGAGAAAACGAAAAGCACATGTTGCTAGCTGCTCTGCCCCCTCCGAGTCTTGCAAGAGATGCCTTTGCCATTTCCCTGGCTCTGCTCTTAGCTTCAATAAGATGCCAGAACAACAGATGTGGAGAGCTGGCAGCACCAACAATAATACCGGGCAGGCAGAAACATGCCGGCTCAGCACTCTGAAACCTTCTCTTTCTCTCCTCCTGCCCCCTCCACCTCCCAGGCTCCTGGTTGCCATGTTGAAGGTAAATCGGCTGAAAGTTCTCGTGATGATGGCCTTGCAAGCAGCACTGCTCGTCTGCTTCTCTCAGCTTCACACCTGGAACAACCCCGTGAAAGAGAAGCCAGCCCAGACGCACATCCTCATCCTCTCCTCTTGGAGGTCGGGGTCTTCCTTCGTGGGGCAGCTCTTCAGCCAGCACCCGGATGTCTTCTACTTGATGGAGCCAGCCTGGCATGTGTGGGTGACCATGCGCCACAACAGTGCCCGGGTGCTGCACATGGTGGCACGAGACCTTGTCCGGTCAGTCTTCAAGTGTGACATGTCAGTCTTCGATGCTTACATGTCTGAGCAGAGGAACCAAACGGCACTCTTCCAGTGGGAGGCCAGCCGGGCTCTGTGCTCTCCTCCTGCATGTGACCTTTTCCAGCGCAGTGACATCATCTCCAAGCGTGCTTGCAAGACACTCTGTGGCAAGTACCCTTTTGTCAAGGTGGAAGAGGCCTGTAAAACCTACAGCCATGTTGTCCTGAAGGAGGTCCGGTTCTTTAACCTCAAAGCACTCTATTCTCTCCTCACCGACCCTTCCTTGAATCTCAGAATCCTCCACTTGGTCCGGGACCCCAGGGCTGTCTTTCGGTCCCGTGAGAACACGGCAGGCGAGCTGGCCCAGGACAGCCGCATTGTGGTGGGGCATGAAGGTGATGGGAAAGAAGCAGAGCCTTACACGGTGATGCGGGCGATCTGTAAAAGCCACATGGAGATTTACACGGAAGGGAGCTGTTCCCTTCCCAGCTTCCTCCAGGGTCGCTACTTGCTGGTACGTTATGAGGATATTGTCAGGGATCCCCTGGCCAAGGCTGTTCAGCTGTACAGGTTTGCAGGGCTCCAGTTCACTCCCCACCTCCAGAGCTGGGTGCACAACATCACCCACGGGCAGGGCCTGGGCACAGAGGCCTTTGACGTTGGCTCCAGGGATGCAGTGAATGTGGCACAGGCCTGGAGGAAGACCCTTCCTTATCCCAAAGTGGCAAAGGTGCAGGAGGCATGCAAGGGTGCCATGGAGGTGCTGGGGTACAGGCTGGTAAGGTCTAAGGAAGAGCAGGAAGACATGTCTCTGAGTCTTCTGCATGCTCAGAAGTCCTTTGCCAAGCCGGGAGAAAAGCGGAGCTCAGAAGGTTCACCTCCAGCATCAGGCAGTTGGAGCTTTCAGAACCAGGGCACGCTATGGGCAAGTACCAAGCAGGTCAAAAGGTGAGTCCAGAGACTGTTCCTGGGCTGCATGTGCTGTGCTGAAAATATTGCAGATCACCCAGAAGTTCTGTGGGACCAGCTTTACTGTCCAGTTATTCTCAAACCTACAAAACTGAAGTGTGCAATTTCTGAAATTTTTCATATTAATGTGTTTATACACAACACTGAAGTCATTATTCCAAGATAAGTAATGACATCTGGGCACCACTGAAAATATCAATTGGCATGTACACTCCACGATACATTTCCTCCCAGTGGCATCAACTCAGATTTTGTCCAATTAATTGAATAGCCGGACAAATCACCAAAAGTATTGATCATACTCATTTACAGGGATGGAGGTTCTGAGGTAAACAATAAAAGATCATCTGCATAAAGGATAATTTTCAATTCCAGAGAGTTATGTATAAAGACATGAATATTATTATTTTGTCTGATGGGACACCAGAGGTTCCAAACTTAGATCAAAAATAAGAGGAGAAAATGGGCAACCTTGTCTAGTCCCATCTCAAGAGGGAATGACATCGAAAAAATACCATTAGTCAGTAACCTTAGAGCTGGGTGATGAATAAAGAATTCTAATCCTTTTCAAAAATTTGTGAGGCAATCCAAATTTAGTCAAAGTAGCAAAAATAAACTTCCAGTATATTTTGTCAAAAGCCTTTTCAGAGTTGAGAGAACAGCAACTTGATCAGATCTGCAATCAAATGCAATCAAATCAGTGACCGGCCTATCAGAACCCTGCCTACTTCACATGAATTCTACCTGGTCTACATGTACCAAGGTAGTAACCACCTTTTGAAGTTTGTTAGCAAGAATAGCAGTTAATATCTTAGCATCTCCACCAATAAAGAAAGAAGCTGAAAATTTGCACATTGAATATGGCCTTTGCCAGGCTTTGGAATAACTGCAATATAACCTCATAAAATGACAATGGCAAGGAACCAGGCTCAAAAATCTTACTGTGCAATTGACATCATTTTGGAATTACAAAATCTGAAAAGGTTTGGATGCCATTCAACAGGCAAGTCACCCGGTCCTGGAGATTTGCCAGTGTTCATATTCATTATGATTGTCTCCATATACAAAGATTCAGCAAAAACTGGTTGCTGAATATTTAAACATGGAAGGTCAAGTTGAGAAAAAACACTTCCAACACTTCGTTTTGCATCTAGGAATATGAGATACTAAGTATATGATTAAACTAAATTTCAACAAATTGATTGCTGATATGTCTTTGGATCTAGGCATATGGGCAATTACGTAATTATGGGGTGAATACGCTTAAAATGAATATTATACCTAGAATTATATATGTTTTGCAAGTAATTTCTTTTCATATACCTTGTAGATATATTCATAAAATTAACACTTTACTTTGGAAATTTGTGTGGGTTTCTTTACTGCCTCAGATCCATTTAAAAATGAAGCAAATTCCATTTAATGAAGGAAGATTTGGTGTTCCTGATCTTCATTTATATCATCAGGCATAGCTGTTAACTTGTGCTAATCATTGGGATTGTTCCTTTCAGTTGGGATTGTCCATCCTGAGCTCTTTTGGAGGCTTCTTATCTGGTCCCCCCTTTTAAATGGGGTACATTAGGATTTACAGTGCAATCCTAACCCCCCAGGCTGCACCGTCACTCGTGTGCCAATATAATTGGGGTGGTGCTGGACGGCACCCTAATGACTTTCGCAGGACAGTCCTGCCAGCGCCCGAGCGTGGCAAGGCAAAATGCAGTGGCCCCTGGGAGGTCCCCCCCACTGTTCCCCTGACAACCCCGCTCACACCAGCCAACGGCCACACCCCTCCCCTCACATCCTGGCGAGAGAACAGCACCAGCGTAGCCAATGGGGAGCTGCGATCGCCGCCGCCACCGCTGCCAATATGCCCGTCAGAGCGCAGGCATCCCAGTGAGGGTCCAGATAGAACACACACACCCTCACCCATCCAGCCCCCATTTCTGATGAGGGCTAAGCCAGTAGCTGCAGCTCAGTGCCACCACCAAAAGAAAAAGGTTTTCCCCCATGAAAAGTAGGGCCAGACAGTAGGGAGCTGATCTCTGTTGCTTGGAGAGCAGTTGTACTTCCGGGAGATCTCCAGCTACCACCTGGAGACTGGCAACCCTAATTAGTTCCCCAGGTTCCAGAGAAGGTAGGGGGAGGCGGGGCCGGCAATGAGTGACAGGAACGCCCATTGGGAACCATGTGGGAGGCCAGGAGGCCATTTGGAAATGAGGGGAATGAAAAGCGCAGACTTGCTGCCGCGCAACGAGAACACATCACTCCATCTCTACAAAGCGAGAGCGGGGGCTGGGCCTCAACAGCCACGTCCCAGTACTGGGGAGATGCCCCCCCCAGTGAACTGAGAGACCCTCCCCATGCCAAGCCCATCCCTGCTTCCGCAAACACAACCCCCACCCCCTGGCAGCAGCTTTCCACCTGCACCCCGTCTTCCTGGCTTATCAGATGCCAGCCACTCAACCTACCAGAGAACGAAAGTCCTTGGTGCCTCCCCCCTCCTCGCAGACATTCCTGGACCATGGTTCAAGTCCCACCCCTCTGCCTGACGTTACATTGAGGGAAGGAAGGGGGCGGGGAGGCTGAACGGGGTCTGCTTGATACATTTGTAGGGATGTGTGAGTGGAAATATGTGATGGGGGTGTTGGGGGAGGGGCTAAGGACAAAGTCAGGCACGCAGACACAGAAGTTAGTTGTTTTTCAACTCGTTTTATTAAACTGGAAAAAGCGCCATTGTTTCTAGGCTGGAAAGGGAGCCAAGGCATTTCACACAGCCCTCCGTCTTGCTCCCAGGGGCGAGGCTGAGATGTGGGCTGCTGTGAGATATTGCTTCCTGGGCTGGATCCGAATGTCACTCGCAGAGGATTGGGGAGGGGGCGGTGCGGGGAGCAGACATACTCGAGACGTGCCTGCAAGAGAAAGACACGCATGTCGGCTTTGCCTCGGTCCACAGCCAAAGCAAACCCCACACTCCAACATCTGAGAAGATGCACATAGTAGAGAGCAGCAACAGCAGCAGCGACCAGCTGATGCCAGACCGTCTGGCGAGGATGCACTCTACCTTGGGGTGCTTTTACCTTTAAGGGAGGAAACGAGCTGGTAGTTACAAACACCTGGTCAAGAATAGCTTTCTGGGCAACTGCCTCTGGGGCGGGCAGGGACGGCCACCACTGCCCCCTCCCCGGCTGAGCCTCATCTGAAGAGGCTAGTGGTCAGGTGGGTTCAGGTGAAGGGGCAGTTAGCACTAATCAGCGTGTCAGATCCGCCGTCACCCCATCTCCTCCGTACCTGTCAGCATTCCCTTGTTCCTTACTGACTGGAACTTCAGAGTCAGGACACCTGCAAGGAAACAGGAGTGGCTGCTGTTAGTTAGCCAGATATTCTGGACTTTGTCCTTCTTTCCTTCAGCGAGTGCAGTTCTCCCACTTTTCTTGCAAAGTCCCCAAAGTGCGCCCAGTGCCTGCCACTGTGCGACCTTCTCCACCACCTCATGTTCAAAGTGGCCACGGCACACAGCAAACGGGCAGAGATTCCTGCCATGTGCTCACTTACCTGAAGAGTGTGGGCGGCGCCAGCCAGATGTTTTATAGGATGCATTCGCGGGTGATTGGGTGCGGGGAGGAGAGCTCGTCCATGCCGGGAGCGCACGCTGATTGATCCCTATGATAGTTCCCATCCTATGCTCCTTCGGGCCACGGGGGCGGGGCGGGGCGCTCGGAGAGGGGGCTGGGTTTTTGCCGTTCCATGGGTGCCAAAGGGCTACGCCTTGTTTTTTCTTGGCGTAGCTCTTTTGCGCCACTGTGGGCATTCCCGCTTCTGGAAGGGCTTAGGGAGCGAACTCCGGCCACGCCCTCCCCCCGCCCAATCCTGCGCCGACGCAGGGCTCTACGCTGCTTCTCCGCCTGCGCCAGGCTGCCTCTTGCTTGCGCCGGCGGCAGCCCAGCGCCTCGTAGCACCGCTGATGGAAGACCATTTACACCGACGTAGAGGCCAGATCCACTGTCGCAAGGCTTAGTTTGGTTCCTATTCACTTTCCCCGCCCTCCTTAGGATTGCACTGCCCTTTAAATTAAAATGCATTCTGGCTGCAGCTGCCACTTGAAATTCCCCCCGCCCCCCCTCCACCATTACCTATCAGACACTGTGTAAGAAACAGATGTAAGAATATCATATAAAAACTCTCACCCGCTGAAGTGGAGGAAGACACATTAGCCTGTTGCATGAAAAATGAAAATGGGCCTTGTGGCACTTTTAAAACAGATACTTTTACAGGCCAGAACGGCCTTTGTCACAAATCCCATTCATCAGGTTACATGTATACATACATACATAATCATAAGCAGAGGGTTAAAAGGCTATGATCTGCAGAGGCTGAGTTGGTTACATTTGTGTACAAAATTCTAAAAGTATACAACGTAAGCAAAATGACTATTCTCAAGAGATGCAATTGGTGATACCATTGGTTACCTCATTATCACTCTAGCAATGCAATCCTAAGAAGAGTTACTCCAGTCTAAGCCCAAAGTCAATGGGTTTAGACTGGAGTAACTCTTCTTAGATTGCACTTTAAGTGGTGGTTAAGCAATGTGTTGCCTCTTTTTCAGCCCTGGTTAATATGATCTATTCATAGGTCTGATTGCAATTCAGCAGTCTCTTGTTGGAGTTTCCCTTTGACATTCCTCTGTTGAAAAATGAAGCTGTTGAGGTCAGCAACAGAGCGTTCAGCTCTCTTGCAGGCCCCCACCTCTGAATCAAATGGGGGTCTGCTTATGCCAAGACGGAGATAGCAGGAGACCACTGTTGACAGATCACTGCGTATATGATGTGTGGGAGGACAGCAGGTGAACGAGTCCTGATGGTGCAGCTGGCATTGTGGGGCTCTATAAGAGAGTTCTGCTTGAACGGACGTGGAGGAGCCGAGCTCTCTGGTCTCACTGCAGCCTGGGCCCTGGCCCAGCACTGGTGGTTGGTAGATTGATCCTGGCAACTGTTTTAGACTGGGAACGGCATGCAGAGGAGAGGTCCCATGGCCCGAGATGGCTGCAGTCCTTCAAGATCTTGGCAAGGACTTGACAAGGCACCATGAGAACTAGTTGTGTTCTGCCACTTTGCGTTGATCCAGAAGGCATGCTGTGCATGTTGTGTTGATCCAATAGATGAGTTTCACGCACAAATGTCATGAACTGAGCCTCTTGCATTTCACGGCCTTTGGACCCTTGGTTCATGCATCCTCGTGATTGAGAGTTATTGCACACATTAAATGAAGTGAGCTCCATTTTACAGTTCAATAAATCTGTTAGTCTTCAGGGTTCCAACATGACTTCTTTTTGCATAATCTGTTTTAGCAGCTGAACTCTGCTTCTTTTCAAAAGAGGAACTCTTGTCTGTGCCTTGGTTCACGCATAAACTGATGTTTGAGAACCCATGAAAATTAATCCACTTTTGCCGTTGTAACCAGCAATCCTATCAAGTGTCTAAGCCTCTTTAATCCATCTACAATGAACTGACTAACTCTGATAGGCAGTACCCCTGGATAAGAGTTCATATTTCATACAAATCTTGATCAACCTGTACAAGAAAATCCCCATCACTATAGCACCGCTGAAGTCTTTCCTTCCATGACCTGCCTGTAGCACTGGGGGGAGGGGACAATGAGGAAGCTGGCACGGGCCAGTGCTGCGGCCACCTCTATTCATTCATCAGTTCCTGAAAGGGCTCCGTTTCTTTGATTTGATAAGGAAGGGTTGTTAATGTCACAAGAAATGTCTTCACCCCCCAAGTAATATGAGGAAAGTAGGAATTGCTCTCAAGTAGGGCTGATACCGACCAAGCGCTTGTGGATAAAACGATACCATGGAAGCCAAATGGATCCTTACCTACAGACTATACCAAACCTCCATTTACAACTCTCACCTCTGCCCCTGCATCTCTGCTATACTCCAGTTTGACCTCTAGTGTTTGTCCTTTTACAAGCTGCTCCAGATCAGCTCTGGGGTGAAATTCAGCTCTATTTCTCTTTCCCACCAGATCTAGACAGAGCTGTGACCTCCACAAAGTAGTTGTAGTCAAGAGAGAATAAAAAACATATGAGGCTCAATCAACTATTTGGCTGGAAAATGCTTGCTGTTGCCCCCCCCCCCATGGGCCCGCTCTGTTCCTGAATGATCAGGCTGCAGCTGTGGACAGGAGTACCTTCTTCAGTGTTGGCTGATATGCCAGCTAACAGTCCTACTACCAGAAATTAGGATCTGGCTGCGAGATATTTTTTTGAAATAAACTTTTATATTGGATTGCAGCAATGGACTTTATATGGGGCTATTCTTGAAGACGGACTAGGAACTTCTGTTGATTCAGAATTTGTTTGCTGAAAGGTTTAACTGTTGTGCCTACAGAACATCTATTTTGTTTTTAAGCGTCTTCATTGGTTGTCAGTTCTGTTTTCAAGTTGCTTCTCTTAACCTTTAAAGCCCAGGAATAGTCTGGGCCCAACTACCCCAGGGATGTCTTCTCTATAGGAGCTGCTATCCCTGTACACTAAGATGTGTCAAGTAAGCCCTACACGGGGCACTATCAGTTGTGGGGGCTAGGCTAGGCTGGCAGGCTTCTTCCCTGGGGGGTTTCTCCTCTCTCTCTGGAGGTTGGTGACACTCGCCCTTTTCCTCATGCCTTCAACGACTAAGTTGAAGTGAGATATTTTTGCTATGGTTTGTGGTTTTGCTGATGCTAGGCTTCGATGGTCCTGCTGTTCCTTTCTGGATTTTTTTTAGAACTATGACTTGTTCTCACTTGTTTTTATTGAAATCCACCTTGGAGCTGTTATGGATGTATGGCATCTTGTGAGTATAAAACAAATCAATAGTCTGTCACAGGTACCGTTTTTCACTTGAATTTAACTTGATGCATCAGCCTTTTAAGTTTCAGACTAGGCAATTTGGCCACAATTAATATGTTTAGCCACCAGAAACCATCTCTGCCCCGTGTGTGCTGACTTCAGCATCATGCCCACACTACTGACAACAGTCCATTAACTACCTGCATGAAGGACAAATGGCACATGGTGCCTGTTAAGTGGATGTTGCTAAGGTGACTATGACTAAGGTAACTATACAGCATCACAGCACGCGGGCAAGAAGGCTTCTAGGGGCCTTCCATTTCCACCAGCCATCTTACATCCTTTTTGCCTATTCAAGGAAGATTCCAGGCTGCCCACTGGGATGTTTTACTTGAGTATCACCAGAGGCTGAAAGTGGCCTTCCCTGGTCTGAAGAGAACGATTGTTTCTGTTTCTGTATTCCATGTTCTCCTTACTGGGTCTGGTTTGGGGGCCTCAACAGCTGTTAAAGCCCTGTAAAGGAGGGAACATGTGCCAGACTTTCCTGCCACAGGCCAGACTAGAAGTCCTCCTCCAGGGAGCAAGAGTATCCAGTTCTTATAGAAGAGGAAAGGGCTGTCTTGCACAGGCCTTTTCTCTCCACATTCCCAATCCAATTGAGGCTTCTGCAAGACCCTGAGGCAGGTTAGTGAAGAAAAACAGGTATAACTGAGAACAGGCAGTGAGGGAGGCCAAAATTCTGGAAAGGTTTGGGGAGAGGAAGATGAAAAACTCTTTTTGGGTCTGTCTTCCAGCAAGTACTGAGAAATGAGCAAGTGCCAATTTAAGCCAACTGTCTGAATACAGAAAAAATAGGCTACTAAATGTGGGCAGCAAATAGTGTGGCAGTACTTGAAACACTATGCTCTAGGAATTCGAGCACCTGTAGGCTGTGGACCCTGGATGAATGAGAAAAAAATGCTTTCTAAACTCTTTGGCACATATAAGCCAGAGACTCATACTCAAACCAGAGGCTCATACGATGGATAAAGGCACGCAACACGCAACTGCCAGTGGTAACAAACACAGCTGTGGCTCAATACTGTGAAGGGAGGAAAAATGTGGACAGTTTTATTGCCTGCTCAAATTTTATTTATTTTTATTTATTAGATGTATAGTCTGCTCTCCCCACAATGCAGGCTTAGAGCGGATCACAACCCGATCAAAGATAACCAGCTGCACTCATAATGAGAAGAAATAACCTAAAGGGGGTGGGGTGGGAACAGCCTTTAAATACTGGCAGTTGAATGGAAGCCCTCTCTGTCAGAACAGCCATTTAGTTTCAGTTTAGACAGAGACTGAGATGCAAGTTCTTGGCCTTGGCATCTGGCACGGCTGCCTACTGCATCCTCAAAAGGAAACGCATGTCAGAAAGGAGAGTTTAATGCTCTGCCGTTTGATACTCCACAAATCAAACCACCCTTTCCACAAGCTAGCTCTTTCTGAAGGCCACTCGTCTGTTCACGCTCTCTGCTCCATATCTGGCGATTAGCTTGCTTCTGAGATGAGGGTCACCCTTCAGCAATTCTTCATCATCCTGCCTGCTCCAAAGAGGGGGGCAGCCATCAGCATGTGGGCCACTCTTCAGACAACGGGCCACAGCGGCGACTTCCCCACTGGTTTTAAGAAAAGCTTGAGTCACAGTTGCCAGATCCACACCAAACTCTTCCATGAAACATTTCATGTCTTCAATTGCCATCACCGCCGGCTCAGAAGAGTGCTCTGAAGGCTGGTCCTCCTCCTCCAAGGGCTGGCTTTGAGGGACAGCAGAATCTTCACTGGACATCACCTCTATCACCTGGACTTTGGGACTCATGGATGTTCTGGGATCAGTGTGATTCGGAAGAGTGTTCCCTGAAGGGCTAGTGCTCTCGCTTTCCCACTGGAAAGGAGCAGAGGAAGAACATTTCAGGGTGAGCATCCCAGAGAGGTAACTTCTTGATGGGGTTTGGAACAGTGCTGTCAGCCCCTTCCCCCCAGGATAGGCTGCACCCATGATACTTGTGACAGGGCTCACAGAGAGCCACACTCGTAATGACTATCAACCAGAACAATCACAAAACCACCATATGCCTGATCTGCTGTAGGAGAAAGATGGGTGGCCACTGGTCTTTCCTCTGAAGAGCCCACTCGGGCCTGGCCAGGAGCTGCAGGAACCTGCTCGGCCTCGTGTTGGAGGCAGGAGGGAGGCGGCAGAGGCAGAAGGAAAGGGAACACTCCGAAGCTTCCTCTGCAGGAACCTGCTCGAGTTGGACCACGAACATTCTGAAGGGAGGCTCCAGGATGTGGCTGCCGGCTGGCTCACAGCGGGATCCTGCCATGGGAAGCCCTTCACTTCCGTGCGGTCTCCCTGTTTTTCCCCTGGCACATGGCTGGCAGCTCAGGTGGGAATGAATGCCCAAAGTTCCTCTGCCTTGTGCCGGCAAGAGAGCAAGAAAGCAGCCAGGGAAGTGACTTGAGAGTTCCGGGCTTCCCACTGCAGAAGCTTGCTCTGAGCCAGCCAGGAGGCTGGGAAGCCTCCTGTCACCAGCACAGCCAGCTGCGACAACACCTGGGGAGCTGGCATGCCTTCTGCTTCCCTCTTCGCCTTCTCACCCTTTCCACAGCAGAAGGCTCAATAACTGAACAAAGGTGGCGGCTGCCAAGGCACCCAGCTGTGGGAGAGCAAGCTGGACACAGTGGGAGGGAGGAAAGCCATCACCGCTTCCACCACCTGGCTTTCACTCTTCTTCCATGGTAGCCACGGTGGAGGTTTTGTTCTCTCTTCTCTGTGGCCAGCTTGGCCTCCTCCTGGCTGCTGCCTAGGCACTGGCATGAGAGCACTGAAACTGCAGAGGAGGTTGATGGGCCCTTCATTTGCATCCCTGGCATGGATGGGGCTTGCAGCTTACCCATCCTCTAGAAACAGCTGTTTAAGGTGCTGCTGTCAACCACCAGCTCCACTCGACGACGTTTCTTGAATGTGCAGAAAATAATGGGGCACTGGGGAACCGTGGCTCCCAACTGACTGAGTGATTATCAGTATGTTGTGCAATAAAGACTGACAAACCAGAAAGAGAAGGTAGCTGATAGCTAAATACCAGGTGCAGGTTGGAAGATGGGGGGGGGGGGGAGACCAAACAGAAATGAAAGATTCACCATTTTGCTCATAAAATGAGCTTCCAAAGAAACACACCTTTTGCAGCTCCTTCAAACATAAAATACAGAACCTATGGAAATAATAACACTCATGTTTCTATATTTTGACTTACTTGACTATTTAGTCTATATGGTAAAGTGCACATAAGTGTAACAAGTGGATAATCAGGCAAGAAAACGGCAGATGGAATTCAGCATACCTTAAAAGGGACACCAGCTGGGGCAAAACAACTCTAGAAAATTATTGTGGGGCTGGTGAAGAAATCTCCTCGTAATGCTGGCACCATATGATGCAGGGTGTGTGTGTGTGTGTGTCATTATTACATGGAAAGAACCAGAAATAAAGCAGCAAATACCACAATTCCACTATACTCATTTATGGTGTGTGGGCACTGATCTGCTCTGATCATCCAGCTCTCAAAAGGTATGCTGTAAAGAAGGTACCAAAGAGGGCAATTAGATTATTCCTGGAGTTTGACACTTTTTCCTGTGATGGAAGGTGGAAATAGCAAGGCTTTTCAGCATACCAAAAAATTTACAGTGACCACAGGCTGAAACATCAAATACAAAAGCAGAACCGACCCATCTGTACCTCATTGCCTTCAAATTCTTGATTAGCCTCCTGGAAAATGCTAGGGGCCTTTGACGCTCTAACTGCATGCCTTTGATCCTCTTGCTGGGGTACTTCCATTGCTTGCCTTCTTTGTGATGCTGTTAAAGACAGGAGCATTCACCATGAAAAAACAGATTTCAAACTTCAGTTGCCACTCTCATGTTGAGGCTGTGGTAAAACGTTCCTAAACCAGACAACAGTGAAGAAGATACAAGGGAATCTGGAGACGTCACCCAGCTGATGTTCGCAGGCCAAGAAAGTTTAATAAGTGGGCCATGGGATTTCCTGTGAGAGTCAGTGTGATGTAGCGGTTAGCGTGTCAATCTGGGAGACCACCATACGCAACTCTCCAAACTCTGCCGTGGAACTTTCTGACTGACCTTAGGTCAGCCTAGCCTACTTCATAGGATTGTGGTGAGAATAAAATGAAGTCAAGAAAAACACTGAAAATTGCTTTCTCTACTGGGGAGAAAGCTCTAGTATAAATTAACTAACTGACTAAATGGATTTCTTACCATTCTGTACAAGATAAGGCAAACTTTTGTGATGTATACAAAAGGTCAGCCTGGCCAGGAAAAAACCAGCACAGAAGCCCTCGGGATAGGAGGAGCTGAAGGGACAGGCAGGGATCCTGGGAGTTAAGGGACCTAAAGGGCAGGACCTCCAGAGGCAAGGTGCACGGAGAATGGAAGCAGGGGAGACCAGGGAGGGAAGACCCCCGGGGAGATGACATTCCAGGCAACCCTGAAAGGGGCAGAACCCCTGAGAGGATGCGGCTGCGTGGAATGAGGGCCGAGTTTCCTGCATCAACCTCACAAGCACAAAGAGAGACACACAAAGGCTGGGCCAGGGCCATCCCAGACAGCCGGCCGCGCTGCCCCGCGAGGGCAAGCCCTGGCCCGGGGCTTCCCTTACCACTGCCCCCGGGGGACGGGCTCCGGGTCGGCCGGCCGCCTCCCTGCCGCGCAGCTGCTTGAGATAGCGGTCCCGCCGCGCCTGCCCCTGCCACGCGCCCGCCGCAGGATGGCCCGGTCCTCGGCCTCCGTGAAGGGCAGGCGGCCGCCCAGGACCCGCTTCCCCGCGGCGGAGGGGCGGGAGGCCGCAGCCGGTAGCGCTCCAGGGGCAGGCGCCGGCCCTCCCGCACGCAGTCGGTGGTGTAGCGGGTGGAGACGAAGCGCCCCGCCGGCGCCCCCCCCCCCGGCCCGCCCAGCAGCACCGCGCCTGGCTCCTGCAGGCGGCACAGCTGCCCGCCCCGGGCCCGGATTAGGGGCGCCAGCTCGGCCTTGGCCGCAGGTAGGTAGAGACGCGCGGCGCGCCCCTCCTCCCGCCGGAAGAGCAGCCGCGGCCCGGCGGGGACAGAGGCCAGTTCGGCGGCGGGCGCGGGGGGCTCGGGCCGGGCCACACACCTCAGGAAGCGCCGCGGTCCAAACGAGTTCCGAACCGGGAAGGCGGCGGCGGGCCGCACCGGGAGCGCCGCTCAGGGCGGAGCCGGGCCGGGGCAGGCGGGCCGGGGGGCGGCATCAGCCGGGGAGGGCCCAGCGCCCGCCGCTCCCTCAGCGCAGCGCAGCGCAGCGCGGCGCCGCCCAGGAGGGCCCGGAGACTTCCGGCGGGAGGGCCGGCGGGGCCTCCTGCGCCACGGCGCTTCCGCTGAGGCGAGGCGGGCCGGGCAGAGGAGCGGCAGGCGCCACCAGGCCGCAGTGCGCAGCCTCAGCAGCCCTCGGCCGGGCGCCCAATCAGGAACCGAAGGAGGCCTCGGCGGCCCTTCTGCGCAGGCGCAGTACTCGGCGCTGAGGGTGACGCGCTTCCGCCTCGGCCCTGCGCTGCCTGCCGGCAAGATGGCGGCGCCCGCCACGAGGGGGCTCCCGGGGGGGGAGGCGGCGCCGGCCGAGCCCCGCCTCAGCAAGAAGTGAGTCCGCCCGCCCGCCCGCCCGCCATGCTCGGCTGGGCCCGGCTGGTGCGGGCCGGCCTCTGGCGCTCCGCGGCTGCAGCCAGGCCCCTCGCGGGCAGCCGAGGTCGGTCCCTCGCTGGCGGAGGGGGGAGCGGGGCGGGCCGGCGCGCAGGGCCTGACGCGGCGCTCTCTTGCAGCGAGCTGAAGCGGCGCCTGAAGGCCGAGAGGAAGGCGGCCGACAAGGAGGCGAAGCAGCGGGAGCCGGGCGAGAAGCCGCCGCCCCCGCCGGACCCCGCCTGCGGCGCCCCCGCCGACGAGGACGCCCTGGACCCCACGGTGAGCCCGGCCGGGGCGCCGCGGGCGAAGGGCCGGACTCCCCGGAAGCCGCGTGGGCGGGCCGAGGGTTAGGGCGGCGGCGGGTCTCCCTCGGAGGTGCGGGCTGGGGGTGGGTGACCTGCCCCCCGCCTCCCCGATTCCTGTCGTCGAACAATTGTGTGCTGAACGCTGTAAAGGATCCTCGTCTCCCTTGTTGTGGCAGCAATATTACAAAATTCGGAGCCAGGCCATCCAGCTGCTGAAGGGCACTCCGGAAGATCCCTACCCACACAAGTTCTGCGTGGATCTATCCCTCGCCGACTTCATCGAGAAGTACAGCCACCTGAAGGCCGGGGACCACCTGGGTGATGTCACCGTGAGAGTGGCAGGTAAAGGCCGACCTTCCCGGAAGGGAGTGATGGACAAGCTTCCCCCTAGTAGTGGTGGATTAATGTGGCGCTTTGAGAGGAGTACAGGCGGCTCCTCTGGCGTTGACATGATAATCATGAGGGAAGGCAGTGGAACTTCTGTACCACCGGGAAGCCCTTCAGAAACCTCTGGGCAGCTGCCCTGAGCCATGTGGAGGCCTCACACTCTTGCCCTTCAGTTTCTAACCTCTGTGAGATTAGCCTGTGGTAAAGGTTTGATAGAAAGGTAGATATGCTGCTTGTATGAACCAGCCACCTCTCACAGTAGCGCATGGTTTTGAAGACATAAGGACACACAAAGCTGCCTTCTGCCAAGTCAGACTATTGAACCACCTGCTTTGCGTTTGAATTAGCACCAGTTTTTCAGGGTTGTGGAGAGGAAGGATTGTTTTTCAGATGTCAGGCAGAAACTTGGATCTCCTACATGCATAACTAGGTACGCTACCATTGAGCTGTACTCTCTCCTATAAATATTTTGATTACTCCAACAATGTTGCTTCTTTTTTTGTCCTATCCTTTGACTATGATGCTGTTTCTGTTGTGCGTATGAGAAAGACTTCTTTGTCCTGCTGTACCTTGTTCTTTAGGTCGGATCCATGCAAAACGTGCCTCTGGAGGGAAGCTCATCTTCTACGATCTTCGTGGAGAGGGAGTTAAGTTGCAGGTCATGGCAAACTCCAGGTAAATGTCCTTGACACTGTATGGAAATGTACTTGATATACTGTATAGAAATGTTCTTGATGCTGATTATACTAAGCTCGTACTGTGTAATCTGCCTTGAGTCTCAGTGAGAAAGGGGGACTATAAATGACATAAATAAATAAAATTACAGGCCTTGTAAGAGCTTAAGCAGTTATTCTTATTGTGAGTTTAATTTTTGCTTTTCTGGGTCTTAAGAGACTGGGCGTGATGGAAAGGAAAATAAGTAAATTACAGAATTGGTATTCTGAAAGTTCTCCATTGCCATCCCCCTCCCCTGCATGTGTGGCAGTTATGAGATGGTGCTAACTTATGATATGCCAAGTTTCATTTCATTCCAGGATCACCATGTGTTGATTGAGAGTCATAAATTTCCTAATTTCTTCCTATAGTCTGTCTGTTGTTATGTAGAACTATTTGGTAGGCTACAAAACGTATATGTAGCAAGTTCTCATGGTCTTCCATCCTTCACAAATTTGATTGGTTTAGAAATTGTCTCTCAATCAGAATAGTATCATCATTTACTCTCAGCGGCATCTCATTTGTACCCTGCCATAATGTGAGACCGTGTAATTCCGGTCATCTCTGGGGGAGGATGTACAATGATCATGGGCATTGCTCACAACAGGTACAAAGAGAGGTCTTGGGAAAACATCATGCAGTTGTATAGCTCATCTCTTAAAGCACCTGTCCATTTCACCAGAAGGTTGCGAGTATAAATATATGTCCCTGTGCTTCCACTGCGTGCTACTGAATATTCTCTTGATGTAGCCCATGCGGATAACTGATATTGTTACACTGTTTTTGTGTTTCTTATTCTGATGTGCAAATATTAATCTGTTAACTGACAAGTGTTAGGGTGGCACACGTAAATACCTACCTAAAAAAACCTTTTCATCCCATTGTGCTTTCTTGACAAATTCAGAATGTCCCTTTGTCCATTGGTCAAGATTGTTCCTACAAGTCCTGTGATTGACTGTTTTTAAATTGCAGAAACTACAAATCTGAAGAAGAATATCTGTGTATTAACAACAAGCTTCGCCGTGGAGACATTATTGGAGTTCAGGGGAACCCTGGCAAGACAAAGAAAGGGGAGTTGAGCATAATTCCTTTTGAAATCACCTTGCTTTCTCCATGTCTTCATATGCTGCCTCATCTTCATTTTGGGCTCAAAGACAAGGTATTAATTCAAGATGGGTGTCTGGGATATTCAAAGAATATCTTAATCTCCTTAAATTTTCTTTGGTCTGTTGTTTTGTGTTTTAAACTTTGACATTATTTTCAGGAAACCCGATTTCGGCAGAGGTACCTGGATTTAATTCTTAATGATTTTGTGAGGCAAAAGTTTATTGTCCGGGCAAAGATTATAACATACATTCGAAATTTCCTAGATGAGCTGGGGTTTTTGGAGGTAAGTGTTCCTTCTCCCATGACGCCTTGGATATGGTTTGCTGTCTTTTGGATTTCATTCCTGCGGGAATGTTTTGTTTTGTTTTGATTCAGTTCTGCTTTGGGCTCAATAAACACATTTATTATTAGCATTATTTGTAGCCTGCCTTTCTCATTGAGACTGAAAGTAGATCACACAGTTTGAGTTAGTACAGTCAGCTTCAAGGACATTTTGATAAACAATGTTATAGGGTGTATAAATGCAAATTTGCAAAGCATTAACAACAGCAGAACTCCAGTGCAGAGTTGAAGAAATGTTGAAACAGAGCACAAGCAAGTCTGTGACTGATACATTAAACAGCATTAAACCAGCCAGTGGGATCACACCCAAAGCCATAGATAGCCTACAATCATGGTAGTAAAGTCTACGGACCCCGTGTCTCTACACTGAGGCATCTTTTTGAGACCCTTACAGAATAACCCGCCTGTTTGGGTAAAAAAAATCCTTCTTGAATTAATTCATTTTTGCATTGTTTGGGGAAAGTCAGGTGAGTGGGAGATTTCCTGACCTCTTCAGGTAGGCTGCTCTATAAGGTGGGGGCTACCAGAAAGAATGCACATGTACAGGTAGCTGTCAATTTTGGAGCTATTGGGAGACTTGGCAGATTTTGTTACGACTGTTTCACATGCTTGGTTATAAAGACCTTGGTCATAAAGGCTTTGAACGGAAAGAGCTTTTAGGATAATAGTTGTTCTTTCTTCTATCTTGTGATCGGTGAAATACAAAAAAGGCCTAGAGAGGCCTTTCTCTCTCAAGACCCGAGGGCCAGCCCTTTTGTGTAGAGCCCTTGGAAGCCAGGGACTGTGGTTGTGACAGGAGAGAGCAGATTCATTGTGGCTTCCCCTCCATCTCTTGGCTAGATTGAGACACCCATGATGAACATCATCCCTGGTGGGGCCGTGGCAAAGCCTTTCGTCACCTACCACAATGAACTGGACATGAATCTGTACATGAGGATAGCACCGGAGCTCTATCACAAGGTGAGATGTCAGATTGAGCAGGCAGTGTTTTGCTTGGCAGGATGCTTTGGAGGCCAAAGAATAGTAATGTACAACCTGAGGCAAGGTGACAATGGTTAAGAAATTCTTGCACAATTTGAGGGATTTGTTCAACAAATAACAGCAAGATTTGATCTGTGCAAAGAGTTGAAAAACCAAAACAAAAACCACTTCCTAATATGGAATAAAGTCTGTACTCAAGATTATGGTTGGTAAACATGTAAATAATGAAAAGAGGTTTGGGGAGGCTAAATGTGAGGAAGCTTTGGTCTCATTCACTCACCAACTGGCAGGAATACTGAAATTGTTATGGCCCTTTCTAGTGAGCTAGACCCCTAACATTTGATATTAAAACTAGAAATAATTTTCCCCACTTCTTTTGAAAAATGAAAAGTGTAATGCCGTATCGGAGGGCTCAAATTAGCCTGTTCTCATCAAATCTTGCAAGCTAAGCAGGGTCGGCTTTGGCTTGTACATGGATGGGAGACCACCAAGGAAGTCTAGGGTTGCAACACAGAAGCAGATAATAGTAATCAACATCTGAAGGTCTCTTGCCTTGAAAGCCCCATGAGGAGTTGACATAAGTCAGTTGCAGCTTGATGGCATATACACACATCACCATATTATGAAGGCACCCCAGGCTTGCTAGAAAGCTGAAATATCCAGTCCAAGACAAGGCTGGACCCTTATTCGTCTTTCCCTCTTAACATAGAGATTAAGAGTGTTCCCTGAAGTGGTAAAGGTGGTGCCAAGCCACCAGGAAGCAGAAACGGGGCATTTACCTAGTCCAAGACACAGGTGAATCAGTCAGGGCTTGCAGTTTACCTTTTAAAGTAAGTTAGTGTTTCAGCACAGAGCTAGTCAGACCACACATGGGCCTGATCATTGGTTCCACTGCTTGTTTGATTGCTGCTTCTTAAGTTCTGTGTGTGTTGGGATGGAGAGCGCTTCCTACAGCAGCCCCTCTACACTGGCAAAATTCAGAATTCCTTGCATGCGAATCGAAGCCCCAGATGCTGTCCCAGTTCAGTCTTGTATCAAGAAAAAGAACTTGGGGGCTTGCCTGAGTTATCGGTGGTTCCTGTTGAGTCCTACAGGAGTGGCCTGCCATTTGAGGCACATTCATGTGAAGGAGCCTGATAAGAGAGGAGCTCTTTAAGGTTTGTCCTCTCATCAGGTAGTTCTTAGATTCTCTTGGGAGCAATTCTGTATCTCTTCGTGAGGGGAGACCAAATGGCTTTGTGTGTTTTAGATGCTGGTGGTTGGAGGAATGGATAGGGTCTATGAAATTGGGCGCCAGTTCCGAAATGAAGGCATTGATCTAACACACAACCCAGAGTTCACCACTTGTGAATTTTACATGGCTTATGCGGACTACCATGACTTGATGGAGATCACTGAACAGTTGCTTTCAGGTTGGTAACCTGGGGGGTGGGGGGTTAGGGTTGTGGGGCTTGAATGAGGATCTGTATACGTGTGGGGAACAAACCAGTCTGAGTATGAAGTGCGTCTTTTTTTTTCAGGGATGGTGAAACAAATCGCTGGTGGTTACAAGGTCATGTATCACCCTGAGGGTCCAGAAGGTCAGGCACATGAAATAGATTTCACACCACCCTTCCGAAGGATCAGAATGGTGGATGAGCTGGAGAGAGTGCTGGGCCTTAGACTTCCTGGTACAGACCAGTTTGAGACAGAAGGTGAGGAGGACCGAGCAGCACTGCCTCTGCAGCTCCTTCCCTCTTTTCCCACCTCCTGTGGCTGTCGTTCCCTGACGAGTTCCAGGATGGGCACGTGTAAAAAGGTGCAGTGACTTCCGGGGCGCTGTCCTTGGGCCTAGGAGGCCTTGTCTGGCAGTGTTCTGGGAGAGCCAGGGTTGTTGGCATGGCTTTTCTGGCTCTGTGTTGGAGTTCCAGTTGGAGACTAGGCGATAGTTGCTGTTTTCTCATTGGTGTCCATTCTCAGTGTCTGGTGCTGACTCTCCTCTTCCTCCTTGTTTTGCCGGGGAAGGGATACAAGCAGCGGTTTCAGTTAGTCTCTCTGCTTTGTGTCCACAGAGACACGCAAGTTCTTCGATGCTGTCTGTGAAGAGAGAGGGGTTGAGTGCCCTCCACCTCGGACTACTGCCAGGCTCCTTGATAAGGTAAGTGGAGGTGGACCCTAGCCATAAAGCTCTCTTTCCCAAGAGGGCACCTGGCTGGGTCCCGGCTACCTAGGCTTGCTTTGGCCAGAGCCTTTCAGACTTCAGGACAGGAAGCTTCTGTAGTCCAGGGACTGGGGGCTGGTCTGGGGCTTGATCTCTTGGGGCCAGAAGCATGGAGTCCTTCCAGAGCTTAAGACTGTGGCTCTTCCTTTCTCCATTGCGCTGATTGAGAAGAGAGAAGGGGTTAGTGGGAGTGCCCTTCTGTCTGCCCCACTGAGGCAGTGCCCCACTGTCTGCCCCACTGAACCTCAGAGTCCTGCTTCCTTCTGTGCTTCCGACAAACGTAAGCTCTGGGAGGCCCCCCCCCCCACCTTCCTGGCTGCTCTCAGGGTCTCATTTTCCAGAGACTCCCAGCTAGGTGAACTTTTGTCATGAGGCAAAATGCCTGCATCCGGGTCCAAGGGCTAAACTGACAGGCTGAACTTGTTCTGTCACATTCCAGTTCCCGTCAAGTGACTGCCTGCTTGCCTAATAAATACCAAGCATTACTCGGAACACTTTCACATACATGCTAGTAATCCCTACAACAGCCCCGTAAAGAAGGCCAGAGCTTTTGGGGTGCTGAGGGAGAAAGAGAATGTCATTAAGCCGCCTTATGTTGAATCGGGCTAATGGTCCACCATGGTCAGATTGGCAGTGGCTCTCCCGGTGGAATCTTTCGCCTCACCTGCTACCTGATCCTTCTAAGCAGCATCTGGGGGCTGAACTTGCGCCCTTCCGAGCCCAAAGAGTTGCCTTATGCCATCTAGTGAGTTCTGGCAGGTTTGAGCCAGGACGCCCTGAGCTGTAGCTTGTTCTCTTTGCCACTGTGCTACCTCCACTCTGAGAACTGTGAACGGGAGAACAGCAGCTGACCCTTCTCTTGGGCAAGAGCTTGATGGCTGCAGGGGAGGAGGTGGTCAAGATCTCAGAGACGGGTTGCTGCTGCAAATGACGCTATCTTGTGCTCGAGACTACGGAGCAGTAGTTCAACTGAAGGATTTCCCCTCCCTTTTTTGCTTCAGCTGGTTGGGGAGTTTTTGGAAGTCACGTGCATCAACCCCACATTTATCTGTGATCATCCCCAGCTCATGAGTCCCTTGGCCAAATGGTAAGTATGTGAAAAGCTGCATACGTGACCAGAAGCTTGAATGGTTCAGGAAGGGCTGTGTTGTACTTCATAATTTTTCAGAGGTTCAACTGTTTTATGATTGTAAAATTCAAATAGGATTGATGATTAGTGGAAAATACTTTGGAAATCTCAAAAGCAGTGTGGTAGGGGGCATCGTGAGATATTCAGGTAGCAGGGCTTCAAACTCTTGCTCTTTCCCCACAGCTAAATGAAGGGGAATGAATTCTGTTGATGGAGACAATATAAAGAATACACTTGATACGTGCGCTCTGCTTAGAACTGAGGGGTGGCTTGTGCAGAACTGTGGAAGCTTTAGTAGCAGCATTGAACCGTCTGATCTCCTGTCTTCTCCTGTTGTGTCTTCATAGGCATCGCTTTCAGCAGGGGCTGACGGAGCGCTTTGAGCTTTTTGTGATGAAGAAAGAAGTGTGCAATGCCTACACAGAGCTGAACGACCCTTTTCGGCAGCGCCAGCTCTTTGAAGATCAGGCTAAGGTGCAGAATCAGACAAAGAAGCCTGCCCGCTTGAGCCACGGCAGGCTTGTGTATTTCAGAGAGCCAGGGGGGTGTGCGTGTGCACGCATGTGCTAGTGTTTCTGCCCCCCTTACGGGTCTCCGCATCTGCATTGTCACTGGCCTGGCCTGCATGGGCATCAGTTTCTTGGATTGGTGCTAGAGTTCGACAGAACTCAGGGCACAGGGGGCTGAGGCAATGCAACAGAAGGTGGGCTGCTGAGTGCCAGGAGAACGTGCCTCTTTTTTCTCCCTCCCACCCCAGGTAAGAATGAGACATTCACTTTCAGGAGGAAAATCAAAAAGAGTCCAGTAGCACCTTTAAGACTAACCAATTTTATTATAGCATAAGCTTTCGAGAATCAAGTTCTTTTCATCAGATGCCTGATCAAAACTGGTTTTGATCAGGCATCTGATGAAGAGAACTTGATTCTCGAAAGCTTATGCTATAATAAAATTGGTTAGTCTTAAAGGTGCTACTGGACTCTTTTTGATTTTGCTACTACAGACTAACACGGCTAACTCCTCTGGACTTTCAGGAGGGACAGGGATGTCACTGAGGCATGCTGTGGAGTGAAGCTAATGCTATGCTAGGGGTTATTAGGAAAGGGATTGAAAACAAATCAGCCGGTATCATAATGCCTCTGTATAAATCGATGGTGAGGCCTCATTTGGAGTACTGTGTACAGTTCTGGTCGCCACACCTTAAAAAAGATATCATAGCACTGGAAAAAGTACAGAGAAGGGCAACTAAAATGATTAAAGGGTTGGAACACTTTCCCTATGAGGAAAGATTGAGGCGCTTGGGGCTCTTTAGCCTGGAGAAAAGACGACTGAGGGGAGACATGATAGAGGTTTACAAGATAATGCACGGGTTAGAGAAGGTAGAGAAAGATGTGTTTTTCTCCCTTTCTCACAATACAAGAACTCGTGGGCACTCTATGAAATTATTGAGCAGTCGGGTTAGAACAGATAGAAGAAAATACTACTTTACACAAAGGGTGATAAACACATGGAATTCGTTGCCACAGGAGGTGGTGGCAGCTACAAGCATTGCCAGCTTCAAGAGGGGACTGGACAAATATATGGAGCAGAGGTCCATCAGTGGCTATTAGCCACAGGAGATAGATGGTATTCTCTTTGTGGGGAGGTGGTGCTCTGTTGTCTTGGTGCTGGAAGGAAGGCAGTGGGAGGGCTTCTGGTGTCCTGGCCTCACTGACAGTCCTTTAGATGGCACTGGATTTCTAGCCACTGTGTGTGACAGAATGTTGGACTGGATGGGCCACTGGCCTGATCCAACATGGCTTTGCTTATGTTTGCTTATGTTATGTTAAGCTGTTCCCTCTCAACAGTACCTTGGACTGCTGCCTGTTTCTGTTGCCCTGAAGAATTCACTCTTGGTGCTGTTAGGAACTACCCCTGCTTTTTCACCTGCAAGGCTTGCAGAAGCTTCCATTTCTTGGTTTTGTGCTAAAGTTTGACTGAACTTGGGGCTCTGGAAGCTGAGGTAGCGTCCCTTCTGGATGTTGCTTCCTTTCTTCCCCCCACTACCGTGCCCCCAAAGCTTGCTGCATATTGAGTGTTCCTTCCATACATCAGGGGCATTGAGGCCTTCTGCATTCCACAGATGTGCTATTTTAATTAAAATGGAGGAAGAAAGAAGCAAACAGAACCCCATTAGGTACCCCCTTGCACATTTGCACCTATCGCTTGGTGGTGTAGTGCATGCTTTGTATGATTTTACTCTGTATACGCTGGCTTCATATGTCCAGTGCAGTTTATGCCGTCCTCCTACAATTTTGATTTTACCCAAGAGCATTTCTTTTTTCACCTGTGTGTTGCTGAAAGGGATTTGCAGTGTGTGATCTTTCCTTGCTTCACTGGGATGAACCTTTTATAAAGCCAGTAAGAAAGTTACCTTTACATACAGGAATTGGCACTTTTCCTACCAAATCCAGCCCCTGCTGGTCCACCCAGAGGCTAGACCGTGATCAGAAACCACTGTGGTGGCCGTGGGCCTTGTCCATCATCATCCTGTGCTCAAATTAGGCCTGGCGGTTTGCTGGCTGTGACTCTACAGCCTCGGATGGTCAAGTGCAGCTGCTTTGTTTCGACCATGTCGCCTTGAAACCAGTCTGTAAACGCTGGCAAGGGAGGGGGAGGGTGTTCCAGGGATAACCCTTTCCTGTTTTTTCCTTTTGTCATCTAGGCAAAAGCTGCCGGAGACGATGAGGCAATGTTCATCGATGAGAACTTCTGCACAGCTCTTGAATACGGGCTTCCCCCTACAGCTGGCTGGGGCATGGGCATTGACCGCCTTGCTATGTTCCTTACAGACTCAAACAACATTAAGGTGTGCAGTGCCTTGGGGCTAAATTCCTGCTGTGTGTGGAGCGGACTGAGAATCTTGAGTGCCTTATGTTTAACTAAGATTTTTAACTGACTTTGGGAATAGAGTGTACCTCTCGCCAGTTCTAAAAAAATTATTCTTGCTGCCAGTTTGTTTCCAGGTACTGTTCCAAGTTATGCTTCTTACCTCTAAAGTTCTAAACAGTTACAGATCAGGCATTTGAAGGACTGGCTACTCCCATACAAATGGTTTGCCTGTCCTGTGTGCCCCTACCTTGGGAAATGAGGTGGGTGCTGACCACGGACGGCCTTTTCTCTGGTGGCCTTGATTGTGGAACGCCCTCCTTGTGGTGGCTTGTCCGATTTCTAGCTTGCTGAGTTCTAGGCACCAGGTGAAAATGTTTTTATTTGCCCAGTCACATTACTGTGCATGTCCCCCATTTTTACCTTATCTTTTATTACGGTAATGACCCCCTCCCAGTAATTGATACTTTAAACTATGATTTTATGAGCTGCCTCAAGTAGTTTTGTGGCAGTTGCAACCAACAGCAAATTTTAAACAGGAAATTCAAGGATGGCTTCCTACATTGTGTCAACAAACTTTCTTGCTTAAGGATTCACACCTGATGGGGGACGCAGGCAGGCCTAGTTCCCTGCCTGGAGATCAAACGACAGGGACTGGTGCCTTCTCATGGGAACTGGGCCGTCAGCTCTGAGCAGTGCCCTCTTGTCTGTTTCAGGAGGTGCTGCTGTTCCCTGCCATGAAGCCCGAGGACAAGAAGAAGGAGGTCCAGCCTGCTGCCCCTGCGGAGGGCACTTCAGTCTGACCCTGCAGAGGAAGAGGGGGGGGGGGGTGTTGGTCTGGGCTTGAATGTGGCTGTGTTTGCCCTGTGCTGAATAAAGGGCCTGGCCGGCTTTCCTTTGTTACAGACTAGTCCTGTCCTCCTTAGCGTCTCAACACGGGTAACAACTGTGGGCATTTAAACTCGGCGCCTGGATTCAGGGGGAGGGAGAAGATGCATCGCTCTAGGACCCCGAGAAAAGCCCCCGGGCTTGCACACGTATATCTGGAAATAACTGCCCTCGGCGGCCGGTGCTTTGGCAGCCCGTAAATCCCCGGTTCCCGCCCGGGAGGAGGCGCCTCTGAGGGGAGAAGAGCCGCGCCCCCCTCCCCGCCCGGGCCCCTCCCGCGGCCCCCTCCCTGCTGGGGCTCGGCCCGACCGGCCTCAGGGCGCCCCTCCCTCGCAGCCGCCGCGGGGACGCGCCCGCCTCGCGCCCCGCCCACTCGCCGGAAGCCCCGCCGCTGGTGCGCGTGCGCGAGAGGGCGGCGCCTGAGGTGAGGCGGGTGCCCCCCCCCCCGCCGCCGGGACGCCGCTCGTGGCCTGAGGCGAGCCCGGGAAGGGGCGCGGCGGGCCTCCCTCCCTCCCTCCGCCCGGCCAGGGACCGAGAGGCTGCGGCGGCCCCCGCCCCCGGAGGCCCTTCGCCGCGCGCGCAAAACGGGGCCGCTCGTGCCGGGCTTCTGCCGCCTCCCGGTCCGCGTCGCGCCTCCGGCTGCCGCTTGCCTCGTCCCCCGGCTCTGTTCTCCTCCTCCTCCTCCTCCTCCTCCTCCCGTATATTTTTATTGGGCGTCTTTTCGTTGAGTTGGTTTCTGTGTTTGGAAGACCGCCTCGAGCGTTGGTGAGAAAGGCGGCTATGCGCAACAACACAGACGCCAGCAGGGCGCTCAGCTCGGACCATTAGGGAGCCGGTGCCGTGACGGGGCGGCCAAGGCCGCTGGGGCCTGTAACTGCCTTTTGAGTTGTGCACGTCATCATTCTTAACTAACGACCGTGACAAATGGTAAAGGGCCCAGGAGCACCTTTAAGACTAGCCAGCTTGATTGTGGCATAAGCTTTCTACAACCACAGCTCTCTTCTTCAGATGCATCTGTGGTTCTCGAAAGCTTATGCTACAGTAAAGTTGGTTAGTCTTAAAGGTGCTTCTGGACTCTTTACTGTTTTGCTACTACAGACTAACACGGCTAACTCCTCTAGGTCTTAGTAACCTTTCCCTCTCCCAAGGGGAGGCTTAGTGGGGACTCGCTTGGGTGGTTGCGGTTGTGCTGCTGGGGACGGGCCTCTTGTCCTATGTGGCTGCTGATGTCTTCTGCTTTGGTCACTTAGCACTTGCCATGTGGACAGTCGATGAGGTGGCTGCTATGTGCTACCACCATTACAACGCTCACCTGCCTAAGCAAGGCAAACCAGACCCTCGTCATGAGTGGACTCTCTTGGCAGCAGTGCTCCAAGTGTGGGAAAAGGCTCAGCCCGAGGATGGCTGCCTGCAAGGTGAGAGGAAGAGTACCTTTCTCTGAGGGAGGGAAGCATATGCTGTAAGGTGTATTGTGCAAGAGAAATCTTAAACATTGTTTTATATCTCTGATATTTTCTTTACGAGTTGCCATCTTCTGGGAATGGAGCAGGGGTCGATGAGTGTGTGTGTGTGTGTGGGGGGGGTGTATTTGTGAATTCCCTGCATCGTGCACCTCCCTGGAGGTCCCTTCTAAGCCTATGATTCTATGGACTGCCAGGTCTTGGGGACTCTGTTCCGTACAGGGCTCCTGGTCATGTCAGGGTGCTCTTTGCAGGGGTGGGTGTTCCTTCTGTTCTCTCTTCTTGCAGCGTCCTTCATACGGGCAATGAATGTCTGATGTCAAAGGGGCATGGCCGCATCAGCACGCACTGATTGGCTATTGCCATCTGCCTGTTTTGGGGGTGCTGGCATGCCATTCCATGATTGCAGCTGGGTGGTTGTGGAGTCTGTTGCAGATACTGACTAGTGGTCCTCATGCAGGGGTCTTAGAATGGGGTTTTAAAACCATTTGATAAATACCTAATTTATCATTGGAGTGTTGTTCTGCTGAAAGACAGTTACTTAGAGGCCTGTAAAAGTGTGCTGGTTTCATGTCAGATTTGTGTGTGATTCTTTTACATAGATTGACGTGCTTGTCTAATGTAGACAGTAGAAGGCCATTGTTGACCATTTATAGCGTACGGAATGTGTTGTGGGATTAGTGGGTGAATGAGCATCCGTCGCGGACCGTTGATGCCTCTGAAAATCAGGGCTGTGGCTCAGCAGTGCCGTCCCTTGGTGAATGAGCTTCCGGGTGCTGCTTCTGCCCTCTCAGAAGAGGAGGATGACCCCGTGGAGGAGGTTCCTGCCGGGTCTGCTTTAGCTGTCTCCTTTGCCTGTTGCTGACAGAGGCCAAGGATGCTGCCTGAGCTCCTGGCCAAGCTGAGTGACAGATGAAGCAAAAAGTAGCTGTTACCTGGTGCGGCATAGGTGGATAGGCCTCTTCCTCCTTCCTCAGAATTGTGCGGTTAAAAAGTGTAAGGGAGCGTGTGACTTTGTGAGGCTGTGGACCTGAAGCTTTGCAAGAAGTACGAAGTGCTCTCTGTGCCTTGCTAGTTTACAGAGAGCTGTTGCTCAAGTTGCTGGGTGGGAGAGAGTGGGTGATGTCACATGGAAGGCTGGGCAATGACAGTGGGGACTGGCTGCTTCTGATCAAGGGGTCTGTAAAGGCGATGCCCCAGCCTTGAGGCTGCGTCTGTCTTCTCCACCCTGGTTTGATTAATAGGCCAGGGGGGGGGGGTGCCTGTGGCTTGTCCTTCCCTCCCTCTTCTAGCTAATGCTATTTTCTTTCTTAGCAACTAAAGAAGTTGTTGCCATGGGGACTGGGACAAAATGCATTGGACAGTCAAAAATGAGGAAGACTGGTGAGCAGAAGTCCTTCCCACTCCCAGCCCTTCAAAGCCGAGGTGGAGCAGCCGTGGCCACCACTGTGCTTAGTTGCCTCTTCTGGAGGGATCCTGTTGTATTGACTTTGGTGCTGCTCCTGCAGGGGATGTCCTCAATGACAGCCATGCAGAAGTGGTGGCCAAGAGGAGTTTCCAGAGGTGAGTGAGGCACACAGTTGGGGAATTGTGTTCTGCAATGCTTGACAGAGTTCCAGTGGTAAGGTACTGGCAACATAACAACAGCAGCAGCAACAACTGCACTTACATACTGCTCTTCTAGACAGATTAGTGCCTCACCCAGAGTGGTGAACAAGTTAGTATTATTATCCCCACAATACAGCTGGAGAGCTGGGGCTGAGAGGAGCGGCTTGCCCAAGGCAGTAGTGGGATTCGAACCAATAGAGTGCAGAGTCGCAGCTGAACAACTTAACCACTGTTCTACAGCAGCACGCTTTTGCAGGCTGTGTAGCCTGGCTAAGCCCTGTCCTTCAGGAAAACAGGAGTGTTTCCTCCTGGGCTCCTGTCCTCTAAGGCAATGCTGCTGGTTATTGTTTTGAGGAAATGGTGCTGCTCCCCGGAACACATTGGTCACTGAAGAGCTGTAAAAATTTAATATATAAGAAAACTGACATGCACATATCCAGTTGTGTTAGCTGTGTATGCCTTCTTTCTGATGAATATCTATGAGTGACTCATCCACTTTTGTGTCCTGGGCCTTTTTAGATCCAGGTTCCTGGGCCTTTGAAAATCACTGGCGAGTGGCCCTACAGGAACGGACAGTGTAGCTCAAATAAGACATCAAACAATTGGCAATAAAAGCATTTCTTAGACCAAAACGCTTAGGAAGGTCTGCACTGTTGCAGAGAGAAAAGTCTCCTGGCATTATGCTTATCTCTCAGGATCCTCTTCTTGCTTTTTTACTCTCTTCCATGTGCAACTCAATGTTTCTTGAAATAATTAGGACAGAAGGCTATCTGAAAAAGCAGATCTCAAGCTTTAATATGTAATTATTTCAACTTAGATAGAATTAAGGACATACTTGACCACAGGAAGTTGGAAAAAATACATGGAAAAATATAGTTAAAGTTCTGATACTTTCCAAAATAATTGAATGATTTAGATATCACTTGTATTAATGAAACTTCTGGAGTGTATTTTATACACATTTTGGCATATAAAGCATACTACTGACTATAGCTTTCTCTAGAAAAGAGGTCTGAAATATTCATTAAATATTTATATAGCCTATATTTATATAGGCTAACAAGCAGCACAAATGGCAAGGACATAAAAATATAGTTTGTTGACAAGTTAAAAACAGTGCAGAGCTTAAAATTGTAAAGATTAAAAACACACAAGATGAAAATATAGCCAGAACTGCCAAAACAGCTTATTCTCCCCGCAAATGCCTTCCAAAGTCTTTCACGCCTTCCTGAATGCAGCAACTGAAAGCATCCTCCACACCCGTTCCAGAGGATTGGACCTACCATAGAAAATGTTCATAGCTTAACTGTCGCTATAGGGACAATCCTCAGAGTGGGTACCACAAGAAGAAAGTTGTCTGAATAATGTAGCTGGCACGCAGAAGTATCCTGGGAGATACAGTTTGGTAAGTGTGAGAGCCCGAGGTCAGTTATATCGGCGCATGTTAAACTGTCTCACATTCACACTGTTGTTGTCCCTTTGTGTTTAGAACAAGATTTAAGGGGACTGATTGGAACTACTGATGCCCTTGACTCAATATAAGAATGCAATGTACACAGATGTTTAATAGCTGTTGCTAAAAAGTTTAAAGCAATCTTGTATGTATTTCAAAGGCGCAGGAAACACGGAAGGCTTCCCTCGTTCCTTGGAGGGGGATTTCCCCCCTTTGCAGACTTCATTGGCTTTTTCAGGGGGATGGAAGGTGCTGCTTCCCATCACCTTTGTAGAGCAACCTGGCAATCCTGCTAGGCTCAGGGCCTGGAGAGGAGAGGTGAGGGCGGTGCTCTGGTTCCTGAAGAAGTGCTTCTCTTTCCCACTAGGTACCTCCTTCACCAGCTATGGCTGGCCGCTGTGCACCAAGAGAAAAGCATCTTTATCCCAGGAACTGAGCAAGGGAAATGGATCCTCAGATCACACATCGACTTCGTTTTTTTCTCCAGCCACACTCCTTGTGAGTACGTTGAACTGACCTTTGGGCCTGGTGGTGAAGAGAGCTACTTTCTTGCCCTCTGTTGCTTCCTGAGTGACTGTGCATGCATCTGGGACAGGCGGGAATTGGCTTCCCCAGTGGGGGTTCTGGGGGTGGTTCAGGTGTAGCAGAAAGGCTGCAACAGAGCCCCTGCTCCTTACAGGCAGGCGGCTTGGGGGGGGGGGGGTCTCTGAAGCTTTCTGGGGGGCTGTGGGCTCTGACCCTACTGTCTTTTGGCCTGAATAACTTGACCAGGGTGTGACGGGGGGAGTGAAATGAGGAACAAAACTGGTAAACTCCCTTGAGCTCCGTGGAGGAAGGTGTGTGCATCTCATCGTGCCATACATCACGATGTGGGTTGGAGTAATCTCCGTATACTTAACTGGGTCATAATATCCTGCCTCCAGTTGTGAGTGCGAAAGTCAGCTTAAACTGTTCTGCAAGAGAAGTCTTCCAGACACAGGGCTGGTTCTGCTCTGGATACTGGATTCTGTCTTGATTGAAGGGGTGTACCTTTTGGACAGCCTGGCACTTGGTGGCAGGTGACTCTGTTCAGAACTTGCCAGGTACAACATTTCACTTACCCATGTCGTTAGTGAAAGCAGATCCTGTTTGGATGATGCCTCTCAGATGGCTCTGATTAGGCCTTGTGGACCCATTTTCAAGGGCATTTCGGAATCTCTCCTTACGAAGGGGCCAGATAGGGGGTGAAGGTGCTTCCGACATGGCTGTGCGCACCTGCTGGGACGCACGCTAGCATGGGATTGTTGGGGGGCAACAGAGTGCCACCCTGGAGCTTGGCATGCCACTGGCTCAGCTGAGGCAGATCTCAGCGCGCATGGATGCCAACTGCAAGGGTATCTAAATCTCTGTTTGGAGGCCAAAGCCCCTCCCCACCATAGCTGGCCCTGCCCCTCCCCGCCACCTCAGTTCTGCTCCTTGTCCCTGGGCGAGTCTTCCTCTGAGCCTCTGTACTTCCTTCTAGGTGGGGATGCCTCCATTATCCCAGTGACAGAAGAGGAAGCGCAGCCCTGTGGGTCCCTGAGTCCAGTGCAAGCTCCCAGGGACAGTGTTGGCGCTGGAGGGCACTGTGATGAAAGGGCAACTGAAGAGGCAGCAGTCAGCCCCGCCAAGAGAACAAAAGTGGATGCCCAGGATTCAGCAGGGGGGGCTGTCCATCATATCTCTTGGTGCAGTGCTGAGCTCCTTGCAGCCAACCCTAGCCCAGGCAAAGTGATGGATGTCCACAGAACTGGGGCGAAGTGTGTGCCAGGAGTTGCGGGAGATTCCCGGCAGCCTGGCAGCGAGTACCATACTGTGGGACTTCTGCGGATAAAGCCGGGCCGCGGGGCCAGAACTGTCTCCATGTCTTGCAGTGACAAGCTGGCTCGCTGGAATGTGCTGGGCTGGCAGGGTGCCCTCCTGATGCATTTCCTCCAGCAGCCCGTATATATGTCTGCTGTGGTAGTGGGAGGCGAGTGTCCCTACAGCCAGGAGGCCATGGAGAGGGCCATTGTTGCCCGGTGAGTGAGCTGTGGTTGGGCAACTTCTTGGGAGGAGGCAGTCAGGGAGAACTCCCACTTCGCCTTGTGCTTTCCTGCTTGCCCAAGTAGGCGCCTCATAGATCTGTCCAGCAGGGCCTGATGGCAACAGCCGTTCACATGGTGCTTGGGGTGGGGGGTGGGGGGTGGGTAGACATGGGAAGCAGATGCTCCTGGAGAGCTGAAAGCTGCCTTGCGGGCAACGGAGGAAGAACATTTGGAGCACCAGGAGTGCAGCTGGGTGCCTGCGTGTGAGTCCTCCTCTGAGCCTTGGCCCTACATCCTCAAGCTTCTAGGTGCACCTTGAGCCAGTAAGCCTAGTGCTTTGTCACATTTTCTGAAGTGGGAAGCTGCCTAACCCATTAAATCACTTTTTGGGGTGCTGCTTTGACCAGGAATGTAGAGAAACTAGGAGAAAATTAATTAAATATACTTGCTGGATGGAAAACAACTGGACAGGAACATTGACTAACCAATTGATATCTTTAAGGTCACTAGCAGTGAATTCCAGAATTTTAATTGCTTGTTGAATATGGAAGTACAGGTTTGTGCCTGTCCTGCACCTGTTGCCCATCAATTTGTGCCGTCTGAGTTGTAGTTGGGTGGGGGAAGTTCTTACTGTTTTCTCTACCCCAGCAGTGTTATGTCCCCCTCTTCTTCCTCTGTCTTCTTCCCCAATTCATCTTTTGTTTTTAACCCATGCTGCTTACCTTTTCCTCATAGGAAAGGCGCTTCCATCCCTTTATCATCTTGGTTGTGCTCTTCTGCACCAAGATGCTGAAGAAGCTGTGAACAGATACCACCTTTACAGCGCCTTCTGGAGTGTGACGAGAGTGTGTGTGTGTCTCGTTTTTCCAAACAGCATACTTTGTCATATCACTGCCCCTACAGGTGTCAGCATGTTCTGCATTTACCAGATGGTTTCCAGGTATACAAGGTGAAAACCCTACAGTCCCATTTGCATTTTAACCACAGCCGGCAAGCAGTTGAGGGCAACTGTATTCCAAACCAAGGGAAGGTGGTTCCGTGTGGTGCAGGTGAGTGTCCAGGGCTGCAGAAGTCATGAAAGGGCGCCGGGTGTGGGGAGATCAGTTTCATAGTCACTCTTGAGGTGGTGGGGGGAAGGCTGCCTGGATTGCAGTGGGGGTTGAATTGTTTTGCAGCTAGGTCATATCCATGGCAGTTCACCCTGCTGACAAATGAGAAGAGACCAGAGTGGAAGGGCCATTGTGGGTTCAAGCTGGGAGGAAGGGGTTCTTGGAGCCCTCCCCTAGCCAAGGAAGTCCTTGCTGTAAGCTGTTGACAGAGTGGGGCGGTGGGGGGGGGGGCGGGGTGGAGAAAGTCTGTGTACAAGGGTGGCCTGTGCTGACAGTGTAATCCTAAAAAGAATTACTCCAGTTTAAGTGCATTGATTTCAGTGGGCTTAGACTGGAGTACCTCTTCTTAGGATTGCACTGTAAAGGATGCAGGAAGAGCGAGCCAAGAGTGGTCTGAGTTGCAGGTGCTTGGGGGGGGGGGCGGGGGCGGGGGGGGGGTGATGGGCGATCTCCAGTGTGTGGCTGGAGGGTGGGGGGTAGTCCCGGTCATTGCACTGAGGGAGCTGCTCCCTGCTCTGCTGTCAGGTAACTCCTGCTTGGTCCTTTGTTTACTAGCCATCAGCTGGAGTATGGTTCCTGAACGCCCACTCGATGTCACTTCAAATGGCTTCAGGCAGGGGACAACCAAGAAAGGAATTGGCAGCCTCAAGTCTAGGTGTGTGTCTCTGTGGGGGGACTGAGGGCAGTGGTCATGCTAGCCCTGAGGCGGTGATAGCCCATCCCATTCCGCCATTCCCAGGCTGGAATGTGTAGGCCTGGATGCAGCACATCCAAAGGTCTCGGGGTGTGTGTGTGTGTGTGTGCGAGAGAGAGAGAGAGAGAGAGTGAGTGACTCCTTGGAGTGATGGGTTGGTGAGCGTGAGCAAGCACCAGGGCTGTTTTCCTGAAGCTCAGAGCCAAAGCTGCTCCTCCATTTCTTGCTTGGATGGCTTTTGGATGGCTGTTTGCTTCTTCAGCTTCCTACTAGAGAGTTGTTTGGGGGGGATTGTTTGTGATGTTGGATTTGAGTCGTAATTCTGAGGCCCCGAGATTAAATGCAGAGTTGGACCTGTAAAAAAGTAGACAACAAGACATGCTCCTGCCCTTCCTTCACCTTCACTTTAGACAGGCCACTGTATCAAATGTTCAATGTTGCCTCAAAAAAGAGTCTGTGTGGCATCCTGGTTAGAGGGCTGGACTAGGTTTGAGAAGACATGGGTTCAAGTTTCTACTGGACGTGAAAGTTATTAGGCGGCCTTGATTCACCAGTGTGCATCCCCCCCAGATAACCTCATAGAGTTTGGAAGGGTAAGAGGGAGGAGCAGAAAATCATGTGTGCTGCCACGAGATCCACAGAGGAATAAAAATGTTTTCATAAATAATAAAATTATACTCACTAAACATAATAAAAAGAAACAACTGACTACAAATCACCACAGCGGTCTCTGCCGGGGACTCTAGAACCAGGGTGCATTTTTCTTCCCCTCCTCTGCCTGTTTGGGATAGCCAGCTTTACATCTTTTGCAGCTTGCTAGCAGGATTGGTCATGTGTAATTTCCTCCCTCTTCTTGTGAGATGCACTTTGAGTTGATTAGGAGTTTGGTCTTGATGAAGACTTGACTTGGGTCCAGTTGTGGAGGGTTGTGGGCCGTCTGAGATGTCCACTCTGCACCTCTTTAGGCAGCAGAGCCCATATTCTCGCTGGACCACTTTCTGGAGCACTGGAAGTTGGGTTGGCAGGTCAAGGCAAGAACAGAGCCCACTGGAGGCCTTCCAGAAACATGCAGAAGACCACCTGTGGAGGAACTGGGGGCAGTTTTTATTGAGGAGTGATCAGGAGCCCAGGTGGGAAGAACTCACAGCAATCTCAAGGGGCCCTTCCTGTGCAGCGAAAAGGGAGGCGTGATGGTTTAGCAGCAAGCCAGTATCCTGATGTCTTTATGCTAGTCTGTGGTATATATACGTGGAATATCCTGTTCCAGTCTGGTAGTCCACTGTCTGAAAGGATAGAGTTGGGCAGGCAAATGGAAAAGAGGTAAGAGAAAGAGTGGAGTATTTGCCTTGTAAAGAGTTTGAAATCCTGACGGGCTTTAAGAGACATGATGAGTATAATGGTTCTCTGCCCATCTGTAAAAGGTACATTGCACACTTGTGCAACCCTGATTTGGATTAGGTCCAGTGAGGAAGGGCGTTACCCCTCTCTGACTCTGCTTGGTCTTTCTTTCTTGACAGGTCTCACATCTGCAAGATAGAACTGTTCCATGAATTCCTGAAGCTGGTGGCCCAAATTCCACAGGAGAATCTGCCTGGAACTCTCAGGTAAGAAATTCCCTCCGACTGGTGTATACTGGCTTTTCCCAGCCCGATCCCTCCCCCCTCTGTAGGACTAATGAACCAGGAGGCTTGGCTTAGTTTTGCTACTCTCCCACCCTGCTGGTTCTCACCAGTAGTTTTTTTTTAAAAAAAATTATTTAATCAGTTGCCATATGTAACTACAACAAGTAAACAATAACTGTGTACATTAACAGTCAGCTCTCAGATTAAACAACAACTATGCCAAATAATCAATAATCAAGTTACGCCAAATAATCATATGGAGAATTGTATAAGTGACTAGACATTAAATCACCATCACAAAGGGAAGATTTAGTGTCCCAATTTTCAAGCTGGCTAATCTCATTGCTACATCTCAAAGAGAGTTCCACTTCGATAGTAAACAAAGCTTACAGAATTGGCTCAAAAATCGCCCTGAGAAAAATGGCCCAAGAGACATAATAGTAGAGTTTCAAGATCAAGAAATTTAAAAAAAAGTGTTTGAGCTTGCCAGAAATCAAGGCTCCATAATGTATGACAGATCACCAATTCAAGTATTTGCTGACTTGCCTAATGAGGTCCTCCTCAGAAGGAAAGAATTGAAAGAGATCACGAGCTCGCTGAGAGAGGCCAATATACAATATAAATGGCAGAATCTTACTAAACTCTTCGTGTTGCATCAAGGAAAAGCCTTATATGCCTCGGATTTAGAGTCAGGAAAAACTCTCCTTCGTAATCTCAATATACAAACACGGATGGACTGAGACAGAAATAGTCAAAAAAGAAAGATGCAACATTCACTCTCACCACACAAAGGCAGCAAAATACCCGTCAAAGACACCTAAGGAGAAGCCTACTCTTTCTCAGAATTAATCATTGTCTCTCAGCTATAACAAGGAAGTAGATATATTTACTTAATGCACACTTTGTTATTGTGTCGGGCTTGGGGGGTGGGAGAGACTTGATCTCCCATTTGTTGCTCCAGTTCCTTCAGTTTGGTATTAAACCAATAACTGGAGAGTGAAGTAACCCATTTAATTATTGATACAGTAACTATAAAACATAGAGTGTCAATTGGGTGTTATATAAGGGACAGGAAATACTTAACTTTGTACCTGAAAAAAGGCTATACAGTTGATATACATTATTAAAGTTGAGCATTACATTGTTTGGGAAAGACGGGAGGGGGGGGAAGAAAAGAAAAAAAGGGGGAAACGAACTGAAGTTATTGCATTAAAAGTTGTAATTGAAATTTTGAAGGGAAGGGGAGGGGTGGAGGCAGGAAAAGAAGGGAGGAGGGAGGAGGGAGGGGTATAGGGTTAGGGCTGGGAGAAGGGAGGGGGGGGAAACTTCATTATATAAATCAATCATTTTTTTAAAAAAAACCTTTAAAGTTCATATAGTTGGTATAAGTTATTAAAAGTTGATTGTTGCACTGTTTAGAGAAGAAGGGGGAAAGAAAAAAGAAATATATATTGAGAGATTGTGCTGTTCATTGTTAATTAAAAGTTATTTTTGTATAATATAATAATTTATTAGTATAGGAAATAGTTAAATCTCACCCATTATTTTACATACTAAAAAAAGTGGTAGTATACTATATTGCTTATAAGTAGTAAAAAGGTTTATATATATTGTATTAAAACTCTAATAACACTGGCAAATTATACCTGTAATTTCATAGGTGTTTAAAAAAGGAGTGATACTATATTACAATTGTTATAAGTGATTTTAAAAAAATCTAGCTACAATTTATATAGAATATAAGAATTAAGACAAGGGATTGTTTGATAGTAGTATTAGAAAACCATAATTCATTAAGTAAATTAATACACTGTTCATTAGATTTGGATAAGAGTATTAAAAATCAATAAATAATTAATACATTATATGCTTATTCAGTAAAAAAAAGAAAGAAATAGATCTAAAAGAAAATAAAAATTTGGGCAAAACTATCACTTTTACTATGTCTATCCTTTCCAAAAGACTGAGATCTGGCTGTTTCCATACCAGTGGGTTTTTTCCCTCTCTGCTGCAGTGAAAGGGGGTTAGGGTGTGCTCAGGATCAGGCTGGTGGCCTCCCTGTGCTCCTGCGGCGGGAATATGGGTTAGATCACAATGTACTCTAGTTACACAAGTGTATTCTAGTGAACTGTGTACGAAAGTCAGTGTGGTTTGTTAGCAGGTTGTATAACAACAAAGACGTTCCTTTTATCTTTTGACAACCAATTAAAAGTAGGTAGATGAAGGTAGATCAATGATTCTTTAATTACTAGAATTGACCAATCATAACCTGCTTACGTAACTTTTTGTCAACTTCTAAATGAAGTTTATCTTGCCTCTGCCCCATAGCGTCACTTGGCTTAGGTAGAATGACACACGATTGAAAATCTGAAGAATCCGCTAAGTCTAAGACCAATCATATTTGTGTATTATTGACACGTGTGAAAGATCTTAGAGATGTCTTTATAGACAGCACATGTCAATTAGTATAAAATATGTCACCCAGATTAGAGAATAGGGTTTGGACAAAGGAAATATCATGAAGATATAAGTGAGAAATATATATGGAAAATCCAATGTATTTTATAGTGAGTATGATCTGAATTTAAATCATTGCTAGCTTTACTTGAGAGATGTTGAGATTTAATTTTTATTACATGCGTTTGTTCATCAAACATAAGTTTCATTTTAATAAACCTTTATATTTTAGTATCTTGCTTAATTAAAAAGATTATATTTCAATAAAGCATAAAGATTAAACTCCAACGGATGTCTGTGTGCCTTGATAGAAAGGGTTATTACAAGAACCACCCCTAAAAATTATTTGTAGTAAGTAACAGGTTATTTAAAGAAAAAGCTGTTTAGACCTCAATACCAAAAGTTCTCTGAGCTGTTCAGAATTCAGGAGATCAGTCTGAGAACTGGATGGTCTGGAAGCGTTACTGAGGTGCAGACGAAAAGAGTCCGCTACCCTCTGCTTGCGGCCTGGCCTGCCTGGTCCTTTGCAGGAACAGACTTCTGTGTAACTGCAGGTTTAGTCCTGCTAGCGCTGCAATCAAACCCCCCCGCCCCGAAATGTAAATAGTAATATGCCCAGCCTCGGAAACTGCCTGGGTGGGTTGGGGAACTCCAGTGTCTGCAAACAGGAGAGCCTAGACAATTTGGCTTAGGTGTGAGAATAACAGCAGTGTTTGTGTCCCTTACGCAACCAGGTGTCCCTTACGCAACCACACATCCCATTCCCCCCTCCCTCCCCCATTGCCTTTGCAATTTCCTGTGGATTTCTTTTTTAAAGTCTGCAGCCTGTTTCCCATCTGTCTCTGCCAGGAGAACTGGGAATCAGGCGGCTGATTTGTATGAGAACTGGCCATCCCTCCCTGGGGCTGTGAGGGGGGCTTTGTTCTGCATTCCACCTGTCCTGTCCTTGGATGGGACTGGAATAGGTTTCAAGGGGTCAACTGAAGGCCCTGCTGGCTGAGCCTGGGTAAGGCCTGTCCTGGGAGCCCCTTGGGCAGCTTTTCAATCTTTATCTCCTTGGTCTTGACCTGTCTTGGCCAGTGCCTTCTTCCCCACTCTGCTTCTACACTGTTTCCCTCTTCATCTGGCATCTGTTGCCCTGCAGTAACTTCTCCACAGGATGCCAGGGGAAATCTGCCATGGTGGCAGTAGAGAAACTGGCAAGGGATGGTGACCATGCAGCTGGTCTGCACTAAATGCTGTCGGAGCGTGCCAGTGTGGGGTTGGCAGCAGTCCCATAACTTTGGTTATGTAAACATTTTTTGTTTGAACATTAATGTCTGTAAAGCTTTTCATTCAAGCCCGAGGCTGGGCATCGGTTTTCTGAGATGGCCTAAGATAACCTCTCCCAGAAAGCATACCAGATACCTTGTAGGCGTAGGCGCTCTCCTATATCCCTTGCAGAGAGGAAAATTCTTCGGAACCGTTCTGTGACTCCCCCCTACAGCATCGTGCTGTGCCTGGCAGTGCCCCTGAACCACAAAAAGGTGGGGAGAGTTGCTTGCGGCACTTTTCTCCATAGTAGTTGTGCCCTTCTGATAGTTTTGAGAATTTATTGTAGCCTTTAGGGTGTGGAAGAGCCCTTAAATGTTCTGGAAGGTCTTACTAGGCACGGTCCAGAGAGTGGTGCAGGGATGCGGCTGCCCACCTCAGAATCATAGAATTGGGACATTTGAGCCCCTCCCCCTGCCCAATGCAGGAAACCCAAAGATGAGCTCCCTCTTCGGCCAAGGGGGGGGCTCACCACCTTCTTGGTTACAAAGGGTTGTGGGGAGGGGGGCAAGCAGGAGAAGCAGCCAGCGTCTCCTAACCCACCCCATGCCTGTTGTTTGTCCCTCTCAGAGACCAGAGACTGCGGACCTACTGGGAGTACAAGGAAGCTGCTGCCGATTACCAAGTGGCTTGGGAGGTGCTGCGCAGGCAGGCTTTCAGTTCCTGGGTGAGGAACAGCCGGGACTACCTGAACTTCACCTAGAAGGAAGGAAGGAGCTCTGCCGGGATACTTAGGCAAGAAGGCTTTAGCCCCAGTTGACTCTGCAGCCATAACTGTGACCCACGGGTAGGCAAGGAGGTGGGTGCCGCTTGGCTTGCTTGTTCAACAGCCAGCACATTTGTTGCCTGACAGGACTGGATCTTTCAAGTTGCTGAATTTTGGATTTTGCTACTGTAAGGTCAATAAATCTTTTTGAAAGACTCAGCTTGCTGCCCAGACCTTCCTGTCTTGACAAAGAAGCTCAACGCAGAATTGTGTAATTCTGTCACTGTACTTGGCGCTCTCCTTCCAAGCCAATGTGCATGAGGGTGGGGGGACAAAAGACGCCCCTCCCCTTTTAACTGTAGGATTGTGGCCTTGCCTGTCTTGTGGGCGTTTTGACACCACATTGAATGTGCCACTGACAGCCCGTGTAAGTGAATTCCCTTCAAGGAAAGTTTCCATGCCAGCCTGGGGAACTGGATTCATCAGGGCTGAGCATACTACATGCAATGCACATTACTTCAAACATCAGGTTTCTAGACCTCTGGCTGCAGGTCAGATTGGAAATAACTGGACGTATGCTGAACTTTCTCTAAGTAGGCATGTTGTTACTCCAGTGCAGGACCTGTAACTGTTTGAATCTTTTAACTAAAATATACTTTTCAGCTGTCCTGCCTTTGTGGTGTGTGCAGCGCATATGCAGTTAAGAAGCAAGGCCCATCAAAAATGCACAGCGAGTGTGCGCTTTGGGATCAAGATTTTGAAGAGTCCATTTAGGAGCATCACAGCCAGTCCAGAGTTGGTTCTGGACTAGCAATTTAATGTTGTGGGCTCTTTTTATCTAGGAGTGATAGAATATTTGGGATTCTAGCCAAAGGCTCTGGCTGGAAGCACACAGCATGGGCAGCGCCAGTGGATGGTGACGATGGTCCTCCTGGGAAAAGGCTGATGGGAATGCAGCCCGCTCTTCCAAGAGAGCTGCCTGGTCTCTTTGGGCACCCCACTCTCTGCTCCCAAGAGGAGTTAAGAGGAGTTTGAAAGGTGGAGAGGAAACTGCAGAACCAGGAACTGTTCCTACTGCTTTGACACAATTGTTCCAAAGCCAAGACGTCACTCTGGCTCGTCATGCTTTGCTGCCTCTCTGTTCTCACAACTGCAGGGCTCCACCAAACAAAAGAGGCAGAAGACTATGTATCGGGTAATGCTCGTTTCCTTAATGTGGGCTCAGTTGGAATTAGTCACAGGACTGGCTTGGCTTGGTTCCTGTTTTTCTGAGTCCGAGTGGTGGTATTGAGGCCATAGTCTCTGGCACTCCGCAGTAACCCTGCAGAACCTCTTGGGGCAAGCCACAGCCACTGGGAGGCTGCTGCAGCACCTTCCTCGCAGCAGAGCCCCGAGAGCTTTCCTGGGCCTGAGCCGAGGTTCTTAAACGGACATTTTCCAATGGTGACATTTTATGATGTTGAACCTCCACCTGTACTGTCGCTGCTCCTTGGCCACAAGCATTACTATATTAACATGGAAAAAAAGATGTGTTACTTTGGGGGGTTTTATTAAAGGGGGGATCATCTTCAACTTGCACAGAAATAAGTTGCATGCAGTAAATTGGAGGTGAGGGACCAGCCTGCAGAGGCTAAAGGCATGGGGAGGGGAAAGGAGAGCAAAACAGCTCCACCTCATACCCACCCCCCAGGATAGCGCTACAAGCTTCAGGTGCCTACAGAAGCTACCAGTGCTGGGGTGGTAGGCACTCCCCTCATTAGCTGGCAGAGGAACGGCAGTGGCCGACAAAAGCTGCTCTTCTCAGGGCTGGGTTGTGAATTGTGAGGAAGGGGTGACAGCAGGCGGGTCACAAGGGCAGGAAGGAGAAGACAGAGGCTAGTGAGAGGCGGACACCTTTTTGGGAGAAGATGTTAAAATGGGTCATCTGGTTTCATGTACTGGCTTCTCTTTTGTGGGGGTGGGGGGTGGGGGCTGCCTCACATTATTGGTGTTTGTCGGGAACTAGTCACTTTTTCTTCTCCGAAGTTCCAGCCGTTGCTTAAAGGTTCTTCCTTTGCAGGCACATAAACAATACTGCTGCCCTACTGAATATTACTACCCTCCATGATCCAGAAGGTATGAAATTGTTAGCTTTGAATCAGACCTGCAGGATTTATGTTGAGGTACAGAAAGAAGAAACGGAATCTGTCAAGAAACTAAATGCATCCTTTTGCTTCTGTTTTCATGACGTATATTGGAAAAAACCTACATCTGTTCCATGGTTATCAGGCACTTACTCTGACAAAGGAGGACATTTAAGTCCCAAATTAAAAACAAACAAAAGCAGTGCCACTGGGCCTGAAGGGACTCTACTGAGTGCTTGAGAACTCAAAATGTGAACTCTCAGAGATGTAACAGCTGAAGCAGATTGATAGTTTAAAACTATAATCTGCTCATGAGCCCCTAAGGTCAAAGAGTAAATGATACAATATTTTAAAAATAAATACAATAAGCAAAGTAACAGCAATTTGTTGAAGAAAAAAATCAGGGAAAAGCTAGACATTATAGACTCATTAGCTCATAATTTGTACCTTAGGTAAACTATAAGAAAGTTTGATAATGGTTATAATTGTTAAAAGTATCAAAGAACAGCCACATCTTTTCCAGAGAAAGAATCAGCATGGATTTTGCCCAGTCTTGCCACTGGATCCTCTCATTTTGTCTGCTGGAGCCACACGTGGAAGGTTCAACAGGCTGCGTTCCTTCCTTAAAGCTTAAAGCAAAAGAAGACCTGAGCCTGCCTAGTGTAGCTCTCACTAAATTAATGCTGAATGGCAAACATAGCCCCAGGATCCTGCTCGTTAAAATGAAGCTTAAAAAAAAAATGGAGTCATCACGTGTGTGTTAGAGTGGTTTTAATTATAGCTTCCTCTAGCAGAATTCATCAAGAGGAACATACAAGCCAACATCAACATATCAGCATCTTGATACTGCTGAGAATAATCTAGTAGCTCCCATTACCCTGAAACTGTCATTAAATAATAATTAGTCAAACATACATTTCAAAATCCCCCTCCCACCTTCAACTACTTTGCTTCAATATTTAAACAATGATGCCATTAAATGTTTCTCAAGAAGGGAGGCTATGGAATTTACAGCCATGATAAAGTGCAGCAGGGAAAGATGTCTTATAAATTACTAGTCTAACAACTGAAACCTATCACTATATTAAGTCAACCCAGTGACAGATGCAGGAGCCTAAGGAGGGTCATGATCACAAACCACAGGCTATTTACAAGAGGAGATGCAGGAAGGGACACACAGTCAGACACCAAAGGTATTTTCTCCACTGTAGGCCACATACAAGAATCCATCCTCGTCCTTTTCTTTTTCATACAGCTGCCCCATAGTCAGGCTTGAAGAAGAGAAAGAAGCAGTGAGACAACAGCCAAGGAATCAAAGCTGAGTACAGACTGAAGGGGAGCCAAGGCAAGCGTGTGAGCACGGGCTTGCATGCAGAGCTGCAAAATACAAGCACTTGCTGCTTCTCTGGAAGGCACTTCGGGGTGTGAAAAGTGCTGGCTGGCCTACTAAAGCCACAGAATTACATAGAATGCTGAACTTAATAGCACTGTGCTCACTGTACCCACTCAGTGGAACAGCTTCTACATCTCACACCAGGTCTTGAGACCTGCTCAGAACCAAGTCCCAAATCACTACTCCTCTGGATCGATCCATAACAGTCACTTTTGACTGTTTACTGGAACCATTGGGCAGGAAGCATTAGTTCTCATGGCCCCTTCTTACATGCCCAGTGTAAGGCCGATAGCCACCTCGGGGTCAGGTAGCAATTTTCCCCAGGCCAGTTTGGCTTGGGATCCTGACGGTGTTTTGGCATCTCCTGGGCATGGAGCAGGGGTCACTGGGTGTGTGGGGGGAAAGGAGAGGTAGTTGTGAATTTCCTGCATTGTGCAAGGGATTGGACTAGATGACCCTAGAGGTACCTTTCAACCCTATGAATCTGCTGCCTTTGATGTATCACACAACAACACTGCCCCCGATACGCCCCTCCCTGCTCCAGCAAGCATCACGGCCCAGACTGGGAATCTGAGCCGAGGTCTCCCAAACCATCTGGCGCTCTTGCTGCTGCACCGCCACTGATTGCTTGCTGTCACTGGAAAAGCTTTCAGCAGCTTTTCACGCTGATATGTCAAAACTCACCTGGCCATGATCATAGGGCACTTGCTTTGGTGCAGCCTGTACTCTAGACTACTATAATGCCCCAGGGCTTGACAGATCCTAAGCACTACGTCACCATCGTGCCTCCTACTGCCAGCAATTTTATTGTGTCTCAGCCATCCTCAGTACAAGTACAAAGCTTATTTGTTGTGTGAACAAAAAGCACTTAACAATAATAAAAACAACAACAACATTCAATGTATATACCGCCTTTCAGGACTTACTGCCCACTCAGAGCAGTTTACAAAGTGTGTCATTATTATCCACTGTGAGGTGAGTGGGGCTGAGAGAGCTCTGGCTGACCCAAGGTCACCCAGCTGGCTTCAAGTGGAGGAGAGGGGAATCAAACCTGGCTCTCCAGATCAGAGTCCCACGCTCTTAACCACTGCACCAAACTGGCTCTTAAACTTGAGCATGACGTTCTTGTAATTCTTCATTGATAATGTTAGCTTTATGCCATTCAGTGGTGGGAGATTAATGCATTTCTTAACCATGGTGTTTGTATACTGCCTCCAATATTCTATCAAATTGAACTTTCTGAAGCAATAATGAAATTGGGGAGAAGTTAGGATTAGAAATTAGTTTTTTATAGAGATGACGGAACATCAGGTTTACATGTGGTAAACCTGATGTTTACAGATTTAATAAAATTAAGAGAATTAATGAAGATCTAGAATTGGGTTTTGTGGCAGCAAGAACTAACGAGCGGGGGGGGGGGGGTGTTTGTGTTTTCTAAGAACTTTCCCCCCCATTTTCTCGATGGAAAAGTCTGGCGCATTGGCAGGAGGGTTGCCTTTAAAGTTGCCTTTAAAGGACGGGTGTGTGTGTGTGTGTGTGTGTGCGCTAAGGGAAGAAGGTGTGCCCCGGCCGCCGGCCTTAAGGCGGCCCCGGAGGGTGGGCAGGGGCCAGGGGCCCCGCTTGGAGGCGCCGGCGGCTCCGGAGAACCCCTCGGCCCCGCCGCCCACCTCACCTGGACTGCGGGACGGTCTTGTCGACGAAGAGGAAGATGGCCTTCTCGGAGGGCAGCTGGACGCGCTTGCGGATGATCCACATGAACTGGGCCACGGTGATGTCGGAGGGCACCAGGTACTTGCGCTTGTCGATGTCCACGATCTGCGAGCCCGACACCTTCTCCACGATCACCTGCGCGGGCGGAGGAGGAGGACGAGGAGGAGGAGGCCCGCCGGCATAAGGAGAACCGCCGGGCCGGGCCGGGCCTGCCGCGGCCGCCCGGACGCAGGCCGAGAGCCCCGCACTGCCGCCCTCCCGCCCTCCCGCCGCAGGGCCGCGCAGGGGAGACTCACCGGGACGCGGTCGGGGTACTTGGCGCGGATCTTGGCCGACTCCACGCAGCGGTGCTCTGCAGGGGGGGGGGGGGGAGAGAGGCGGGGGGAGGGGCGGTGAGGCCGGGCGGGGCGCGGGGGGGGCGCGCGCGGGGGGGGTCCTCCCGCCCAGGGTCTCCCGGGGGCCCCGGGGGGGTGGCACCCACCGAGCGCGTGGTCCTCCTTGAACATCCACTTCATGGCGGCTCCGGGGGGCCTCCCAGCGGCGGCGGCGGCGGCGGCGGCGGCGACACTCGGGTGCGGGCGGGGCTTCCGGCGCGGCGCCGGGCGCGGTCACGTGCCCCGCGGCGGCGGCGGCGGCGTGGTCTCCATGGTGACGGCGGCGCTGTCATGGCGGCGCTGGAGGGCCGGGCCGGGCTCTGCTCGCTGGCCGCCGCCGCGCTGCTGCTGCTGGCCGCCCTCACCTACCTGCCGCCGCTGCTGCTGGCCTACCGGAGCCACGGTGCGCGGGCCGGGCCGGGGCTGGGGCGGCGGGGCGGCCCCTCTCTTCCCCTCCCCGCTGACCGGCGCTTCTCCTTCCCGCGCAGGCTTCTGGCTGAAGCGCAGCAGCTACGCCGAGCAGCCGTCCGTCCGCTTCCGCCACGAGGTGCTGCTGGCCGGCCTGACCGCGGGCGGCGCCTCGCTGGGCTGGAGCTCCTTCTCGGCCTGCAACCGCCTGCTGGGCCCCCGCCTGCGCGCCCCGCTGGTCTCGGTAGGCCCCGTCGCGGCTGGAGCCCGGGCTGGGTCTCCCTTTCCGGCCCCTGGGCAGAGGACGGCTCCGGAGCGGGGCTGGGGTCGCTTCTTGGCCGCCCGCCTTTGGCCAGCGAGGGGGGTCGCGCCCGCCTTGCCGCGCGTGCGTGCCGGTGCCGCGACGTCCTCGGGCGCTGCGGGAGGGGTCGGTCCACCTCCGTGGGAGGCGGCTGCAGAAGTCTCTCCCCCCCCCCCGACCTCTTTGAAGGAGACCGCCCTCTGGTGCCCTCAAGGCGCCCCTGAAGACCCCTTGGGGGGGGGGGCGGCGGGTTCTGCTGCTGCCCGTGATCCCATGCCCTTCGGGTCCAGGCTGTGTCGCTGTGGGCCCCTGGGGACTGGGTGGTCGCCCTCGAGGCAATTCCTTGTGTGGAGGTCAAGGCGGTGCCTGCAGAAGCCGCTGGTAACTGAGCTGATGGTTTCAGGAGCAGCTCTGATAAAAGCCCCCCTTCTGCCTCTTAGGCTAGAGAGGAAGACACCAATCAAGATGGTGTGATGGACCGACTGCATTTTCAGCTGGAGCTTCCCTTGCAATCCACCGAGCAGATACTTGGGGTGCAGCTCCTTCTCACCTTTGATTACCAATTACAGGTGAGTATCCCAGATGGTCGCTTCTCCATAGCTGCTGCTGCTGCTGCGGTCTCTGCAGCGTCAAAGGTTCTGGGAAATCTAGGCTGCAGCCTTAGGGACGTGTTCCTGGAAGGAAACCCCAGTGAGCAATATGAGGCGTCTGAGCAGACCTGGTTTGGTATATGAAAACTAGCCCTGATCCTGTGGTCCAGCTAAGGGGGTCCCTGCTTTATTTCTCTAGCCCGTGTGCAGCTAGCAACATAAAACAAAGAATTTTTTTGTCACCTTGACTTTTGGGGGTGGGTGGGTGGGTTGTGGTCAGATACATGAAGTACTTTTTTCTGATTGACAAATATGTAAGTACACGCAGGAGCGAAGACAAATATAAGCTGTGGAGCCAAAAGGCCATGAAATATAAGAGACTGCAATATGTCTATGTGGCCAGAAGTTAGGCAAGACACGAAAAGTTATCAATCTATCATAGCAGTGCTTGGTGATAATACTATTCTTCTAGCATTATTATACTATTTAACATAGATAGTGGAAAATAAATCCATTCAGATTAAGGCCAAATTGTACAGAGTCAAATTTGTTGATAATTTTTTCCAAAGCGATTTCTTGCTAGAGCTTCTTTTGAAGACTTTGGTTGACTTTGCAACTGCAGTAGAGTACCTGGGAGCCTGAAGTTTTTTTCCCTGGCTTACCAGCTTTACATTTTTTTAATATTAAGAGTTGTGTTCAGCCATTCCCTTGTATATAGAGCTTGCTTTCTCTGTTCTATGTAGGCTGCACAAGAGCATTGTTGGTGGGTGATAACTTGTCGCATCACTTGTCGCACACTTGTCGCACCATATGATAGCGTGTTATTTGGTCTTGCAGTAGCCTGTTTCAGTGTACATAAGACACTACTTTCTGTACACAGAGTCAGATTGTTGCTCACTATAGCTCAGTGCCATCTACGTCGCTTAAGGTTCTCTGAGGTCTCAGCTTATATAGAGGACAGAGTTGGTGTCTGGGTTTGTTGAGGGGCCTGCTGCGTGCATTTGTCTCTCTGCTCAGTTGTTGTTAGTGTACGCTGTATTCTTCAGCAACTGTGGAACTCTTCCACTAATCAAGGTGCCAAATCCAGGCAGTTCCCTTGTCAAGGCTACATCAGTGGCGTTATTGTGCGCTGCCTGGGGGCATCTAGGAGGCTCTCTCAGTCAGAGCTGCAGTGACAGAGACCAGGTTACTAGACTAGATGGACATTTGGTCTGGTCCAGCAGAATTCTCTTCCCATCAGTATTTTGCACAAAGAGACAGTTTGGCTGCTTGGATTTTGTGCCCAATGGCCTTGATCTTCCTTATCACTGAATCTGGGAGGCTGGCAACGCTGGTTTGAAACGGCGGTTATTTACAGCTATGGCAAGAGTTCTCCAGTTCATGTGGTTCTGTTATTTTGGTGTGGTCCCATGCAGTTAGTCCAGTGTGAGCCTGTTGATTTGGGGGGCTTAGGCTGGAGTGCATGCACAGGACTGCACTGTGTGCCAAGACACTATCTGGTATGTGGCTAATGGTGGTTTCCTCTTCATAAATGGTGCTTTGTATAATTATTTAATTATTAGCAATATCTCTTTATTTTATTTATATTTTTCCTGCCCCAAGAAGCTTACAATGTATGTTTGTAGGCAGAGACCACAGAAGGAGGAAAGAAAGATGGAATGTGGGGCAGCAGCAGCAGCAGCAGAAGTCTGCAGGGAGGTTGTCAGAGCCACAGCCCTTGTGGGATTTGAGGGGAGCCCTGTAGCTTCTCAGGGGGGAGGGGGAAGCAGTGTGCATGTGTGGATGGTTGGCTGGCCTCTCTGTAGGAACGCTTCTGTAGGAACGCCTCAGCATACCAAGGATAGGATATACACAACGCGGGTCTCTCGTGGACAAGCCGCATTCCCTCTTGAGCATGCCTTTCTTTTCCACAGTCCGCTTCTACATTTAGCCCACTGTTGTTAAGGCGAAGAACACTAAGATCTGAAGCAAGTGTGTGGACTGTCAGCAATTCCTACAAAGTTAACTTTGAAAAAAATGAAAGGGCAGAATAAGCCCACCCAGGTCAGCTGTGTGGCCACAGGTTGCACCCTAAATGCCCCTTTCTTGCTTGTTGCTGCCATTTCAGAGGATGTCGACATTTGTGATGCAGAGCATGGCCTTTCTCCAGACCTTTTCCCCTGTGCCGGGCTCACGAGTCTTTGTGAACGGAGACCTGAGGCTTCGTCAGAGGCAACCACTTGGCCATTGTGGGTTGGACAGCAGGTACAACGTGAGTGGCAGCATCTTCCAGTTTCAATCACTGGCGTTGGGGCTTTCTGCTTTTGCAGCTCCGTGGGTGTGGCTGGCGTTAAATGCTGTAGTCAGAGGACGGGTAGGCCAACAAAATGTGTATTTACAGTTCACATCAGTATAAAGGAAATCATAGTCTCTTATGATTCTGGGTGTCACATGACAGTGCTTGCTGTGGAAAAGTTGCTGCAGCTGCCCAGAGTTGTTGGAATCAGTGGGACTTAAATGCAGAATTCCTGGTCCCATTACATATTGTTAAGGAATGTACAAGAGCTTGTGGCAATACATACTGCATACTGCAGGGGGTTGGACTAGATGGTCTGTATGGCCCCTTCCAACTCTATGATTCTATGATTCTTAACACAACAGAAGTCGTATTTCCATACAGCATGCAATTCACTTGTTGAGGTCCATAGTACAGAATGTGATCTTAGGTTTTGCCAAGGACTAGTGAAGTGGTCAGAAGTATAGACCAACCAAGGCTAGAGTGTGTCCCCACCATCGTGATAAAGAAATGCTCAGATGCGAAGCAACTGGAAGCTCAGAAACTCCCACAGGGAATGGAAACCTCTGGGGTTATCCCGACTGACTCTGGCTGCTGCCTGAGAGTGTCAGGTGGTCCATTCCAGGATGCTGGTTGATTTTTCCTAATAGGAAATTGTTTCCTGGTGATAGGTATCCGTGATTAATGGGTCAAGCCCTTTTGCCTGGGACTATGATCTTGTGAACATAGTGGCAGCGTATCAGGAGAGAAACGGTGAGTCTGTATGTCAGGAGGTGGGTGGAGACAACAGCATGCCCCCCCCCCGCCTCAGCTCCCCATGGGGTTAGCCACGGCAGCCACTCAGCCCAGCGAGTTGGCTGAGGCACCTTATAAAGAGCTGCATACCAGTCAGCTGATCAATGGCAGCTGGTCCTTTAAGACACAAGCTCCCTCTGATAACTGTCCCTTTGACAACCAGCTGTCTGGCGATCAGCACTTGGGGCGGGAAAGGGCAGAAATTGCACAGGAGGCACTGTTGGTCCCTCCCAGGCTGGGCTACACCCACTTTGGCAGAAGGAGGCCACTGGGCATGCTCCAGGCCCGGCTAGAACCTTCAAAAGGTTGGAGGAAGGAGCCAAGGCAGGCAGACCAGCTCGGGCTCCCAGCTCAGAAGGGAGTAGAGCTCGAGGAGAGGAGGTGGGCTAGGCTGGTATACATGCCCCCCCCCAAAAGGCCTGGGAAGGTGCTTATCCAAATTGGGCTCTGCTGCTACAATGCATTTAGCACAGTCACTTCAAGGAGATCTTACACCTTTTTCTGTCCACTGTTTTAAGAATGTTTTGGTTAATGATTGCAAAATGATGTCTGCTTTTTTCCCCTTTGCAGTCACAACGTTTTTGTCTGATTCCAGCCCCATCTGGGTAGTTGGAAGAGCACCCAGTGATCCTTTTGTGATCCAGGCCACCATCCATTATCCAGTGGACCTGATCGTATATCCTTCTGTCTGCTGGGTGGTCAGCCATGCACCCGGATGGCATGGAAGCAAAGGAGCAGTTTGAGTCATCTTTGGTAGACATGTAACGTTTATCTGAATATGTAGATTGGGCAAAAGACAGGAGCTTTGGTGTGACAGGCCCATCTCTGATGACCAGATCTGTGAGGCGCAGGTGAGGAAATGACCAAAGGTGGGCCAGTGAAAGAGAGAGCAGGTGCTGAGTTTGAGAAATGGGGTGTGAGCCTCCCCCCTTTTAAATGACCTCTCAATCTAGATGTAGCTGAGGTTTTTTTAAAAAAAAAACTGTGCTAACTTTTGAAATTTTAAGTTCTCCTTGACTCTTTCTACGTATCAGCCAGGCTTCTGGGAAATGATCAAGTTTGCCTGGATCCAGTATGTCTGCATTCTGCTGATTTTTCTCTGGATTTGTGAAAGAATAAAAACTTTCCTTTTCCAGAATCAGGTGCTAACCACTATTCCAGTGTTACCGGTTTCGTCCATTTTGTCCCACAAAGAACACCAGTCCTGAAAATGTCCTTTAAAAAAACTCCGTAAACAGCCACAGGGATAAGCAGAGCATCCGTCGCTTTCACTTCCTTCAGCGTTCTTCCCCCACCTGGAAGATGGGGGAGGGGGCGTGATCTGGGTATTTCAGACCCTGTGCCTTTGCTGTTGCAAGATCCGAGCAGATGCTTTGGTTTCTGTTTTCTCTCTGCCAGGAGTTTCAGTTTCTGCTGCCTCTGCTAATTCATAGTTCTGCTTTCAGACATTCTTACTTAGTTGCTTTTGGCTACTCACTGTATTTTAGATGCAATGTGTATATGCCCATGTAGTGGTTTGTAGTGTTTTTAGCAGGTAAGAGGATGGTTTTATTTATAAAAGTTGTGTTAATGAGATGTCCTATCTTGATTGAATTTATTTGGAATTTAACCCATGAGTTTCAAATGAGCAGTCTCGTCAAGCTGCTTGATATTGTGAATCTACACAGGGATCTAAAAAATAAGTGGGGAGAGCAAGCCCGCTGTTTTCAGAGGGCAGCAACTCCAGCAATAATTGGGTCTTTCCAAAGAGAGCCAGCATATGCCTTCTGTACCTTCTGAGAAGCAGAAGAAATCTACTCACCTCATACAAGGGCGGCGGGGGGAATGCTGTGTATCAGCCAGGAAAGTGAAACCTTTGCCCAGCTGATAATGCCTGCCTGCCTGCCTGCCAACTGGTGACAGCCTGTGCCTACTACAGCTCCAGGAAATTCTCTCCCCGAGTCCTAGCAGGGGCTCTGAAACTGGTCTTAATTGAAATCGCGCATCTCCAGGAGTGGCCTTATCAAAACTCTCCTAGACCAATGATGCTGATTGCTGTTGGCATGTTTTAGAGAAGAAAGGCATGCTCCTCTCTGAAATATCCTAAGAAGCATTATGTGCATATGAAAAAAGTCAGAGAAATGGTTGTGGTGGCATTGTGTTTCTTCCTTGTTGCCTTCTCCTCCTCTGAGGATCTGAAGGGAGAGTCCTTCTGAATTTGTGTCAAAGCATTGGCTGCTCCCTATGTTATCTCAGGCGCTTCCTCCTCTCTTTGCCGAGTCAGTCAAGTCCAAAGGTTTCTTTTTATTTTCCTTCTGTAAACTCTCCTCATTCTTACCATCTGCCCCCACTCCTTACCAATGGACCAACAAGTAGCAGGTGCCAAAAGCAGGACTTGCAGTGAGGGGGCAGCCCGGCACATGAGCCAGTGTTTTTCTTGTTGGGCATACTGTGTGGCCTGTTAGGGAGGGGCCTCTCCTCTGCATTCAACTGCAGGAGGCACTGTGGCTCTGCGAGGAGCGTGCCTTCTCTCTCTGTGTGTGAGAGCTGTAATTGCATGGCTTCCCTTCTGTCCAAGAAGTCAGAGTTGCCAATAGTCTTCACTGCTGCTGTTGAGCTGGGCAGGTCTGCAATTAGCTTGCAACTCAGTACCAAGTCTTAAAGAAAAGACAGACTCGCTCCTCCTAGAAAACAGAGCCCGTTCCCCAGACTGGGGGGCTGGAGGACAGGTTACCTTTTCTGCTTATAACAACTCTGCTGTGGTTTGGCATCTCCCTCAGCCCTACGTTCAATATGACTGGGAGAAGTTGGTCTCCATTGCTGATCTTTGCTGGGCCTGTCTGGTTGGTGCTGCGCAGAATTCCAGATCCCTGGTAAAAGAGCTTCTATCGGCAGCATTCAATACAGTCGATTATGAACTTTTGACCCACCGCCTTGCCGATGTGGGGATACGAGGGATTGTCTCTTCTCCACAGTCGGGGACAAACAGTGGCGCTTGGGGAGAGATTGCCATCCTGCCAACCGATGGTGTGCGGCGTCTCACAAGGGGCGATACTCTCCACTGCTATTTAACATCTCTATGCACCCCCTTGCCCAGCTGGTGTGAAGTTTCAGACTTGGGTGTCATCAGTATGCAGATACCTAATGATGAACGGCTGGCCTGGCTCGGCCCCAGATGTCCCGGAGCATGCCTTTGAAGCCGTGACTGGTTGGTTGAAACAGAGTCGACTGAAATTAAATCCTACAAAGATGGAAGTCCTGTATTTGAGCTGCGTGGGGTTAGGTACCGGACTGGCTCCTGACCCTTGATGGGGTGCCGCTTGCGCCAGTGCCGACGGTTAGGAGCCTGGGGGTGATTCTGGATGCCTTCTTAAAAATAGAGGCACAGGTTGCAGCGGTTGCCAGATCCTCTTTTTCCCATCTACGACGGACCAGGCAGCTTGTCCCTTACCTTTCGACCCGCGACTTAACTGCAGTGATCCAGGCAATGGTCACCTCTAGGTTAGACTACTGTAACTTGCTCTACATGGGGCTTCCCTTGAGTCTGATCTGGAGACTACAACTGGTTCAAAATGCAACAGGATGTGTTACTGTGGGAGTGCTGAGTGGAGCGCATATAACACTAATATTGCACCAGCTGCATTGGGTTGCCAGTTGAATATCGGATCAGGTTCAAGGTTTTGGTATTAACCTATAAAACCCTATGCGGACTGGGACCAGCCTATCTGCGGGACTGCCTCTCCCCATGTATGCCTCTTTCAGTCCTGGCTCCAGCCTTGAGGAACTCTCTGTCCACTGAGACCAGGGCCCGGCAGGATCTGTTATCGTTTCGCCGTGCCTGTAAGTCAGAGATGTTCCGCCAGGCATACGGCTGAGGAGGGGCTTGGCCTCCGCTGGCAGACAAAATGGAGAAGTACGTAAGACTTGAAACCCTCCCCCACTAGGGTGTCCACCACCTTGCTCTGTTAAGTAGCATTTACTGATTCGCTGATTTCTGCCATCTGATTATTATATCATTGTATATTGTATGAGTGAATGTTTTTAAACTTTTAATGGTTTTATATTGTACCAAGTGATTTCTAATTGTTTTTTTGATTGTTGTAATCCACCCTGAGCCCTTTGTGGAGAGGGAGGAATAAAAATACAAAGTAAATAAAATAAATAAATTCTCATGAAGAAATGGTTCCCTCGTTAACAGAGTGGCCATGTACTGGGAGCTGTGCATTCCCATAGGCGGCATATAATTTTTTTATAAATTGAATCTTAGATTGAAACTCTTCTTCTTCCTGCGTGTGTGCGCATGCACGTGTGTGCACATGCACATGTCACCTGGTGACTTGTTAGTTTCATTTTTGGCTTATGAACTGAGTACAAGTTCTCTGGCTGCCAATCAAGGGCTTCGCTGGACTCTGCATATGATTGCCTGCTGATTGGGAAGGTGTGTCCTCCATCCAGCTCCCCAGTCCTTTGTCCTGCCAGTGGCAGAGGCTCTGCTTGGCATGCAGAAGACCTCTGGCTCAATGCCCAGCATGCACCTCCCGGGAAAAGGATCAGCTGCAGCGGGCAGGGAAGACCTCCGCCAGAAACCCCGGAGAGCTGCTGCCAAACGGACGAGGCAAGACCCAGGGAGCGGTAGTGTTCAGGTGACAGACTAGGATGTGGGAGAGCCAGGTGGGAACCCTTGCTTTGCCCTGGCAGCTTGCTGGGTGGCCTTGGGCCACTCTCATACTCTCAGCCTGGCCCCTTTCAGTCCTCCTGCAGTGCTGTCCTAAGCAGAGCTGCTTCCTTCTCTTCCCATTGACTTGGGATGGAGCTCTGCTTACAGTGGGAGAGTATTGGCTGGCACTGTGGGGTCAGGCTTCCAGTGGGCGGACCAGCGGCTCAGAAAGATAGAAAAAGGAAAGCAGACAAAAGCCTATCTCAAAGTGCCATGCCATTCTTACAGTGAACACAGACAGCATTTAATAAGAAATGATGCACTGTAGACAATGCAGAATGTGGCTCAATGATAAGGTATGAACAGCCTGTTCGGAGCACGATTCTGTGATGTTACAGGAGTTCTGGCTGACTCGTGCCAAAGGCTGCCAGAAATGTAACTCTTATTTATGGCTCCAAACTTGAGCATGTTTCTTATGGATGAGTTTTACTGAAGTTTTGAAAGTGCTTGTGTATTGTTTGAAGTGGGTCTTTTTATAATTGATAGATATCTTTGTTAGCTGCCTTGAGCAGTTAGTGAAGATGGATAAAAATAAATACAACTTTTTAAATAATGTCTGCATGGAATACTAGTAGATTGTGGCAGTTATGATGGTTCTGAGTGGGTTGCTTATGTCTGTTCATGCCACAGAGGGAAACCCTATTAGAAACTCTGCCACAAGGAGGCAAAAAAATGAGAGAAGGCATTTCCCTTTGTGGAGAGAACATCACACATGGGAACATCATATAAATTGAACTGCTCAGTCAAGCAAGTTCTGCAGCTTTCCTCCATACCAGGATCGGTGCTTCCTTCTGTCTTGGGGCTCAAGCTGAGGCTGGTGGGGAAGACGGGCTTGCCTGTGCAACTGGGACCTTTTGAGGCCTGGGGCCTTAAGGGGTAAGAAAATGGGTGGTAGGTGAGCCTCAGCCAGGGGGGGCGGATTCCAAAGGTGAGGTGCCACCATTGAAAAGGTATTATGTGCATTGTGATTTGTTTCTGGTCTCGGCCACCCCATATTAGGATTCTATGCATTCTGCCCACACTTCTTCACGGCGTATAATAGTTCCCAGACGTTACCACAGCAAGAATTTCAGGGATGAAATTCTGCACTATACAGACCCCTGAAAGAAGTGCGAGCAAAACATATAGGAGCACATAATGAAATAAAACTTTTTTACTCCCATGGCACCATTTTTTTTTGTGGTGGAGGTTCTTTTGTTCTGTTTTTGTTAATACCCCTGCAGTTTAGTTGATTTATTGCCTCCTGCCCAACAGTGGGGTGTAATTGGAGACAAAAGTTATCAGCCATCTTGGCCTACACAAAATCCAGAACAAGAAACAAAATCTATGCAATAGTTATCCTAAGGGCCAATGGAAATTTCAATACTGCGCAAGCTTTTGAACTCGGCGCCCTTCATCAGGTCAGATGTCACAAAAACTGGAAAGAGATTTTTCCAAACCAAGCTCTTAAGACCCATTGCTCCCTTCCTTCACTCGCTGAAACTGCAGGGCACACAATGGAGACTTTGCCTGGATTTACCGTCATGCCTTAATTTTCCTCTCTTAAGAAATTGTTTTGTATCATCCAGCCCAATGGAGAGTCCTGGTGAAAACTTGCACCCTTTTGGGTGGCTCAAATAAGAGGCCGCCTGTTACTCTGGACTTTCTTGATTTGACTTTGGGACCCACCAAAAACCTCCAAAGCACCTTGATCACCAGTTTGATTCTCCTGAGGAATCTGAAAGGCAAATCTGTAGTGAAATAATGGATCATACCAACAGCAGTTAGCACAGCTGCTTCTCCTCAGATGCCAACATACAAGGTTGGTGGGAAAGATCCTTACAGAAGACTCTGGCCGTCACTGGTGCTTACACAGCTGAGCGGGCTGTGTCTTGTGCACAGCTTCCTGATACAGCACTGGATGTTGCAAGTGAAACTCTGGGATCTGGATGGAAGCTGCTTAAACACAAGAGATGCACACTTGGAAGATTTATGGCAGTTATGAAACCCCTCTCTGTCTCTGCCTGGCTCCCCCTTCTGTAACTTTCCCTAAAAGAAGTGAGCTCTGATTCACAACCTCTGAAATAGTTGTCTGACTTGAAAGGGGCCCTGGACTTTTAAATGTTGCCACCCCCACCCCTTAAAACGAGCCTTTAGAGTACCCATTTCATCCTGTACAACGGAAAGACTGTCCGCATCAGCACATCTTTTGGGAGGTGGATCTAAATATTGCAGCAAGACGGCCTAAGTACGTTCCGTTTTGGCTAATTCGAATAATTGCTAGTTGAGTTTCCGGATACATTTGTTGCAAATTTACGTCCTAAAACTGTCCCTACATAACAATCCCGACCTGCCTTTTTGCCCCTACCGCTCTGGGAAATTCTGCAGCCTGGGCCGGGGTAGGGGCAGAGCGCAGGGCCGGGCTGGCTCTTCGCCGGCGGCCCTGCAGAGCAAGAAGCGGCCGGCCGGGCCCCAGCTCCTTGGCGCCTCGCAGGCAGGCGGGCGGAACCGCGCGGGGCGATCAGCGGGTCGCCCCTGCAGCTCCGGCCCAGGCGCCCCGCCGCTAGTGGCCAAACAGCGCCGGGAGGCATGCGCGCGCCGCCCAGAAGCGCGGGGGGCAGGTGGCGCGAGCGCCCGGGCCGGCGGCCGGAGGGGAGCCTCCAAGCCAGTGGTCGCGCAAGGGTTCCCGCGCCGCGCGAAGTGTTGCCGAGCGGCAGGGCCGGGACCTGCCCTCGGGGATCCGGCGGGAAGGCGGGCTTCGGTGCGCGCCTCTGAGTTTCGCCGGAGCCCCACCCCCCCGCCGCCGTGCTGAGGCCGCTGCCGCTGCCGCCCGCCCTGAAACGGCCAGAGCCCCTCCCGGTCTCTCCCGCCGCGGCTACCGGCCCGTCGGCTTTTGCGCGGCACGAGGAAGGGGCGGGCGCTGAAGCGCGCCCCCGGCCCGCCTCTTCCCGGCCGTTCGCTCGGTGCCTCCGGGCTCCAGGGGCGCGCCGGGCGGCCAGGAAGGCGGGCGCGAGGGCTCGGCCGAGGGCTCGGGGCTGCGGGCGCCCTGGACCTGCCCCTCTTGGCGCCTCCCTCCGGCGAGCCTCGGGTGGCCACGTCTGAAAGGCGCTCATTGTCTGGGAGCGGCGGCGCAGCGGAGGGCGCGTCCGCGGGCCGGACTGGGGGAGCGCCGACAGGCGTCCCTACCTGCGTCTGCAGCGGTGAGGGGCCGGGGCCGCCCAAGACGGGCCTCCCGGGGCAAAGGCAGCTCCCAGCCGTCGGGGCGGCCCAAGTCTCCCGCCCGAAGCGCGCCCGTCCAGCCGTGCCTTGTGCGCTGCCTGCCGACCGGAGGGCCGGGTGCGTGGCCGCGGGCGGGCGAGGCGGCCGTCCGGCTCCGGGCGCCTGGGGCTGGGCAGCCGAGGCGAGCGGGGCGTGGGGAGGGGGCCGGCCGGCCGGCCTTCCCGCCCGGTGCTCGGCCGTGCCTGCGCACTGCCGGGACTTCCTTTTGCCAAGCGCGGCCGCTGTGCCCAGGCTTGCCTAGCGGGCGGCTGGCCGGGGCCGGGGACTGGTGGGCCTTCTGCATTCTGGCCCGAGCTGGGGGTTGGAGGGACAGCGAGCGCCCCGAAAGAGCAGGCGGCCGGGCCTGGCCGGGAGGGAAGCGGCCAGGAACTGCCCTCTGTGCCGCGTTGGGTTCCGTGGAAGCGGAGAGGCGGCGGTCTCGATGACATTCTCGGCCCTCTTGCCTGCGGTGCTGAGATCAACCACCTTGAATGGGTTTTCCGACACAATCGGAAAACCTCCCCTTACTCAGTTCCTCCGCCAAGATTGTAGCAGCAGCCCTGGAGTCCAGTAGGGCCCCTTCCACCCGCTTGTCTGTCTGTTCCAAACTGTTCCAAACTCTTCCTGTGCCCACCGGCTTAGCGGACTGGACCTTTCAGCAGTGTCTGGCCGCTGTGAAAACGGGGGTCCGCTCTGGGGTGTTTGCAGCAAAAGTTTCCGGCTGATGCTGAGAACTAAACTCTTCCGCTCCCTTTCAGGGCACCCACCGGTGGAGACCTGCTTCAGCCAGCATGGCCAGACTCCGTATTTCCAGCACTACGATTGCCGTTTTCCTTGTGATTCAGACAGGGTTCCTGCTGTTTCTGTATGCTCAACATGGTGGCTTCATGCCCCACTCTGAGGAGAAGCCAGCCCAGGCGCACATCCTCATCCTCTCCTCTTGGAGGTCGGGGTCTTCCTTCGTGGGGCAGCTCTTCAGCCAGCACCCAGACGTCTTCTACTTGATGGAGCCAGCCTGGCATGTGTGGGTGACCATGCGCCACAACAGTGCCAAGGTGCTGCAGATGGCAGTTCGAGACCTCATCCGGTCAGTCTTCAAGTGTGACATGTCAGTCTTCGATGCCTACATGCCTTGGAAGAGAAACTTGTCAGATCTCTTCCAGTGGGCCGTGAGTCGAGCTCTGTGCACAGAACCTGCGTGTGATCACTTTCAGCGCACGGACATTACCAGTGAAAGTGCCTGCAAGACCGTCTGTGGCAAGTACCCTTTTGGCAAAGCGGAAGAGGCCTGCCACACCTACAGCCATGTTGTCCTAAAGGAGGTCCGGTTCTTTGATTTGAGAGTGTTGTATCCTCTTCTGACTGACCCTTCCTTGAATCTCAAAATTATCCACTTAGTTCGTGACCCCAGGGCAGTTGTGAAGTCACGCGAACAATCGGTCAAAGCCCTTGCCCGTGACAATGGGATTGTTCTGAATATGAATGGCACAGAAGTGGAAGACACCCAGTACAAAGTTCTGCAGGAAATCTGTAGAAGCCATGTTCAGATTTATGAAACCGCTACTTTGAAACCTCCAAGCTTTCTAAAAGATCGCTACTTAATTATTCGATTTGAAGACCTTGTCAGGGATCCCTTACCAGAAATTACAGCAATGTATAAATTTGCAAATCTGCAGTTGACCCCCAGGCTTGAGAGCTGGATCCACAATATAACGCACGGACAAGGACCAAGTAAAAAGAAAGAAGCATTCCAGATCACCTCTCGAGATGCTGTGAATGTCTCCCAAGCATGGAGAAACGTTCTTCCTTTTCAGAAAGTTCAGAGAGTGCAAGAAGTTTGCAAAGGTGCTATAAATATACTTGGCTATCAGCTTGTGGATTCTGAGAGAGAGCAAAAAGACTTATCATTGGATTTAGTGTTGCCGCATCGAAGAAGCCAATTCAGTTGGGCATCCTTTAGCCAAAACTAAGGGAAATATCGCTATTCTATTGTTCACCTTCTAGCCAAGGAGGAGAAATTTTATCTTCATGGAAGAATCCAGTGTTTGGTGTGGTTGCTCCTATTTTCCGTTTCCCTAATCTAGAACAAGTGGGACCAAGTGATGATGCCTAATTTGTAGACATATCAGCTTAGATCAGTTGTTCTGTAATAAATGTGTAGCTGTCAGAAATGGAAAGCTATAGCTACTGGCTTGCTCACCTAACACCACTGCATATGTTACAGCAACCTCATCGTATTATTGATTTAGCATAAGATGATTTCCCTTCCCTTTTGGAAAGAAAGTCGAGGAAATCATTGTGGTATTTTGCATTCTGCTTTGTTGCAAGCTGTTCTTCAAATTTATTTTTAATTAATGTTAGTGTCTTAATATTCTTAATATTTTCACAAACAAAGTGTATGAGGGAACCCACAAAAAGGCTGCTGCTGGAACGAAGTTTCACAGCTTTGGCTCCCTTTGCTCATGTTGACTTCTTGCCTGCATGGATGGATGGATACCGATACAAATTTGTTAAATTTGTAAAACAGTGCCAGGTTACTGTATCTATCTGCTCTGAAGACTGCTGACAAACCACAGGTTTGTCCCTAAAATCACTAGAGAGAGGGAGTATGTGGAGGGAGAAATGGAAGTTCTGTCAATTTTGGTTTCCACATTGGGACTGGTTTATGTGGTTTCCCTGTTGCTGGTGCAGCTGCTGTTACAGTGTTTCCCCAGTCCCCCAACATGACATCTCCCCCAATTTTTTCAAAAATTGGCAGTTAAATATCATAATATCAATATAATGTTATGCTACTATGTCTAACTGGTTCCCTGAATTCCCAGCTTCTATTACAAAAAAGTGATGCTTTTATATGCCTTTCCCCTTATATCTCTGTAAGAGGAGGGGCCAGAAATGTACTTTTAACAGGACCTATTACTCATATTGATATAATGTTGTATTGTTACAACAACATCTAATTGCCAGTTTTTAAAGAAATATGCTCCTGTGTCAGGGGGAAGGAGATCATTACCATGAGGACAGTCTTAGGGGAAATGGCTGCCGAATGTAAGAGAAAATCTGAATTTTCCCATCCATATGGCAGCCATCTAGGCTTTACTGCAATATTTCCCCAAACTTTTCAGCAAAGCAGGTATGAGAAAGTTTGGAGAAAAGCTGGGAAATCCTGGGGGATGCATCAAGGCACTTACAGTGCTGTGAGGAAAGAGGAAACTGACCCCCCCCCTTCCAACACCATTGCAACAGGGGCAAATAGCATGTGCAGAAATGGCCCCAAGTGTAAGACTAAGCACTCGTTCCTAAACGTGGTTGTGTGTGCTTTGTGGTAAATGTGTCTGTTTAACTGATTTGGAAGAGGGTGAGGCTGACATTCTGTTCTGCCTACGAGCTGTGGGAGCATACTACACAGTCATTCTACCTAGTAGGGCACTGCTCTCTCCTCCGAGATGATAAAAAGAACAGTTGTCACACGTGGAAGATAAATATTGGAACTATGGTAAAATACTTTAAATTATAGCAGTCAACTCTTTTTCGGAAGAGCATGCAGGCATCCCTCAAAAAAATTCTATCCTGCTACAGTGAAAGAAATGCTGTGTTTGGTGGGATTTTTTCTTTTCCTGTCATTAGAGCCTGTTGATCATAGCTGCTTTTCAATTAGTCCACTTAAAAAATGATTGTTTTAATTCCAGATTGGAAAGCCAGCAAGGACATGATTATAGTTTTTGCTAAATACTGAATGTTATATTGTTCTTGAAAGTAGTGCTGGGAAAAATGTTTATTGTAATGAACAATTTGAGTGATACTCTCAGTTTAGTGAAACTAATCATGCCCTTTCTGAAGTTAAAGGAAATTACAACAATAAATTGTAAAGTGCTTCCCTGTCCCCTGGGTAGCAGGAGTGGGGAGGGAGAGAGAAAGCCGGGCCCTGAAATGAAAGGGCTACTGCGCCAGTGGGTGGTTGGCCTGGCATCTGAATTCAGGGGCCAGGTCTTTTCCTCATATGAAACAGTGGCCATTTAACGGGAGTCGCTGTGGACTAGCTGGGAAGTATTTGCTCCTCCCTAGCCATTCCTGCCTCCCTGGCACAATTCCAGATGTTGATATTCTTGGGAATGGAAAAATCAGAGCTGGGAATCCTTGGGAGGGGGATTTTGCAATACCAGGTATCTTTGATGTGACCCTGTCGGAGTCTGTGTTCCCTTCCAATGGAATGGCTGTATTACTTTGTAGCAGAATAGGGCAGGAACCCATTGACACCTTAAAGACTTAAAAAACATTCAGTTAGTAAGAGCTCACTTCTTCAGATGCATATAGTGTTTATTCATTAGTCAGATACAATTATACTAAAAGCTTCAAGCAAGGGGGGGAGGGGAGAGATGTTACAAAATTGTAGTGTTCAGTGGTCACTTTATTGTCCCCCTCCCTGAGCCTGAACAAGGACATTGATTCCTCACCCTTGAGAGATGCTAACAGTAGATCACACCTTTTATGGATGTTAATTAGCTCAGCTGTGCCTCTATACTTGAATCATTGGACCTGCTTGTCCTCCTTCACCCTGCGTGTTCCTGGATTAGAACTGATTGTCTGTTAATCTTACTTTGCCTATCTGTCAAACGTAGTAAAATCCTGACAATGTTAGAAGGTAACGTTGATTGGGAAGACCAAAGTCCTGCAGGACACAGTGTTTCCCTCTTTTCATGGTGTCCAGCTGACAGTTGCTAACTTGGTTGGAACTGACAGTCGCTAACTTGGTTAAGAAGTTAGGGGTTATATTAGATCCAGCATTATTGCAGGAGAAAGAAGCTAAGGCAGTTGTAAAAAAAAACATTTTTTTAGCTTATCTTAGCTTGGAAGATGACCCTTTACCTTGGTTTGGCTGTTCAGACCATGTGGATCTCTGCAATGGTTACCAAAAGGCTAGGCTAGGCTACTGCAATGCACTGTAAATGGGTCTGCCCTTAAAGTCCACTGGAAAACTCCTGGTTGGTACAGATCACAGCCTATCGACTGGTTAGTATTGAGCAGAACATGCATGTACGTTCTGTAGATATTCCATTGGTTACCAATCCAGTACCAGGTTTAATACAAAATTCGTATCACTCTAGCCACCCTGGAAATGGTAGGATCAGCAACTGCATGCTCCTGTGCATTCTCTGTGGTAGCTCCCACTGCATGGCAAGGCCCGCCTGAGGTGCAGGAAGGCCCACATGCTTCTATCCTCTCACAGAATATGCAAATAATAATATAATAACAAGGGCTACTGGCATGGATGGCTCAACAAAGGATTACATTTATATCAGCAGCTATTAGCTGTGTTAGGGTAATGCTAGCCCCTGGTAACCAAAGGGTGCCTCCATGTGCAGGCCACGTCTACCCGATCATGGGGTTCAATAAGAGAAGATGTTGAGTTGTGTCCAACTGTGTGGTGCCTCACACAGACTGCGTTCCAAGTCTGACGTCTGTTTTGTATGTTCCCCCCTGCCTTGCCTTTCTTCAGCCTTATGTCCTGTTCCATTGCCCAACTGCTGGGCAGGCTCTTTACTTCCCTGAGGGCGCAATGATTGGATCACCCCAGCAGCCCTTTGACTGGACAAAGAAGGGGTTCCTGGGTGATTTTTGCACAGTTATACCAGAGATCAATTACTTTGAAACGGGGGGGGGAGGGTGGTAGTGGGGAGCAGTGTTGTCAGACCCTGCTTGGCACAGAGTACTAGATATTGAGGGAGGCTCTTTATAGGTCTGCAGGAAGATGGGCCATCAGCAACGCGCTGTCCTGCCATTCTGTGAAGCAACATTTGGGCATCTTCCTGCCCAAGTCTGTGTTTTGGCTGGCTTTGTTTCTAGGGCACAGCTGGATTAGTTCTGCTAAATATTTATTCTGGAAAAATTAGCCTACAATTTTTCCTTGGACTTCTCATTGCATTTTGGGTAGTGGATGTTGAATATTCACTAGATATTTTTGAGCTTCTAAAGCTGATCAAATATTCACTGGATAATTGAATTTGCCATCCAATTTCACTATTTGCTATGTGACTAATAGTTGGTATTTGATTGACATGCTTTAACATGTCATATTTGACTGTATTTGATACTTGACAGCTTGTGAAATTTGACAATGCTTTTGGCTTGTTTGGACCCTAAAGTGTGAGCCTGATCTGACCTGGATAGCTCAGGGAAGCTTAATCTCATTAGAAGCTAAGCAGGACTGTTTGGGTTATTAAATGGATGGGAGACCTCCAGAGAAGACCAGGGTGCTGGGGCAGAAGTGTTTGTCTCTTGTCTTAAAAACCCATGCAGGGCTTGCAATCAGTCACCTATGACTTAATGGCACTTTCTACCACCAAAGTATAAGTATAATGTTTAAACTGAGAAAAAGGTCCCAAACAACATTTGGGGAAATTTTGACAAATGTAGAATGTTTTGTGTATGTGTGTAATTTTACACATAGTCGTACCATCTATTTTGGTACCTCCAATGAATATAATTTTTATCTTCATGCTCTTCTAATGCCATTAAGATTTTGGCACTTACATAGACATTTCTCTAATATCTGTTCCAATATACTATAAAATGACTCCAGTTTCCATATTATGTCCAAGATTAGCTTTTTCCCGCCTGCATGTGTTACCAGAACTGCTTTTTATAATGGGGAAATTAGCTTAGCAGTCTGGAACTAAAATTAGCGCAGATCTTAACCAATGTTTATGGAGGTCCCGATTCCAGACACTCGAGTGACAAAGAGGCAGACTACAAATAGGTTCAATAAACATGTGTATTTACTAATAGTGTGGCGTAAGCCTGAACTTGCACATACATACAAGAAAGCATACAAGGACTAGGAAATGCAGAGTAAGAAATATAGAGACGGTTGCTTGAGCAGGTGCCCACGATGATAAGGGAAATACAATCCTGAAGTGGAGCAGAGACACGACAGCGAGGTGGTCCAATGCCAGCAATGGATCCACGGACAGACAGCAAGGGGTCTGGATAGGAATGGCACGCGCACCATGCGGTCTGAGAGACCAGCTTAAATACCCCAAAACGTACCCTGGGGCTGGTGCTGTACTTGGTGGTTCTCACAGATTAAAACAAAGGCTTTTAATGGGCTACTGAATGGCTTAGATGGGCCACTTTAGGAATCTGATTATGTTAAGTGACACCTCAGGACGAGGGGACAAAGGAGGGAGGGGGAAATCCGAGTGGGCTGAATGGGTGTTCCAGCGGACAGGGCTTGCCCTGATGTCATCAGCTCTGGAATGCGGAGGTTTCTTTGAGATGCATTCTCTAAGTGCTTAGGATGGTCGGCACTTAGCTTCTTCTCTGGGGCGGCTCCTAAGATATGTAGAGCGGGGCGAGGTTCTCTCGCTGCGGACGTGGGGTGTCCGCTTCACCAAAATGGCTTCCCCAAGCAGGCTTCTTCTCTCAGTCTTCCAGCTGCCTAAGAACATGGTCGCCAGCTGGGCATGGCGGAGGCTGGTTAGCAGGTTGCCCGGTAGCGAGGGCAGGCTCGGGGACCGACCCGGTGGAGGCTCCAAGCGGGAACTGACCAGGGAGCGCCTGGCCAGGCTCGCTGGAGGTTTCCCTGGCAGGCACCCGGCTGCTAGCAGCGGCTTGGGCCCAGATGAGGCAGGCTTCCATGGAGGCAGGGGGAACAGCACGTAAAACACAGTCCATAACAGGAAACAGGCGCGGTCCGTGGAGGATGGCAATGCAGGCACGGGGCACATGTGCAACGAAGTCCAAACACACACTGGGAGGTCCAGATATAGGTCTAGGCAGGGCTGCCCAGGAAGAAAGTCCTTTGTGGAGTCATCCAAACAGGGGGTCAGGAGACTAACACAGTCTATTGCAGCAGCAAGGTAATTAGCAAGCAGGCAGGAAACTGACATGTGTATCAGAGCACACACGTGCAGGGCAATCTTTGGTGCAGCAGTAAAACAGCAACACAGGAAATTTTAACACAGTCCATGGCAGGCCTTAAAGCAGGAGAGGGGGCCTACTTGGCAACAATCCCCCCCCTCGGAGACCACGTGACGTCAGGTGTGTGGATCTCTGAACTTGGCTTCAAAGGCAGGATGAGCGGCCATCGGGTGGTCAAGTTTCGAGCAAAGAAGGAGAGGGAAGGGAAGGAGGGGGAGGTGTCACGTAAAAATTTGGTTTGGAGAACCACCTAGCCGAATGAGTGAATTTGGATCAGCCAATGGGCTGCAGGTCTCTGGGTCCACACCAGGAGGTGTGCTAAGTGCAACCGTTAATATAAATAGCAATGAGCAATTCATATTTATACATACATACGAGTAATTCATAAAATTAAAGCAAACAGTTCATGTGAGCATGAGGCTGAGGTAAAAGCAATTCATAGCGGATTCAAGGTAGCAATTCATAAGGTTAAAAACAAGGCAATTCATGGGTCAATTCATGAATGCGGGATTAAAAGCGGGCTAATTCATATACAGCTAAAAGCAGAAGTAATTCATAGAACAATTCATAGAAGGAGTAATTCATATATGATGAAAGTGAAAGGTGCAAGCAGGGCATAACTCATAGATACAAGATTAAAAGTGAGGCAATTGATAGGATATTTCATAAAGGATTAAAATCAACATATATATATATATATATATATATATATATATATATATATATGTGAGATTGAAAGCAATAAATTAGGAGACTAAAACAACTCATAGATAAAAGCAGCAATAATAAAAGCAAGTACGTGGAATCAATTCATGAGGGTAGGCGGCGGAAGGGCTCATGGGGCAGAAAAATAAAATTCGCAATTAAAAGACCAATTCATACAGTCAGATTAAAACCAAATTCATAAAGTTTAAAATCAATTACTAAATAACCTTTAAAAGAGACCGTTCAGGAGGGGTCCCAGTTAAAACCCAATTCATAAAATGTTAAATAGGCTAAAATTGATTGCGGCGGAGGGATTCAGGTTAAAAGGCAATTCATAGAGTTAAAAGAAAATTCATAGGAATAAAATTGATAGGGGGTGATTAAACGATCCCAGTTCATGGGAGGATCATAGGCGCACTTGCAATAGACAGAGTGAGGGGTTAATTCGTGACTAAATTCATAGAGGTGAAATTCATAAAAGTCAATGAACAGAAGTTCATGGAGAACTTAAAACAATAGAGTGGCAAAGATCACAGACGGCTCAGTCTGCAGTACAGCTGCTGGACTGGGTTGCATATATACAGGAACAAGCAAGCTTAGACCATGCGTCCCAAAACGCACTTCCACCCCCCCCTTGCTGTCCGCGTCAATCCGCAGAGCAGGGTCGGTGAGTGGCGAGAAGGGCACTGTCTATTAGGTGGGGCTCGAATGAGGAGTCCCAGGGCACTAAGCAGGCCTTCCAGCTTGTTGCTCTGGGGAACTCCTGTGCGGGGGCTCCTTCCTATAGCATGTATATTTCAGGGGGGACGTCCTTACGTCGAGCGAGGGTTGGCTGTACGTTAGGCGGGATTATGCAAACTCACCCCAGGGATTCCTGGGTGCCTAGACTATGTGGCTTTCAGGTGCCCCTTGCTCGGTGGCGGGCTGCTCTTATTTTGCGGGCTGAGAATTGTCCGAAAAATTATTTTTAAGTAGGTGTGGTTAGGGTTGAAGGTATGTTTTATGATGGTTTGCTTTGCTTTGCCTTTTTTCCTCTGCTTTTTTTTCCAGGACCTCATCTATGTATTTCAACGGACCATCTTTTTTCCTAGGAACAATTTTTGGAGGGACTCCCTCGGGAGACCCCCATTTTCAGGTTAAAAAAGAAAAACACACAAAGCAAAGCACACGGGCGCGGGGTACTTTCAGGTTGCCCTCACTTGGAAGGCCTGGCATGGCTTCATTATAACTTCAATATGTCTCCATTATAACTTCAATATGTCTCCCCCCCTTCTTTTCCCTTATACTGTACGGGCAAGGGAAAAGATCACGTTAGACGGGGCGGGCAGCTGCTGGCGGAAAGGGGCCGAAGCGAAGCCGAGGACGCTCGGCGGCGTTTGGGGAAAAGCGGCGGAGGCGGCCGAAATCTTTCGGCGCCGCTGGGTCTGGGTTATTCAGGGGTCATCTTGGCGCGGGGGATCCTGGCTATGTAAATGAGGCACATTGCTCCTTGTGCGTAGCGAACGCACCTCAATAACACATTCCAGTGGTAACATATTTACAAAACACTGGCGGGTCTTTTACCTTTGCACTAAAGCGTACTGGATGGTGGCGCCGTATAGCAACTCACCATGACGAATAGGAACATTAGTAAAAGAGGGGTGTCAGGTCTCCTGGGGGTCCTTCTCAAGGGGAGGCATGGCCTTCAAAGCCAAAGCCGACTGCTATGCAAAAGCATGGGTTGGCAGGTGAGACCCCGAATCTGCGCAGATGCAGGATCTACACCAGCACGGCGGGTGAAACATTTTCAAACAAAGGGATCACCTTTTTTGGTGGTCCCAATACTTTGAAATAAGGCAATCACCTTTTGGGCTAAAGCCTTCCCAAAACTTGCCACAAGGCAACTCTCTTTTGCCTGTGTAATTTTTTTCCGAACATGCGGCTTAAAATCCAATTAAGAATCACTTTTGCTGGTGGTCCTATTTGGCTTTGGTTGCCGTGTTCCCCCGATACTCAGAGTCCCAACTGTGGGGCCCGCCTAAGGAGGTTAAAGAATAGAACCGAAAAGAAATAGCAAAAACACTAAATGATTATAGGAAGCTAAGTTGGCTTTTTAAATCTAAATTCAAAAGGGAATTGGGCTTCAGGTCCACACACACATAAAGTTAAGACTGCACAACAAAAAAGGACGGGGGCTGCGGGGACTTGAACTCAAGTCTCCTCAAGGTGGCTTTTCCACTCCTGGTTCCAATCCCTTCCAAATTCTGAGAGGGAACCAGTGATCACATTTATTTGGGCTTACTTCAGCCTGGGAGAGGACAAAAGGAAGAACTGGGAGGAGGTCAGAATCCTGGTCTGGCCAGTTTTTCCATTTCAATGAGGGGTGGGGGTGTAGCACTGAGTGGGAACAGTCTGTTTTAGATGCTGCTAGCAACTGGGATTCTTTCTGGAGTCTGCTCACTTGCATTATTACATTCCTGACTGCACTTACTGCTGGAGGCTCTACCTTTTCATTAAGTTTTGGGCTTGAGCATTTTAAAATGAGGAAACAGATACACAAATGCCTCTGAATTAGTTCAAGCACCATTAAACCACACAGGCACAACATAATCTTTTCTTCAGGGGTGTTGGTCAGGGAAGGCTGAGAGAAAGCTCTTTGGTGTGTAGTTGCAAGCACTGGATTTTGAAAGAAATTTAAATCTTTTAAAGGAACTGCATTTTTACTTTGGTTTGCCTGTTTTTCAGGATCATTGCAAGAGGGCACAGTCACGGTGGGCTGTGTATAGCTTGGCTGGGGGCATTCTATGGGAGCCAAGACAATTGCTTGGGGAATGACTTTTAAACTCTGCACATGCTCAGAGGCTAAAGTGAATTCTGGCTTCTTGGGCATGGGAGCTGAGGCAGAAATTGGAGGCAAAGGTGACTGACTACCTGTTTCACTGGCTTTGGCGGGGCGGGGCGCTGATTCAATCACTGATTGTTCCTCTATAAAGTCTTTAATCTGGCCTCAGTGAGTCTCTGGGATTCCAGGAGATTTTGCATCAGGGTTTTTAAAGTGGCAGTTTCATTATTCTGGTTCTCCAGCAAAGCCTGCATGTTAAGGAATTTATTGTGGAGCTGCTCTTTCTCTATTGTGCAAGCATTTAATTTTTCTTTTATTTCCTCATTCTCTTTATTAAGCTCATTTATTTTTAAATTCTGTTCCCTGTTTACACTTATGAGTTCATGGATTCTATTTTGCAGCTCTGCCAGGTTTCTTTCAGAGGTATCTGGCAAAGTTGGTGCTGGGTTCTGGGTGCGAATCACCCTCTGGGACCTTTCCTTCTCTTTTTTAAGTTCCAAGCTATTTTTAGTTCCCGGAGGTCGAAGGCTAGCCTCAACCTTTGGCCTTCTCCCATGGGCAGTTAAGTGGAGAATAATGTGTGACCCCCGGGCATCCCTATTGGAAAAAGGGGTTCCCAGCTGGTGGCGGTTCTCCTATTACTGTAGCCACTGGCTGTGTATGTTGGGGAGGGCCATTCCTAAAGATGTCTAGAAGGGCGGAGAGAAGCACTGAAGTGGGCCGCTGGTGGAAGACCTCCATGTCTGCCCCATGATCCTTGAGCCGCTTCCAGAGTTCCCAGTGGAGTGAGTCCCTGGCTGGCGGCGGGCTGCCTAGGTCAGAGGGCTCCTCATGGTCCTTTGGCTGCGGTCTGCAGGAGTCAGCCTGACTTGGGGGAGGGTAGACCTGGTGATTGTATGTGTGTGGTGCCCGAGGGGGCGGGGGTGCCGAGGGCAGCGCAGGTCTCCAGGGCTCAGAGGGTCCCTGCGGGGAGGAAGGGTAGTGACTGGGGGTGGGCGCAAGGGTTACTCCTGGATGGGAGTCCCTCTGGCTGCAGCCCCGAGTGAAGCTACCGCTTCTCCCATGCAAGATTCCACCTCTAGGCTCTGAGTACGAGCTATGCCCTTGAGGCCGATATTGGGAGTGGGGACCGTGGTTGGCATAAGTGATGGTCTGAATGGGCTCAGTCTCCTTCCTATGGAGGGTTGGGGGCTTTACATGGCGGATGGCTCCGGTTTCTTGCAACAAGCCGGCAATGCTCCTAATGCAAGATTCCAGTTCCCCCCATGTAACGCTCCCGGGCTCTATTCCTGCTAGGGCCATGTGGGTGGTGCCATTAAGTCTGTCTATGACTGCCGCTCTAAAATCATGGTTATCAAAATCTGTGACATCATCATCGTCTATGGCTGCCTCTTCGGCTAGCTCGGCAAGAAGCTGTTTTCTGGCTAAGTATGCCTCGGGGTCTTCCCCGGGTTTCTGGACCTTGGCAATGTATAGGGCCCTCAAACTTTTAGTGGGCCATAGGAATGAGCAAAGCTCTTTAATGGATCCGTACTGACTGCGGGTGGCCAACTTTCAATTGGAAACATAGGCGTTAAGACCTGAAACTAAATCGGAGGTGGCACAGTGGCTGGCCAGCTGAGCCACATCTGAGCCATTAGCGGTGGGCTGCAAGGTGACTACATGGGTGAACCACTGGATGGCAGTTTCTCAGTTTAGGGGCCCCAAGCGATCGGCTATGGCCTGGAGCTCATTGGGTCTCCAATTGCAGGATTCCTTTATGACCTGATCGGTCTTTTTGCCCTTTTCATCTGTGGAGCTAACTTCTCTGGTTGCCACTGAGTGACAGGGCTGTGTGGTTCCTTCAGGCTGGGGCGGGTAAGGTGCCCAGCTATCGGTACTGTCTTCGGGGAGGGCCAAGAGGGCGGCGGGATGCACGGTGGAAATTACGGCCTGCTGCATTCCTAGGTGCTGTTTTAGGGCCTCTAGCTCCCTTTTACAGGCAGAGTGGTCCACGGCAGCTGTTTTGGAGTGGTTGTGCTCTGCCATGAACTGGGCGGCATGGGTTAGCTTAGCGATTCTTTCCTGCCCCTCAACTAAAGCGTGCTCAGCCATGTCAGCACGAGCGGTGGCCACTTCAGCCTTGTGCTGAGTGTCCTGGAGGGCAGTGGTTAGTCCCTGCTTCTCTAAAATAAAGTTGACGCGTTCGGCGCACCACTCAACTGTTTTTTCCTCATGGTCCCTTTCCTGTTCAGCTATTTTGGCCCTGAGGCTCTGGATCTCTAGACGCAGGGCATCCTGTTCTCGCTCTGATTTCTCCTCCAGCTCCTTCCTCTCCTTGTCCTGGGCTACTCTGAGCCTCTCTACTTCTCGCTCACTATCTTCCTGAGCCTTCTGTATTTTATCAATGAGGGACACGCTGTCCTGTAAGGCTGTGAAAAGTGCCCAAGTCCCATATCTGTCCTTTTTACTCGAGTTGGGCTTCTCCTTCTCACAAAAATCTTTAAAAGTGTCTCTGACTATCTGGAGCAGGTTGGGTCCCTTAAAGGAACCGGCTTCCCAAGGGCACTCTTCCTTCTTAACTATCCATTTCTCCAGGCGGGGCATGGTGGGGTTTGCCCGGTACATTTTTCCTTTCCTTTGGGGCTGATCTGGGGGAGGTTAAGGAGTGGATCAGCAGCTCTACGGGTGGGGCAATTAGGGCCTTTAAAAGCTTTCCTCTCTATGGGCCATTTAGGGTTATTTTCCTTTGGGTCCTCAAGGAGTTTTAAAAAGAGTTTCCAGGGGTATTAAGGGGTCCTACTCTTAGGTCTACAAGGGTATTTAAGGGTCCTACACTTGGTTCTTCTCCACCGGGGGAGAAGGAAAATTCCTATTCCTGTTTCAAGCTTGCCTACAAGCCACAGGACCAGGAAAATTCCAGACTAGCAGCGGCGCTGCCCGGTGTACTGACTCTGAAGGTGCTCTCAAGCTCTCTAAGCCCAAGAACAAAACGTTCAGTGCTTCCAAGCCTCTGCTCAGAAGCTAAAACTCAGGGGTCTCCCAAGCCTGTGCTCGGAAAACCAGAAATGCTCCCAAGCCTCTGCTCAGAAGCTAAAAATGCTCTCAAGCTCTCTGCTCAAGAACTAAGCTCAAAGTGTCCCTAGGCCTCGTGCTCAGAGACAAACGGTTAAACTGTCTCCAAGCCTCGACCAAAAGACTAAAAGTGCTCAAGGACTGCCTCTGCACATCCCCAAGCGAAAGTGCCCAGGAGTAAATTTACTATACTCCCAAGCGGAAAAGCGCTCAAGAGTCCTACTAACTCCCAAGCAAAAATGCACCCAAGAGTCCAAAACAACTCCCAAGCGAGGTGCGCCTAAGAGTCTAACATAAAACTCTCAAGCACAGTGCGGCCGGCTGCTGCGGGGCTTCAAGAACCTGGCTTTAGATTCCCAAAGCTACACTGAACGAACGGACTATCGATCCCTTCACGTTTCCTCCGGAGTGGGGATTGAAGCCTAAGTGCTGGCAGGAACAGGGTTTGGATGGACTTAGGAGAGACGGGGGAGGGCGGAAGAGAATTTTATATGTGCTGCTTCAGAAAATATAGAGCCTACTTCTGGGATCCCACCCACATAGACGCGTTTAGGTGGCCCGGAAGGTGGCCAGGAACTTCACCAGTTCAGAGGTCCTCACCCACAGATACACCGGTTATAACGGCCGTAAAGCCTTGCAGTGCACAAAATAAGGCGAGTAGTCCGAAACTGGCTGAAGGAGGAAATGGGGAAAAGCCAACCCACAAGATAGAAATGCTTGCTAGAGCCACACACACTCACACTTTTAATTCCCTGAGCTAAATTGCGCTCTATACCTAGAGGTCCGGAAAATTTTCCTCTACGACAGTTCGCTGAAAACATGCGTGTCGACTCACATGGATTCACATGAACCGGGTTATGCCCGCAATCTCCACCAGTAAATTGTTACCAGAACTGCTTTTTATAATGGGGAAAGTAGCTTGGCAGTCTGGAACTAAAATTACCACGGATCTTAACCAATGTTTACGGAGCTCCCAATTCCAGACACTCTAGTGACAAAGAGGCAGACTACAAATAGGTTCAATAAACACGTGTATTTACTAATAGTGTGGCGTAAGCCTGAACTTGCACATACATACAAGAAAGCATACAAGGACTAGGAAATGCAGAGTAAAAAATATAGAGACGGTTGCTTGAGCAGGTACCCACGATGATAAGGGAAATACTCACAATCCTGAAGCGGAGCAGAGACACGACAGCGAGGTGGTCCAATGCCAGCAATGGATCCACGGACAGACAGCAAGGGGTCTGGATAGGAATGGCACGTGCACCATGCGGTCTGAGAGACCAGCTTAAATACCCCAAAACGTACCCTGGGGCTGGTGCTGTACTTGGTGGTTCTCACAGATTAAAACAAAGGCTTTAAATGGGCTACTGAATGGCTTAGATGGGCCACTTTAGGAATCTGATTATGTTAAGTGACACCTCAGGACGAGGGGACAAAGGAGGGAGGGGGAAATCTGAGTTGGCTGAATGGGTGTTCCAGCGGACAGGGCTTGCCCTGATGTCATCAGCTCTGGAATGCGGAGGTTTCTTTGAGATGCATTCTCTAAGTGCTTAGGATGGTCGGCACTTAGCTTCTTCTCCGAGGCGGCTCCTAAGATATGTAGAGCGGGGCGAGGTTCTCTCGCTGCGGACGTGGGGTGTCCGCTTCACCAAAATGGCTTCCCCAAGCAGGCTTCTTCTCTCAGTCTTCCAGCTGCCTAAGAACATGGTCGCCGCTGGGCATGGCGGAGGCTGGTTAGCAGGTTGCCCGGTAGCAAGGGCAGGCTCGGGGACCAACCCACGGGAGGCTCCAAGCGGGAACTGACCAGGGAGCGCCTGGCCAGGCTTGCTGGAGGTTTCCCCGGCAGGCACCTGGCTGCTAGCAGCGGCTTGGGCCCAGATGAGGCAGGCTTCCATGGAGGCAGGGGGAACAGCACGTAAAACACAGTCCATAGCAGGAAACAGGCACGGTCCGTGGAGGATGGCAATGCAGGCACGGGGCACATGTGCAACAAAGTCCAAACACACACTGGGAGGTCCAGATATAGATCTAGGCAGGGCTGCCCAGGAAGAAAGTCCTTTGTGGAGTCATCCAAACAGGGGGTCAGGAGACTAACACAGTCTATTGCAGCAGCAAGGTAATTAGCAAGCAGGCAGGAAACTGACATGTGTATCAGAGCACACGCGTGCAGGGCAATCTTTGGTGCAGCAGTAAAACAGCAACACAGGAAATTTTAACATAGTCCATGGCAGGCCTTAAAGCAGGAGAGGGGGCCTACTTGGCAACACATGGAGCCTAGCTAGTTGTGTAAGGTTAATTGTGTACAGCAAACCCAACATTCTTTTAAAGCCGTCTTTCGGCGGGGGCGTCGTCACACTTTCTGCTTCTTGGCTGTTTCAGGTTTTGCTATTACGGAGCTCACCGCTGAGTGCTCTGCCTCTGTGTCTGTCTCTCTCTCTCATGGAAAACAAGTGGTGCGGAGGGCAGGGATGTGCCTCTTGCGGACGGAGGACCAGAGGGGGCTGTAGATCTTGTGTCCTCCACCATTTCCCCATAATCATGACTGCACAATTATGCGACATCCGTTGGCCATCTAGTCCAGGTGATGAAGAGTGTTAACAATTGTTAGAGATTCCCAGCATTACATGGACGAATCTAAGAGTGAAAAGTTCCAGTGAATAGGAACTTTACCAGGACTTTCCTACAGACTAATGAATGTAGTATATTTAATATTATAAGTAAAATTATGTTCAAAATAATCTTTTGCTTCATTTCTACACTTTTGATTTCATTTAATTTTGACCTTATTTATACATTTGTTTTATTTACTTCATGTGTACTCTGCCTTTCTACCCAATGAGGACTCAAACAGCTTATGTTGTTCTCTTGACCTCAGTTCTAGAGCTAGCAGGACTCTAATCTGGAGAGCCGGGTTTGATTCCCCACTCCTCCACTTGAAGCCGACTGGGTGACCTTGGGTCAGTCACAGCTCTCTCAGAACTCTCTCAGCCCCACCCACCTCACACGGTGATTGTCATAAGGATAATAATGGATAATAATGACACACTTTGTAAACCGCTCTGAGTGGGCATTAAGTCCTGAAAGGCGGTATATAAATTGAATGTTATTATTTTATTCTCACAACAACAGTGTGAGGTTGACAGTGTTAGGCTGAGAGTGTGCAGCTGGTGCTAGGTTGTGCAGCAAGCTTCCATAGGAGAGAGGGGGATTCAAATCCAGGTTCCCGACATCCTTGTATGGAAGTTTAACCAGTACACCACACTGGCCTTTTGAATATTTATGACTCTTGCTTAGAACACTAGTCCCCACAGAAGCAGCTTTGTTCCAACCTGGGCACTGCTGTTCTATGACAGCTGTTCTTTCGTATGTGGCAACCTTTTCCTGGGTGCCTCAGATGCCAAGAATTATTGTCCTCCATTCAAGCAAACCACACTTGACTACCGAGAGCAGAATTCAAATTCAACATCAAAAATGGTCTCTGTGAAGATCCTAATGGATGGACAAGGCGGAGCGTGCCCTCTGGGGATGGGAGGAGGACCAAGCCTGCTTCCTGACTGTCCCTGGAGCTCCCGTCCCGTCTTAGTCCCCTGTGTCTGGGGTCTGTTTCTTGGTGATGTAACCATGTGATGGGGTTTGGGGAACTGGCTATGTTATCAGAAATTATTTAACATCTTTTTTGCCTTTATATGCCTTCCTCCCTGGTTGAACAATGGGGATTGTTTATTCGAATTTGTCAGTTCATTTGGATGTACGAAAACAGGGAGGTTCCTTTTCACAATCTTGATAGAAACTGAGCTTCAAAAAGGATTTAGAACAATTCACTGGATTAATCTTTTCCTGGTACGGGCAGAAGTGGCGAGAAAAGCTTCTGTTTGACTAAGATGAATAGCCGTGTTAGTCTGTCTGGAGCAGCAGGAAAGAGCAAGTTCCAGTTTCTGTTCTTGGGCAGTAGCTTGGGAGCCAGGATTGTAGCTCCCCACTGAGCGGAGCTTGCTCTAACAGCCACTGTGAAGAGCGTAGAAGACCTGTTAGATCCCACCTTGTTAGAAAATCAGGTGGCAAGGATGGCTTTTTGAAAACTACTTTTAGTACACAAGCTGCCTACCCTCTTGGACTCAGAAAATGTTGCCGGACTAATCCAGGCATTCTTTACTTAGCGCACGCTGCAGCGGTCTAGTGTTTGTGTAGGGCTGTCATTGAAGACAACTCACAAACATCAATTTGTACAAAATACAGCATCTCATTCAATGAGTAAGGCATGAAAGTGCAGTCATCATGTCCATTATACAATTGCTCAATTGTTACATTTTTTGGCCGCAGTTTTCGGTGCTCTTTCATACCTTTGAAGCTTTTCCCAACTGGCAGCCCACATTCTTAAAGGACCATCACTCCTGACCTGTGTACCACCTTTGATCTTCCCAGAAGTTTCTTCTCATTATTCCCCTGCCCAAGGTGGTTAGATCAGCAGGACTTTTTCAGTAGTGATGACATTCTCTGTGTGGTGGACCCTTCAGGATGGAGGGAACCTACCTCCAGTTTTTAGGAAGCATTGCAAAGCAATGGTGTTGCTGCTTCCATGCTTTATTAGGAAATTCAGGAACAGGCAGTTTGGTTGGCGTTTTATTATCTGGTTTTACTGAATTTTTTAAAGTACTGTTTTAGGTTCATATTGGCTGAGAACAACTTTGAATATCCTATATGGGGGTGGGGTACAGATATTTTAATGATACTTTGGGCAGAAACTGCTTTTCATGCATGTTCTTAAGTTGTCCCATCTAGACTTTTATTGTGCTGTAAACTGACCACAAAAAGGCTCAGTTTCTGGTAAGGGAGTTGATCTGAGAACCAGATGCAATGGAAGAAAGGGGAACGTCAGCAAGTGCGGCTCAATTTCAGCCTGTACGGCAGGGTATAAAGGGGTGGAAAAGATGGTCCTTTCCTTCTAGCCACCTTATTTCCTTTGACTCCCCACTTCCATATTGAGATTCATGAAGCAATCGAAAGCAGCAGCCCTTTCGAGCTCAGACTCGTTGCTTTTCTTGGGGGTGCAAGATGGGCCATGGTAGGGTGCTTCTTCTGCTCACAGCTTAGAGCAAAGGCCAGATAGCAGATCAACATTTACAGTAAATGTCAACAATCCAAAATTCTTGGCTCTAATTTATACAGGCAACCCAACCAAAGCTACAGTCCAACCAAAAGCCTTTTGGAATAACACGTGCCATTCTGAAAACTAATGAGGATAAAGGTCCTCTCCCTGCTGTTAGGCATTCCAAGGCAGTGGAGCGGCAAATGGAAACACCGTGGAATGGGCCGTGACAGAACAAACCTCTCTCTGTGGGAGGACACAGAAAGGAAGGTGCTGGCTGGAGGAACAGTTTGTACCTGGCCTCCTACTGGGAGAGACTCTATTGCGTGTGTGAGCCCCATACCAGGAAACACTTTAAAGGTTGGAATCAGCACCATAAATTGAACTTGGGCACAAATTGGCAGGCAATGCATCCATTCCAATGCCCATATAGCAGCATACCTGTGAGAGGCCCTCCACAGAGCAGCCAGAACAAAGCAGGTCTGTGTCCAAAGGAGCTTTCTAACCTGATTGCAAGGGCGAGGGAATCAAAGGAGTGGGGAAGAGGAAGCAGGAGAGGACTAAGAGGCTGAGGTCTTTTTGGAACAAGAGGCTCTAGCCTTGGTGTGTGTGTGTGTATATGTGCGAAAAAGAGCCCCACTTCCAAGTGTATCTCCTGACCCCTCACACCTCTTTTACTGTGTGACCAGGTGTTGTTCTGCTACATGTGTGATGCTGCAACCAAGGTGTGCTTGGGGTCCTGAAATGAATGGTTTGCGGCATTAGTTTTTGCAACGAAAGACCTGATCATCAGTCACGTTTTTTATCTGGTCCTTCTGCCGAGAAGGTTGTGGTGGCATATATTGTTCTCCCCTCTAATTTGCTCTCCCAACAACCACCTTGTTGGGTAGGGTAGGCTGAGAGAAAGTGACTGAACAAAGGCCATTCAGGGAGCTTCTTGGCCAAGTGGAGATGACATTCCATCTTCTGCCATGCTGTCTCTCTGTCTGGGTTCCCTTTCCCATCTCACCTTGTGGTTGTGCAGCAGCAAAGAGAGAACTGCTAATATATGTTTAGGTAGGTGACAAGCCGGTGGGCAGGATGGATGGTTCACAAACCATCAGAGATGTGGAGCACATAATAATGACCACAGTGACGAGGAGGAGGAATGTGGTTTGGTCCTGTGAAACGTTCTGTTGTCAAATGTTGAGCATTTCTAGTATGGTCATGTATTTCATGTGCATTTGCTGAGAAAAGGTCAATGACAACCCCGTAAGGTGGGCTGGTAGTCTTACCCCTCATTGGTATATCCGCGAGCAGCTGCTGCAGGATACAGCTGCAAGGGCTTGATTCAGTGGCACAAATCTGGACCTTTGGAGTTCCTGGATGAGTGCCCTCCTTGGAAACAGTTCATGATGGAAGGAAGGCCTCTCACGGTGAGCAAAGAAATGTTCCTCTCCATCTTTGGGGTTGTATCTTGTGGAATACAATGGGCAACGTGGTCTCCTGTATGCTGGAATTGGGGCTGCTCACCAATCACAGTGGCACTGCCACCAATGCCCGGAGATGTTTGACTGACACGGTCTTCTGGCAAAGTCCAGCCAGAGCTGCCCATTGGACCAACTGGTTTTGTGCTTCTGGTCCCTTCTGGTTGCTAGAACCAGAAGGCTGGAGCTGCTTTTCCTCCCCAGTTTCCTAGCTATTTATTATCATGCTTCTGCATGCATAGGCACTGATAGTAGGGAGAAATTCAGATTGCCACCACACTTTGTGGCTGTTGGCACACTTCCATGAAAGTTCTGGTTTGCCTGTCTTTCATGTTCTATGCACGGATTTGATTAATTGGCGATTTGCACATTGGCTGTTTTCCATGAGTGTCCCATCGTTCCTGTATGAGGCTGATGATGTAGATCCACTTCGGTCTGTCTCTCAGCCCATTTGGGGGGCTGAAGCCACCTTAGTTACCCTGGTTGAAGACCTTACCTGGGACTAAGACAAGGGGGGGGGGTATGACCCTGCTGGTTCCCTGAATCTCTCGGTCACATTGACCATTGAATCTTTTTAAATTGTATATACTTATATGCTTCATGTTTCAAATGGTTGTAAAATGTGCACTTAAATTGTATGGTTAACGTACTGGTTAAGTGCTGTAATAATAAAGAGAGATCATTGAATCTTTACTGGCTGGGATGGAAATCAGAGGCCCTGAGTGCTTGAGAGTATCCTGTCTTCGCATCATGCTTGGTTCCATAGTAGGAAAGTGTTGTGTAGAGGTTACAGTGTTGAACTAGGACCTGGGAGACCTGGGTTCAAATCCTCACTCAACTATGAGCTTGTTGGCTGACTGTGGGCCTTACCTGCAACACGTAGCTGTGTGGGAAAATGGAGATGAGAACTCTGCTTTCCACCCTGAGCTTCTTTGAGAAAGGATGGGGGAAACGGATGATGTGTTGATTTTATTTAAAATATTTATATCCCACCTTTCCACAGTGCCCAAAGCAACTTACAAAATGTAATACATTCTGTTAAAATATAGATTAAAATTAAACCACGTAACACAACATCATGCCATTCTCTGTGACATTTGTGATGGAAGGCTCCGTCTTCAGTAACATCTATATGAAACTGCAGGGAGAGGCTGCCCAGGAGTCCCCCCCCCGCCGCTATTTTTCTTTTGTCAACGTGACTACTGACATCCTGAGCAGGTTTCTGGAGGCAGCAAGGGACTGGCCAGCCAGAAGACTGCAGCTAAGACCAGGTGCGCTTGCTACCGGGGGAGCTGATCAGCGATCTGCGCCTTGCCCTGCTCTGGAAAGGATCGCTTGCCCCTTAAAGCCTGGGCTGGGCATTCTGCAGTGCCCTCAGAGCTAGGCGTCTGCACTCGATCCACGGTGGCTGGCCCCCGCTGTGAGCCTGATCTGACCATAGCGGTGGATGTGCTGAAAATAGCTATGTGACATCGCCCTCTGCTGCTCCCCTGGGGGATATTTCCACTGCCCGCTTCCAGCCATTCAGCCTCTGTCTAGGGCAGGGCTCCTGGCGGGGGCAGTTTCAAAGCCCCGTCGGCCAAACTAGTTACTGCCGCAGAGCGGGGAAAGGGCAGAAGAGGGCGGGTTTTGGCCGCCACGGGAAGGCGCTCAGCGCTACGCTCAAGCTGCTGCCGCCACCGCTTCTGTCTTGCCAAGCGGCACCAGCCGAACAGCCGCTGCCTCCACCCCCCCCCCACGAGCCCCGGGCAGAGCCGGGCTTTGAAGCCAGCGCTGGGCTTTGTTTCGAGTCCGCCCAAGGGGGCGTCCTTCGCCGGAGTTCGTGTCTCGGCTCGGCTGCGTTTCTGGGCCGCACAAACGCACGCCCAGGTGCCGGAGGGATGCGCTCGGGACGCGGCGCCTCCCCGTTTCCTTCGGAGGCAGTCGGCGGGCACATCTCAGGTGCCCAGAGGCGGCTTGCCTGCTGGACCAGGGCGGGTCTGGGCGCGGGAAGAGCACAACGCCGTCTGCGTGCCCAAGGAGGGGCTGAGCCAGCCGCTGCCCGGGACCAGGCGGGCAAGAAGCATCCCGAGCCTCCTGGCCTGCCACTCCGAGCCCTCTGCATGTGGCCAGGAGGCTCCCAGAGTGGGGAGGCCCGACGCTGGCGGCGGCTTTGTGAACCGGGTCCTCTGTGGCCTGCGTGCAGCCAAGCAGTGCCGAGTGGGGCTTGGTCCCGCCGCGCTTTCCTTGTGTCCCAGGAAGAAGAGGCCGAGCGAGGCAGCCTGCTGCTGCTGCTTAGGAGGCCTGCTGCGTGCTCGCTTTCTCCGTTGCCAGCTGGGGGTGAATTAAGTGTGTGTGTGTGGGGGGGAGAATATTGTCTGTAGACATTTAATGCGGGTGCGTTCAAGTTCCTCTTTGGCTGTGGAGTTTACTGGGTGGTCGTGAGCCAGTAATTGCTTCTCTGTTGACCTACCTCACAGGGGTGTTGTAGCAATTGGAGAGACACTTTCAGGATGCTGTGAGGGAGAGTTGTGGCCCCATCCCTGCAAAGGGCAAGCAAAGTCATTCAGGGCTTCATTGTGGAAAAGATTGGACTAAGGGGAGATGACAGGCTTATAAAAGAATGCTCAGGTTGTACAGAAGGTGATGGGAGTGGTTATAGAATTATTTTTCTTTCAGCTGGGTGGGGGACAATGGCAATTGGTTTGGGAGAAATGAGGGCACTTTTGTTATTTGATGGATAAATGCTACAGCACTCACTGCCACAAGGTGTGGCAACGTGTACGGGGGAGATGTTTTTAGAAGAAGGGAGGCCAGAGTGAGGGAGGCTGGTGCTGTGGCATCAGAAAAGAGCCGCCAGGGGAGGCTCTTTCAGAGGCATTCTTGCTGTGCCTGACAGTAGCTGTCACACGGAACCTCAACCCCTGCCATGTTGGGTTTTCTAGGCCTGCCACCCCTGTGTCATAAATGGCATTCTTGTAAAATATGTATGAGAGGTGCTGTGGTGAAAATCGGCTTCTTTACTCTCTTGGCCCCTTTTGGCATTGTCTCCTCAGCTGCTGAAATCTCTTTTGCTTTCATTTTCTCTCACTTTGATCTAGAATGGGAGACATTTGCAACGAAGCTCTCTCCAAAGACTTTTTTTCCTGTCTCCTGCCTGCCTTGCATTTTCCAAAGCCAACCCTTGTTCTTGAATGGTCATTTCAAAGTGGGCCCCTCTCATTCATTGGTGCAGTCTTAGGTGCCGCCTCCTCTCCGAGATTGCTGGCGCCAAAGGCAGATGCCCTGTCCTTGCTGGGAGGGGGTGGGGGCCCCCCTCCAGGGCTCCCTCCAGGGCTGCTTTTGCTTTTGCTTTTGCAGAGCCCTCTGCATGGAGCAGCTGCTGAGCTGTTCCTGCCTGCTTGTTTGCTTGCTCTTTTCCCTCTGCAAACTGGTGAGGCCTGGAGAGGAGCCTGTGGGTCAGGGCTAGGCTGGGCCCTCTTCCCTGGGCTACTTGGGTTCCATCCCTCTCAGCAGCAGCAGCACTGGGGGAAGTCAAGCCCATGGAAGGACATCCCCTTTTGCAAATGCAATCTCCTCTAGGAAAATAGATTTTTTTTTTTAGGAAAATAGATTTTTTATTTATTAATACCATTCTACATACACACAAGAAAAAGCTTTAAAGAACAATCAAGAACATTAAAGAACAATAAAACTTTGCAGTTTGCACTTTACACTTTGAAATTTGAACGTCACAGTAACGAAGAATGCAGTAATGAAGGAAACAGTACTGATGAAAAACAAGGTACATAAAGAAAGTACATAAAGACTTCAACACTCGTAAGAATAAACTTACTTTACTGCAAATGTATTTTCTGCTTCTGTCTCTTTATTTCCACCCCCTACTAAATCATAGCAGGTGTGGCCTAACTTAAAGGAGTAAAGGGTAAAAGATAAACTTAAGTTCCAGGGGGGTTACCAAGGGATTCCCCTGTCTTACGGGGGGGAGGCGAGGGTCCGAACTTCACCGTATAGTCCTTTTGTAAATTACCAGAGGGGGAAGACTCCCGGGACGACACTGCTGAGGCACCTCTTTGCTCCCTTTCCTCTCCTTTACTTGGTTCCTTGTCTTTACTTTGATCCTTGTCTCCACCTCTCTTCTGTTCCTCCCCCTGTTCCTCTACTACCATCTCCGAATCCACTTCCTGTGTCTGTGAAGATTCACCTTCTCTCGCCCTTTGTTCCATTCTTTTTTCTATTTCACATGCTAAAAAAATGATCTTGTCCCTCCAAAATTGCTGTTTGTCCTTCAACCTCTTTCCTTCCTCCTGAGACCCTCCAGATTCCTCCCACTGCCGAAGCTTCCGAGTCACTCCCTCCAACTTCTCCTTAGTCTCATTACGCCACACCTCGAGTTCCTTCTCACTCATATCCTCCATGGTACGGAAAAGTGACTTCTTTGCCTCAATCTGAGCCTCCCTTTTTGTCTCCCTTTTTGTCTCCTAGCTTTGGGCCTCACCGTCTGAATCTCACCACCTCCTCCTCCTTCTGCTTGTGACTCAGTCTCCATCTCCTCGCACTCTCCCAGTATTCCAAATCTATTTCTGTTATTAGGTGCTAACTTCTGGGTAACAGAGTATGTCCCTCTCATCACCTTACCTCGGGATGATCCTCTCACCTGTGTCCATCCTCCCTCCTCCCCGTCATCCTGCCTCTGTTTTTGCATTGTGCATTCCTGATTCACAGAGGGTCCCTCCTCCTCAGTAGCTGTATCCCGAGGGGACTTCCGTTTATGGACATGGGCTAGCCTAAGTTTTTCGTAAGCCTCAGGGTAAGCCCGGTTATAATAGGCATCTGGACACAGTAAATAAGTAGGCCCCTCCCCACCACACAGATTACAGGTAACCTCGCAAGTACAGCGGATTGAATCGTGGCCCCTCCTTCTGCAAGCGGCACACAAAGACGACGTGCAATCTTGTCGAATGTGATCAAAACCTCCACACTGGAAACAAGCAGGAGGTTGCCCACTATATCTCGTTACACCTCTGTCACCCCCTAAGTAAAAGTACTTTGGAATGTGACTTAGCTAGGTCCATATTAGTTTCCAGATATTTCTCAAATTTTCAATATCGTTCTTCAGCGTCCTCGGAAGCGTTAGGATCAGGATCAGGACAATCAGGGTTAGGGTTAGGGTTACTAGGGTTAGGGTTACTAGGGTTAGGGTTACTAGGGTTACTAGGAAAATAGATTTTTTTTTTTTAGGAAAATAGATTTTTTATTTATTAATACCATTCTACATACACACAAGAAAAAGCTTTAAAGAACAATCAAGAACATTAAAGAACAATAAAAACCAAGCGGCACACAAGCTTATGGAAAAGCATAACCTTCAAGCAGTATTCAGACCCACCCGAAAAATACAACAGATGCTACGATCAGTAAAAGACAGCAGAGATCCCCTCACCTCTGCAGGAGTATACCGTATACCCTGCAGCTGTGGACAAGTTTACATCGGGACCACAAAGCGTAGCATCCAGACAAGAATAAAAGAACATGAAAGACACTGCAGACTTGGACAGCCTGAAAAATCAGCTGTGGCTGAACATAGCCTAACTCAAACAGGGCACAGTATCTTATTCCAGGACACCAAAATACTGGACAACACTTCCAACTACTTTGTCAGACTGCACAGGGAAGCCATTGAAATTCACAAGCATAAGCAAAACTTCAACAGGAAAGAAGAAACCTTAAGAATGAACAGAGCATGGGCTCCGGTTCTGAAAAACACCAGGCCAACAAAACACTCCACACCCGACAATAGCCCTGCAGAGAAGATTAGCACATCAAGCACCAATCCATATGCAAAAGAACCTCCTCAGGAGACAGTGAAGCCTCCCGCCATTAGCATTCCACACCCTGGGAAACTCTTACAGAATGACTCAGCTCAACCCCACCCCTCCTGAGTAGATACAAATGACCTACATCTTTTCCACGCTGTGACACTGAGAGATCTCTGTCTTTTGGTGCTACACCTCTGAAGATGCCAGCCACAGCTGCTGGCGAAACGTCAGGAACTACAATGCCAAGACCACGGCAATACAGCCCGGAAAACCCCCAACAACCAAAACCAATAAAGAACAATAAAACTTTGCACTTTGTACTTTACACTTTGAAATTTGAACGTTACAGTAACGAAGAATGCAGTAATGAAGAAAACAGTACTGAAGAAAAACAAGGTACATAAAGAAAGTACATAAAGATTTCAACACTCGTAAAAATAAACTTACTTTACTTCAAATGTATTTTCTGCTTTTGTCTCTTTATTTCCACCCCCTACTAAATCATAGCAGGTGTGGCCTAACTTAAAGGAGTAAAGGGTAAAAGATAAACTTAAGTTCCAGGGGGGTTACCAAGGGATTCCCCTGTCTTACGGGGGGGAGGCGAGGGTCCGAACTTCACCGTATAGTCCTTTTGTAAATTACCAGAGGGGGAAGACTCCCGGGACGACACTGCTGAGGCACCTCTTTGCTCCCTTTCCTCTCCTTTACTTGGTTCCTTGTCTTTACTTTGATCCTTGTCTCCACCTCTCTTCTGTTCCTCCCCCTGTTCCTCTACTACCATCTCCGAATCCACTTCCTGTGTCTGTGAAGATTCACCTTCTCTTGCCCTTTGTTCCATTCTTTTTTCTATTTCACATGCTAAAAAAATGATCTTGTCCCTCCAAAATTGCTGTTTGTCCTTCAACCTCTTTCCTTCCTCCTGAGACCCTCCAGATTCCTCCCACTGCCGAAGCTTCCGAGTCACTCCCTCCAACTTCTCCTTAGTCTCATTACGCCACACCTCGAGTTCCTTCTCACTCATATCCTCCATGGTACGGAAAAGTGACTTCTTTGCCTCAATCTGAGCCTCCCTTTTTGTCTCCCTTTTTGTCTCCTAGCTTTGGGCCTCACCGTCTGAATCTCACCACCTCCTCCTCCTTCTGCTTGTGACTCAGTCTCCATCTCCTCGCACTCTCCCAGTATTCCAAATCTATTTCTGTTATTAGGTGCTAACTTCTGGGTAACAGAGTATGTCCCTCTCATCACCTTACCTCGGGATGATCCTCTCACCTGTGTCCATCCTCCCTCCTCCCCGTCATCCTGCCTCTGTTTTTGCATTGTGCATTCCTGATTCACAGAGGGTCCCTCCTCCTCAGTAGCTGTATCCCGAGGGGACTTCCGTTTATGGACATGGGCTAGCCTAAGTTTTTCGTAAGCCTCGGGGTAAGCCCGGTTATAATAGGCATCTGGACACAGTAAATAAGTAGGCCCCTCCCCACCACACAGATTACAGGTAACCTCGCAAGTACAGCGGATTGAATCGTGGCCCCTCCTTCTGCAAGCGGCACACAAAGACGACGTGCAATCTTGTCGAATGTGATCAAAACCTCCACACTGGAAACAAGCAGGAGGTTGCCCACTATATCTCGTTACACCTCTGTCACCCCCTAAGTAAAAGTACTTTGGAATGTGACTTAGCTAGGTCCATATTAGTTTCCAGATATTTCTCAAATTTTCAATATCGTTCTTCAGCGTCCTCGGAAGCGTTAGGATCAGGATCAGGACAATCAGGGTTAGGGTTAGGGTTACTAGGGTTAGGGTTACTAGGGTTAGGGTTACTAGGGTTACTAGGAAAATAGATTTTTTTTTTTTAGGAAAATAGATTTTTTATTTATTAATACCATTCTACATACACACAAGAAAAAGCTTTAAAGAACAATCAAGAACATTAAAGAACAATAAAAACCAAGCGGCACACAAGCTTATGGAAAAGCATAACCTTCAAGCAGTATTCAGACCCACCCGAAAAATACAACAGATGCTACGATCAGTAAAAGACAGCAGAGATCCCCTCACCTCTGCAGGAGTATACCGTATACCCTGCAGCTGTGGACAAGTTTACATCGGGACCACAAAGCGTAGCATCCAGACAAGAATAAAAGAACATGAAAGACACTGCAGACTTGGACAGCCTGAAAAATCAGCTGTGGCTGAACATAGCCTAACTCAAACAGGGCACAGTATCTTATTCCAGGACACCAAAATACTGGACAACACTTCCAACTACTTTGTCAGACTGCACAGGGAAGCCATTGAAATTCACAAGCATAAGCAAAACTTCAACAGGAAAGAAGAAACCTTAAGAATGAACAGAGCATGGGCTCCGGTTCTGAAAAACACCAGGCCAACAAAACACTCCACACCCGACAATAGCCCTGCAGAGAAGATTAGCACATCAAGCACCAATCCATATGCAAAAGAACCTCCTCAGGAGACAGTGAAGCCTCCCGCCATTAGCATTCCACACCCTGGGAAACTCTTACAGAATGACTCAGCTCAACCCCACCCCTCCTGAGTAGATACAAATGACCTACATCTTTTCCACGCTGTGACACTGAGAGATCTCTGTCTTTTGGTGCTACACCTCTGAAGATGCCAGCCACAGCTGCTGGCGAAACGTCAGGAACTACAATGCCAAGACCACGGCAATACAGCCCGGAAAACCCCCAACAACCAAAACCAATAAAGAACAATAAAACTTTGCACTTTGTACTTTACACTTTGAAATTTGAACGTTACAGTAACGAAGAATGCAGTAATG